>NC_090437.1:375203219-375836219 GCF_031143425.1 Pleurodeles waltl | reverse complement strand
AGCACACTGGAGGAGCTCTGGACACCTCCCAGGGGAGGTGCAGGTCAGGGGAGTGGTCACTCCCCTTTCCTTTGTCCAGTTTTGTGCCAGAGCAGGGCTAAGGGGTCCCTTGATCCGGTGTAGACTGGCTTATGCAGAATTGGGCACATCTGTGCCCAAGAAAGCATTTCCAGAGGCTGGGGGAGGCTACTCCTCCCCTGCCTTCACACCATTTTCCAAAGGGAGAGGGTGTCACACGCTCTCTCAGAGGAAGTCCTTTGTTCTGCCATCCTGGGACAAGCCTGGCTGGACCCCAGGAGGGCAGAAGGCTGTCTGAGGGGTTGGCAGCAGCAGCAGCTGCAGTGAAACCCCAGGAAAGGCAGTTTGGCAGTACCAGGGTCTGTGCTACAGACCACTGGGATCATGGGATTGTGCCAACTATGCCAGGATGGCATAGAGGGGGCAATTCCATGATCATAGACATGTTACATGGCCATATTCGGAGTTACCATTGTGAAGCTACATAGAGGTAGTGACCTATATGTAGTGCACGCGTGTAATGGTGTCCCTGCACTCACAAAGTCTGGGGAATTTGCCCTGAACAATGTGGGGGCACCTTGGCTAGTGCCAGGGTGCCCTCACACTAAGTAACTTTGCACCTTCCCTTTACCAGGTAAAGGTTAGACATATAGGTGACTTATAAGTTACTTAAGTGCAGTGTAAAATGGCTGTGAAATAACGTGGACGTTATTTCACTCAGGCTGCAGTGGCAGGCCTGTGTAAGAATTGTCAGAGCTCCCTATGGGTGGCAAAAGAAATGCTGCAGCCCATAGGGATCTCCTGGAACCCTGGGTACCTCAGTACCATATACTAGGGAATTATAATGGTGTTCCAGTAAGCCAATGTAAATTGGTAAAATTGGTCACTAGCCTGTTAGTGACAATTTGAAAGAAATGAGAGAGCATAACCACTGAGGTTCTGGTTAGCAGAGCCTCAGTGAGACAGTTAGGCACCACACAGGGAACACATACATATAGGCCACAAACTTATGAGCACTGGGGTCCTGACTAGCAGGGTCCCAGTGACACATAACAAACATACTGAAAACATAGGGTTTTCACTATGAGCACTGGGCCCTGGCTAGCAGGATCCCAGTGAGACAGTGAAAACACCCTGACATACACTCACAAACAGGCCAAAAGTGGGGGTAACAAGGCTAGAAAGAGGCTACTTTCTCACACTAAGTCACCAGCGTGTAGGAGGATTGTCATCACTAAACCTCTTTGTTTTGGTGAATGGCTGTTTACCTTATGTAATAGAGGCAGCGGATCAGTGAGAAACAGATTGAACAGCATTGGAGCCAGTACGCAGCCCTGTTTTAGGCCTTCTGTTGCTGGTATGCGCCTAGATAGACTAAAACCATCTCCAAGTTTTATACTAATCCAAGTGTCAGCATCCGGTATATTCCAGCATGCATGTTTTTGCTAAATCCTATTTCTGTTAGCCTTGTCGAAGGCCGATTTATAATCCATAAAACATAGGTATATTGGCTGCTTGTATAACATTGTGTAATCGCTTAGCAGGGCAAGGGTCATAATGTTTGTTGTGGATCTAGTTTGTTTAGTGAAGCCCACCTTGTTTGGTGTTATGATGTGGTGTTCTTCCGTCCAAGATTGCAACTCCTCCAAGATGGTTCCTGCAAAATATCTGGCCTCGCTGTCAATAATTGCCACCAGACGGTAGTCCTCTGGCTTACTTCTGTCCCCCACTTTGGATATTGGTGAGATCACTGATCCTTTCCATGAAGCCGGGACTCTGGCACCATAAGGGACAAACTTGAAAAGGGGCTCCAATTTCTCTACTCATTAAGGTAGTTCTTCTTTAAAAATTGTTGTTGCTATTCAATTAGGGCCCGTTCCTGAGGCCCTTTAAAGATTTGTTACTAGTTGCCCTGTATACTGATAGATGGAGCAAGATCGTCTCACCATTCCAGCCATTGTTTGGTTTGGCTATCAGCTATATTACCTTCACATATAAACTGTGACTCTTGATTTAGGCTTCGTTTCCAGGACTTTTGGATTGTATTATCTTTTCCACTTGTGTGGTTATTTCCATTTGTATTGAGGTTCGTGGTCAGGAAAATAACCCAGGTAAGTTCTGAGATGTTAGAAATTGGAGCCCGCATTGAGGTGTTGCTGATGCTGTTTATTGTTCGCCAACCATTGTGGAGTTTCTTTTTTTTGCATCACAGAGCAATTGTGCCCAAAGTATGTCATTACTTATTTTCAACATCTCCCATTTCTGCTTTTTTTGTTTTTTTTTCCTTTTCCTCAGATCATGCCAGTGGTCCATATAGCATGGGGTTTTCCTCACCCCCCATATTCTTTTACTAAACTGTCCTCTTCTTCATTGAGACAAGGCCAACAATATTTGTTTCTGATGATGATGATTATTAAATGCAACCTCTAAAATCCATTTATGAAAGTATGTAATTGTATTACCTCACACAAACTAGCTTGTTTCTAAAGACATTTTATCAGTCACTTTCCAGTACAGTTGCAGTTCTATACAAATTTTTTTCTTTTTAGGCTAACCTTCCATCACACATTTCACTACATCCTTTAGTACCAAATCTTTTTCCACTTCACATTCTCCTCCTAAAACAAACATAACATTAACACTTGCCACAATACATTATTTGATTTCATATTCCCAGTCCTCCTCTTTATCATCTTCCAAAATTAACCTCAACAAACCATCACACCGTGTGCCCTACAGTTTTTTCTACTTTGTAAATGGCTAAGAATAAAAATAAATTCTAGCAGCTTTGCTCCCAAGCTGTCCAAAAGGGCTGCACCTGCTTAATCTTATATCTGGTCAGGATATTACCAAAGGCCAATGTTTTTTTTTTCAACAGGATTGGCATTCACATAAATATGACTTGAATTTTTCTATAGTCCTACTACATGCCAGCAATTCCTTCTTAGTAACTGAGTATTTGAGGTCTACTGACTGTGCGGTTCTAGGTACAAATCCCACCGTCAGGTCACATTTCCCATGTGTTTGTCTCAAAATCGCACCCAAGCCATAGGAGACAGCATTCACAGTCACATAATTCATTTGACCTTCCACTTAATGTTGTTCTGCCAGGGCACACAGCGTTGTAACCTTAATCTCAATAAAACACCTTTGATGCTCCTTTGACCAATTGAATTATGTTCCTTTGATCAATAAACCCCTGAAACCTTCCATAACAGCTGCAGAGTGTTTCTGTAACTTTGCATTACACTCACATATGTCTAAAATGAGAGTGACTGTTCTATTTACTTGAGGCTAGAGCCTTGACAGTACGTTCTACTAAACTTGGCTTGGGCTTCATGCTTTCCTTTGAGACAATATGACCAAAAGACCTGAAGCACTCACCCCCAGTCACAAATCTGGGTTTAATCCATCATTATTTTGCTTGCCACATCATCCCAGTTTGGACCCAGCCATATGCAAATCAGTCTTGACCCTGTTCCCCATGGGAACACTCCAGCCCGAACTGCTAGGCCAGGTCCTCCCTGGACAGGAAACAAGCATCCTGGGACCTGTTTCAGGGTATCAATCTTCATCAGCCAGGCTAGCTTGAATCCAGTGACACAGCGGGCAAGGGACCACGTCTGGGCATATCCCTGCCACATGGGGCGCACAAAGCAACATCACAAAACAAAATAAAATGATGGACAGAGTGTTGAACCTTTTCAAACACTCACCCCCAGTCACAGATCTGGGTTTAATCCATCGTTATTTTGCTCACCACATCACCCTAGTTTGGACCCAGCCATATGCAAAGCAGTCTTGACCCTGTTCCCTATGGGAAGAGTCCAGCCCGAACTGCTAGGCCAGGTCCTCCCTGGACAGGAAACAAGCATCCTGAAACCGGTTTCAGGGTATCACCCTTCATCAGCCAGGCTAGCTTGAATCCAGTGACGCAGTGAGCAAGGGACCCACGTCTGGGCATACCCCTGCCAATTGGGTTGCACAAAGCAACATCACAAAAAAAAAAAAATTATGGACAGAGTGTTGAACCTTTTCAAACACTCACCCCCAGTCACAGATCTGGGTTTAATCCATCATTATTTTGCTCACCACATCACCCTAGTTTGGACCCAGCCATATGCAAAGCAGTCTTGACCCTGTTCCCTATGGGAACAGTCCAGACCGAACTGCTAGGCCAGGTCCTCCCTGGACAGGAAACAAGCATCCTGAAACCGGTCTCAGGGTATCACCCTTCATCAGCCAGGCTAGCTTGAATCCAGTGACGCAGTGAGCAAGGGACCCACGTCGTGGCATACCCCTGCCAATTGGGTTGCACAAAGCAACATCACAAAAAACAAAAAAATGATGGACAGAGTGTCGAAACTTTTCAAACACTCACCCCCAGTCACAGATCTGGGTTTAATCCATCGTTATTTTGCTCGCCAGATCACCCCAGTTTGGATCCAGCCATATGCAAATGAGTCTTGACCCTGTTCCCCATGGGAACAGTCCAGCCCGAACTGCTAGGCCAGGTCCTCCCTGGACAGGAAACAAGCATCCTGGGACCGGTTTCAGGGTATCACCCTTCATCAGCCAGGCTAGGTTGAATCCAGTGACGCAGCGAGCAAAGGACCCACGTCTGGGCATACCCTTACCAATTGGCGTGCACAAAGCAACATCACACAAAAAAAAAAAATTATGGACAGAGTGTTGAAACTTTTCAAACACTCACCCCCAATCACAGATCTGGGTTTAATCCATTGTTATTTTGCTTGCCACATCACCCCAGTTTGGACCCAGCCATATGCATATCAGTCTTGACCCGGTTCCCCAGGAGAACAGTCCAGCCCAAACTGCTAGGCCAGGTCCTCCCTGGACAGGAAACAAGCATCCTGGGACTGGTTTCAGGGTATCACGCTTCATCAGCCAGGCTAGCTTGAAGCCAGTGGGCAGCGAGCAAGGGACCCACGTCTGGCCACACCCCTGAAACCGGTCCTGGGATGCTTGTTTGTGATCCAGGAGGACCTGGCTTGGCAGTTCGGGCTGGACTGTTCCCATGGGGAACAGGGTCAAGACTGATTTGCATATGTCTGGGTCCAAACTGGGGTGGGATGGTGAGCAAAAGAACAATGGATTAAACCCAGATCTGTGAGGGGGGGTGAGTGTTTGAAAAGTTTCAACACTCCGTACATCATTTGGTATGAGGTATAAGCTATGGGAAAACTGTTGCCCTGGGAAATGTGGCCTTCTCTTCAAAGGTCCATCCAACTGGTTGACACTCCTATCTGGGAAAGAATTAAGATCAATATTCATTAGCATATGTCCAGAAAGATTAAAACTCACTAAGGCTTAAAACAGGTATGTGCTTTGGTGCCCCAACATTTCAGCCTGTTTCTAGGAGATCTGACTGCTGCCCTGTATTCTGTAAATTTTCGCCCTTCAAAAATAGTTGTCCCCTTTATCTAGTCCGTTATACGCAGACATTGTATTTTTAGCAAGTCAAACTACAGTGGGTTTCCAAAGGCCTATTCACAACCAAGCAGATTCCACAACTAAGAACAACCTGGAAATAAACTTAACAGATATTAAGGAAATGGTGGTTGAAAACAATATAAATAAAACACGTAAATGGTAAGGAGGGAGTCAAATTGGGAGCATGTAAACTCTAAAGACTCCTTCCGACAACAGAAGAGGCAGTTGAGTGTTGAAGCCTACACACAGCAATATCTACAAAACTCTAACCATCCCTAACTTATGGAAGCAGAGCTCTAGGTTGACAGGTTTCAAACCTGCTGGGCACTCTTCATTTGAATACATGGCAGTACCTGTTATTCCTTCAGAGGAACATATTCCTCACTGAGATACACCTGTAATTTGTATCACTAAGCAAATATTAGCCAGGCAGAGGACCTTTGTTAAGTGTTGCCACAGAGAGCAGTAACTCAAAAATCTTTTAATCGGGTCTTGTGGATAGAAATAGCTAATGTTTCTGAATACTCATCTGCAAGAGTGTACTCAAAAAATGCTTCACATAGTCTTCAGACAACACATTTATGGGATTTGTCTCTTACCCATAAGACATGGGTTGTCTTCAAAAAAGACTTTTGAAGACAACATTGAAAGTGTAATTGAACTACCTTCACTGGCAGAGGACAAGGCAGTATTGTTCAAACAAAAACATGCATGGATGATGATGAACAATTATAACACTTTAAAACCCCAGCTACATTTTGAAATAGGTTATTCACTCTATAAAATGGAAATTAAGGAACCCCTGATTTGGTAACAATCCTTCACTTGATCAAATTACACCATGACTCAAGAAAACTGAGAGTATTAACTGCAGTTATGTGGTACAGTGAAAATTGACCTGATTTATCTTGTTGGTGTTGGAAAATGGGTTATTGGTAAGGGCAGGTAGGTACCTACACCTAGCAACAAGCCACTAACCTCCACCTAGGTACAGTTAGGTCTCAGTAAATTAATCCCAGCTCAACCCTTGGTAGCTTGGCAACGAGCGTCAAGGCTTAACTTAGGAGACAAAGTGTAAAGCATTCAAATATCACAAAACAGTAATCAAATAAAACATAGGAAACAGTTTGAAAATCCACAACCAATTTATAAAAATAGTTTATATTTTTATCTTTAAAATGACACAAAAACGATTAAAATCGGTTCAGGGGAACCGGAGATATGAATTTTTTAAGAATTACTATTTTTCTAGCGCTTAGAAACAAAAAGCGCCAATCGGGTCATCTGGTTGCACCAGGACCGGGGCAAAGTCAAAGTTTCAGGCCGACCGCGATGGAGCCCTGCTCGGCTACAGGTCGCGGGAGGCCTCGGTTAAAAAGTTACCTTCTGACTTAGGGCCTCATTATGACCCTGGCGGGCGGCGGAGGCCGCCCGCCAGGATCCCGCCCTCCAAATTACCGCGCCGTGGTCAAAAGACCGCGGCGGGTATTACGAGTTTTCCCCTGGGCTGGCGGGCGGTTCCAGTTAAACCGCCCGCCAGCCCAGGGGAAAACGACCTTCCCACGAGGATGCCGGCTCGTAATCGAGCCGGCGGAGTGGGAAGGTGCGACGGGTGCTACTGCACCCGTCGCGTATTTCACTGTCTGCAAGGCAGACAGTGAAATACATTTTGGGGCCCTCTTACGGGGGCCCCTGCCGTGCCCATGCCATTGGCATGGGCACGGCAGGGGCCCCCAGGGGCCCCGCGACCCCCCCTACCGCCATCCTGTTCATGGCGGCTTTCCCGCCATGAACTGGATGGCGGTAGGGGGGGTCAGAATCCTCATGGCTGCGGAGCGCGCTCCGCAGCCATGGAGGATTCCAATGAGCAGCGGAAAGTCAGCGGGAGACCGCTGACTTTCCGCTTCTGACCGCGGCTGAACCGCCGCGGTCAGAATGCTCATTGGAGCACCGCCAGCCTGTCGGCGGTGCTCCCGTGGTCGGTGGCCCTGGCGGCCACCGGCCGCCAGGGTCAAAATGACCCTCTTAGTCTTTATTTTGAAGTTTTTCTTCACCGGGACGAACCTGCCAGTTGAATCCGACCTCCTGGAGCCCTTGTCCGGATACGCGATGTGGGTTTCCTCGGTGGAGACTTTTACCTTCGGACTTAGTCGTTTTTTCGAGATGAAAATCCTTCGACCGGGGTAAACCTGGATCTTGATCCGACGTCCATGGAGCCCTTCTCGGATACGATGGCTGGGAGGTCCGGTCAACTTTTTACCTTCGGACTTAGTCTCTTTTTTGGATGTTTTTCTTTACCGGGACGAACCACGAAGTCAGGCCGGGTCGCAGTTGAGGCAAGCCGGCTAGAATTTCCGCGGCGGGTCGGTCCCTCTCTGGAGCTTTTTTCCAAAAATTCTCAAATCTTTTCCAAACTTCTGGGGCTTCACCCAGATGTTCTTTTATGGTTCTTTTGGGGTCCACAGCTCACCCCAAGGGTCCAGAAGTTCTGTGATGGTCCTTGGGGGGTGCGGACTTCAACTCCCAGAATGCACCTGGCGCAAACTCCTTTTTGGCCACTGGACAGTGGTCAGCTGGTCGCTTTCTTCAGGAATTGGTGCAGGGGACTCTGGTTAGCAATTTTTCACCTGTAGCAAACAGGGAGTCCCTCCTTGAACCAGTTGAAGCCAGGCAAAGTCCTTCTTGTGGTGAAGCCCAAGTGTGCAGCTGGTGCAGTCCTTCTGAGTGCAGGTTCCAGGTGCAGGCCAGGGGTCCAGCAGGGCAGTCCTTCTTCTCCTTAAGTTCTTTCTTCTTGAAATTTGGTGGGGATCTGAGGTGTGGGGGCAGGTCCGCCAGTTTTATCCTTGCTCCTGGGTGAAAAGCAGGGGGGTCCTGGTCCTCCAATCAGGTACAGGGTCGTCCCCCTGTGATGACCACTTCCTGGGAAGTGTGGCAAAAATCCATCCCAAATGGCAACAGTCTCTAAAAATCCAACATGGCTGAATCTGATTTTTGGAGGTTACATCTGGCTGAGCCCACCCACTGGTGTGGCTAAAAATCATAAACACACCCCTCTCCTGCCCTCTCCTAATCTAATCAAGGGGGCACCTAGTTGTCTGGGGTTGCAGGATGTGGGGGTGTTGCTGGGTGCTCCAGATGTCCTTCTCTGCCTTTGAAGACCAGTTTGGCAGCCCTCCCCCTTCCTGCCTCACCATCTGCTGAGGGGAGATTCTTTCCCCCAAGCACATTCCTTTGTGTGAAGGCAGGCCACTTCACACCTCATCAAGGCAGCCTGGCAGAAGCTGCTGCAGGCTGGCCAATCAGAGCACAGCAGCAAAAACAATGCAGAGCTGAAATTGGCAACTTTTTAGGTAAAGTCTAAACTTTTTACCTGGACAAGTTATATTAAATCCCACAACTGGAAGTTGTGGGATTTTTTACAACAATCAATTTGATACCAAATTCTTGGTATGTAACATTTAAGGAGACTTTAAAATTTAAAATAAAGTCTGCCCATTCTAGCCTATGAAGGCCATTTTCTTCCATGAGGGAAAAACGAATTTGGCTGTTTTTACCTCACCAGGGCTTATAAATCTATTTTTATAAAGTCCCTGCTTATAGTTACATGGCACCCAGCCCTAGGGGCACATAGGGCACACCTTAGGGGTGACTTATATGTAAAAATAAGGTAGTTTAAGACTTTGGAAGTACCTTTAATTCCAAAGTCGAATTTGCATATAACTTTAATTTAAAAGCAGCCAGCAAGGCAGGCTTGCTTTTTAAATGACACTGGGCACCTCAGCAGTGCACCTAGGTGTGCACCACCTATGCTGTGGTCCCTAAACCTACATGCCCTACCATATACTAGGGACTTATAGGTAGGTTAACTTAGCCAATTATAATTAGCCTAATTTGCATATCCATTTTACACAGAGCACTGGCCCTGGGACTGGTTAGCAGTACCCAGGGCACCATCAAAGTCAGGAAAACACCAGCAAAAAGAGGAAAATGGGGGCAAAAAGTTATGGGGCCTCTGCAATCAGCCCTGTTTTCTCACAGTTGGTAAATGACAAACCTTTTTATTACTAATCCTGCACATGCAAAGAGATGTAACATTCAAATGCAATAACACCATCTCCCTTGAGGCAGGGACTCTAGTAGTTGTCAGGCGAATCCATGTCCAACCATCATTCGTGTAACATGTTCAGGATTATTCCTAATCACTGGTTCCCCATCAGAGAATACACGCTATTAGGCCATCCTCAAGAGTTCTCCCTTCTGAACTTTTAGAAACTTAGCCTACAGTGTCTAAGGCTCTGCAGCAGTGTTAACCGCAAGCCTTCTGGGGTCCTAAAAGCCCGCTTTCATTCTTATCCGCTCCAGCATTATAGAAGTGTTCAGCAGTGCAGCGAGTGCCGTCTTCTCAAGAGCTCCCAAGTCCATACCAGTATCGTAAAGTCAGGCCACTCAAGATGGAAGCAGCAGCACCCGACGGTTCAGGCTCTTCCCATTGAGTAGCGCTGTTGATTAGTTTCCAGTGATTGAGCTGTTTTGGCTCTGCCAACAAGAAAGGCAAGTTATTTTTTTCCCTAGTAGAGGGAATGTGGTGCTGGTGTGATCCTCCAGCTCCCAATAGGAGCTCTAATGAGGGTGCAACTTCCTCAGAGGCATTTCAGTGAATGTGGGGGACTTCAAGCATTAGGTGCATGTCACGGTGTGCAGAATTCATCAGCAAATAACGATGAAACATGTAAACTATTGAGAGTGTTTTTTCACATTGATAGATCCATTGTCAAAGTAATTCAAAGCATCTTGGAATGGTTGTAATGTTCTCCCACTATAATTGTTTTACAACAGGAGTCTCTTTTGTCATATTTACAGTCCATTTTCCAGATCATTGAAAGCACACAGCTAGACACATATCTGTGTAGGCAGAGCTTTCCAGTTTACTCAATAGAGAGGGCTCCTCCAAGCAGTAGATGCACTTAGGTCCTCACTCCAGAGCATAAACCATTTTGATTTTCCGCTGTAAAGCCACACTGTTGGCCTTCTATGCAGAGTCACCCCCAAACATGTTGCATCCTCCTTTTCTGATTTTTTTTTGTTGGCATTATGACTCTAAATACTTTACCATTGGTAACCAGTGATAAAGTGCTTGTACGCTCTCGTTAAAACTTTGTAATATTAGCCTGATTGGCACATTTAATTTACTTATAAGTCCCTAGTATATGGTATATGCTAGTTCAAGGTACACAGGGCCTGTAAGTAAAATGCAACTAGTAGGCCTGCAGGATATTTAATTTACTTATAAGTCCCTAGTGTATGGTGTATAGTAGTTCATGGTATGAAGGGCCTGTAAATTAAATGCAACTAGTGGGACTACTATCAGGCAGGGAGAGAAGGGGGACTAGATGCTGGCAGGATGGCTTGGGGTGGAGCTGTTCCCTTTTCCACTTATATTTCACAGAGCTTGTCCCCAGCACACATAAAGGAACCTAACACTAGTCTTGTGTCCCCCTAGATGTCTTGGAGCCTTGGCAGTGGAAGGGAAGGAGGTAGACTAGATGATTTCCCCACTTCAAAGGATGGCACCAGGCACAAAGTTTGGACCCTCAGAACAACTCCTAAGCTCTTAGGGGCAGATTTAAGAACAGTGGTGCTGCACCCAGTGCCCTATTTCCTTGCACCACTTAGCGCTCCACTACTGTCACCATGTGTGTGCCGTATTTAAAATACGGTACACCATGGCAGGGTAGGGGGCAATAGCGTCAGAGGGTTTGAGCTTTTGATGTACTGTTCAGGGTTAGTGACAAAATCTTGGAGCTAACCCCCGAACAATACATAGGGTCCCATTGTAACCAATGGTGTGCCCCCTTTTAGCGCTTGCTCTCAGTAGGTGTTAAAAGTGCCGAATAAAATGACGCAAAGAAATCTTTTAGATTTCTTTGATACTTTTTTTGGCCCTTTTCCATACATTTCCTGGTGCCAACATACTGTGGTGCAAGGGGTTACAAAATGGCGCCACTTTGTAAATCTGGTGCACCATTTTTGCCATTATATTGGCACATTAGCATAAAAAAATTACACTAATGTAGTGATATCATGGCACAAGGGGCTCTTAAATCTGCCCCTTAGATCTGTGGAGAACAGAATAGGGACTGCTTTGTTCCCCAGAGGACTGAGAGCAAGAAACGCTGGCATGACTGCAAGCACAGGACCAAGGAACAGGAAGGCAGCACTGCAGACTGGAGGTGGGAGTCCAGCACCACAGGAGGCCCTGGACCACATGGAGGAGTTGGTTGCAGCCTTCATCCTTGAGGCGATCGTCACATGGATTCAAGGACAGGACAGTGCAGACTACCGGGAGACAACGCACATGCAGGGGGAATTAAAAGCACAAATGTTAACTGCCAGCGGGAGGAGGAATACCTACCTCACAATGCATGTAAGTCATTATATACATGGAGTGGCATGGCTAAAGGGGCACGGCACCGGGCCATGACCCATTCAGGGGAAACCTGGGGCACACCACTACACAACACCAACAACCTTTCCATGGGTGTATGCTGCCATGCCAACGATGTTGCAAAGTTAAAGCCAGGCCAGGAGGGAAGGGCTGCAATGTCAAACTGGCATCCTGTCACACGTCAGCCACTATACTGCCTACATTAACTAGGGCCCAATTAACAACCTCTATCCATACCGACAACTGGAATGTAACATTGACAACAGTTGCCGCTACCACCTCCGCTGTGTGAGCTGGTCAAGTAGCTAATGGCAGTAACTTCCCCATGGATCTAAAACACCCAAATTAGAGGGTTCAGGATGACAATGTTAATTATCCCCTGAAACAAGACAAATGTTCCAGTCCTGTCAAATGTGAATGTCCATCGTTGCCGCAAACATCAGCCAATGTCATCCACATTAGGAGGTACACAGCACTAATGTCACACCCATGCTGCATATGTCAGGGTCCATCCTGTGCCTGGGTCACAATGCAACATCCCAAATGTCATACTGCTCAGACAACAGCATTGAGGGGGAGGACACATGTAACTGGTCACAGAAATACACCTGCACAGTCAGAGGAGGAAATAGGACACTGCTACGACTATCAGGGCAATCCAATGTACCACACATTCCCCAACATCAGCAGTACACATTACCAATGCTGACATCCATATTGTGCCATAAAAATGATATACATAGTATACGCTACATTTCAACTACATATAGGTGGATGTGAAAGATCAGAGACTGGGGCAGTTCCAGATTTGTAAGTGTGCTGCTAGTGTCATCAGAGCACCCACTGCCAGTGAAAAGCCTCACCATGAGAATGGAAGTAGACGGAGGGTTGAGTAGGACAAGAAGGTGGCAAATCACTATTTGGCCAGAACCAACTCCTAGTGTAGATGATGCTGACAAGTCCACAAACTGACCACAATACATATGACATGCAGGTGGGGCATAGGTCTGGGAGAATGCCCATCTGAAAGACAGGAGCAATGAACAGGAACCAGGATCACAATGTGTAAATCATCACAAGGCAGGCATGTCACATTACAAAGCCAACACTAATTGTACTGTATTTCATTGCAGAGGACGATGGATCTCGTGCGGATATGCCTGTCTGGGACTACCCTGATGACATGGATGACGAGCTGACAAACATCAGCCAGCAGACCCTCCAAGAGGTCCTTGAAACCCTACAGACCCCACCTTCAGTCACAAGGAGGAGCACAGATACAGCAGCCATCACAGAGGACCCACCCACCACCCCAATTGTACGACCTGCCAGCTCCAATACAGCTGAGGACTCTGACGACACTGGCACCAGCTTTGAGAGAACTGTAGTTGGAGTACAGCGGGAGCTGGCCAAGGAGGTCTGGGTGGGGATGCAAACTATGGCAGCCAGCCTAGAGGGGGTGCGTTTGTGCATGATGTCAACTGAAGAACAGGCAGCAGATATGCAAGGGCGAACAACTATCTTGCAGGAAGTAGAAAAAAGGCTGAAGGAAATCAGCACAGCTGTAATACAGTTGACCCAACACCTACAACAGCAATCCTGTCAACGAGTGCACGAATGCAACACTGAACCCGTCAGGGCCGACCTGGCTCCCTACCATCGTGATGTGGCTGCTATTTTTAAGAACCAGCAGATCCTCCTTGCAGCAGTACTGCCCTTAAGACCCCCACAGGTAGCAGCTACCGGGATGTCTGACTCCACATGTACACACATATCAGAAAATGAAGACCAGGAACAGATCACCTTCATGCGTAAGAGTACCCAGTAGCACTAGTCCCTGCCACATGGACACCTATTACCAAGGTCCTGCGCTTTGTAACATGCCAGTCTTGCAACAACTGTACTCAAGCACTGTTCTGCAAACCACTGTTTATCTTGTTAGCCTGCCCTATGATTGTCTCTCACTAACTCATTGGCAAGTCCTGTCCCTCTGCACTGTCTGACACTTCACCCCAGTGTGTCCAATGACATGTTCTTTTGCACTTGTGTAGGATCACAATGGAAGATGTCACTATAATGGGCTCACAATCATGGACAATGTACATATGGCACTACAGCACTTTTAAATAAATAGCACTTACACAACCACTTTGTCTCTGTGTAATGTGACACATCAACCGTGCAGTAGATCAGTGAATTTTGCCTCCTGTCAATTATCATAGATTGTCAATACAACTGCCCTGAAATAATGTGTGCTGATAACTATGCACAGTGGCCTGGATTCTACCATACTCTGCCCTTCCTGAGGGTTATTTATGAGGAAAAGAGAAACTATACACCATAATGATGTGTTGGACAGAATAACGCTACCTCAAGGGATGCCAAAACCAGAAAATAGTGCCTTCAATTATTGCTTCAATGCAAAACTAACATATGTGACATTTCCCACAAATTTAAGCTAACACACACCAACTGCATGAATGGAGGTGTATGAGTTTACATCCAAATAAGTAATCATGCATAACAGTGTAACAAATGATCTATGTGAGTTATGTACACTACACTACAAGAGAGCTTACTACCACTCACCTCACAAGGATTTCCTTGGGCATCAGACTGCAGTCAGACTTAACACAGTGTCCCCATTACTAAATCTGGAAGCACAGTATGTGACATTGAAAACATAAAACATGACAAAAAAACACTTTGGGATCCATAGTAACCATGATTGGTGGTTGTGATGAATGGCCCAATCTTAGCTAAGTAGCTTTGGGGTAGCTGCCAATGTTACAGCTCAGTTGAGATTTGTTTGCAGCATAGGACACAAAATCTAATACAAAAGAGACACTGTACACTCATGCCAAGGCCCTGATCTACAAGCATTTGACACATACTTACCTAGATATTCATTAAACAGTAATAACAGAAGTGAAAACTCGGGGAAAGACCTTACCTACCCTAATCTACTCTAACTACTCATTACCCATAACTGTCCCTAACTAACCTAAGCTAAACTTACTTATCACATTTAACGAAACGTTCTAAACATCAACCCCCCTTATGAGACGGGACACATGGAGGACAACAGATACTAACCTAAACATATACTATCCAATACTAAACAAATACATGGTCCAATTTCCGTTGCATTTGTGAAAAAGCAGCAGGGTCAATGGCTGCAGCAGGGATGGTCTGGGTGCCAGCCGAGGAAGTATGGGCCTGTGTCGTGGCAATGGCTGTAGGCTGCCCTGCAGGTGGTGCTGTGCTTGGTCCAGGAGCAGTTGCTGTGGATGGTCCCGCAAAGGTCCCAGCTGCTGGTGGTGCCACCTGGGTGGTAGTGGTGGTGGTGCTGGTGGAGGTTGTAGTAGGCAAAGAAGGGCCGCATTATGAAAATGCCCTCCAGGCTCCGGAGGCTCGTTCATGGCGATATCTGCGGGCCATGTTGCGGTACCCAGACTCGACAACTACTATGTGGCGGTATCTCATTGCCTGCCGTTGAAACTCCCTGACCTGGATGGGAGTCATATTTGCAGCTGTTAAGACAAATAGAAAATCTAACATTAGGTACTACATTGTGTGAAATGGCACAAGAAGTAAATCAGACAATACATATATTGTACTTGTAACAGCCCATATCACCATACAGATCATTGATTGTCCCTGAGGAAGTACATGGCAAGCCAGCCTACAAAGGTCCTATCACACATAGCACATCCAAACCCTACAAGATGGGTAACAACTGGCATGCTTTTGGCACCATAGTTCTGCCAGTTGTCAGCTACAAATCATGCTGCACATCCTCCACCACTGCCAGGGCTACAAATGTCATTGTACGGGATGGAAATCTAGGGCCACATGATGTGTGAGTTGTAAATGACCTTGCCAGTATAGTAAGCATGTGCTAATCATGAGTGTGTACACTAGGTTCAGACAAGTGATTCACTGATTTACATGTATGTGTACCAAACTTGGATCATCAGTCCTAGGTACACTATTCACAACCCTATGCCTGTGTCTGAGGGGGGGTGGACTATCAACTAATAATTTCAACAACAAGGACACCCAGGAAGCTTTGGAAGGCTGGACATGGGTTTGACCCAGCACATACACCACTGGTAAGGAGGATCTCCAAATAGGAGACAGCTGACCCTTGACCAATCCCATCGACACTCATGTTTGGAAATGCAGACCTTTGTCCACATCATTTACTACCAGTAAGCCATGACTTACAACAAACAGAGAGACACAAGAACACCTCTGGCCATGAGTTGCATGCACACCTAGGCCATTGCACTCAAGTGCCACATACTCGTAGCACTACATGTGGAGCTACATGCTGCTAGGAAGTCTAACATACAGTTCAATAAGTACATTAGTGAATAGAGAAGCAGACGTCTGTGGGTAAGCATTTGGCATCCCTATTCTGGGAGATTTTGGGTCTGACTGGCTGACTAATTCACTAATATGGTCCAGTGCGACTTTTTCTGAATCAAGTTTTATCCACATGACTCATCCCTATTCACATTGCCGTGCCTACAGGACTGACCTAGAATACCAAAATATGACAATACGATAAGGATTGGTCAACTCAAAGATGGTGATAAAATTATATTCCACTCATGGAACAAAGCAAATGATTGGCCAGCGCATCACACCTTGCTATGTGTCCAACATACAGGAGTTCATCACACATCACCAGCAAACACAACACATAACAGACATATCAACACTTACTGGAGTTGTCTGGGTCCTCAAATCGAGTCACCTCGCCAACAGTGTAGGGTGCCAGTCCACCTGTAAGGCATGGAAGGGAGAAATGTGCTCAATGTCTGTGCACTGTACAACAATTCCAAAGACAAATAATATGTGTAAGATTACATCAGAAAGTAAAGCCTCTCAGACATGATGATACTGCATCCTACATACCACACCAAACATGTACAGACCCAGGGACTCCAGTGAGTGATACACACATATCTGCACACATGCAGTGGCCCAACTGTCATGTGGTGGCAAACATGCTCCTTCATTAGTGCACAGACAAAATCATGGAGTGTATTCATCTCATCATGTGTATCCATGAGAGACATCCAAAGCCACTTTCCGTGAGGACTGCATTACCACTCAACCAGCCATTGTGACTATGACAAATTTATGACACACAGGTACAATGGTCAGAGGGCCAGGGACAGTTGTTAGCCCTCATTTTGTTACAGTTTCTTCATTTGATGTGGCACAGCTATGATGAATTGCACCAACCATAGAGATATGAACCCATGTGCATACCTTTGGCCAGCCATCCCTTATTGAAATGTGGCACTACAAACTCCAAATACCAGTCTAAGATGTTAGCTGAGCGCAGCTAAAAATTGTTACCTATGTGTCCAAATACAGATCAGACATGTATCCGAAATGAAGGAGGGGCACAAATAATCCCTAAGATTTTCGGAATTTCCATGATCGGTTTCCTTACACACTCACCAAACACACATGAGACATATGTTTGCACCACATTGCTATCATCAATTGACGTGAAGCTAGCACTAATTTTCAGGCTCCTGTTGTGTTTAGAAAGTCAGTCTAGCTGTTGTGTCAACAAATGACGGTAATGAGTTGGAAAAATCTATACCTCACAGGCAACTGTGGCCTATATCTATACATAATTGGCTCCTGATTTGTGTTGCTGTTTGACACAAAGGCGGCACTAACTTACATGATTCAAATGTATTCAGTAAGTTTGCGGAGCTCTTGCTTCCAAACAGCTCGCAATTGTGGTCCTTACAAAGTAAAAATATGACCCTGTATGTTTCAGTAGCATTCCACACACTCAACATTGCCAGCAGATATTGTAAAAATCAGCTGATGTCACTACAGAGCATTTAAACGTGCACATTAACATGATTTGTACTCACCAACAGGGCCACCAATCTCAATCCCCAGGTGGTCCAGCAGATCTTGCTCCCTGGAGACAAGGTCAGCCCACCGGTGCTTCAGCTGGTGGTAGTTTCTGGGCGTATTATAAATCCTTTGCAGATGATCCAACACCTTTGCCCACCGAAGCCTCCGTGCCTCAGTGTGATACCCCTGTATCACACGCCCACCTGCGTCAATCATCAGGGGTAGTAAATTGCACACCAGCCAAATTAACCCACCCAGCTCCTCCTCTCCCATCCTGCCAAGACAAGGCCTACCCAACGTATTCGTACAAAAAGAGAAATAGGGGATAAATGGGGAACAAAGGAGAATAGGGGGAAAGTAGGACAGGACAAAATCAAATAAACTATTAACACAGCTCAACTATACCCAAACTAACACTCCCCACAACAGACTCCCAGCCAAACAAAGACACTAGTTTACAACACAAATGACCACAAAAAACACTCAGACAGGATACTGCAACAAGTTTTTAATCACAAAAAGACAATAAAAAGACAACACTGGAGACAAATTCACTAAATGCACAGAGACAAATTGAGACACAGCCACACAGTCAGGAAATATCACAGACTGCAAAGTGAAAGTGAAAGTACACCCACTGTACCTATTCTGTAAACAGGATATCATATTACATCACTTCCTGCCTAAAATGGCGGGCGTTTTTATTGTCATGCATCAAAATATTTTGACGCATACAGTTTGTGCGTCATTTTTATCGAAGCACAGGAGTAGATTTCAGCCTGCATCCATATGTTTCTAAGTTGTTTCAAACTTAGCCAATTTTCGGAGGTACAGTGTGGAAGATACCACTCAGGGCCAATGGCTCTTTCAGGGCATTATTCATCGTTTTTCGGCCATAAGCGTAATTTCTAGTTGCATGTGCGTAATTTTTTGATGCGTATGCGGCAAAATTTCAAGCATTAACTGGGTTTGGTCATTTTACCATTTTAAAGGTATATTACAGTTGTGACAATACTGAGATAGACTGATTGCACCCACTTTGGGCATGACGGTGTATGGGCAGATGTGACACATCATACTACTGCGGACCATGATCCGCTACTTCATGTACAGGATTTTCACTCTTGACTGACGCAATAAATGGCCAAACGTGTGGCCTACATATGTGTATTACACAAATTGGGCATGTTTGACGTCAGGAGAGGATGGCAAGGTGATGCACATAAGTGCAATACCTCAATGCCTAGGGCTCAATGTGTGTGCTTTGGCTACTAATATTGTTGTTGACCCACTGTGTAACCATCACAAGATGCATTATTGTAAACATGCTTGTACGAATGTGGAGTCAATGTGTCCAACCCTCAGATGCAAGACAGTGTGGAAATAAGAGAGGACATGTGTTAGTCATACATGTAGCAACAACTGCTGTGTGCACTTTCTAGTTTTTGGATAACATAAACACCACAAATGATGAAGCATGCACCAGTTAGATAGCAGATGGTTGTTCATATCAATGGTCCAAAACTTGCCCATCACATGTCCTGGAATTTTGGATACTGCTTCCTAGGCACTTCTTGGTGAACCCACCATGAGTCAGGCACATGTATATACTAATTGGGTACCGTGTTTGTGACACGGAGAGCCAAAGATAAACCACATTTGTAATGTCACACCACAGTTGGGGTCATATAACTGAGCCACAACTCTCCTGTGGCAGTGGAGGACCAGCAGACCAAGCAGCAGTGACCACATATTTCCAGTGATCAATTGCACAGAGGTGTCTGGTTCATGTGTGTGGGCCAATGTTTATCCTGTGTATTTTTAGGGGTCTTTGTTGTCACAGTTACGTCCAGGTCTAGTCATGAGTCTGTGGCGGCAATTCCTGTATCTACTGAATATCCTTCGGATATCAATGGAAGTAAAGCCAATGAGGATTTGAGAACCAACATGGGGATGGTCCTACCCTGTCACTGCAGACGTGTTATGAGATTGTCAACAGGGCAACCATGGTGTACTGAGTAAGATCATATCTCAGGCTTCTTGTACCGGCAGGTGTCATCACAACATTTGTACACAGGTTGGCCTCTAAAATTCCCACTGCATTTGGGAACATCATAGCCTCTGTGCTGATTATTCTCGCAGCTATTCACCATGCACGGCCCGTCAATATGTTGTGAGCAATGTGAATCAGCGTGTGAATTCTCAGAGTCCTAACATGTATGGACTTTTCAGACACATTATCTGACGTTGCTGGTTCTGCTGGAGGCACCCTACCAAATCCCTGCATACGGCCATGGTACACTGTCACAATTTGTCGCTCATGTGTACATGAGACCCAGACAAGGGATAGGCCATGATTTGGGCATTTGGAGACAAGTTCCCAACTATGGTAGGATAAATAAGCAGATTATGCTATACAATGTATTTGAGTGTGCATTGAAGAACCCCCTGACAAAATACCCCAGGAGGAATGTGAGGGTTGGGAAAGCAACTAGGATACATATGTAGCCACAAGGAACCTTGAGGGTAACGCACAGACAGGTGCCAGTCGGGCTAACAGGATGCAGGGTCAATCAGGATCCAGCAATTTCACAAGGTACATGCTCAGTGGTCTGACTGAGACTGGTCGGAGGAGGAACAAGACAGTTGACATGGAAAACTGTGTTTTTCCTGTGTTTTGGAAGGTGACACATTAACCCAAGGGCTGTGTTACACAGCTGATGTGTATGGCAATGCATAACAGTGTAATCAATAAAATGGCAGCTTCTATGCTGTTCCAAGCATCTGCAAGGGCAGTGCATGTTGAAATGGCTGTCTGCATGGAGGTGCTCACAGGTGTGTGCTGCATCAGTCTCTCACAAGTCCTGTAGGTGAGATTCTAGTTCAAATGGCCAACAGTACCTTTCACATGGGAAGCAATCTACAGATGATAACAGGGCTTAGAGACTACAAGCCAGTGTATTATTTAACCTGACGTCCATGCAGACAGATGTACAATGACAATGGCATACGATACTAAAGGGTGAAGCACACTGGATTAAAATTGTTAGTCTGTGTGTGTGTGTAGAGGTGGGAATATCTGGGTACACATATTACCATTCCAGGGACCTCTTAAGACGGGAGGGGTGAGACCTGGAACATGGGTTAGTCAAGACTTAGGACATGGGCTGACATGTACATGGAATGTCATGTGCGCAATGCTTGTCATAGGTGTGGTACTTGTGCTATCTAGGTTCTACTTATATGGAATTCTTTTCACACATGGTCCTTGCAAAGATAGGTGATGTAACAGTTACTGCTGTCAAGGGTGTGGCCATATATTAATGTTACTAATGCAATAGCACATCCACTGCCTCATGTATGATGTTTTTTGTTCCATCATTGACCGATGGTGTCTTAGTTGTGTGCCATATGCTGCAAATAATCATGTTGCCAACATGTATATGTGAAATAGGTCTGGTCCTCTGCTATTGCCCTTCAAAGGTGAAATGTACAGGATATATGTCATTTACAGTGTGTGGGAATGTGATTGTTTTCACATTGTGAGCAATTGTGAGCATTGTGAGCAATAGCATCACAATTGCTTTGGAAATTTCTATGTCCTGATCGGTATTTCAGCAATGCTCCATGAGGCTACACTCTTCTTCTGATAGTTAGTGATTAAGGGGATCAGAAATGATTACCCACACCATGATATGGTGATTATCATAGGTGTTTATTTACATATGTTAATACAGTGGTGATGGTGAGTTGATTCAAAAGAAATTGTTAACAATATGTTGGTGCCTATGCAATCCTGCAGCTGTGTTTGGTTGGTCCCCCTCATGTTGATGGCCAGCATCCTCCTCTTCCTCCTCTTCAGGCATTTGTGGCTCTGGTTCTGGGGAATGTTCTTTCGCACACAAATGTTGTGCAGGATGGCACAGGTTAAAATGATCTAGCAGACCATTACTGGTGAGTATAGGAGGCTGCCTCCAATGATGTTGAGGCACCTGACTATCGCCTTCAGGATGCCAAAGGTCCTCTCGACTATGGTGCTTGTCCTCCTATGTGCCTCATTGTAGGCACGCTCTGATGCAGTGCTTGAGTTGGCAAATGGGGTCATAATCCATGGCTGGATCCGATACCCCTGTTTAGCTGAAAGAGAAAATGACTGAGATCATGTTGAAGTTGCTTGCCCCATTATTATCACCTTGCATGGCAGTAGTTCTCTTGTGTTTTCTGTGACTCATTTGTGTTTGTGTTATTGTGTTGATTCCTAGGCTTGTAGGATGTACCATCAGCATTGGGTTGTTTCCTTGGCTGAACGAGTGTTTGGCTGTTGACCAGTTGTCAGCAATATATTTTGAGAGTTGCAGTACAGTGTGTACTCCTTTGCATTTTGACTTGTGATACAGGTGTCCCTGTGTCTTCACTGGGGGTTAGATGATAATCCATACACAGAATCAATTCAACAGTGGTGGTAATACGTTTGCATCTATGTACCCTGGACATCCCATACATTTTGACATATGCAATAGATTAATTTAACTATCAGTGAGACGCTTACATTTTGCAAGGTGACAATTAACCACACTTCTCCATACGTTGTGATCATTGACGTCTTAACATTTGACTGTACACTAATTTCACATGTGTGATAAGTTCACTGCAGACCTATTTCTCTGCCCTGGTTGAAGTGTTGGCAACTAATGAGATTTCAGCACGATATCAGGTGGGTTTGTGGAGCCTTCATGTCCCTATATATAAAAATGTGTTCGACCTACTCAACAGATTTACACCAAATAACAATAAGGACTCTTTCTTGACCAAGAGCTAGCTTTCTGCCAAACTTGGTGTAGTTACCTCCAGCGGTTCAGCCTCTATTCCTTTTCCAAATCCCCATGGAAATCAACATAGAGAAAACACTCTTTTGAACGTCTCTTTTTTCTCGGCTCCTGCTTGACAGATCACCCCAAATCTTTCCAGACAGCAGTTGGCATGAGTGTCTCATTTTCTTTGGAAAATTATGTGAAGATTCATCAACCTGTGCCAAAGATATAGACAACTAAAATAATGTGTTTTCTATAGAAACACAGATGCCTTTACCATTTATGCCCTTACAAAAATAAAACACTTAGGTGCTGATTTAAGGGCCTCTAGCGCCTCCTTGCACCACATTAGCATCATTTTAATGTGGTCCAACGAGCCCAAAACTGGAGCACCAAATTTACAAAGTCGCGCAATACATGCATTGCATCACTTTGTAACCTTGTGCTATATAATGCCTGCGCCAGGCATTATGTATGCAAAGGAGGTGTTCCCCCATTAAGGAGGCCAAAGAAAATGGCTCAAAGAAATACAAAAGATTTCTTTGAGTCATTTATTTCGGCACTTTCAACGTGTTCAAAGGAGGCATGCCATTGTTTTCAATGGGCCTCAATGGGCTTTGCATCAACATTTTTTATGATAATCCTGCAAAGCTCTGAACTAGTGTCAAAAATCAAATATGTTGACACTAGTTTCCCTAACTTCCGCCATGGTCTGCCAAATCTTCAATAAGGCGCACACGTGGTGGTGTTAGCGGGTCGCCAAGAGATGCAAGAAAAGTGATGCTGCACTGGGTGCAGCGCTACTTTTCTTAAATCATGGCCTTAATAGTTACCTTTAAAGTTTTTATCACTCATATGCCATTACCATTCAATCTTTTGAAAAGAAATGCATTGAAATGGCATGCGTGGTAAAGGCATGCATGATAATGTCATAGGCGTGGTAATGGATTCATAGTAACGTTCATGCGTGGTTATGCTCATATTGTAATATCTGTTTCTCTTACCATTCCAAATATATGAAACATGAAGCAACTACTCCTTTCTGATCAGGAATTACTGATTAAAAATGTACTAAGGAATTCCTAATGCTAGCCTGTGAGAGGAGTAGCCCTCACAGTTGTGGAAAATGAATTTGTCTGTTTATCACTACCTGGACACAAAAAAAGTAAAAGTACATGTTGTACCCTTCACTTACATAGCACCCTGCCCTTTGGGCTACCTAGTGCTTACCTTAGGGGTGACATATGTAATGAAAGAGGAGTTTCAGGTTTGGCAAGTAGTTTTAAATGCAAAATAAATCAAAGTGGCAGTAAACTTCACACCCAGGCCCTGCTGGTGCAGGCCTGATACATGCTTAAAGGGCTACTTTTGTGGGTGGCACAAGCTGTGCTTCAGGCACACTAGTAGAATTTCTTTACAGGCTCTGGGCGCATGTAATGCACTTCACTAGGAACTTATAAGTAAACAAATATGCCAATTGTGGCTAAGCCAATGTTACCACATTTTAAGGAGAGAGCACAAGCGGTTTAGCACTAGGTAGCAGTGGTAAATTGCACAGAGTCCTAAAGCCAACAAAACCATGGTCAGAAAAAAAGGAGGAAGAAGGCAAAATGCTTGGGGTGAACCTTTAGAGGTGGCCATTGTCCAGCACCCTTTATATCAGAAGTGTGCTGCCGTCATGGGACATAAGTGCCACAACTGTGACCGTGACAAGCACTTCATCAAAATTAATAGAGTTAAAATGCAAATGCAACAGACCCAAATGACCAATGCACAGGAAAATTGAGAAGACGTTCAACTAGCATGTCTTTAGGATGAAACCCAAAAGAAGGATATCAGCTCATATGAATTTCTTGACAAGATAGATATGACATCTGCATATCAACAGTCTTTCAAAAAAGTACGTCCAGATTGGGAACCTTAAGCAGTCGTCACTAAGATGATAAAATCAGCTGCTTCCTTCATCCTAGCTCTCTCATCACTCTTGTTTCCGTCTTCTCTCTCTCTCTCTCCTGATGTCCCTCCATGCCTGCTGCTGTAATTTCCTTCCTCAGAAGCCTCCAGCCCGCCGGGGAAAAGCTCATTGGAAAACATGGGCAGTCCAGACAAGAAGACATCAACAAAACAGACGCAGTAGTCCTAGCTTTTCCCCACCATATGAAAAAGCCCATTATTTTTAGAAATGCAACATACAATATTATGAAGCTGGTAGATCACCGGCACGGTAGTTTTGAAGGGATAGCTGGGTGTGTTACCTGTTATTTTCCTTCAGATATGCACACTCGGAGTATGTGTTTCATCCTGTCTCCTATTTTCAGACATGGGCCAGAGAAGACAAAAAAGTGTGTGCACTGAAGCAACATCAACTGGGAGGCTAGAAGTTCCTGTGATTATCAGACTAAGGTATCTAACAGCATGGAGGTTATTCTGTTCAAATATTGCAAAGGAAAATATGTATTCTGCTTTTCTAATTCTGTACTGCTAAATTTTAATTGGTGGAAATTCATGCACTGCACAGCAAGGTGGTTGAGTGTTTTCTGCCGGACACGCTTCAGGCGTATAAACAGACACACAACAAGGGAGAGAAATTACAATATCTGACCACATGGATCATACATTTGGAAATTAAACAATTAATTCTGTAAATGACAATTTCTCTAGCACTGGTTTTCTTCAATGTGTGCCTTGTGCTATAAGGTAAAATACTTTGTTTCCGATTCGAAACTTTGCCAAGTACTAATAGGACAAGTAGTCAAAAAGGTGTATGCACACCGCTGTTATGACAAATAGCTAACTTGAAGGACAGCTATTGTAGAGCCCATTCATGCTTCTACCCATCAAACATGGTTGGCACAGTGCTATCAGTAGGATACTGCGCTTAGCCATTACTCCAGGGTGACTTGCTTAATCTCCAACAGTTTATGAACACTGCGTTCCCCGCTGAGATTCATAATGGAGAAGTTAATATGAGGTGAGAGTAGAAAGATGAGTTTGTAAGGGTTCTTCAAGAATGAAAAAAATATTTTATTTTAGCGCACCAAAGGAAGCAGCTGGCAGTCTAGGAATGTTTTAAAAGGATTTGCCTTGTCATAGCGTGCTTTAAAAGCACACCCACGTCGTTAGAAAAGCTTTTAGCATGCTTCGTTGAAATGATTCTTCCGTGTTAAAAATATTTTAGGATCTTTTAAAACTGAGAAAGGCTAGAACAGAGAGCGCATTAAGTGAACAGTTATATTTTTAACAATGCAGCTTTGATTCATTCCCAGGTGCAAGCTGCATGTAGACCAAAAAGATGTTCTGCTGAGCTGTGACATATTTTTCACACTGAAAAAGTACAAGATGAAGCTTTCTTTTAGACTTCTAACGCAAGGAAATCTTCTTTATGGCTAAAGTGTCATCAGGCGCGAAAACTTAAACATAAAAGTAAACCTACTTGAACTTTAGGGATCATGCATGAGATGAACGATAATGGCAGTGTGGTGCCTGTACCATGTAATATTACTCCATCATTACGGTCCAGTTCCCATTAATTACTCAGATATGGAAAATAACATGCGGGATGCCTAATTACCATATGTCTCTGTGTGTTTTCCCATTAATAGGCTATTTACCAGCCATGAATTAGCGCTACCGCTGTATCATTATTTTTGACGCATCATTGGCGCTAGCAGTGCCCTACACTGCTCCAGATTTACATACTGACTCACTGGACCCAATTCATCAGTTTGTAAAGCCCAGCGTGAGATTGTACCTGCGCCAGCTATAGTCTATGCAGGGTAGGCATTCGCATACAAAAGACCACATAGAACTGACATAGTGAAATTTACAACATTTCACTGTGTCATTCTGTGACTTCACTGCATCAGGATTGTACTGCCTGCTCAGAGCAGCCGTAAAATTGACACAGGGCTTTTTCCAATGGGAGCTGTCTCGCATTGCTGGAGTAGCATCATTTTTAAGATGCTACTCCAGCAAAGCGTGAGTTTAACGCCAAGAGATGTGTCAGAATTTCTCATGCATCTGTGAAAACATACGGCATGGAGCTTCGTATTGTAAATACAGTGCATCCATGGCATCGTTCGGGGATCTTAGGAAAGCGCAAGAAATCTGAAACATTGATACCAATGCCTCAGATTCTTGGAAATGAGGCCCTGAATATACAGAATGAACATACAGTGGAAGGCACCACACATGAGGAGAAAAAAAGAAGCAGGGATGGAAAGGTGGCGCCCAGAAAGTTAAGAAATAGTCATCTTGAGCATCAACCAGTGGACTGTCTTCTGTCCTAAAACCAGTGAAAGAAATATTTGAGTGACGTATTACACATGCATGCACAATCACTGATAGTGTTTGCTTATACTCGTCCATATAATTCACCTTGCATGTTTTTTTAAGTTTGTAAAAAGACAGAAATACGGTGAGTATCTTTTCCTCATAGTTAGATAATTTTCACTGTAATGAACTGTAGTCAAGCTGTGCACAACCGAATGCCATTGACACCACTTGCATGTTTGTGTTATAATTTTGTGGTGTAACATTTATTTTACACAGCTATTCTAAGCATTAACAAAACACTTGGGATATTTCGTAGAATTCTAACGTATTTACTATCTAAAAACAGTCAGCAGACATTCAGCAAGGTAAATGCCATTTCAATGGACCAGAGATTCACCCCAATCATTTGGAGCATGTAATGCTAATACCCATACTGTTTAGGGCTGCATTTAATTGCTTCTTCTCAGTACAACTGAAAAGAATCAGCAACGCGTGATAGAAGTTAAACTTATAGATTGTCACTAATGACATGTGCCAGAAACTTCTCATGGGAAGATGAGAGAAGAACTTTGCGAAATGATACAGCAAACACAAGAGCTGACTCCACTATTTTTTTTAATCCTCTTATCATTTTGCAACATTGAGGAATGGGTTTTGCTTTGCTAGAATGGTTCAGCAGAAATGTGCAGAGTAGAACATAAATTAACAGAAGGAGAATTAATTTAAAATGTCTGTAAGGGTGCAAGTATATTCGGGTTTTGGAGGACTTCAAACACATAAAAAGTCAGTCCAATTAACTAATAAAAGACAAGACTACACGTTATGGCACACATGTACATTTGTATTGTCATAGTAAACATTTAAGCATTTAAGACACATATGCAGGGGAATTCTCCTTTTTCCCTAGGAGGTGAAACTCCTACAACTACTCAATAACTAACACACTTGTTATTTCAGTTTTAAATTCTTCATTGTCACATTTTTTATCACCCTTAAATTGGTTGAACGGATAAGCAGAGGTAAAACCTTTATCACAGTAAGCAGATTGGATGATGCATATAATCAATGCAATCGGCAAATTTAGTAATCATAACAATTTTAAAAAAATGTTCATTCTCTAGGTACCAAATTTCCCTGAATACCAAGATCAGATGCCACACAAGTTAAAATTAAAGCCATTTTGACTCTCAAGTGATTTCCTTATTGTGATCTACCTGTTTATGTATGGCACATGAGGTATTTGAGGAGGTGTGATTCCCCATCGAACTGCCAAAATGTATCATAAGGCCATTCTATGCTTCTAGATCGTGGTCTTGTGGGCATCTAATTGATCTAGTATCATACCCAGGGAAATGACAGTGGAATTTGCTATTACATTCAGTAGTTTAGCATTGCATCAAGTCTTTCACATGCCCTGTCTTTGGACATGGTGAACAGCAGAATACTTGACAGCAGGGTTGACATACCCAATGTAATTGACCCTGGCAAGGGATAGGCTTTCATTTTACAGAGCAGTGGCATTTACTAGTTCTTGAAGTGTTTCAGCATTGCATCTACTTCTATCAGATGGTCTGCCCTGGGAAATAGAATGTTGAAAAATGTTTGTTTCACAGATCTCACAGTGTGCCACCACATTTGGAGAGGGTGAGGGTCTGACAGCGGGGATTATGAAACCAGAATAACAGACCTTGGCTCCTATTGTGGCAGCAGCAATTGACTTTCCAAACGCTGATGTCAAAAGTATATCCTTCTTGTTGTTGTTTGTGAAGCACCATACCAGTGGGAAGACAGCATTTAAAGGGGAGTAACTCGAAAAGTATAGTCTCTATGGGAGAGGCTGTGGGATTTGCTATTAAAGAAGGGTGCTGAACCAGGGATCATTCATTTAATCTCGTAGCTCCATGAGGAGGTGGAAGCCAGCGTCAGGTTTTGGATAAATAAAGAATGCTCAATTCCTATTAAAATTAGAAAAGGGCTCAGACAGGGCTTTGTGCCGGCCCACTCCCTTTTTAGTTTTTACAGCAGTGGGCTTGTTGACTTTTTGGCTGAGGTAGAAGCAGAATCTCTGTGGGTAAGAATCAGGCCATTGCCCGTATCAATGTATGCTGATGATTGTGTCTTAATGGCCAATAAAGAGTAGGGACTTCAAAGGCTCCTAGACAGGTTTGCGATTTGGGTCTCTCTTTCAATAACGCTAAATCCTTTGCAATGGTGTGTGGTCGACCCTTGAGCAAGATTCCTCTTTTTAATATAAATGGCAATGTTCTGCAGTGTGTTCCTACCTTCACCTTCCTTGGGGGTCTCCTTTGATAGTGCAGGCTCATGGAAGCATGTGATGGGTGTTAGGCCACTACAACTAGAAAAGTCTATAGCCTCACTATTTAGATTTGCTAATAAATTAGGGTCCATACCGCCCGATGCCACTACCACCATCTACAAAACTAGATTTGTCTCAGTTGCTTCTCATGATGCAGGGGTGTGGGGTTGTACTTGTTGTTCCCATTTGCAGATTAGTGAAAACAACTTTTTGCATGGACTTTTGTCTCTACCAAGTAGCACCCCACTCCTAATAGTAAATGAGAAATGAGGTCTCCAATACCTAGAAGATATTATCAGGCTAGCCCTGACTTTGTTGTGGTTGCTGGTCTGGTCTAGGCCTAAGGCCGTGTTAGGCCAAATGGTGATCACGGACTGCCAAAAAATGGTACAGGCCCATGAATTTAGATGGTTCACACATGTTAGAGATGACCTGCGGGCAATTGGTAGGAGTAACCTTTATGAAAACCTGCAGAACATCAAACGGTCAACTAATGTTCTTGTAAATTGTGAAGTACAAAACCTCCTAGCGGACAAGAGAATGATGGTGGAGTAAAAAAAAAGACATTTGAAGTACACATCCCTCTGTGCACTACCCCTGGCATGAAACCTTATCTGAAAAAAGTAGATTTTATTTGGTTGGATTTAGACTTGGCCTGGTGCATTATCTGCTATCTTACACCTCAAACGCACACAATAGTCAAGATTTGATACCATTTAACATCAGCTCAATCTCTTTTGCATTTGTTCTTCTGTGAACTCTACAAACAGCCAAGTTGCAGATCTTAAGACCCCTTTGGGGAACCTCAACATTAGAGAGTAAAAAGCAACATTACTCTTTCTGCAGCTACTCCAGGCTGAGGTAGTTTGGGCAAAATATATGGGAAGTTAACATGGTAATGTTTTTGGACACATGTGATACCTGCTATAGGTCTCAGCAAATGGATGGCTGCCTTTTTGTTTTGCTGTATTTCTTCAGAATTATAACATTAACCTCATGCACTGTAATTTTAACCTTTTCTACTCCTAAATCAATGTAGTTTGACGACAGGAATCATATACTCCAGATTTGATGTACATTTTACATTTTTAATTACTATTTTAATTATGTGATATATTTCTTTTTTGCAAGGTCTTGTCTTTTTTTTAATGTAGACATCTGTTTTTTATATGAGAATTGTTTTCTTCCATGTAATTTTATAGATTGTTTTAAACCAAAATACAGATGGACTTGACTATAGTCTCTACAACAATGGTACATTAACTCTGATCCACAAACACTCTCTGCTTGCCTGCTTTGGCATGCTCATAAACTTACTTTGTTCATACATGGCAAGATGAGGTGCAAATGGTCTTTAGTGCCAATGATGGTGTTGTACTTTTCAAGGACATATAAAGACTAGGGGGATGCCAGCACATTAGGGCAGCCTTTGTCCATGATGGAGCATACCAGACAGGTTTATTTTCCCTGAGGGGCACACTGATCAAAGGCACACCCGACCCCCATGTAAATGGGCAAGTAAGTGCATACCCAGCAGAAAAAGATGAATACTTTGATGGCATTTCTCAAGCAGTAGCACATAGGAGTTATTCACATATACTAAAAGGCAGACCACTCACAGACAGGCTCAGTACAGTTAGGTCTTTTGAAGCCATTCCATTCCACCACAAATGATGTATCCCACCAAGATCCAAAGGCTGAAGGCTGTGGTAAAGATAGCAAGTCAGACCCATAGAGAAACCCAATGTCCAAGAGATCAGTACTAACCTAAGACAGAGAAGGTGATCGGTGCAGGATTGTCATACTGTGGAGGTGAAAACGAGGAAGGTGGGTACTGGAAACAGTTCACCAGCAGGTGAAAGGCAACAAAAGAAACATCTCAAGCAGAATGCCTGGCCAGTGGGTTGAGGCAGGTCCCAAAGAAGGCATGGATGGCAGTCATCTAGTGGAGGTGAAGAATCCTTGCACTGTGAGAAGTGGATTCATGTCATCAGTCCACAAAACTTGATAGCTTTGGTGGTGATGAGTATAACCTGGGAGGGGCCACACCAACGAGGTTACAGGGAGGCTTTTCTCTAATGGATGCATAGAAAGTGCCATTTTCCGGACTGGAAGGAATGACAGGCTCAGTCAGGTACTTTGTTTTGGGCACCTTGAACCTGAGGACGGAAACTGCAGAAACATGAAATAAGCTTTCTGAATATTGTAAAGATGCATTATTATTCAGTTGTAAGTCTGCATTAGCATAGCTGGGAGGGTTTGAGGGAAACATAGTGGGTATGCAACAACTGTCTTATACAGGCTCAGCTTGGGTTTCTATTTCAATACTGCCCTAATAGACCAGAAAACTAAGGACATAGGCCCTCATTACAACCCTGGTGGTCGGTGATAAACCTGCGGCAATACCGCCAACAGGCCAGCGGTAAAAAACATTGAATTTTGACCACGGCGGAAACCTCCAACACAGACAGCCACTTTAACACACCGACTGCCACGGCGGTAGCAACAAGCACTGCGGCGGTAACCGCCAACAGCCAGGTGGAAGACAATGTAAAGCCCACCGTATTGCAGCAAGCCAATACGCCAGCTTTTCCAGGGCGGTACCAACGCCATAAAGAGCACGGCAGAAACAGTACACAGAAGGAAATCAACTCATCTCTGGACACTCAAGAAAGAACCACTGCGCCATGGAGCCTGAATTACATGTGTTTCCCATGCTGGCATACCTCCTCCTACACCAGGAACATGAACGGCGGCGAAGACAACCATGGTGAGTACCGCACCTAGCACACAAGGGAGGGGGAGGAAAAAGAGAGTGACACACACATGCAACACGCAACACCCTCACCCGCACCCACAACACCATACACACAAACAGATGCAACAACATTACATATCCACCCCGTATCCCTCAGGAATAACGCAAGGACAAAAGGAAGTGAGTAAAGCCAGTGTAATAATATAAATATTGAGCAATACATCATTAAAGCACAAACAGTATCTACAATATATACAAATGGAGGGACAATGCCCAGTTCAAAATGTCCGTGACCCAGAGGGCCATAACACATAGGCAAAGGCCACACTTGACTCCTGCCTCAATATGGAGAGAAAAATGCTGGGGCATCAGGTCGAAGATACACAGGCACCTCAGGGGAAGGCGAAGGGGGGGCACCTCAGCCGGAAGATGGTAAAATGTCACTGCTCCTGGAGGGGGCTACATGCCCTCTGAAATGTCCTGGGGAGTGCAAAGCCACAGTCTCTGTAGTGGGTGGTTTGCCCACTGCTTGGTCCTGGGGAGTGCAAAGCCACAGTCTCTCTAGTGGGTGGTTTGCCCACTGCTTGGTCCTGGGGAGTGCAAAGCCACAGTCTCTCAAGTGTGTGTTTTCTCCACTGGTTCTGGAGGGGGCTTTGTCCCCAGTGTACTTCATCCTGGCAAGGAGGGGGTGAGTGGATGCCTTCTTCCACTGGTTCTTAAGGGGGCTTTGTGCCCAGTGTGCTTTATCCGGGCAAGGAGGGGGTGAGTGGATGTCTTCTTCCACTGGTTCTGGAGGGGCCTTTGTGCCCAGTGTGCTTCATCCTGGCAAGGAAGGGGTGAGTGGATGGCTTCTCCACTGGTTCTGGAGGGGGCTTTGTGCCCAGCGATGCAGATCCTGGATGGTGCAAGGTCACAGTCTCTCACCTGGGTGCCACACCTACAGTTGTTGCAGGGGCCAGGACGCACTACAGCCCATGTAGGCACGACTACACACTGCCCTCCGGCAGTGACGTCTGCTCAGTGGTGGCAGTTGCGGGGCTGGCGGCGGTGCTGCCAGTGATGGCGGGAGGCTCCAGCCCTTCCAATGCAGCCTCAGGTGGCTGCCCACTTAGGCTGCTGCTGCTGGCAGTGGTGCAGGTGGCGGTGAAAGTGGCAGTGCTGCGGCGGAGCAGGTGGCGGTGCTGTCAGTGGTGGGGGGAGGTTCCAGCCCTTCCCCTGTAGCCTCAGACGGGTGCCCACTGGGGCTGCTGCTGCTGGAAGTGGTGCAGGTGACGTTGCAGATGGGGGAGCAGGTGGCAGTGCTGGCGGCGGTGCAGGGTGCAGTGCTGTCAGTGATGAGGGGAGGCTCCAGCCCTTCCCCCGCAGTCTTGGACGGCTGAAGTGCCATGGCTGCTGTTTGCCCAGATGCTGCTCCAGCACCATGCACCAGATCCATCCTACCTGCGGCGCCTGTGCCTTTTTCCTTACCCTTGGCATCTGGTGTTCCCTTCCTGCCCTTGGCAGCTGGTGGTGCCTCCTTGCTTCTGCCAGCTGGTGTTCCCTTTCTGCCTTTGTTAGCTGGTGGTCCCTTTTTGCCCTTGCTAGCTGGTGGTGCCTCCTTGCCCTTGCTAGTTGGTGGTGCCTCCTTGCCCTTCCTAGCTGGTGGTGCCACCTTGCCCTTGCTAGCTGGTGTTGCATACTTGCCCTTGCTAGTTGGTGGAACCTTTTTGCCCTTAGCAGCTGGTGCAGGCACACTGGCAGTGCTGACGGGTGTCTCCTTGGAGCCTCTCACACCTGCAGTAGCTGCAGAAACTACAGTAGCCGTGGACTGGGTGGCTGAGGTGCTGGCCTGGGTTCTGCCCACGCTGGCCCGAAGTGAAGGACGGGGGAGGGGCAGGGAATAGGTCAAGGGTGGAGAGGAAAAGCCTTTAAGGGACACTGGGGCTGGAAGAGGGTGAAGGTTTGGGAGTGGAGGAAGAGGGAGTGGTTGTAGGAGGTGTCTGTCTGCTGTGTTTGGGTGCAGGTGCATGGGCTGGATGCTGTTGTGAGGTGACTTGCTGTTGGGTGTCTGAGTGCTTGAGGTTGTGTACTTTGGGAGGAGGGGGCACAGGCACAGTGTGAGAGGACACAGGGGATGTGTGCATGGATGTGGGGTGGTGACTGCCAGTGAGGGGCGTGTAGTGATAGGCGTGATGGTGATGGAGGTAGTGGATGAGGATGTAGTGCATGCAGGTGTGAGTGGAGATGCTACTGGGAGGGAGGTGGATGAGGAGGAGAGGGGGGCACAGTGGAGGCAGTGGATGTTGGTGTGTCTGCATCTGGATGGTGCTTGTGTGGATGCCTGTGGGATGAAGTGTGGTGCTTGTGTTTGCCTGAGCCACTTCTGTGTGTTGATTTGGGTACATGCTGGTCTGACGGTGTGCTTGGGATAGGCTGGGGTTGAGGGGATTGGGACTGGGTAGAGGAAGTTGGAGGGGGGAGGCTAAAGACAGGGACAATGGCTGCCATCAGGCTTAGTGGCTTAATCAACGCACATTTGATTTTAAGTTCACAAAGAATAGTGACGCCAAGAAAATTTACTTTTTAGATCTATGGATCCTTTCAAGGGACAGACATCTAGAAGTTAATTTATACAAAAAAACAAAAGATTGTAACACTTTACTACACTTTTCAAGGGGTCATCCCAAAACATTAAGACAAAATTTACGTTATTGCCAGTTCCTTCGGATTAGAAGAAACTGTAGCAACAAAGATGATTACTTTGATAATGCCATTGAACTTACTAATAGACTTATTAACAGATGATATCCAAGAAAATTGAAAAGAGCATGGTATACACCTAGAGACCCATTACTAACCCCCAAACAAGGAGCAAAAGAGACTCCATTATTGCCTATAATCCTAGAGCGAATAAAATAAGGTAATTTATTGACAGAAACTGGAGAAAAGTGAAAGATTTAGGCATTGAAAAACCTCTGTTCTCATTTAAGAAAGGACTAAATCTGCGGTGAAAGCAGCATTTCCAATTGAACGCAAAAAAGATTTAAGAGAGTTGTTACAGTTACCCTCGGTACAGGGGCATTATAGATGTAAAAATTATGTAGCGTGCAAATTCACACAGGACTCCAGAGAAATTTGGAATGGTACATCAACAAAAAGATTTTTCGAATTGTAATACTAAGAATGTTATTTACTGCATTAAATGTCTGTGTGACCAGGTATAGATTGGACAAACATCGCAACCGGTGAAGACCAGAATTCTGTAGCATAGATCAAGGATCAAGTGTGCAACCCGAAGTGCGCCATTGGTGGAACATTTTTGTGAATCGAAACACAAACCAGACGATATTCGGTGGTCTGTACTGGCAGTGATACACCCCAAAGGAGATGGCCACCCTATAACAAGCAAACTATTACGAATGGAGGCAAGATTTATCAAGAAATACAAAACAGACAGAATAGGACTCAATGACCTGGATTAACTTTGGTCCCTGATCTAGAGACTCCATTATTCCTTCTAGTGTTTTTACTGCAAACATAAGTAGGAAGTAGACTGCATAAACTAGGCTGCAACAAGATTCTAATGGACATCTCTCCAAAGCATGCTTGAATCAAAATCACCAACCGAGCACCTATTGTGTTGTATAACCTAGGTCTGCATTAAGGTTTCTATAAATGTATTAATGTTGTAATTATGTATGTCAGATGACCTTGGCGGATCATGTTTTGGTGAAACTGCATTCCAGACAATGGTCACTGGTCCATAGTTGTTTGACCACAAACCTGGCAATATGACTTGGTTCAATGGTATTGTAACATTTAAATGTATAGATTTGGGAGGCAAGCGTCTTTAGGTATGACTAGCAGGACCTTTTTATTTAGAAACATCGCCAATAGTAACCCAGATAGACAAAAATTTACATTTGTCTAATAATATAACAAATATATGTTTTGGTAAGATAGGCATAGTACATTACCAGATACATATGACTGGGACCACATATACCTCAGATGACATACATGTAAAACGGCATATTATTATATGCCGCTTGCAAGCTTATTGAGTTCCTTCGACAACATTAATTATGACCTTTTACCAAGCGAAGTGTAATAATTAACTATTTACCCGACATATTTACAGAGAACAGCCTCTGGTAACGGTGTACTGTGATTTATTTATAGTATGATTGATGTAGGTTCAGATATTTACTTGATTAGCGGGAGCATGACTGTTGCCGTTAGGTTTTTTACTGAAAAACAAGCCTTTGATCAAAAACTAATATACCACCAATAAACATATTTATAGAAGAGCGCCGCTGAGGTTTTCCATTCCAAGATGGCACCTAAATGTTGTGAGGGGTCGCATTTAGACGTGCACAAGTTTTTCAGCACGTCTTAGTGCAAAAGAGGGGTCCGTCTCCCTCCTGCGTTGCTAGCGTTTGTGTGAACACCGGTTTCTGACGAGTGAACACGCTAGCGTTTATCCCAACACGCGTGCAGAAAGAAAGCTTGCACTACTTTCTCTAGCCGCTATCATCAACTAGTAAGTGATATCTGGCTCCATGCTAGCTACTAGTTTATTTCTGCAACTTTTTTACTTTGAATATTTACGGAATCTGTTCCTTTCTACAGAAGTGTCCTCTTAAGACCCTGAAGCGTTTATAGCTGGAAAATTGAAAGTACTTCACTGGAATTATTTTAAGGTGCTAAGTGGGCTAAGATAATGCTTTATTATTTAGACACACAAAGAAATGCGAATACTGCCTCCTTATTCATTAAACTCTAGAGCATGAGTTCTTCTTTTGACACAAAGAAGGTTGGTGCTTATTGTATAACTCACTATGGGGTGTTATATTAGTGATTCTTCTTTTTTCCAAAACAGCACTAGTTTTTAGATTTTCACTTGGTTGGTGGAAAAAACATATTGTGTGTGCAATAGACATTTTTATTGTTCTTTTATTTATGTTCAATAGGCATTGTTGTCTCCAATTGTCCTGATGAGGCCCAAAGGGAAGAGGCTGAAACGCGTCGACAATCGGTTTCTAATGTGAAGTTGTAAGAAATATTTATTGAACCATTAAGGGACGTACCACACAACTTCTTAAGACATAGAATGAAAAGTCTACAGACTGGGAGATGTGTCTCTTGTCGAGTACAACTATTGCTGAAATGTGGATTCTTGTTTAAAAGGAAGACATAACCACATTGTGTATAAACTCAGGAGGGCAATGTTGTTGAGATTTATGTTTGTGATAATATATATGGATGTTTTAAGCTGTTGGGGTTCAGATGTTTTGTTTCCAATGTGTTCTCGTTTTCTCTTTAAAATTAATTTTCATTACCAATGTTGAATTAATAACCCCATTCTGTATGAATTAATTATGTAATTCTTTCCTACTAGCAGACCAAGCTTTTGTTTTCTTGCCATCAGGGAGTTAGCCAGAGCCTGGAATGATCTCTGTTGGGCCACCACGCCAGAGTGAATGCCCTCCAGGAATGCATTTGTTTGTTGCAAATGCCCTGCCAGTCCCTGGATGGCATTCAGTATAGTTGAATGCCCAACAGAGAGGGATCTCAGGAGGTCAATAGCCTCCTCACTGAGGGCAGCAGGGCTGACTGGGGCAGGGCCTGAGGTGCCTGGGGCGAATGAGACTCCCACTCTCCTGGGTGAGCGGGCACCGGAAACATGCTGAGGGGCTGCTGGGAGGGAGGTGCTGATACAGGGGTTGGGGGCTGTACCTATAGTTGGGGTGGCCACAGAGGTGTCCGCCACCACCAGGGAGCTCCCATCGGAGGAGGTGTCGCTGTCCGAACTGTCCCCTCCAGTCTCTGCCATGGTGCTTGCCTCGCCCTCCATCCCACTGGTGCCCTCACTGTCGGTGGATTCGGCCTCATGTGCCATGTGGGATGCAGCTCCCTCTGTCGCCGGTGCCTCTGCTCCTCCTCCAGATTATGCTATTGCACACAAGGACAGGATGACAAAACAAAAAGGGGGGGAAGAGACAGAGGATACACTGCCAGCAACAACAACACCGTTGGCATACACAACACACAGGGAATAGCCCTATGCCCTAGGCCATGCACTACCAGTTACAATGCTAGTCACCAGGCTATGGGGTACAATGCCTAACGCCAATAGCAGCACACCTGAAACCAACAGGACTCTGCCCAGTAGTAGATGCCCGCAAGCATTTTTTGGGTTGGAGTGCATCTCAGACTGCTCATCATGGAACCTACCCTGCCATGTTCGTCCTGGCCTATGGGCACCCAGAGACACACATCCCCCATCCAGATAACACCTCAACACGCGCAATTTATGATTCTGAAGCTGTACTCACCCCCTTGTGGCTGCTGTGATGCCTTCAATCACCCATCCAACTCCAGATAGGACACCGCCAGGATGCAGAACATCAGGGGGGTCAGGGTACGACAGGCACCCCTTCCTAGTTGGGAGGCCATCCCCAGCTGGGCCTCCGGCATCTTCCTTGCCCAGCGGCACAGGTCCTCCCACTGTTTGCGGCAGTGGGTGCCCTGCCTATCAAAAACCCCCAGGGTCCACACGTCCTTGGCGATGGCACGCCCAATACACTTTTTTTGATGGGCACTGACCTGCAGAAAAAGATACAAAAGAAAAGGTATTAGTCATTCAGTCCAGTCTGTTACACTCATGGCCCACCATATCCCTCCCATCCCCTTACGGACAGACATTGCCCACCATAGATGCAGCACTCTGCCCAGGACCCCTCAGCCACCCACCCTACATGAGGCTTACACACACAGCACTCCATACATTCATGCCCCATGCATCGTGCTCACAGTGTACTCACCTGTTTGTCTGGAGGACCATAAAGTAAACAGTACTGGGATAGGACTCCATCTACTAGTCTCGCCAACTCCTCGGAAGTGAAGGCAGGGTCCCTTACCCTAAAAACTCGAGTCACGGTTGATTCCAGACACAGGCCACAGCACAGGCCACAGCAGCACTTGCAGTGTTGGTCCTCTTCTGTTGAAGGTCAGGTAGCAAGTGAGTGAACAGATAGAAAATGGCGGTCACGTCCGTGGCGGTGCGTACCGTCACCACAGGCGTAAATCACCATTGGCTCCTGGAACCCGTAGGCCCCAATGATAACCAATGAGGTTTTGCATGGTGGTCGTCAACCGCCTCCCGCAACGGCGCACAATGTCACCGGACTTACCTCATTTCCACTTGTCCCGCACCACAGGTCAAGCGGCTGCCATTTCAGGGGGGAACAGGCCATGGCACCTAACTGCATCACAGCAGACATAGTCACATCAATGGACCTACATGTTCACATACTGTTTCTGTAACAAAATGCAAGGCATTTTACTCTGAGCATATCTTTGAATATGACCATCTGCTCACCGTTTTTCACCCTAGAGTTCAACCACTGAGGATGAATAGGAGATGGAGACATACCCCCATGTACAGACACCTGATAGACCTGGCGGCAATGGAGGAGAGGCACATTATCCTGACCTACAGACTTGATAGGGCTTCAATCCAAGAGCTCTGTGCCCAATTGGAGCCAGACCTGATCTCAGCTATCCACCACCCCACTGGTATCCCCCTCTTGTGCAGGTCCTGCCAGTGCTCCATTTCTTGGCAAATGGGTCTTTCCAAGCGACAGTGGCCATGACAGCAGGGATGTCACAGCCTATGTTTTCAAACGTGCTGACCAGAGTGTTGTCAGCCCTGATGAAACACATGCGCAGCTACATTGTATTCCCCCAGGTGGAGGATTTGGCCACAGTGAAGGCTGACTTCTATGCACTTTGACATATCCCCAACATCATTGGTGCTATTGATGGGACTGATATTGCCTTTGTCCCCCCCCCCGGAGAAATGAACAGGTGTTCAGAAATCGAAAGAGCTTTCACTCTCTGAATGTGCAGATAGTGTGCCTGATGGACCAGTACATCTCCCATGTCAATGCAAAGTATTTTGGGTCTGTGCATGATGCCTTTATCTTGAGGAATAGCAGCATTCCATATATGATGTCTCAACTCCAGAGGCATAGGGTGTGGCTAATAGATGAGTCCATGGTCCCCACCCAGTGTCTGTTGGGATGTGGTTGGCCCTAAGGGTTAGGGTCTGGCTAACAGGTATCCCTAGATATATACAGGTGACTCTGGTGACCCCAACCTCTCATGGCTACTGAACCTCAGTGAGGAATGCCAGGACAAGGGCAGAGGAACGTTACAATGAGGCACATGGGTGAACAAGGAGGCTCATTGAGCGCACTTTTGGTCACCTGAAGGCCAGATTCCGGTGCCTCCATCTGACAGGTGGATCCTTGTGCTACTCACCCAAGAAGGTGTGCCAGATCATCATTGCATGTTGTATGTTGCACGACCTGGCCTTGAGACACCAGGTGCCTTTTCTGCAGAAGGATGAGGCTGGAGATGGTTGTGTGGCAGCGGTGGAGCCTGTGGACAGTGACGAAGAGGAGGCAGATGAAGAGGATGTGGACAACAGAACAATTATAAATCAACATTACTTCCAGTGACACACAGATAAGACACTGTAACTTCACCTTCCATTGCAGTTTTGTGTTGGACATTGTACATGGTAGTCTCATTTTCCAAATTCTATAGCCACTTACCGTACCCTTTGGCATCTCTATTTTCAGATATCTGTGCCCCACTCTGGCTCCTGGTGTGCTTACTGCTGCCCACTACAGGTCATACCTATGTATTCATAACTGTACAGTTGAATTGCAAAGTTTACAGCTTGTTAAACGAATACATATTTCAATCAATCGGCAGACTCCATACTTGTATTTGTTCCAAGGGTGTTTATTTATGTGCTGATAAGTGGAGCGGTAATGCAATGGGCTGGGTTGCTGATGGAAGTCCAGGATAGAGTTCAGTCTACTGGTATCACAGGTGCATTGTCCAAGGGGGCATAAGAAGTGGAGCAATGGCAGTTCAAGGTGGACAGGGTGACATAGTGGGACACACGGGTGACATTCAGGGGAGTCTTATTTCCTGGCGGGGGTCTTTGCAATGATCTCTGGCTTCTCCCTGGATCGCAGGGACCTTTGCATGGATGTTCTCCTTCTGCAGGGACAGGGGTGCTGGTGGACTGTTGTTCCTGTGCCTCCTGTCGACTATCGTCAGTGGAGGTGGAGGGCTGTTCATCGGTGTGGCTAGTGTCAGGGGCCCGTTGGTGTGCCACTGCCTCCCTCCTGGTGTTGGCCATGTCTGCCAGCACCTCTGCAATGGTGACCAGGGTGGTGTGGATGTCCCTCAGGTCCTCCCTGATCCCCAGGTACTGTCCTTGCTGCAGTCGCTGGGTCTCCTGCAGCTTTGCCAGTATCTGGCCCATGGTCTCCTGGGAATGGTGGTATGCCCCCAGGATGTTGGTGAGTGCCTCGTGGAGAATCGGTTCCCTGGGCCTGTCGTCCACCTGTCTCACAGCAGTCCTCCCAGCTTCCCTGTTGTCCTGTGCCTCTGTCCCCTGAACCGTGTGCCCACTGCCACAGACCCCAGGTCGGTGATCGTTCTGTGTTTGTGGGGTTGCCTGGGGTCCCTGTAGTGGTGGACACAATGTTGATTGACGTGTCCTGGGCACAGAGGGATGGGCACGCTGGGTGGGTGCTGTGGTGGTGTTTCCTGAGGGGGGAAGCTCTGTGATGGTATAGGACTGGGTCACTGACAGTCCAGAGGTCCCTGATGGGCTAGGTTGGTCATCCAGATCCAGGCGTGCAGAGCTGCTGTCATCACTGTGGGGCTCTTCGGGGGGGACGGGATGTTGCCTGCACCTCCTCTTCGGTGATTTTGTGTGGGGTCCTGTCGGTATGTGAAAGCAGTGTTATTGTTACTGCATGTGACATCTTGTGCATGGGTATGATTCCCCCTATGGCTGTTATTACCAAGGCATCTTTGGTTTTGTGAGCTGGAATTTGGTTGGCTAAGTGATTGTCACTAGTGTGCATGCTGTGGTGATGGGTGTCCATACAGGGCTGTGAGTGGTGTCCATGCATTGGTGGTGCATGCAGTGCTAGTTACTGGGATGGGTGAGTTGTAATGGTGGGGTATATGTGAGGTAGTGGAGTGATGTGGGTGAGGGTAGGGGTGAGGGTATGTGATGGCATGCAGGTAGGGCGGGTGAAAGTAGTAAAGATTTGACTTACCAGAGTCCAGTCCTACTGCTACTCCTGCCAGACCCTCAAGGTGCATGATTGCCAAGACTTGCTCCTCCCATGTTGTTAGTTGTGGGGGAGGAGGTGGGGGTCCACCGCCAGTCCTCTGTACAGCTATCTGGTGTCTTGCAACCACGGAACTACCTTCCCCCGCAGGTCGTTCTACCTCTTCCTGATGTCATCCCTGGTTCTGGGTGCTGTCCCACGGCATTGAACCTGTCCATGACTCTCCGCCATAGCTCCATCTTCCTAGCAATGGACGTCTGCTGCACCTGTGATCCAAATAGCTGTGGCTCTACCCGGATGATTTCCTACACCATGACCCTTAGCTCTTCCCCTGAGAACCTGGGTTGTTGTTGTGGTGCCATGGGTGTAGTGTGAGTGGTGTGTGTGAGGGTGTGTGGGGTGATGTGTTGGGGTGTGTGCTGTGAGGTGAGTGGATGGTGTATGGGTGATGGTGTTCTGTGGATCTGGTTCTGTGGGTGCTCCTGGCATGTCTCTCTCTCTCTCTGTTGTAAATTGTTTGTAGTGGTAGAGGGTTGTGGGTAATGTGGGTGGGGTTTTTATAGGGATTTGTGGATGTGGGTGCGGTGTGTGTATGTGTGTCAGGTGTGTGTAGTTTGAATTGTCCAATGTGGCTTGGTTTTGTTAATGTGTGTATTTTGAGTGCAGCGGTATGTACCGCCAATGGTTTACCGTGGTTGAATGTCCACCACAGTGATTCATGGGTCATAATGCTGTGGGCGTATTTCTGTTGGTGTAACGGTGTGGGTTTTGCTACCACCAGTTTATCACTGACCTTTGGGCTGGTGGACTTGTGTGTGTGTCTGTATAGTGGTGGAGTTCTATATGTGGGTCATAATACACATAGCGGTCTACCGCTGCGGTTGCAGTACGTTAGTAGCAGTCAGCATGGCGGTAAGCAGCACTTACCGCCAATGTTATAATGAGGGCCATAGTATCAGACTATGTTAGTGTGGCCTCAAAACATATGTTAGTGATCCTATTCTTGGGGGTACCATTATTTCAATCATCTCTTATTCACTGGTTCAGGGTGATTGGTGCAGTAGAAGGGTTAATCTATTCCTAAGGCTTTGCAAATCTCCAGCATTATGGATGAAATGAAGTGTGTTCCTCTGTCACTCAATAAGGATTCAGGATGGAATAAATTCTCTAAGTCAGCACTTTGGATTTGTAATGGCATCTGTTCTGGCACAGGTGAAAGTGTCCACGAAACCCCAAAAGATGCAGACTATTACAAATACATAGGAGTATGAAGCATACCTTCGCGTCTGGATGAAATCCTTCTCAACATGCATAAAGGGGTTCCAAGGTTGGGGTGAGCAACAGGGATGGTCTTAATCTCTTTCCCAGGATTAGGGTTTCAAAAGTGACACAGGAGTAGCAGTGATTTTGAGCCTTAGAACAAAAGAAGCTGAAGTACCTATGGGTTGCAGCTGCATATAGCATGCCATCCCTACCAAAATAGAAATTTCTATGATACACTTCACACACCTGCAATTTCACCTGCCCACTTCTGATTGATCCAATATGGCTTCTCACTTTCAGACGCTCTTTCCTGTAATAGAGAAAGGCCTTGTAGCAAGGGTACTTGAAACAAAGCAGTTTGTACAACATAGCAGTCTTGGGCTTTGTTCCCTGGGCTAACAATGGGCTTCAATGGGAGGGACCTGCTTGCTCCTTAGGAGCATTTCTTTGGGGAAGAATAAGCTCTCTCTGTGAGGCAGACTTAGTTACTTATATTTCCAAAGCAGCATCTGTGTTTGCCATGACCTGTGCAGTGTGGAAGCCATCTGTTATCTTGGACCACCACCCTGTTTGATTCTGTCATAGCGGTGTTCCTATTACGTTTGGACCATCTCCAATGGTGTTCTTCAGTTTTAGACCTGAGAAGACCACATTCATGAGCAGACATGAGCTTCACCTATGATTTTCATGAACAAAAGCTGCTACTGTCACTTATAGCCACCAGTGGATCATGATAGAAACTTCCAAATCCTCATCTTAAGACTTATTATTGTGGCACACAAAAGCTTTCATTTGCTTTGTGGTTCACCACTTTTTCATACAGGCTGGCTCAGTGGGGACAATGACTCCTGTAACTGCTCAAAGATCTGCTTTAATATCAGTCTGTTTCAGAGGTGTTGAATATGCAGACAGTTTCAGAAAGGTCCTCCCCTCGTGCCATTGATCTTTTTCGTAATTAGGGAGCATTCAATAAAGTGCAAAGTCCTTGTAATTTGAGCCAACAATGCATATTGTTCAAAGACCACTCTTTATGACAAGCAGTTTTAGCCCTTGCACTTGGGAGGTGAATGTTTGGTTAGTAGTTTCAAGTCCGACTGGTACCTTGGTTATGTATCTTATCATGGATCAGTGCTTTAAATGTTGTTAACTTTAATATATTCAAGCCTATTGTTGGCAACTGTGAAATTAGTTACTTTAGTTATGTCTGTCCATTTCATAGGGGCAGTATATGGATTCCAATTCCTGGAGCCATGTGGATATTATAATTTGGACACTTCTGGATCTCAGTAGTTTACTGTTTGTTATCTCAGTTTTTTTAAGTATTTTTAGTTTGGCCTGGTGTTTTGGATGCTCCATTGTCCTTATTTAGCCACCAATGGTGTTCAGTAGTGCTGGATGGAAGACACAAACACACAACTATCCACTTGTTTGTGCCATATTTGTCACATCGAAGAGTGTTTTTTACACTTTATTCCATTGAGCAGTGTTTCAGTGTTCACTCTAATAAGGGAAACCTTCAACTGCATGTTGTCTTAAATACAGGTGAGTTTTATTTTAAAAGTGTGTTCATGGGTTTGGCTTCTGGTGTCCTAAGGGCCTATATATTCCCCATTGTCCCTGATTCCTCTATTCCCCCTAGCTGGTTAACATCAGTCATGGTTGCTTGCTGCCTGTCAAGTCACTATAAATGTCCCCCAAGGTGGTGGCCCAGTCCTCTCTGACTTCCTGTGCAGCATCCTTTCCAGAGGTTTTGCTCAGATGTTTGTGATCACGCCTACATGTGGATTTCTGCTCCAAATTGAATGATGGTGCATACTGTCATGCCCTGGCTTAAAGGAGGCCTGGGTTTAGTGAGCTATTTAGCTATGGACTAAATGCAGGGCTTCTATGTATTGTGTTATTTGACTGCTTCTTGTTTGACTGCTAACCTGAAGGTTAGATTCAAGGAGCACTCAAGATCTCACAGTCTCAGTCTAAAATTTAAGGGCCTCCTGCTACGCTGGTCATAAAGCTGCTCATTTGGAAAGTGTTTCAAGTATCTCCAGCAGGCTTTGCTGGCTCATCCTCCATGGTCATTTTTTTGTGTCAGTTTCTCTTTTTTGATATTTCCTGACTTCAATTATTTTTTGGGGGGTTTGCCATTCAGCCACAATTTCACAGGGTTCTTTCTGATTGAAGGCCTTTTCCTTCCAATTGTCTTTTGGGCACTTTCCAGATGTATGAATAGTTTGTAGCATTTCTTGGTTCAAAACAATTCTGTGTGGTCCTTCTGGCTCAAATCTTTGTTTGTCTTGGTTGACCTACCAGTCAGGTCTGGACTGCTGAGTCTCCAGGCCCCTCTTTGATTTTTGGTTCAGGAGTTCAACCGTCCCACCTGGGATTTCTAATTGTGCTGCAACTGTTTTTGGGTGCTGAGTTCAGCTTGGCTGCTTTGGCTCTCCTTGTTCCCACTGATAGTCTGAGGTCATGATTGTGATTTCCTCTGCTTCTCTGCGCTTGTTGTTAAGACTTAAGGCCATCTATGCCACTATCACTTGTTTGGTTGCTGGATTTTAACCTTCACTCCTTCTGTGGTTGATGTGTCTTTGTTGTCTTCTCCTGGATTCTGGACCTCCTTCTGTGTTTGATGGTGTTCCAAGGGTATTCAGACTACATTGTAGAGTTGCAGAAAGATGTATCTTAGATGTATGCGCCCTAGCATGTAGTGCTTGATTGCTTTTCAACGATTTGGCCCACACCATTTTGGAAAATGTGTTTTTTGGAAGACTCCATTCCCTGCCCCTCAAAGGTCACTTGGGCTTCCAAGATCTTCTTTAGGGGCTGTGGCTTCATTGCACCTGCCATTCCCTGGGACCATATCTCTTCTGTTCCTCACTTTTATCTCAGAGGGTTCAGTGATTTAACCTGAATGTTCTCCTGGGAGTTCCTAGATGGCTTTGCCTGATTTGTCTGTCCCTTTCTGGTTGCCCAGCTCTGTGGACTTAGGGAGCTTCTGCTTCCACTATCGAACTCAGCTTGGCACTCTTGGTCTTAGTATTGAATCCTGGAGGGTTCACTTTGGTTTTAATTCACTTATGGTCAATTGTAATCCCATTGTCAAACCTAGCAACTGTACTGCAAGAATATGAACTATAAATTGTAGAAATTATAATATAAATATATGAAGAAATAGGTCACCAACAAAGAAATCTCTCAACCTGAGAAGTCCTTTGGATCTCAAAGTGCTTCTCAATCTCGGTCCCAGCCTCTGGCACAACATCAGGCCCCACTGATCAGAGGAGGCCTTCACTCAGGTTACTATCAGCAGATCCTTTATTGACTCTGCCTGTTCACCATGACCCCATTTAAGTCCATCCTGACTCTGGAACCAGCGCTCAAAACAACTTTGATCCCAGTGCCATGACCTGTGCTGGTCCCGGCCATGTCAACAACATCCCTGATGTTGCTGGTTCCTGAGAAAGAACTGAATATTTTGCCTGATCCTGAAATAATTCTAATTGAGAAATCATCAACGAGTCCTTCAGAACTTATTCGGTGGAGAGTCTGACCAAAGCCAACGTCATCTCAGGGAAAACAATGGAAGTGATGGGGCTGATGCCCAATACTATGATGATATGAACATGGATTTGCAGGAGATAGTGGTCTGGATACCTCTCCTTGCAATGGGTTGAATTTCCCTGGGCCCCTCAGTGGAGGAATCAACTTATTTTGCTGTATTTATCAGGAATGGAGGCAAAGTTTTGGACCTACAGCATCTAGCCACTTGGGCCAAGACAAATGTGCTCACAGAGGTTCTATAGCCCAGACAAGCCTTTACTAAGCTGCTTCTTCAATCTAATGCAGTGCTCACTGGCACATTAATGGGCATCTGGGCATCTGGACCAAATATTGCTCTTGTATGCTGGTAAATAGGCAAATGGCCAGACTCCACAATCCTGCCCCGGTAGATCCTGACTTACTGACCCAGCACCCTGCACCAGAAAGCCTAGTTATCCAGGCCTCTAAGAGAAGTTCAATTACCATCTCCTTTTCTATGGCACCTTCTAATGGAGCATCTAAATATAGGAAACCATTTGGAAAAAGAGTGTTTTCTTCTTCCAGACTAGTGCTTCTCCTGGTAAGTGTTAGCTGCCTCCTAGGCAGATATTCACACAAAATCTGGGATATGGTCAGTGATATATGGTCAGTGATATTTTGCTGACATTCCTGGAAGAGATTGGCACCAACTTAGAGCAGATCATCTAGTATGGCCAGGATGCAGCAAAGTATGTGATCCATCCTGTACATTACTGACTGGTTAATCGGGTCAGTCGGTAACAGCATTATACCAGTTTCAGTGCCACATGTGGTGCTTCAGCACCACTTGTGGATAAGATCCACAGACTTCCTGGCTGATGCCCAAGTGTCACTAACAGCTATGCCATTTGACAGCACCCATCTCTTTGGAAATAAGGTAGAGTCAGAATTGGAGTACTCCAAGAAAGGTGGGTCCACAGCGTGCTGCCTACGCCATTCTGCACCAATGCTGCTGCATCCGTAGCAATTCGCCCCTTTAGTAGCTTTAGAAATGCGTCAGCATGAAGACAACACCAAGGCCCTGCACTCAAGGATGGTGCAGGGCATTTTCCATCAATCCAGACAGAGTCAAGAAAGAAACTGACATCAGCAAGCAAGGGTAGTGCTTATATGTCGCACCAGCGTCACTTCTGGGAGTAGGCGTGGTCAAAACGGTGCCACACAATGACAAATTCTAGGGCACCGGAGCAATGCTGAGAAATATCTTTAGATTGATTCTGGCATCTATCCAAAAGAAAGTACATTACCAAAGGTAAGAAACTTGTTCATCCGTGCACCAGTGCTACACACGGGCTTACAAGTAATGCTCTTGCTGTAAATCATATACAGGATATTGATGTGTTTAAAAAAATACCAAAATACCAAGATTAGATATGTCAAATATTATTATGGTGTGTCCATGGGTGAAGTAATATTTTAGCTGTAGGTCCTGAACTTTAAATAATGTTTTGTTGCAGGAGACTCAGTGGTGGAAGATGAGGTCACCTCTCTGCTAGTTTTTCACCACCAGCAAAACATCCTAAAGAAAAGTTATCTCAAGAAGCTTGAGACACTATTGCGTTCAAATCACAGACAGTAGCCATCATTACAATGACGACCATTGACACTGTTATCTCAGGCTATGTGGCTAGCACCACATGATCTTCTTCAATCACCATGCCCACTGGCATGTTGACACTGAGGTGGTCATTACAACCCTGGCGGACGGTGTTAAAGCGGCGGTAAGACCGCCAACAGGCCGGCGGTAAAAAAATGGGAATTATTACCGTGGCGGAAACCGCCAACAAAGACAGCCACTTTAACACTCCGACCGCCACGGCGGTACAGACAAACAGCTTGACGGTCACTGCCAACAGACAGGCGGAAGACAATGTACCGCCCACAGTATCACAACCTAGTAATCCGCCACCTTTTCCGGGGTGGATTTAGCGCGGATAAAAACACGGCGGAAACAGCCATTTCAAAGGGAAAACGCTCACCTCTACACACTCCACGAGGAAGGAGGGTACCATGGAGCCGGAACTCCATATTCTTCCTGCACTAGTATTCCTGCTCCTATACGACGATCATCAACGCCGGCGGCGAAGACAACGGTGAGTACTGCACCTACAACATAGGGGAGGGGGAGGCAAAAGACAGGGACAGACACAACCAACATCCCAACCCCCACACCGACCCTCACCCACTACAACACACACACCAATGCATATCCAAACATTACAATAACAACCCCCAACCCCCCCGGAAGAATGCAAAGACAAAAGGAAATAGGTGGAACCATTGTAATATATCAAAATACAGTAACCAAATATATACAGATATATATATATATATACACATTAAACAAAATATATATCATGATTAGTAGTGCAGGTAATGCACCATTCATTGTCCGTGGACCACTGGGCCCAAAATGCATGGGCGAGGCCCACACCAGATACCTGATCAAAATGGAGAGAACACTGCTGGGGCATCAGATAGAAATACAACAGGCACCTCAGGGGGAAGGGAAGGGGGGCACCTCAGCCGGATGAGTGCACCATGCCAGATCCATGAGGGGGCTCCATGCCCCTTGATGTATCCTGGGGAGTGCAAATCCACAGTCTCTCAAGTCTCTACAGTGGGTGGGTTGCCCACTGTATCATCCTGGGGAGTGCAAAGCCACTGTCTCTCAAGTCTCACAAGTGGGTGGTTTGCCCACTGTACCATCCTGGGGAGTGCAAAGCAACAGTCTCTCAAGTCTCTACAGTGGGTGGGTTGCCCCCTTCCATATCCTGGGGAGTGTAAAGCCACAGTCTCTCAAGTCTCTACAGTGGGTGGGTTGCCCACTGCCATATCCTGGGGAGTGCAAAGCCACAGTCTCTCAAGTCTCTACAGTGGGTGGGTTGCCCATTGTACCATCCTGGGGAGTGCAAAGCCATAGTTTCTCAAGTCTCTACAGTGGGTGGTTTGCCCACTGCTTTATCCTGGGGAGTGCAAAGCCACAATCTCTCAAGTCTCTACAGTGGGTGGTTTGCCCACTGCTTTATCCTGGGGAGTGCAAAGCCACAGTCTCTCAAGTGGATAACAGTCTCCACAGGTTCTGGAGGGGGACTGGTGCCCACAGTGCTTCATCCTGTGAAGGACAGACGGAGTGGATGCATGTCTCCACAGGTTCTGGAGGGGGACTGGTGCCCAGAGTGCTTCATCCTGTGAAGGACAGATGGAGAAGATGCATGTCTCCACAGGTTCTGGAGGGGGACTGGTGCCCAGAGTGCTTCATCCTGTGAAGGACAGACGGAGTGGATGCATGTCGCCACAGGTTCTGGAGGGGGACTGGTGCCCAGAGTGCATCACTCACCCCGTGACGGTCCCAGTTGCGTCAATGCCCCTGCCGCCCATGGGCTAGTGGTGCTTGCGTTGGCGGTCTTTGCCCTGTTCAGCGGTGCTTGAGTTTGCAGTTTCTGACCTGTTCAGCGGTCTTTGCCCTGTTCAGCGGTGCTTGCCCTGTTCAGCGGTGCTTGCCATGGCGGTCTTTGCCCTATTCAACGGTGCTTGAGTTTCCAGTTTCTGACCTGTTCAGCGGTGCTTGCCCTGTTCAGCGGTGCTTGCCATGGCGGTCTTTGCCCTGTTCAGCAGTGCTTGAGTTTGCAGTTTCTGACCTGTTCAGCGGTGCTTGCCCTGTTCAGCGGTGCTTGCCATGGCGGTCTTTGCCCTATTCAGCAGTGCTTGAGTTTGCAGTTTCTGACCTGTTCAGCGGTGCTTGCCCTGTTCAGCGGAGCTTGCCATGGTGGTCCTTCATTGCCCAGCTGGGCTGGGGCTGGCGGTCATTCATTGGGCAGCTGGGCTGTGGCTGCCGGGGCCCTCCTGGGCAGCTGGGCTGTGGCTGGCGGTGGCCTCCTGGGCACTCACTCTGGCGGTGACCTCCTGGCCAGTGACGATCGGGCTGCCCTCCTGGGCACAGACTCTGGCGGTTGCCTCCTGGCCAGTGACGATCGGGCTGCCTTACTGGGCACAGACTCTGGCGGTGGCCTTCTGGCCAGTGACGATCGGGCTGCCCTCCTGGGCACTGACTCTGGCGGTGGCCTCCTGGCCAGTGATGATTGGGCTGGCGGTGGCCTCCTGGGCAGCGGGGATGATGGCGGTCTTCTCCACGTGCTGCTCCTCCCAGACTTTGGAGATTTCTTCTGCCCCTTCCCCACCTTGGGAGGAGTCACAGCTGAGTCGACACTCCCCCCGGGACCCTTGGGAGCGGCTTTGCTGGCTGGAGTCTTCACCCTCTCCCGCCGGGCACTGTCCAACTTCTGGTGCCTCACAGGGGGGACTGGCTGTGCTGTGGCTCCATGTCACACTGGCTGTCCTGGTGGCCGGTGCACTCCACATACCTGTAACAACAGGCACCACTGGTCCCGGAGATTTTTTGGCTCTAGTGCTAGTACGGGACCTATGATTTCGAGGGGGGGTGGGAAAGAGGTCAAGCTTGGTCAGGAAAAGTTTCTTAGGAACATTGGGATGGGTAGCTGGAGGGGGTTTGGGAGTGGAGGAAGAGGTAGTGGTTGTAGGAGGTGTACGTTTGGTGACTTTGGATGAAGGTGCATGCGCTGGAGGCTGTCGTGAGGTAGATAGCTGTTGGGTGGGTGTGTGCCTGTGTTTGTGTATCTTGGGAGGGGGCGTCACAGACACACTGGGAGAGGACACAGGGGATGTGTAAATGGTAGTGGGGGTGGTGAGTGGACATGAGCGTGGTGTGGTGGTGGGTGTGCTGGTGCGGGACGTAGTGGCTGTAGTGGTAGTGTATGCAGGTGAGAGTGGAGACGACACTGAGAGGGAGGAGGGAGATGATGAGGAGGGGGACACAGTGGAGGCAGTGGATGTTGCTGTGTCTGTATGTGTGTGATGCTTGCGTGAGTGCCTGTGGGATGTGTGGTGCTTATGTTTGCATGAGCTTCCCTTGTGTGTTGACATGTGTGCATGCTGGTCTGATGGTGTGCTTAAGATAGGCTGGGGTACAGGGGATTCGGTCTGGGTGGAGGAAGTTGGAGGGGGGAGGCTAGAGACAGGGACAATAGCTGCCATCAGTGCTGAGGCCAGAGTTTGCAGGGTTCGATGAAGGGCAGCCTGACCAGAATGAATGCCCTTCAGGAATGCATTTGTGTGTTGCAATTCCCTTTCTACACCCTGGATGGCATTCAAAATGGTAGACTGCCCAACAGTGAGTGATCTGAAGAGGTCAATGGCCTCCTCACTGAGGGCAGCAGAGGTGACAGGGGCAGGGGCTGAAGTGTCTGGGGTGAAGGTGATGCCCACCCTCCTGGGTGAGCGAGCACGGGGCGAAGGCTGAGGGGCTACTGGGAGGGCGGTGCTGGTAGGGGGGTGGCCGCTGTACCTGTAGAAGTGGGGGGCACAGATTTTGCCGCAACCACAAGGGAACTCCCATCTGCGGACGAGTCCGTGTCGCTGGTTGCTGATCCCGTGACCGCCGTGAAGCGTCCCACTGGTGTACTCAGAGTCTGCGGTGTGGCCCTCCATGGCCATGTGGGATGCAGCTCCCTCGTGCTCCGGTGCCACTGTACCTCCGCCTGATGATGCTGATGCACACAAGAACTGGGAGACCACAAAAAGGGGGGGGGGGACGACAGAAGAAAGACAGGTTGAGTGCTTGGCTTACCACTACAGTTGGCAGACAATACAGGCACAGAAGCCCCCTGCACTACGCCGCGCTGTTGGGCTCTACAGATGCAATTCCTGGGATATATCCTACATGGCTATAGTCGACATCTGCACACAGACACAGGGGCATGTATACCTGTACTTGGCACTCTACAGAGGTGGGGTGGGGTGCCACATGGCCTGCATTACGGAGGGGGCTAGCCTACGGAACTCGCCCTGGCCTAGGGAAACCCACAGCCCTCCTCCCCCACCCAGACACCTTCACTGCGTGCAAAGTCAGCTGAGTGTTGTTGTACTCACCCCCTTGTGTCTGCTGTGATGCCCTCAAGCGCCCATCCAACTCAGGGTAGGCCACCGCCAGGATCCGGAACATCAGGGGGGTCATGGTTCGACGGGCACCCCTCCCAGGTTGGGAGGCCATCCCCAGCTGAGCCTCCGCCGTCTTCTTGCTCCAGCGCCGAATGTCCCCCCATCTTTTCCGGCAGTGGGTGCTCCGTCTGTGGTGGACCCTCAGGGTCTGGTCGGCCTTGGCGATGGCATGCCAAATATCCTTCTTCTGGTGGGCGCTGACCTACGTGAAATGTACAGGGGAAGAAGAGAAGTCATTACCAACTGCACCGTCGACGTGAGTGGCTCACATCCCTAGCCTTGCCACGTGGCAGATGCATTCACAGTCCTTCATGCACGCAGAACTGTGCCCCCTTCCTTCTTACAACCAGCCCTCTCCACACAGGCATAGCCCATACAACGTGCTCCCTGTGTACTTACCTGTTGGTCTGGAGGACTGTAGAGTAGCGTGTACTGGGGAAGGACCCCGTCCACGAGCTTCTCCAACTCCTCTGCAGTGAATGCAGTGGCCCTTTCCGCAAACGCACGAGCCATTGTCTCTTCCAGACCGAGGTCACAGCAGCACTTGCAGTGTAGGTCCTCTCCTGTTGGAAATCAGGTATCGAGTGATTGAACAGATAGAAAATGGCGGTCACGTCTGCGGCAGTCACGTCCGCGGCTGTGCGTACCATCACCGCCGGCGTACATCGTCATTAGCTCCTGGGACCCATAGGGTCCAATGTTAACCAATGCAGCATTGAGCCGCGGTCTCCGACCGCCTACCGCAATGGTATACAACGCCAGCGCAGTTACCTCACATCCCATTGTCCCACTTTAGAGGTCAGGCAGCCGCCATTTCAGGGGCCCACATCGCCTGATTCACAACTGCGTCACACAGACCTAGGCCTTGTCGCACATCACAAATACAGGCCAGATTATGTGTATGAATGGTGTTCTATGTAGACTGTGGGTACATACCTCTGAGTTGTTTGACTCTGTGGTCGCTGTTGTCCTTCCTAGGCACCGTCCGCTGGGACATGTGAGGAGATGGCGGAATCCTCCGGTGTACCGACCGCTGGTGGACCTGTTGACAATGGAGGAGCGACATTTGATCATCACCTACAGGTTTGACCGTGCCACAATCCAGGAACTGTGTACCCAGTTGGAGCCAGACCTGATGTCAGCAATCTGCCATCCCACAGGGATCCCCCCTCAAGTGCAGGTGCTATCAGTGCTCCATTTCCTTGCAAGTGGGTCATTTCAAACAACAGTGGCCATGGCATCAGGGATGTCCCAGCGTGTTGTCCAGAGTGTTGTCTGCCCTTCTGAAACACATGCGGGGCTACATCGTTTTCCCTCAGGTGGAGGATTTGCCTACAGTTAAAGATGATTTCTATGCCCTTGGACATATCCCCAACATCATAGGTGCCATTAGTGGCACCCATGTAGCTCTGGTCCCCCCCACAGGAGTGAAGAGGTGTACAGGAACCGGAAGAGTTATCATTCCATGAATGTACAGATGGTATGTTTGGCAGACCAGTATATCTCCCAGGTAAATGCTATGTTCCCTGGCTCTGTGCATGACGCCTACATCCTGTGGAATAGCAGCATACCTTATGTGGTGGGTCGACTCCAGAGGCACCGGGTGTGGCTATTAGGGGACTCTGGTTACCCCAACCTGTCATGGCTACTGACCCCAGTGAGGAATCCCAGGACCAGGGCAGAGGAACGCTACAATGAGGCCCATGGGCGGACTAGGAAGGTGATCGAACGTACCTTCGTCCTCCTGAAGGCCGGGTTCAGGTGCCTCCATATGACAGGTGGTTCCCTATTCTACTCACCAAGGAAGGTGTGCCAGATCATCGTGGCCTGCTGTATGCTTCACAATCTGGCTTTGCGACGACAGGTGCCTTTTCTGCAGGAGGATGGTCCATATGACGGTGTTGTGGCAGCTGTGGAGCCTGTGGACATTGATGAGGAGGAAGCAGAGGAAGAAGACATTGACAACAGGGACTCAGTTATTCAGCAATATCTCCAGTGACAGGTGAGAACACATTCCTGCCTACTACAAGTACTTTCACACTTCTACCTCTATCCTGTCGGTCGATTTCAACCAGTATATGGTAACTGAGTTGTACATTTCCATTACGGTTTCACAGGTGTGGTTACCAACGTGTGTCATCTGCTTACATTCCTCATGGACTTGAGATGTGTGACATAGGTATGTTGACATTACATTTGAGAACGGATTTTGTCACTGTCATTGCTAATACACATTTTCAAAATCACAGAGTGACTCCAGATTGTTTTGTGCTTCAAGGGTGTTTATTGAAGTGCTAAATATTGGAGGGGGGTTGTAAAATGGTGAGGGGTGATGGTGGAGGAATGTCCACGGCAGAGTCCAGTCTATTAGTCTCAACAGGTGCACTGCCCATATGGGCATAGGAAGTGGAGCTGGGACAATTCCAATATGGACAGGGTTACAAAGTGGGACAGTAGGATGACAATCAGGGTGGTCTCATTTCTTGGCGGGGTCTTGGCATCGTGCTCTGTCTTGTTTCTGGATCTCAGAGACTGTTTGCGGGGTGGTTCTCCGTCTGCAGGGGGTGGGGTGCTGGTGTGGTGGTCCTGTGGCGGGGGTCCTGTCCACTAGCACCGGCGGAGGTGGTGGGCAGTTCTTCGTCCATGCTAGTGTCAGGGGCCCCTTGTAGTGCGACAGTGTCCCTCCTGGTGTTAAGTATCTCCTTCAGCACCCCTACGATGGTGCCCAGGGCGGTGCTGATGGTTCTGAGTTCCTCCCTGAACCCCAAATACTGTTCGTCCTGCAGCTGCTGGGTCTCCTGAAACTTGGTCAGGTCCGTTGCCATCGTCTCCTGGGAGTGGTGGTACGCGCCCATGATGGAGGAGAGGACCTCATGGAGAGTGGGTTCCCTAGGCCTGTCCGCCCCCTGTTGCACAGCAGCCCTCCCAGTTCCCCTGTGTTCCTGGGCCTCCGTCGCCTGGACCATGTGCCCACTGCCACTGCCCCCAGGTCCCTGTTGTTGTTGGGGTGGTGGGTTATCCTGGGTTCCCTGTAGTGGTGGACACACAGCTGATTGACGTTGCCTGGGTACGGAGGTATGGGCCAGCTGGGTAGGTGCTGTGCTAGTGTTACCAGAGGGTGGAAGGTCTGTGGTGGCCTGTGACTGGGTGTGGGGAACCGACTGTCCCGAGGCCCACGAGGGTTCGGGCCTCTGGTCATCTAGATCCAGTTGGACAGAGCTACTGTCATCACTGTGGGCCTCTTCTGTGGGTGGGGTAGAGATGTCTGGACCCTCCTGTCTGGTGACGTTGGGTAGTGGTCCTGCAGGGGTGGAAAAGCATGACTATTGCATCTGTGTGTGTCATGGTGTGCAATGGGTGGGTGACCGTGTACCCCAGTGCTAGCATTCCTGTGTGGGGGCTCGTGTGATGATGGTTGAGGGGGGTGTTATGGGTATGTGCAGTGGGCATGCTTTAGTGTTGGGTGTCCATGCTTTTTTGTGTCGTGCAGGGCTTGGTGTTGGGATGGGTGGTTTGTGTTAGTAGTACATATGTGAGGAGTTGGAGTGATAGGGGAGGGGGTGAGTGTGGGGGTCTGTGATAGCATGCAGGTAGGGTGGGGGATATGATAGTTAAGATTTGACTTACCAGAGTCCATTCCTCCACTGACTCCTGCGAGGCCCTCAGGATGCATAATAGTCAAGACCTGCTCCTCCCATATTGTTAGTTGTGGGGGAGGAGGTGGGGGTCTGCCGCCAGTCCGCTGTACCGCGATGTTGTGTCTGGAGACCACGGAACGCACCTTCCCCCGTAGGTCATTCCACCTCTTCCTGATGTCCTCCCGATTTCTTGGGTGCTGTCCCACTGAGTTGACCCAATCGACTATTCTTCGCCATAGCTTCATCTTCCTTGCTATGGAGGTGTGCTGCACCTGTGATCCAAATAGCTGTGGCTCTACCCGTACGATTTCCTCCACCATGACCCTGAGCTCCTCCTCCGAGAACCTGGGGTGTCTTTGCTGTGCCATTGGGTGGTGTAGGTGATGTGTGGGGTGGTGTATGTGGTGATAAGTGTGGTGATATGTAGTGGTGTGTGGTGTTTTGTGCGTGGAAGTAGTGTGGGTGATGGTGTTGAGTGCCTGTGGCTGCTAGTTTGTGGATGGTGGTGTCTCTCTCTGGCCTTCTTTCAGAATCTTTGGTCGTAGGGGTTTGTGGGTGATGTGGGTGTGTGTTTTATATAGTATTGATTGTGTGGGAGTGGTGTGTGTATGTGTATCAGGTGTGTGTATTTAAAATTGTCCAATGTGGTGGTGTTTTGGAGATGTGTGTGTATTTTGAGCGTGGCGGTGTGTACCGCCAATGGAATACCGCGGTTGAAAGACCGCCGCGTGGATTCGTGGGTCATGATAGCATGGGTGTATTTCTGTTGGCGTGACGGTGGAGGTTTTGTTTTCGCCAGTTTATCACTGACCTTTGGTGTGGCGGACTTGTGTGGGTGTCTGAATTTTGGCAGATTTCAGGATATGTGTCATAATAGCTGTGGCGGATTTCCGCGGCCACAGCAGTTTGTTGGCGGTCTTCTACACGGTGGTAAGCGGCTTTTACCGCCAATGTTGTACTGACCCCCTGAGACTGCCTGCCTTTAGCATTGTCACCATGGTTAACACCCTTTCAGGGGCATCAACTACTTCCACTGGGGCTAGAACTAAACCTCTTTTGCAAGCACCAATTCCAGTTCAGAGATGTACCCAGGCAGTAAGAAGAAGAGGAAGGTGCTGGTATGCCACTACCAGGTGAAAATCTGGATTTAGACTGGAATCCATCTATAGAGTAAGAGTTGCAGCCTAAGCCAGCTGAATTTGTTTTACATATGACCACCACAAGAAACATGTTTGTTCAGATTTGGTCCCAGATTTCACAAAGAAATGCTGTCATGGAGGATGCTTACATTTCATTACAGCAATATTTAAGTGACCCACAGATGCCATTATAACAGTGGAGAATTACATAGTGTGTGTGACAACATAAGTTAGTTTGTGACTGCCGCAACAGCAGCACAGAAGAACAAATTATCATTGCATTTAATTGAGGTGCAACATGATGGCTTCTCACAGCATTTTGTTCACCTTCCTGAACAGAAGGCTAACTACTCTGCCCTTAATCACATGGGGCATGCTGTGTGCGAATTCAGAAGCCTGGTTACATGTTGCGTTCATTGAGGCACACACTTGTGCCCTTCAACAGTGACAATATGTACACTTTCCGGGCACACATGTATGTGCTCCAAGAAGCAGTGCACGCACCCATTCACTCCTGCCTCCACATCTTCAACAGCTTCACAACGGGTCTCCCTCATTAGGCCTCGCACATAGGGCAAAAAAAACAAAACACCAAAGTATCCCAGCAAAAAAGTGCACCATAAGCGTTATTAAGTTGCATGCTGGTCATTTATGAGTGGTGTGGTGGGTTAATGCCATATGTAGTCCATGTAAGTTAGGGCATATTTATTAAAAGTGGTGTTGCACCTAGTGCAGCACAACTTTTCTTGCGCACCTTAGCGCCCCCCTAACACCACCATGGTAGCGCCGTATTTTTAATACGGCGCACCGTGACAGTAGTAAGGGTGACTAGCATCATAATTTGTGATGCTAGTCGGACGCTCTGCAGGACTAGCATTACAAATGACGCTAATCCTACAGAGCACTCAGAGGCCTATTGTAATCAATGGGAGCCTCTTTGTAACGGCTACACTTAGCAGGTGTTAAAGAATGCAAATAAAAATGGAGCATAGCAATCTTATAGATTCCTTTGGGCACTTTTTACAGCCTCCCCAGCGCCGGAACGCCCCTCTTGCATACATTATGCCTGGCGCAGGCATAATGTGGTGCAAGGGTTTACAAAGTGGCACAATGCAAGCATTGTGCCACTTTGTAAATATGGCACATAAGAAATGCCACTTTAATGCTACATTTGCGTCAAAATAAATGCAGCAGATGTGGTGCAAGGTGGGCTAGGGGCTCATGAATATTCCCCTTTGGGGAATATCTACAAAAAGTGACGCTGCACCCAGTGCAGCGTCACTTTCCTTGCGACCCTTAGCAGAACCTTACTGCCACTATGTGTGTGCCATATCTAAAATATGGCACACCATGGCGCAGGGTAGTGGGCAATAGCATCATTTTACATGACGCTATTGATTTACTCTGCAGGAGTATCACCAAAATGTTGGTGCCACTCCTGCAGAGTACATAGGGGCCCATTCTAAATAATGGTATGCCCCCTTTTAACGCCTGCTTTGAGCAGGAGTTAAAAATGGCAAATAAATGGCGGAAGGAAATCTCTTAGATTTTCTTGCACCATTTTTTCAGCCCCCCTAATGGGGAGACACCCCCCTTGCATACATTATGCCTGGTGCAGGCATAATGTGGTGCAAGGGTTTAAAAAGTGGGGCAATGCAAGCATTGCCCCACTTTGTAAATATGGCGCATGGGAAATGCCACCTTAATGCCACATTTGTGTCAAAATAAATACTGCAAATGTAAGGTGGCGCTAGGGGCTTATAAACATGCCCCATAATGTTTTAGTTGGATGTGTACAGAAGGTGTTAAGTACTTATTAATTGCAAGGTTTACCAGACGTTTCAATCGGTGTTATCTAGGATAGGTGGGAATGAGTCATAGTTATAGAACATTAAAAACTACAAATTCGAGAGTTGGCATGACCTAAAGCAACAAAGTTTATTACAATTACTTTTGGAAGTTATTGTGTGGGTAGGAGCTATAAGGTACTTTGTTCTTGTTTGTTCTGCATTAAATAAAAAACTACCTCACACATTTACAGAAGGTTAAATTGCATTTCATTTTTCGAATATGTTCATATTTTTTTTAAGTTGCCATATGTATGTATTTTATATGTTTTAAAAACATTGCAAAATTACGTTTTGCACGTTTTTGTATTTGTGTGCCTGCTATATTTATAAATGTTAATTGCTTTTGGCCTGCGATTTTCCATTTAAACAAAAAAATCTGTTTTGGCAATGATTTCCATTGGTAAATTTACATGAAAATGCTTCATATCTACAGGTTTACCACCCAGCTAAGAATAGCAGATTTAAATTTCCCACTTGAGATCTTAGCACCCAAAAAGTCTGAGTATGTTTCAGAATGCGGATATTTTGCATGCAATTTAACAGTTGGGTATTTTCGCGAGGCAGAGAAATTAATGCATAAAGATAAGCGGTAATTTTTATCCACCTGACACATAATCGAGGTTTCTGAGGAACTGTGTCCTGACCTAATAGCACTGAACTGCCCTGAAAAAAAAGAGAAAGGTGAACACACTCACATACAGCAGGAAAAGAAGACAAACTTTTTAGAAATCAAAGTTATCTTCCTTCTAAAGAAAAAAATATTTAGACCAAGAAACTGCTTGATCTCGGTTGCAGGAACAGTTATATCGCTAGAAGATCCGGAGAACATGGAATGCCATGAAGTAAAAAAAAATACCTACACAGTCTCAAACATATTGACTTTCTCACTACTTGGTTTGTTCTCTATTAGTTTTCACCTTATACTTTTTTTACACACCGCCGAACTCATCTTTCTGCAGGCCACGGCTGAAGAGTGACACAAGTAGCTAGAGATATAACAAAAATAAATATCCCAGTCTGGACAATTTAAGTTGGCAGTGCAGGAAAGTTCAACACAATTTCTTTGTGCCTTGCTGCATGTTGTGGTCTTGACCTTCTAGCAGGAAAATTATGTTCCAGACTAAATTGCAGGATGCATGTTCACTGCTGGCATTCACTATGAGGCGCACGCACTATACAGACAACACACACAGCATATGTGCTTAGCAGGTTAATCAAAGCACTGTAGTGGTCAATTATATTAATAATATACATTGTTTTTCCTATCACCTGTACAAAGAAATTTGAACAATAAAGTAACCATCCATTGAGGACAGCAAGCAGGCAGCTAAATCAATATTTCAAAAGGAAGAACATCCTCTAACATTTTACTAAAGATTGAAAATGTGAATGGGAAGTAACATAAACCGAACTTATTATAATAAAAGCTCTGTGAGATCACATTTCACTGAGCATTAGCTATACACCAGTTTCTCAAAATTGCTTATTTGCCTCACTAGGAAATATTCCACGCCATTAAGTGCTTCAGAAATGTTTGAATGCTTCTCATTTGGAACAAGAATAAATTACTAAGCCTTTTCCACAAGCAGTAAAAACAGCATCAAATAGAACCTTATGAGAGCTCTAGCTGATTCACAAACATTGCTGGGTAGAATTTTAGGGCCTAGTTTAGATTTGGGCAGGCTAGTGACTTATGCACTTGTTGCACAGCTGGCGGTACACCCGTAACATTTCTGACGCAGTATCCTGTCGACCGAACATTAAATAAGGATCACGGTTTTTATATCAACAGCTTTGACGAAACAATCCCTTCTCATTGACAAAACAAAGGGGCATATTTAAGAGCCCCTAGCACCGCCTTAGCGGCACCATAGTGTACTTTTCTTTATGTTAAGGGAGCGATCAAGTGGCATTTCCCTGCATCATATTTACAAAGTGGCACAATGCATGTATTGCATTTCTTCTAAACCTTTGTGCCACATTATGCCTGCACCAGGCATAATGTATGCAAAAGGGGCGTTTCCATGTTAGGGGGGCTGACATTTTTTTGGGCATTTTTAACGCCTGCTCAGAGCAGGCGATAAAAGTGGGCATACTGTTATCTATAATGGCCACTATGTGCTCCAAAATGTTCCAATACATCATGGGTACTCACAAACATTTCACCAGAGGCCAAAATGCTTGGTCTGTGATGTGTCTGAGGGCCACATTGATGCCAGGGGGGTGGAGGTAGGGTGAGGGGGCAGGGAGAATAGGCAGTACAGTACGTGTAGGCAAAGCGTAGGCTATACTTTTAGAGGCTGAAATGAACAATGTGACACCAGAACAATGAACAATGTGAAACCAGAAAAACTGAGATTAATCCCGGCTTTCCCACTTTTTACTAAATTGTTTGATCCCAGGCAATTGTTTAATTACACTTTAATTTCACGTTCCCTCCTTTTTCCTCATTACCACATATAAGAGAACTTCAAAATACATGATTTCATGGTATGTCCTGTGTTTGATTTAGTAAACTATAATGTTGTTCATTTATAATAGGAACCCAGGCCACCCAAAAAGTGCAAATAACAACTGACTTACCTCTTTCATTTTCTTTTTGCATTGTTGTCATGGTAGGGGGACAAATTAATGTTTCTAAATTGATGTTTGAAACTAAGGGGCATATTTAAGAGCCCCTAGCTACACTGGATCGTCACTATTTGTGAAGCTCCGGTGGCACTAATCACTGTTCCATTTTTACAAAGAGGTATCACTCCACATTTTGTGGCGTTATGCCTCCTTGTAAATAAGGGCCCCTTCGATGCAGTTTTCTGCATCAGAGGGACATGCAATGGGTGTTGCAGTGGGTGTTCCATCACAACACCCATTGCTTGTGACGCTGCCCCAGATTTACAAGAAATAGTAAATCAGTGGCAGCACCACAAAATAACACCACCCTAGGCGTGGCTCTAGCATGGCAAAACAAGGAGGAATGTTTTTATTCCTCCTCGTTTTTTGCCTCTTCTATGTGTGCTGCATTGTGCAGCACAAATAGAAGAAGCAAAGCGCCATGGATGATTGTTTATGTGCAGGAAGGTGTCCCTTCCTGCACATAAACAATCATTCAAAAATGACGCTTTGGTACTTCTATGTGTGCTGCATTTTGTAGCACACATAGAAGTGCCAAATCGCAATTATATATTGTTTATGTGCAGCAAGGCATGCACTGCAACACTTTGGCTTAATCTGGGCCTAAACTTTTAAATGAATACTTCTCAATGCGCCTATATAATAAATTGTGCTAAGGCAAAAGGTTCTGCACAAAAAATAAATACACTTTTTGAATTTTAAAAAGACTGTCATATTTTTACACTTTTTGCTGCAAGATGTCTTTAAAGGTGTTTATAAAGTCAAGTGAAGGACTCCCTACTTGATGCCTTTCTTTAACACCAGTTAAATTGCCTATCTTTTTAATATTTTTTAATTGTTAGTGCGAGTCGAGAAAACAGATGCCCAGTGCTCCTGTTGCCCAGGGGGGCACATGTAAAGGACACAGGGGCCATATGTGACCCACTGGCCATACTTTGAGTATCCATGCAATATATCGTATATGGTAGGTTCTACTTATTCAATGTACACAAAAATCAGCAGTAAATTTGTTCCATGTCATAAGGGTAACATCCATCCAATCCTGTTTCTTAGGTGACTACATTAAGTATTCTGAACTTGACCCAAGCCTACAATAGGAAAAGGTAAGTTACAGCCCATTTTTGGAAAGGTTTTGAATTGCATTTGTGTTATTTTTTAATGCAGACCCAATGTGAAATTTTGTTTGAGATTTACAAACCCCCACAAATGGCAAATTGGTTGGTTTGTAATAAAAAGTAATGCCCTGCCTTGTGTTGCTTTGTGTAAGGGAGGTGTTTTATGGGTGGTGCAAGGGTGTTCCCAGTCCCATGAATCTACCCATGGACTTTGACACAAATCCATATCTACAAAGACTTGTAGACCTGGATATATTGCAAAGTACTTCACCTACCAGGGGCTAGTGTAACCAGGAGAAATATTATTTTCCTAGTTTTTTCCTCTTTGGTTGTGTGCTGAATTCTGCAGCAGACATAAACAGAAAAAATACATTAAATAATACTTTCTGTGTATAAAGGGATCCCTTCCAGCACAAAAGTGATGCTGACCACAACACAAACAGCTTTATAATTTGATATTTAATAGCTTTGACAGTGAACCTGCCACACTGAAAATCATAACAGCAGACCATTTACTCCTCCTCTAACCTTAACCCTTATCCTAATCGTAGCCCTATGCTACCCTTATCACATCGCCATCCTTTCATTATCCCACTCCCTAACCTCTCTCAATTCCCATCTCAACTACTATTACTATCCCTATTACTATACCCATCCCAATCTTCTCTGTAACCCCATCCCTATTTCCATACCTTTGTTAATCTCTAGCTGTAACCCTATCCCTGTCTCTCTCCCTACTACTATCCCTAGCCATGTTCCTGTATTTATCCTTAATCTTAACCCAGCTCTAACTTTACTCTAAGTATGTCTCTGTCCCTAAATCTAGCCTGGCACCCAATCCTACTCCTAATCCTACTCTTAATGTTATATCACACCCTATTAGTAACCATACCCTTAACCCTAGCACTAATCCTTTTCCAAAACCACACCTTGTCTCTTACCTTGGCACACACAGTACCTCTCAACCTAAACCTTACCCTTACAAAAATTATACTCTTAACCCTCAATCTAATTGATACCTGAGAACCAACTCTTACCCCAGCCAAAGGCAGACCTAATTTACAAAACATTTCTCCATTGACTTCAAATGCTATTTAAAAACATTATTGTGCTCGGTTAGTTTATTTTGACTTTTCGGTGTGAGCTATCCTCTCTGCAATAATGTTTTCTACTTGACAGTCTTTGCCCAGATTTATTCCTGTTTAAATCGGTACACCACCTCTGAGATTAGTAAGAGTGAAAGCCAGGAATTATTCACTTTGTAAGTTGCAAAACCTTTCTCCTGGACAATACAAACACCACAAATGACTTCCTAAAAATGTAATGTAGCCTCACTCACTCAATGCAAAGCATGTTATAATACAGAACAAATCTGGGCAACTAGACATCTAGCCATAGGGTCCAATTCAGAAAGGTTCTGGCATTGAAAGTCAAAAACGTTCTCCAATAGGATGTCTCTGTTTGGAGAAAAATGCGTACATTGTTCACGTTCGCAAAGGGAATCCATGAGAGTTGCAGATTTTATTTTGCAATCTAATGCATCAAATGTATCTATACATAATTTACACCAGATGTAAAATTCAATGTTCATAAGCCGAATGCAAATACGGTGTGTAGGTGATGGCTCCAGGCTTACCACAGGTAGGAGTCAGTGGGTTCATGGAGTTGTCCCTGAAGGCCCAAATTTATCCTTTTTTAGTGCTGCATTTTCACTGCTTTTTGAAGCAAAAGCGGCGCTAACTTACAAAATACAATTGAAACCTAAATCCATATTTCTATACTGATGTTAGACATGTCTAATGTCAAAATGTAGGAGTTTGCACCATTTTATGTATGCGTGCACCTACCTTGCATCAATGAGATACAAGGTAGGCGTTCCCATCTAAAAAATGGTGCTATCCACATAGCCCCATATTTATCCCCCGTGAAGGGCTAAACAATGGTGCAAAGCTTTCTTTGCACAATTATTTAATGCCTGGGTCAGACCAGGCACTTTGGTAACCTGTGGACCCACCTCCATGGTTAAACACCATGGAATGAATCCAGAGAGACACCAGAGGATGGGGGACCCCATCCCAGGTAAGTCCATGTGAGTATTTATTTTTTATATTTTTTACCATTGGAGGCCCTAACTTGGGGCCCCCTGCACGGCACATGGTGCAATGGCCATGCCCAGGGGACACTTGTCCCCTCTGCTGGCCATTGGGGTGGTGGGCAAGACTCCTGTCTTTCCAAAGACAGGAGTCATGTTTTTGGCGGTTGTGTGCCAGGAAATGGCACTAGTCTGGTTAGAGGCATTTTTTTGCCTCTAACCAGGCTAGCGTCATTATCTGACGCACAACCCCCTCCTTCCCTACCACCACCCCCAACCGGCTAGCGTCTTCTTCTAAGATGCTAGCCCAAGTTTAATGCTGGCTTGTGGCATTCAATAAATCCTGCACCTTGCTGGGGTTGTTAAATGATGCTAGACGGCACTAAACATTTTGCCGCAAAACTGGATTAGCAGTTTTGCGCCAAAAAGGATAAATATGGGCCTAAATGAAGATAATCAAAGCAGTAGCGGGACTGGCACAAAGGTGCTCGAGAGAACAACAGGCTTACTCATGAACCTGGGGAGACGTGAAGCACACAGTTCCACATATTCAGGCAGCTCTGAGGCATAATTAATGTTGTTCTTCTTATAATCAGTTTATTTTGAAGTGAGCCTGCACTTTTTAGTGCCAGGTCATGGCAGCAGCCAAATACTATTCTGGGTTAGTGTTTTCTCAAAGTCAAAAATCCTGGTCAATTTAGTCAAAACCTTCCCCCAGGCAAGTAATAACCTAAGAGGACTGCTCCTGAGTCAACATATCAATATTTAATCCAGAGAGTCCCAAGAGAAGCAGAGGAAATCAGGGACTGGTAGGATCCATCATCAATTTTAGGTTCAGATTCACAGACATGCATATTAATGCTTATCCACAAGGTAAGCAAAAAAAGGATCCCAAATAGTGATGACAGTAATTCCTCATCATGAATCACTCTGTTGTCAGGGTTATATCACTTTGCTCAAAATTGCTGAGGTTTGCAGTCACGTCAGAGCGTGAAAAAGACTACCAAATATTTGAGCATTATGGGGCATCTCCCGAATATCACAAAGGTAAAAGTAGTATATGTTCTAGGCTGTGTTCATATTTCTCACTGTGTTCTATATATAGTACTTAGCATCGTATCATCAGTGACAAGCTACATTTTGGGAATTTCATTAAAAAAAAGTATTGATTTGATTGTTTGTGTAATTCCTATTGCCAGGAGTTCTATAAAAAACTGAAAATAAAATTGGAGAAAGTGGGTATCCCTGTCAAGTCCATCATCGCCCTTTTGGGATAACAGCTTGCGCAGAATTTACAATAAGCCTTGCACACCTCCTACATAAGGATACTTGGAAACATGAGGATACTATATAATGCCTGACTTGTTGATCTAAAGCAGGATTGGGAAGTTTCGTAAAAAAGGCCTGCATCCAATCCAAATCTACAGGTTATGCATGAACATATATATTTGTTTAGTGCAGGAGCACTTTATTTTGAATTCCTTGGGTATCATCAATGTGCTTATTAGTCTCTGTATCAATTAGCGTTTTAATTATATTTCTTGAAGTTTTATCCCAGGCTTGTCATTCTAAATAACACTCTGCATATTCACTCTCCTTGTACACTTGTTGCAAGTATGCTCTATTACTCTAAGGAATGACTTTCTAATAATAATCCCTCATCTCTCTTATGCTGCTCAGGTAAATGACGGCTATGGCTCTTTTTACTATGATCAAAGTTTTTCTGAGCGTATCTTAGATGATCCAACAAGCTTTGTCTTTCTACTCTTGAATCCAGCCTCCTAACAGGATCTTTAGATGTGATAAACACCCTCATCCTGACTTAAAGGCATCCTAGACTACTTCAAGATTGGCAGTGTGTATAGTAAAGAGGAAAAACTGTAAGATTTTACTCCCCATTTCTTCCACCCAATTCTCATCCTTAAGTAATGATCTATGAAAGACCCACCTTTGGAAGGGAGAAGGCTGTTCAGTGTTAGTCAAGCATTTCTAGCAATGGGTGGTCTGAAAAACCATTCAGGGGACTTATGTATTGCTGAAGCTCAAGATTCTCAGAAAACCAAAAAGACTCCAATCTAGTCGCGGATCCATATCGGGCAGAAAAACAAGTGTAATTGCTCTGCATGCGAAATTTTGCCCTCCAGGAATCATGCAAACTCAGGATTCTCTTATACTGTGCTAAGACCTGGATAGCTCTCATTTTATTTTGTCTGCGATTCTTTGCTGTGAAGTTTAAACCTGGGCTCTGAAGAATATTAAAGTCACTCTCCAGGATAACTGGACCTGAAAGAACCAAGAGTGATTGGAACAGCTCTTCCAATGGTTCGGGACAATCTAAAAATTCTAAAATAGACTGTAGCCAATGTTCAACAAAGGCCAGCAGTTGAGCCATTAACTGAGGTCCATGTACCATCTTTATCACCTTGTGAGGTGAGAATTTCAAAATGAAAATGCTTATTAAGATAGATACTCTCATCTGGGTAGAATTTGTGAAAAGGTGACACTTATATCTAGACCACAAGGTGAACAAACTAAGAGTGATGATTTAAAACTCAGAATATTAGTTTCTTGTATAAAAAATATATCAGTCGGGTGCTCCAATATCCACTTTTCTACTGCCAATTTCTTATGCTTTTGTTTAGTCCAATTGGGTTAAGCAAAAGAACATTTAACTCATTTTGCCTCATTGCAACCTATGTACAATGAAGGCATTAAAAAGTGCATAGTGCCTAAGGGGGATCATAACCCTAAAAGAGCCATTACCTCTGAGTGGTAGTCCCTGATAATGAAGTGAAAGGCAAGCTGAAAAAAGTGCATCAAGTGTAAAAAGTGGAAATGCAGGGAAAAGTGCAAAACAGCTTACAAAGTGCTTACAAGATTACATCAGATATATGATTATTTGGTGTCTGCCCTTGTTCCTATCTGCACTGAAGAGCCATTCCTTCTTTGCAACCCTCTATTTACTGCCATATTCTGAAGAATTTCTCCTAAAAGTATGATCTCTCCTTTTTTCCCTTGCCCTCCTATTAAGATGCCCCTCTCCCAAATGCCATAGCCATCCCACCCCACCCTAATGACCCTGCCCCCCTCAAAAACCACCTGATGGGCAATGCCCGCCTTTCACCCAGAGGGTTGGGGTGGATCCCTCTTTTAGTCAGTACCATGACACTGCACCCTGGGCCTCTCAAAAGGGCAGGGGCCACCCCACCGATATTGTGAACTAAGCATAATGCATGCTCAGGCTTCAAAACCATCTGCTGTAACTATCCAATATTTTCAACAGGGCCTTTTATCTGACACTTTCTATTTTCAATCACCATCTAGCCATTTTGGTTTTGTAACAGTCTGTTTATGGATAGTTGGTTAGCCATCTCTAAAGGCTTCTTCAAGCTCTGCACAAGTTGCGACTGAACGGCAACTGCCTTAAATGGATCCAACAGGTTTCCAAAGTCTCCACATGTCTTGTCTACTCTGCCATCATATCTGGAAAAACACAACAAGAGAACTCTTTTGATGCACCAAATGATTTCTGTTTCCTGGATTTTTTAATAAAATCATTTTTTTTACTGAAATCCCAAAAGTTCACAAAGTCTGTTCAAGGATACCTTGACTGGGTATTCTGAATTTTGCTAGGGACACAATGCCCTGTCATGTTTTTGAGGTCCATCATCGAGTTGGGCAAAATGTTTTTGAATCAGCTTCTCAGTCAGTGGGACTGCACCTTTCGCGCCATCAATATATTCTGCCACTCCTAGAAAATGCAAATTGGAGTGGCGTTAGTGATTTTCCATCTATTCTTGCTTTTCCTTTAGAGCATTAATCTCCTTTTTGAAGTATTCCGTAATGTTCAGAGGAAAAGCTAAGCTCCTTAATTCCAAACAGGGCATTGAGCTGGCAGAAGTAGTCCGAGCAGACTGGATAGGCCGATATTCTCCCTTCTGCAGGAGTGCTAAATCATCTGTCATGCTGGAGCTTGTAAGTGAAGTTGTGATAGTGACGAAGGGGCTTGAGAAGCATTGATATCTTTAACCTTATCCTTATCTCTAAATGTATTAATGATTGCTGAATCCGAGTGTTGAATGAAAAGGGGACATTCCTGACTTATTTAGGTTTCTCTGTGCTGCTTATTGCCCCATACGTGGTGTCCATCATCTGCCCCCTTACTCTGTGAGACCAGCAGTAATTCATCCAGTATTGTAGGCGATGGGGTTTGATGGTCTATCAGATCTCTAATAGAACTGACACTGGGAGAGCTTTCCTCAATGTCCCTGCATAATGCATGAGAAGTCCTGTCAATATTTATTTTTGGTCACCAGCCTAGAGTTTGCTTCACTGCTGCCAGATAAGTTTGTTTGCTTTCCAGAGTCCACTTTGAGCTTGTTCTTACAAGGGGAATTGCGCCATGTGTTTTGCTTTATACCTGGATGGAAAAGAGGTGACAAGTTAGAGATTCAGGCTGCAGTCAGATATATTAAACACAGATTCAATAGTTTGTTTCCAAAAGAGAAAATTACAGTCTCATCATCTTCACCTTGCTCCCACTGTTTTAATCTCCAGAGGGAGACTGCAGGCACGATAATAGGCCAGCCACTATTTAATGGTCACACAGTCTAACACCAAATGCCCATTCCCATCATTCATCCTGCTGACTCCATGCTCCCTATGCGTCAAGAGAGTATTAAGTATCTCTCCTACCAGGTCTTAATGTTCAGAGTTCCTTCCTCTTATAGCAGTTTTACAGCTCTTTAGTAAGGCAACATCCATGTTTTGAGCAGTGTGGCTGTCAGTAACATACTTACCAGTGCTAGCACGCCTGGTCCTTAGTAAGTAAACTCAAAAGGGGACGCGCATAGGTCAATGACCCTTTTGGATCGCATGGAGTGTCCTAGTTAAGCGGTAGACCATTGAACCAATAACATCAGTATAATCAATAACGAACATTAATAAAACACCCCATCTAATAAGAAATACCATCACTCTCAACTGAGGTAAATTGTGTTTTATTCCCTATTAGTTACACTTCTAATCAAAACCTTTATTCAATTTTATTGTTAATCAAGCTTTATTAATCATCACAAAGTATTTTTCACCAAAGGAATCATGAGCAATCAAAGTACAGCATAAGTCAGCAATTTTCAACATTAATGGAATAATTCAGCAATGCAATTTAGTCAGTCAACTGTCACCGTCAAGTCACCCTTGTCAGCCTACCTAACCCAGATTAGCATCAACATGTGGGTCTTCATGCGAAAACAATTTAGACAAAACATTAATTTGGAAAAATGTACCTAAGAGAGAAAAATATTTAAAACAGGGCAGTTGGTACCCAGAAGAAAAAGCACACATTAGTCAGTCACATTATTATAGCTACCTATCCAAGATGGATCAGCAACAAGTCAGTCTTCGTCTCCAGGTCATCATTCATCAGCAAAGTATCAGGCTCACAGAGGGTAGAACCAATTATCAGCAGTTCGGACAGCGTCTCCTGACGTCATCAACTTTCGCCTCTCCGCTCTGAACTCTCTCCCATTCTCATGACTTTTTATTAGGGTCCCTCAGTCCGTCTCACTAATTGCTTATTGGTCAACCTTATCAGGAGTTATGACTCCAACCTATAGTTTTTGTTTACCTCATGTACACGTCAATTAAGGATTCAAGTTCCATTAGTTTGATTGGTTCTTCTGTCGATGATAACATCATCCAGCACTTCAGGTAACAAAATTGTTGCTCACAGTCTTTCAGTCAGTGCTTCCATTGTTCAAGTCCTGGGAAAGTATGTTTAGCCTGCACTACACATAATTGTATCAATTTGTCCTCATCATCTCCTGTCTACTAGTACATTTGCAGAATTGTCTAGCAGAGCCTTCTGAACTCTACACAGTACAAGGTCCTTTTCTCCAGTTCCAGTCCTCGGAAGCCTTGTCGCATCTCCACGTTAAAGCAGCTAAGGCCCAGCGAAAACCAGGCCTCCAGTATGGCTAAGTTAAGAATACGAATTGGCGTGGCTTCGGGCGTCAAGATGTCGGTCGCACTCAGAGAGTGCTCCGGACCCCTCCGTCATCCGCCCGTAGCTACCGCGGTCTGGCTGAGCGAAGGACCCCGTGCCAAACATCCTCGTGGCCCTCGGATCCCTGGGGGGCCTGGCGTGGTGAGCGATCGAAGATTTCAGACCACGTGCCCTCGCTGCGGCCCGACCGACCTAAGCGACAAAATGGCGGCCGCGACTGGGCTTGCCTAGCTGGGCTGAGGCTGGTCCGGCGGCTCCTCTTGGTGTGACCGCTCTGAGCCGGAGGAGTGGCAAAGGTCCTCAAAGAATCTGGGCCCGTGCCCCGGCCACGGACCCCCATGGGCTGGGGGGCCAGCGTGGTCCCGATCTGAGAAGAGGGCTCCGAGTGAGCGAAGCCGCGCCTACACGCCTGTCCGAGGGCGCCGGCCGGGAGGGGCCGCGGCGCCTTTCTATCTTGTGGAACGAGCCTGCGGGATTGAGCCGAGGCGACCGGGCGGAGGTGAGAGGAGCGCCGTCGCGGCTGTCCCCCCCGTGTCCCATTAGGCCCGGGGAGCGTGCTGTGGATGCCCAGAGGGCCGGGGCTGAGCCGTAGATCGGCCCAGCCCTGTGGAGGGTGCGGAAGCAGCCTGAGGAAGAGGAGAGAGGGGAAGGTAAGGAGAGGAGTAGGGGATGAGAGGGACCCCCCCTTTCATGCCCCTAAACAACGGAAGGGAGAGCCGGTGGCCCGACTCCGCCCCCTTCGGACCCTTGACCTGATGGGGCCCGCCATAGCCCACAACAGCGGCTAGGAACAGGCCGGGATCTGGACTGCGGAGGGTGGCTTCCCAGAATCGCTTTATAACCATGACTCCAAACCGCAGATAATCCGTCCCTGCTGAACCTGATAGTGGAAGTCAATGACCTGCCTGAGGTGGGGCCGGACCGGTCGCGAAACTGCTGGGCCCTGGGAGTAGGGGAGGTTGGACCCTAAACTGGAGTGAGTTCCTCCCCCCTGCGCAGAGAAAGTGAGGAGGGGACTGTCGGGGGAGGACCAGCGACTTGGGCCCCCCACGGAGCCGGTAGAGGGGCTGTCCTCGTGAGGCCCGAAGGAACATGGATAGAACTGGAGGGTGCCCTTGAGTTTGCGACCTCCTGACTCCCTGGCACTGAGCACCAAGACCTCCTGGACCTGCCTGTCGCGGCGGGTCCACACCAGTATGTGCCCTCCCTAGACCCATGATAGCCGAAAGCACACTGGGGTCCTAGGTTTGAATCGAAGCAACGTGGGAGCAACATATCCGACCCCCGTCCCTTGTGCCACGATGGGGAAGGACAAGGCGAACACACAACCCCCACCTTCAAAGCAAAAGATCGACCCGTTCACTATGATGACGGGCCAGTGAGGAGTGGGAGACGCGGCTAGCGGAGGCCCAGCACCGGACGGAGTAAGTGCCATCCTTCAGGCTATCCAATCATCGCAGACGGCCATAGAGACCAAAATTGGAGAAGTGCGAGAGGATATGGGCCTTATTAGGCAAGACCTCAGAAATGCAGTGAACCGAATCACCGAGATTGAATCCCGAGTCTCCCAGAATGAAAATGATCTATCGGACCTTCGAACCAAAGTGGCCCAGCAGCAGACCCGAACCAGCGAACTTCACTTCCGTGCGGAGGACGCTGAAATCCGGTCAAGACGCAATAACTTATGTTTCATCGGTTTCCCGGAGGGCATAGAGGATGACAGGGCCTCCGAGTTTCTGGAGAGATGGATCAAAACCTGGATGCTGGACCAGTCCCTCTCACCATGGTTTGCGGTTGAACGCGCCCACAGGGCACTTGCCCCGCGCCCCAGTCCGGGCGGCCCAAAACGCCGGATGATTGCACGCTTCCTTAACTTTAAAGACAGAGACAATATCCTTAAGGAAGCTAGACGGTTGGAAGATCTTCAATAGGAAAACCATGAAATCCAAATTTTTCCGTACTACACCCGGGAGGTCCAAACCCGCCGCCGGTCGTATGAACTCGTTAAACAAAAACATAGAGCAATGCAACTTTCAGATATGCTCCTCTTCCCCACGCGGCTCAAAGTCCTTATGGCCGGGAAAGCGTATTTTTTGAAACACCGGAGGAGGCATGGGACTGGCTAACAGAGGAGGGCGTCGGAGCCCAGAGGGGTCCCCTGGGATCTGCCGGGAAGACCCCACGTGCGGACCCTCCCCCTCAGGAGGGCCCCGGAGGAGTACCAGATCCCGTAGAGGTAGGCAGAAAGACCCTGACACTCCTGCAGACAATGAGGCGGCCCGAGACTCTGGTTCACAGACAGAGAAAAGCTCTGCTGCTCCTATTGGGCCTCAGACCTCAGCCCAGACGACAGAAGACAATCGCCTGAGCCAATCCCCGGTGCTTGGCTTACATGAAGTGTATTGCCCCTTCGATGGATGCGGAGGGGACTCAAACTGTCCGACTCGCTCGCGCGGGCCCCAGAGGGGCTACCACTGATGGCATCGAGCCTCCCTGCTACATGGCGCCTAGAGCTCGACTTGTGACCGTTAATTGAAATTGACCCGATTGAAAGGAGGGGTCCACCACTCCACCCCAAGGACAGTCCTATTGGCTGTCTGGTGCTGGTTGGGTACTTGGGCGACAGATGCTTCCGGGGTGGGAGTATTGGGAGTGGGGTGTTTGGGGGGGGGATTTTGAAATAGGTTTAGATGGCAACTAGTTAATTAGCCTTGTTTGTAGTTTTAATATTTCACTGATATGTTTGGAATGGTCGTCCATAGGTCCGCAGCCACACACTCAGCATTGTATAGCACCTACACAACCCACACCTGGCCCTCATTGACTCAGGTCCTTTCCTGGAATGTAAACGGTCTGTTAGACAAGATCAAGAGATCAGCAGTATTTAGTACTCTCCGTAGATATTCCCCCTCAGTGGTCCTCCTACAAGAAACCCACCTCCTCGGGTCTAAGTGCCCCATGCTTGCCTGGGGAGGATACGACAGAGTATACCACGCTGGATTTTCCAGAGGCTCTAGAGGAGTGGCCATCCTACTCCATTGGTCCCTACCCATTGTGATCACAACCACGCAGTCCGACCCACAGGGCAGATTTGTAGTAGTCACGGGGACTCTCCAAGGGTCACCGATAAACCTTGTATGTGCCTACGCTCCTCCGTCGGGACTCGATGCCTTCTTACTTTCGCTCCACTGGGTGACAACAGGACTTCCCCAGGGGGCCACCCTGCTGGGAGGAGACTTTAATGCTGTTCTTGACCCCAGCCTGGACGTGTCTGGTGGGATTACCACCCGTAGATCCAACCAGGCTTCAGCCCTCAGTAACTGGGCGGAGAGCCTCGGCCTATGTGAGGTGTGGCGCACCTGGCATCCCAGGGAACGCCAATACACACATATATTGGCTGCCCACCAGACGCAATCCAGAATAGATCTTGTGTTCATGCCCGCCTTGGACTTCTCGAACGTCACAGGGGCGGAGATACTCCCTCGGGGAGTCTCAGATCACACACCAATAGGTGTCCGATTGGGCGGAACATATCCCACCAGGCACCCGATATGGCACCTGAACGCATGGCATTTACAAGACAAAGACTACACCCACGAGATCAGGAATCACCTCAATCAATACTTTGAATTGAATCTGGGATCGGTTCGATCCCCAGGAACAATATGGGCCTGTAAGGCTACCCTCAGAGGGCATGCCAAGCACCTCCTCCGGTCTCGCAACTCCCAGGTCTCTGAGCTGGAGACCAAGGCCTTAAGATTGGAACGCCAACATGTGAACTCAATGTCGGCCTCTATCATGAGGCAGCTGACTAGGGTTAGAGATGATATTAAGCACATAATGCTGGATTCGGCCAAACACATGTGGAGAGCCTCAGCAGCCCGAATATATGGCTGGGGGGACAAAAATGGGAAGGTTCTGCATTGGTTAGCCACCCGCCCTCTGGCCAACAGGATTATACCTGAGATTTTAGAGGACTCAGGCTCCCTCGCCAAAACACCTGTTGAAATCGCACAAAGTTTCGCCTCCTACTACACCTGTTTATATGCAAAGCACCCCCACCCCGCTATCGAGAGAGGGACTCCCCTCTTAAATGACATTACTCTTCCCAGGGTCTCCCTGGAGGCAAGAGGTAGGTTGGAGGAAGCCATTAGCCTCGCAGAAATCACCAATGCAATATCCAACCTGGCATCGGGCAAGACCCCAGGCCCTGATGGATTCCCGGCAGAGTTATATAGCAAATGCAGCGATATTCTGGGTCCCCATCTGCTTAACATGTATGAGGAAGCTGAAACACTGGGCCGCTTCCCCACTGAGATCGACCAAGTGACAATTGTAGTGATCCCTAAAACCCAACCCCCGTCGAGACAGCGCTTGGCGTACCGGCCCATCTCATTTCTAAATATTGAGATCAAAGTGCTCTCCTCGATCCTTGCCTCCAGATTGAAGGAGGTAATGCCCACGCTGGTACACCCTGACCAGTGTGGCTTCATGCCCACTCGTGGTACTAGGCACTGCATCTGGCCCTGGCACACCACAAAATTCTGTCGCACATACCTTTGGCACTACTCCTACTTGATTTTGAAAAAGCCTTTGACACAGTGGATTGGTCCTATCTTGAACAGATCCTGCAAAAAAATGGACTCGTGTCCAAATTTCGAGGCCTAGTGAGACTCCTATATTCCAACCCGACTACCCGAGTCCAGGTGAATGGAGTGGTCTCCGACCCGTTCCCCATTGGCCATGGAACTCGACAGGGATGCCCACTATCCCCATTGCTCTTTGCGCTAATAATAGAGCCCTTGGCGATACTGCTGAGAGGCGACCTACTGATCGAGGGTTGGCCCTGGCCCTCCGGCTCGGAGGACCGTGTGACGTTATACGCAGTTGATGTTCTCCTGTATATTTCTAACCCGATCAAAAGCGTCCCCTGCGTTTTAGAAATCCTGGGCCTCTTCGCGGAAGTCTCGGGACAGACTCTAAACCTCGCCAAGTCCCTGCTGGTCCCCCTACATCGCTCCCGAGACTGTATGGACTGGCAACGAAACATCCCAGTGCGAAGGAACAGTTTTAAATATCTAGGAATACATATCTCACTTCTTCCCGAATTGACATGGGAACTTAACATTACACCGCTAACTAGAAGAATCAAGACTGATCTCCTTCGCTGGAGGACCCTACCCCTGAACTTGCTTGGCAGAAATGCGCTTTATAAGATGATGATCCTCCCCAGGCTCCTCTACCTCTTGCAAAATTTTCCACTTCCCATCCCCAAGAAATGGTTTGGGGAGATGGACTCTTTAGCGCCCCAATTTATATAGGGCGGCACCTGTCCGCGACTGGCGCTCAAAACTTGCCAGAGAGATATATACGACGGTGGCTTGGGCATGTCCAATATCCAATAGTACCACCTTGTGATGCACTTGCTCGTGATTAACGACTGGGTGTGGGGTGGGTGGACAGATCCTGCATATCAACTGGAATTACAGACAATGGGCTACTCACGGATCTTTGGCGCCCTCTACAGGAACCCGATCTCCTGAGATGTCCCGGACGTGACCAAAGTGGTCTTACAAGGATGGCGGACAGCTCAGAGGTTGACGGGGTGGTGGGGGCATCTTACCCAGCAGACCCCGCTTTGGCACGGGAGGCAGTTGGTAGAGGTGACGGGCCTGGAGGGTTTTCAGAACTGGGATAACATAGGCATTTCCACACTGGGCGACGTCTGGGGAGGGTCACACACTTTTCATTAAACAAGACCCAGTTCCACCGCTATCTTCAGCTTCGCCACGCCCTGCTAGTGCATGTCCAGACAGGAGACACCATACCCGAGTATAGCCCCATGGAGGCAAAGGCATTGATGGGAGACCTGGGCAGGGGAAGTGTTTCCCAGATATACCGCACCCTAATCACCGTCACTGCTGGTTCCCTGGGGGGGCTCCGCCAAAGATGGGAGGAATGGGTAGGCCCCATGGAAGAGATGGACTGGGCAGAAGCACTGATGGCTCCGTGTGCCCTTACAATGGCCACTCGCTTCCGATTAATACAAACCTACTATCTTCATACAGCCTATCTCACGCCCACCATACTGCATAGAGCGGGCCTCCGCCCCACTGCGGAGTGCCCCTGTTGTAGGAGCCCCGTGGCTGACTTCTTCCACATGGTATGGGCTTGCCCAATCATGGTGACTTACTAGGAAGCTGTCTTGCAAGAAGTCTCTGGGGTCTTACAGGAAGATATAGAGAGGGTGCCTTTGCCCCTCCTTCTGGGGGTATTGGGAGACACTGGGCTGTGGAGAACAGATCAAGCTTTCCTAGGGGTGGCAGGCCTGGTGGCCAAGAGGGATATAATGGTGGACTGGAAGGACAGGGATGCCCCGGCACTGACTAAATGGAGACGAGGGGTGGACTGGTGTGCGCAGCGTGAAAAACTTGTATATGAGGCCAGAGGATGCCCGAATAAATATATTAAGATATGGGGGAAGTGGGAGGCTGTAGCAGGCTTCTAGATTGCGTATAACTCTCATTTACAATGTGCTGCTGGGCACAATGGGTTTGATCATTGTTCGATGCCCGTTGGCATTGTGTTAACTGTATGTATCATTGTTTTTTGCAAATCAATAAAAACTCTTTATCAAAAAAGAATATGAATTAACACAAAACATAGGTTATACATCCAAACATGACATATTAAAACATTTTTATTGAATATTTTTCATTATTTAGCATTTTGTTAATACACATGGTGACCACTCCCTGTGGGCATATTTTGCTTCTACACATTATTTTCAATTATTCGTTTCTTTATCGAATTTCCTCATTAGTATTTGCACGCAACTCATTAGAAATTTCTCATTTTAGCATATCTGCTCCAACAGTCCCTCCTCTGATGACTAAATATGTCATCACACCTTTCCCTTATCAACACTTTATAAATTAATTTAAGCCACATTTTGATTTCTCCTTCTTGTATTTTCTCTATAGACTCTTCTCCTAGGTTGTTCTTCCCTCCTTTGATCATTTTTGCCCCTTTTTAGTTTTATTTTCTGCCATTATTTACATGCCTAATATGTGTCTAATATGTCTAATATGACAATAATCACAATTAATATTCCTTGGACAATTTTCCATAATATCCCACCCCAATTTTGACTAAACCAATATCCCACAGTAACAAATCCATTTCCAACCTTTTTCCAAACTCCTGGTTCTTTTAATTCTTTTAAATCCTTACTTGCATTAGTTAAATTAGTAAGCAATTTTTTTTATTTCTTTCTCATTCTCAGGAATGTAAGAACAACAGTGCCTTGCATGAATCATTTTACAGACTCCTCTGTCCTTCGCTAATATTATGTCTAAAGCAAGCCTATTTTGAAGCGTCATAGCTCTATCCACAGCTAGTTCAGTATTAAGTAAACGTATGGCTCCAGTAAAGTTAGTTAACATATCAGCCACAATAGTAGACAATTTTTGTATCTTATTTGCGTTTAATATAACTCCTACAGAGTTATTATTGCCCCAAAAATATTGCCTACGATTGCAGAAGCTGTTTCTCTCTTTTGTCTCATCTGGTGTAATTCAGTCAATTTCGGTTTCTTCTTCAGATCATCTATTTGATAAATCTTAGGAAATCAATTCCCAAGTAGCATGTCCCATGCCATCCTCTAGGAAGACGGTAATAAGCATGAAGCCCACAAATATAATAAATTCCAGGAATCACAGGGTCCGCACCATTCAACATAAATGTCCATTTACTCTGAAACAAAAAGACATGCCTACATTCACTCGTTCCCACAAATGAAGTGTCAGTGTGTGATTTGGGCCTATATACACAAAGCTTCCCTACATGTAATGCGTCTAAAGCTTATCTCCCTTGTGTTTTATTATCAGTGTAAGCATAATCATTTTTGTAGGTCTGTTTCTCTAACCCCTTCTCAAGTTTCTCTTTTAGCGCTTTTCTCCTATCATCAGTATGCCCAATAAAGCCCTTCTCCATAGGTGTTAGTAAGCAGGTTAAATGTTACAATGCGCATAAGCAGTGCCAAAAGTTAATGTTGGCTCAAAGAATCCTCTTACTAATACTATATCATGATCCTAAGCTATCTTACTCAAATATCTAATTATCGGAACAAAGGAAAACACGACATTGTGATTTGAGTAAAAATACTGTATATACTCCTGGTTATAGAATCGGGTTAGTAGCAAACTACAAGTTATACCATAAGTCAGAGGTAGACTATGATACGTGACCACCTCTTCCACAGAGCAAGGGATCTGCATGCACACAAGACAATCCTTTGCATTTATTGTCTCCACATATTCACTCAACAACCGATAAAAGGCGTTAGAAGATAGCTCTCCTTTCATGAATAGACATTCCCACAATCATTATTATAAACACACACAATCACCATTCCTACACTCAAATACCTACAATACCTAATGTTTTTAGTGCTATTATCTAATCCAGCCATGTTCTGTAAAGAATCAGAAAGTAGAATTAACCCTTAAGTAAAGAGCAACAAGAGAAAAAATAAAAAATCTAAAATATACTTCTTCGCACTTCAGGTTCACATACAGAAAAACCCTTTTCTTTCTTGTCAAAGTCAGTTAGCAGCTGGTCACATTCAGATTTCAGATGTCATATCAGGTTATCAGTGTCTCTTCTGGTTGAATTTGACAGTTTTCTCAATTTTTCTTTCAATTAGCTCAACAACTCAGTCTATTGCTTTTCTTTCAGGTTGCATCAAAATACTGATTCGGAACTTCTCAGTCAAAGTAAAAGGACATGAACTTGTTTTTCCAATAACTTGTTGCGACATATGCCTACTCAGGTCCTGCGTATCTTCGACTTGCTACTCTCTTTCTTTTCAACTTTCGTTCTCCTGCTAACTCTCCATTACTTAGTTCATCTTTCCTTGTTGTGTCTATTTCTTCCTCTATTGTCTCATTTATAACCAAGTCCTTCTTCTTGCTTAATTGAGATTCAGGCCAGTTGTCTCCTTTTCTTGTTCCTTGTTCCTTTTCTTGTTCCTTCCATCAGTAATCTCTTTAAGATCGGACTTTTCTTCTTCTCCTTGTATGTTTTGCCTTCTCTTAATGGACCTGCAACGGGTTCACGAGGAGTGAGATCACTTTGGCTTTGATCTGTCTCAACTCTTTCCCCCTCAGGCTCTGGCACTCGGTCTCCTTGTACTTTGTCACAAATTTGCTTCTGAGAGAACCTTCCCTCTGCTTGGTCCTCCAGTCACTTTTGTCAGATTAGTTTCTTGTTCTACCACCCGTGCTTCTGCACCCTCGTCTCTCACTGGGGTAATCGATCCGTCTTCCACCAGCTCTAGATCCACTTCAGGCTCAGCCTGCTCTGATTCTGGTTCAGGAAGAACTACTTGCTTCGCTGCTGTTGGTGCTCTCAACAACACTTCTTCATGGTCCAGAGTACTCACCACTCTCGGTATGGCTTGCATGTATCCAATCAGGCAAACCTGCACATTTCACAGCTGTTGTAGTTATCAACACCACTTGGTATGGACCTCTCCAACGTGGCTCTAGGAAAGTCTTTCGCACATGCTTTTTGATCACAACCCAGTCTCCGGCTCTCAAGTTGGGACCTGGGTCATGGATAGGTGGCAGGATAACGGCTTGTACCTGCTGAGAGAAAGATCAAACCACATCAGCTAGACCCTTGCAGTAGTCCAACACCATACCATTGATAATATTGAGAAGAGCATTGGCTGGTATTGCTGGTAACCTCATTGCTCTACCCATGAGAATCTCATGTGGGGACAGTCCTGTTTTCCGGTCAGGTATATTTCGCATTGACATCAACACCAAAGGCAATGCATCTGGCCATTTCAAATTTGTGGCAGCACACATTTTGGCAATTCTTGATTTCAAAGTACCATTCATCTACTCTACAAGTCCTGATGCTTCTGGACGATAGCTGCAGTGAAGCTTCTGTTCAATGTTCAATGCTGCACATAAGAGCTTAATCACTTCATTATTGAAGTGCGTTCCCCTATCTGATTCTGAAGAGATCAGAAATCCGAAACGTGGTATTAATTCTCTTAGTAACAGCTTTGCAACTGTGAGACTATCATTCATGTGGGGTATGCTTCAATCCAATGGCTAAACGCACACACAATCACCAACAAGTACTTCAATCCACCACATGCAGGCATCTCAATGAAATCCAATTGCATTCTACTGAATGGTTCACCTGCTCTTCCAATGTGGCTCAAATTCAGCACTGTCCCTTTTCCCACATTTAAATGCTGACAGATCCCACATCTGTAACATACGGCCTCAGCTGCTTGCCTGAACTTTGGATTGAACCAATCAACCTTAAACAACCTAACCATGGCATCTCTTCCAATGTGTGCCTTACCAGGGTAATACTGAGCCATCTGAGTCAATAGACTACTCAGCAATACCATCTGACCCTCCTCAGATACCCAAATTTAATCTGGTCTCTGTAAACATTTGAACTTAGACCACAGCTTTTTCTCTTCTTTGTCTGCATTCTCTTGTAATGTTTTCAACTCTTCTAAAGAGTCAATTATTTTCAATGCAAAACTTGCTCAATTTGTCTCTTCTCCTGGCATCAATTCCCACTTATCTTTGAACGATATACAGTTCAAGGTGCAGAACCTTGCGACTTGGTCTGCATATACAGTAATTCCTTTATCCAGTCACCATTTCTTACTGGTGTTTTACTGGAGGTCATAAAACCTCTCTGCGACCACAATTGACCAAAATCATGAACAATTCCAAATCCGTATTGACTATCAGTGTATATTGTCACTTGCAGCCTGGTAGAAACATAACAAGCTCTAGTAAGATCCACCAGTTCTGCTACTAGCGCAGAATACACTCCTGGAAGCCATGATGCTTCCAAAGCTCCTGTAATTGTACATACAGTATATCCTGCTCACAAGGTGCCTGTCCCATCTCTGAGACATGAACCATCGACAAAGACAATTTGATCATTTTCTGCATAGTTCAGTCACTTCAAGACAATCATGCTTTATATCCTCCTCTTTTTCAATTTCAACAGTATCACTTGGCAATAATGTTGCTGGATTCAACACTGTATATTTTTTATCAAATGCTCCCAAGATGCTCGTCTCATACCTTGTCAGTCTGGCCCCGTCAAATGTTGTGTGTTCGTCCTTGTTAGTAAAATTTCAACAGAATGTGGTACCATTACCGTCACTGGGTATCCCATGGCTACCCCTTCACATTGAGAAAGACTTTGACCAACTGCAGCTACTGCTCGCAGACAACCTGGTAAAGCTGCTGCAACCGGGTCCAAGGTAACTGAAAAGTAAGCTACTGGGCGATAAGCACTTCCATGGACCTGTGTCAAAACAGACAAAGAACAAGCATCACGTTTATGACAAAACAATGTGAAAGGCTTTGTGTAATCAGGCATTCCCAACACTGGAGCTCTGCACAAACTCTCTCTCAATTCAGTGAATGCCCTCATCTGGTCCTCATCAAAGATAATGGGATCTGTGGCTCCTTTGTAAGTCAGCTGCTGCAGGGGTTTGGCTATCTCAGCAAAATTTTTAATCCATTGTCTACAGTACCCTACCATTCCCAGAAACATGCATACATCCTTCTGGGAAGTCGGGGGACTTCTCTGCAAAATCATTGTTATCCTTTCTCTGGAAATTCTTCTCAATCCTTTCTCAATTTGATGTCCCAAATATTTAACAGATTTCTGACAATACTGCAACTTCACAGGTGAGACCTTGTGTCTGAACTCCCCCAAATGATTTAACAGGGCAATCAAGTCATGCTCACACCCGTCCCTAGTTTTGGATGCGATCAGTAAATCATCAATGTACTGTACAAGAGTTGATTGGCAAGGTAATTCCAACGACTCCAGATTCTTCTTCAGAATCTGATTGAACAGGGATATTGACTCCATGTACCCTTGTGGAAGCCTACATCAGCTATAGACTTTATCTAGGAATTTGAAACTGAAAAGAAACTGACTATCCTTGTGAAGTGGTACTGAAAAGAAATCTTGTGACAAATCAATCACTGTGAACCATTCTGCCTCGCACAGAATCTGAAACAGTATCACTGCTGGATTGGGCACAATCGGACAACACTTAACCACCATGTCATTCTCTTTTCGCAAGTCCTGCACAACTCGTTATTTCCCACATGGCTTTTTCAGTCCCATATCGGTGAATTACATGGGCTGCTCAATACTTCCTTTAGAACTCCTTGTTTTAGAAAGTCTCCAAATATCTGTGCAACTTTCATCATCACATCCTGCGCCATGTTATAAAGAGGAAGTTTCGGGAACTCAACATTTGTCTTCAGAGTAATTTTAATAGGTTCCACTCCTTTAATTAATCCCACTTCCTTTCCTGTTAAGACTCAAACTTCCTTTTTTACAGTTCCCTGTAAATCTGCATGCAACTCCTTCATAGTGAACATCGGGAACAACTCAATGGGTAATCTTCATAAGCATCATTGAACACCATAGCTGACACCTGTTCCTCTTCATCATCACTATTTGTTTGGACTTCTATTCCTGCATCTGTTCAATTTATAGAGCATTTGGTCTTGCATAACAAATCACTACCTAACAAGGACACAGGACTTGAATCACACACCACAAATCTATGCAGTCCCAAATAATTTCCAATTTCAACTTGCACTGGTTCTGTGATGGGGTTTGTCAATTGTCTATTCTCCACTCCCACAACCTGAGCTGTCCTGCCAAAAAGAGGAAAATTTGGTACTTCCACTCCTCACTGTGGAGCGCGTAGCCCCAGTATCAACCAAGGATGAGACCTTATGAGCCATTACCTTTGCTTTCACAAAAGGTCCTCTCTGATCTACCTCTAGGGACGCAGCAAGAATACAGGCTCCCTCATCCAAACTATCACTCATCCATCCATCCATCCAACCAAACATGACATATTAATAAATTTGTAATTAATATTTTTCATTATTTAGCATTTTGTTAATTCACATGGTGACCACATCCCATTGGCACATTTTGCTCATACACGTTATTTTCAAATATTAGTTTCTTTATCGAATTATCTCATTAGTATTTGCACACAAATCATTAGAAATTTCTCATTTTAGCATATCTGCACCAACACCAGCATCAGCGCCGGGCATTTCATATGCAGGGGGCATGATAAAGAAGCTGCAGCGGAGCCTCCATCCCTTGTTCTTCCTTCTTGGTCTTTCGGCTTGGCAATGGTAGAGAGCCCCACCTCCATGCCCATTTGCGGCCTTCAGACATAAGCACCGCATTGGCCCCTATTTCTAGGTGCTCATCTCTAAATTAGACAAACAGTGTCACCATGTGGCAGATTGTCAAAAGTGCCAGTGTTGACAATTAAGTGCCGGTGCTGAGCATTGGAATCCACCAGCTCAGGTTAAACACTGTTCACATATTGTCTTTATTTGTAAACATTATATGTTAAGGAGTGCAAGGTCTGTACTAATAAGACTTCATTGTTAACCAAAAATCTAAATCCTTCTTTGCAAACTTAGAATCAAAACATATTGAGAAAAAAAACAATGAGGATCCAAGCCTATGATGTGTAGTCTGCTTGTAGCTCCTTGATGCCAGACTACAGCTCATGTGCTATGTTAGCAATGTAACTTAAGAACAAGGAGTAACAAACAGTTCTTCGTGTCAAATGCAGTAATCCACTTACCTATCTACATAAAATACAATTTTGTGATGTGCAAGCTACACAATGTCCTTTGCAACAGGCAATTAAGACCTCTGTACCAATGATTCTTAGTCAATGGTCTGAGGACCCCTGGGGGTTCTTGAAGCCTACTCAGGACTGTCCACGACTGCTTCGGAAACAAAATAATTTTAACAGGATTATAATATGAAATCTAAAATTTTCAAATGTTCTGTAACTGTGAGGGAATTTGAGGCTAAAAATAATTAGTATCCTCATATGTAATTGTGGAGCAGTCAAACAAAATGTATTATTGACTATGGGTGGCCTCAGTAGCATTTAAAAAGTTAAAATGTATATTTCTTTTTACATTTGTTTGTGAATTAAATATAAATAGTATGTAACATGTTTGTTTGATATAAATACTTGATTCTGTATTTTGTGTGTTTTGTTTTGCAGTTGAAATCATCAAAAATACTGAAGGGAAGGGTCCCCAGGTTCCAGTAATGATTCAGTGGGGGTCCTCAGGTTCTGTTATTGATTACGTGGGGGTCCATAGAAGTGAAAAGATTATAAACCACTTCTCTAAGTTAATTTATACGTCAAAATTGTAACTGGACACAACATTAAACTCTGCTCAAACTGCATTAACCACCATAGTTATCTTATCAGTATTTTAATCCCCTGGAATTTTCTGGACATACAAACATCTTTGGAGAAGCAGTGCCCTAACTCAGTAAAGTAATTTACATACAGCCTCATCACCAATTAAGTAAGCTAGAACAGATTTACTGTCACGTTTGCCCTTGTTGCCAATGTATTTGCATGAGATTGTTAAAAAACAAGGGGCATATTTATCATTAGTTTTGCTTCACCCTCGCACCACGTAAGGGGGTGCACAGGTGACACAAAACCTAAGTAAGATTTATCAAGCCACGCTAGGCCACTTTGCATGGCCCTAGGTAGCTTGTAAATTCTGGAGTAACGCAAGGTGTTGCAAATTGCTGCCTTGCGTTACTGTGCCCGAGGGAGGTATTCCATGGGTGGAGTGATAGCACTCCCATGCATCCACCCTTGGATTTTGGGTATTCCCAAATTTACCAACAATGGAAAACCTGGGAATGCATCAAAATGCTAAGCCTTCCCAGGGTAGGGGCAATGAGGAGAACTATCCTTATATCTCCCCGTTATTTTCTCTAAGTATGCATCTTTTGCCTCTAAGAATTGTTTTTGTATAGGAAGGTACCCATTCCTGCACAAAAAAAATCTTGCCAGCAACACAGGGACACTTGCATCATTTTGCAAGGGTGTCTGCAATAGCTCAAGGCAGCACATTATGCCAGTGCTATGAAAGTCAAGAAATGTGCGGTTGGATGGTAAATACAGTGCTTTCCGGCTGTTTCCGTTTCGCAAAGCGCAGAAAGGTGGCTTGCTGCTCAGCATGAATACTGATAAAATAAAAGTATGACAAAACTGCTCCCAAATTCATAAATTGACTATTAGACTCTGCTTTTCATGGCCCTCACCCATGGTGACTCCACCCCCTGTCTCCTGCCATGCCTCAACACCCAGTGAATGGATCCCCGACTAAAATGTTTCTAATTCAGGAACTGACCGTCACACAAAACTGTAGGCTACAGGCATCTAGGTGCTGCTGCTAGCACAGGTGTTTTCAATAAGAAGTTATTAATGACTGTTTATGTATTTTGAATGAGTTTATGTAGAAAATGAAATAACGTAGAAAAATAATGCACGCATTTGAAAATGTGACCTCAAAGAATGGCCACCAATGTCAACAAAGTGTACTAATCAATGATTAATACTTATGAAATATTGAATATGTGTTAGACTAATGCAATAATATGTCAAAAATAAGGGCTATGATTTAAGCTTTAGCTATATAAATTGTAGGCCTTAATTTAGCAAGTGTCTTGGCCTATTTTGCCAGGCCTCATGCAGAAGTCGTATTTCTTAGTGTTTAATAAAAATGCTGACCAAGTGAATTAAACTGTGAAATGTCTATTATATTGTTCAAATGTGCTCATAATGGAAGCTTTTTGTGAGAACCGACTGCTAGGAGAAGATGTTCTTTCTAATGCAACATTTTGGCCCATATTTATACTGTTTTAGCGCCGCATTTGCAGCGTTTTTTGATGCAAAATCGGCGCAAACTTACAAAATACAATTGTATTTTGTAAGTTTGCGCTGCTTTTGCGTCAAAAAATGACGCAAATGCAGCACTAAAAAAGTATAAATAGGAGCCTTTATTTGCAATATATGTGAGACTGACTTTCCCAGGACAAGAACGATGAAGATACTGACTAGAGTGGAAGCTGCAACAATATTGTTACCTGACAAGCCGGATGATGAGGACATCACAATACGAACCAATCAACAGTATGAGAACAGAGAAATATTAGAATTCATAGATTTGGTATAGTAGTTTTATAGGACAAAGTGTGAACATACGATTAACTGACCAATAGAGAATTAGGGGATAGTTTAGGTGACTTTGAGATAACTGCGCAGCAGATGGAGGAGATTCAGACTTCATTCCAACACTCTGAGAGAAGAGAGATCATTCTGCCATTCCGACATTGGGCTCATATCCCCCTGACTGACAGCCTGATGCCTTGCTAATCGACTGATGTCCTGAGGACAAGACTGATTCTGGTTTGCTAACCCATACCGAGGATATGTGTACACTGAAATGTGATTTTTATGCATATTTGTTTTCCTTTCTAGGTACCAACTGCGCTGTTTTGTCTATGACTCTATCATAGTTAGATGTTTTCCAAATTGGTGTTACTAAATTGTTTTGCATGAAGCCCAACATGCTGATGCTAATCTGATGTTAGTCGAGGATCCTGACTTATGACAATAGAGACTAATGCTTGATGGATTTCTCTGCTTAACTTCATGTATTTCATCTCGTTGATGCAGCTGACTCTTCTATTGATTTGCACCGTAACTTTAGAATGTGTTGTAGTTCAAGCTTTGAGTAGATTGCGTTTCTTCCGTCGCTTTGGACAACCAGTGTTGTTTCTTTATGTGTTTCATTTGATTTTGAGATTAATCTACATGACTTTAGCATTGTTAATATAGGGAAACAAACATTCGAAACTTTGACTAAAAGTGTGGTTATTCATGACTGAAAGGTCATGGTGCATGATAATTACTGACTACATTTATTATTGATTTTATTGATTACCATTGATTGTTGATTATTGTGTATCGATTATTGATTTATGTACTAGAGCTATGGTAAGAACTTCTTAAATGCAAGTCAAAAGGTTCACCGGCCTATTTGCGTCCCCTTGTAAGTTTACTTATAAAGGTCTGACACACTAACAGTTATGGTAGCAGAATGATGGTTAGTCTCCTTAGAATGACAGCTGTTCCCAGAGATGGTAGCAGTTTGATGAGCTGGTCCTTTGAGAATTCATTATTATTGAGATCTGAATTTTGTTTTTCAATGATGATAATTGGAGAGCAAATAATGTTCCCTTTAGCCCAGAAATGACTTTCCCAGATCCTGCTAATGGTTGTTTGAGGATATTCCCAGCGTTCTAGTGATAGAGTTAGTGAAATAGGTTGCGCTTGCACAGCTTATGCAAATCACAGGTGAATTGTGAGGTTTTCGAGGGTATTGGGGAGTTTGCGTACTCAAAATGAAGTTGTAGTAGGAGTGTGCGTACTCTGCAGTGTGAGAGTAGGCAAGTCATAGAACTTCATAAGTTTGTGGCGCTTTGTGCAAAAAAATTGTCCACATGGTTGTAGATGTGCAGACCCTGCATGGGCTAAGACTCCAGAGTATATTGAAAAGTGTATGAGACACTTGGTTAGATGCTGTAATCTGTCTGGTTTGGTAGGTTGATCGTGTGTGGTCAACAAGTCAGTATGTGAATTAAAGGGGGGGCTAGAGAAGATTTTGACTGAGAATTAGCTTGTCTTATATGCACCAGGACAGACCCATTGATCAGGTAAAATTTGCAGGTCGAATTTTACTTGTGAATCTGGGAGACCGAGAAAGAAGGAGTAGCTGTAAGTGCCAGAAGAGCCATCAGTGAAAAATCCATAAGGTTTCTGAAGCGATTGTGTTACCTTTCCCATAGTAAACCAGCAGATTTGTTTTGGGGTTTTGGTTTTTGATTAGTGCTCGCAATATTTTGCATTAGTTTTGTGTGGATTGGAGTTTAAAAGGATGAGCCGCAAGACTTTGTCAGCCACAGTACATATCCGTGTGACGTCATTGAAGCCGCACTGCGATAGGTCGGTTGGTAAGAATGGTCTTGCACGGATTAACAGCTGTCCGTGAGAGACAATTGGTTGAGAACATGGGTGAAAGGAGTCTTGGGATTAAAAGTAATTTCCTGATTTTATTTTGAGTAAACAAAAAGTAGAAAAGATGAAGTTTTTCAAAGCATTGAAAAGTGCCGTAAGAGGAGATATGTATATTACAGTGAGTGTAGGCGGCTTACATTGTAATGGAAGAGAGAGGTGGCGCACCATGCCTTTGGTTGAAGCAATGGTGCAAATTGACAGAGAAAGATAGGAGCTTAGCATTTCCTACAAATGGGTCGTTCAATTTAAGAGTTTTGGAGCATTTACATATGGTGCTATATGATTCAAAGCCCCTTCCGAGACCAGCACAGTTTGTGGCATTAGCAATTTGGGAGCTAGTACCCAGACAGCAATAGCAATTGAAATTTTAGAGGAGGATGAGAAAGGCAGAAAAGACTCTATTGGAGGCTAGATGGGACTGTGTTCAGAAAGTAAGGAGAACAAAGACTTTGCAGGGAATTAAGTTGTTTCCAGCAATTACGCAGGAGAATGAGAAAGAAGGAAAGAAGGTTACTAGGAAAACTAGTAAAAGTCCATCTGAGAGTAAGGAGGCTAGAAAGTATTCCACAGTGGAGGAGTACCCGGACTATGTGGAGTTTATTACACAGTTATTGAGAGATCAACCACCACCATATACAGTACATGAGAGTGGTCTGAGTACTAGTGTTGAGCCGACAGCCCCGACACAGGTTAATGGGACAGTGAGTCTGGCGCAGGTTGATGCTAACCTGACACAGAATGCAGTGCAAAGTAGTCTTAATGTGCCAACTACCCCTGTAGTGCAGACACATATGCAACTGCCACAAGTGAAGAGAATATATCCTGATGTGCCCATTATGGAATCGACTTCAAACTTAAGGTCTTCCCGAGACCAATATTGGTTCAGACTGAGCCGACTCCGATTTTGTTGCCCCAAGTGGAGCCGCAGGTAATGCCAAGATTTACTCCGGTAACAGGGACACAGTCAGACATGACTCCAATGATGAATCAGAATATGGGAGTTACTCTCCCACAGATTGTAGGTGCCAGAGCAGCTTGGATGCTATATCGCTGCCAATTACTGTTGGTCTAGCGGTACCATTATTTGCACAAAAGAAACCGACTTTAAGTGAACAGGGAGCCATGACCCAGAGCATAATGAGAGGAGGACCTAATGAACATGTTCAGGTAGTCTCTCCTGTGGGTCAGACATTTGATGGATCAAGATCATTGATAGACTTTAGTCCACTTGTAGTACTTCCAGATATGGTGACAGGGCCAAATGTTAGCTAGAACTTGAAATTTTTGACATCACAGACTCCAAATGCAGTTGTACAAGAGGTGCCACTCGTCCAAGCAAGTAACATTTCATTACAGGTACTGACAGCTCAGGAATTAACTGAATGGTTAGACAAGCTGAATACCCCACAGAGTGCCCCTGAAGGAGAGAAGTATTTGAATTGTGCTAGGCTAAGCATGGAAGCATGTGAACTCATTGAGGGAACTATGTGGGTGAATAGTTAGAATCCTACACAGAGGCAGAATTGAGATACCTGTGCCCAACGATTGCAAGGTACATCAGAGATTAGCAGTCTTGCCAGAGAAGTACAGCATAGAGATAGAGAAAATGAAGCATTGGAAGACGAGTTACAGATTAGATTTCGAGGCGAAGGATTTTGAACACATGAGGTTGGCCGGAATGAAGGCACACCTCAAGGAATTGCTGCAGAGTGCTCAGACCTGGGGAGCATTAGGCAAATGGGAAGGCAGATTGGTAAAGAAAAGAGACAAGAGAAAAAGGGATTCTATAGAGCTGACTGAAATTGGACAGCAGGATAAAGATCCAGTAAAGATTTTACCAATGAGAGAGATTCCAGGGGGGAATTTTGTTCAGGTCCCTTAGAGCAGAAGTGACATTCTATCATTTACTAATGATTATCCAATATTGAGAGAAAAGCCAGTAGTGTGGTATCAGGAGACAGACAGGTTCATGAAACTCGCAAAGTGTTTATGGGAAGACTTGAACACATTACTAGAGATAGAGGTTCCAGCTGACTTGTGGATTGAGTGCAAGAGGAGTGTAGATTGGCCAACAAGTGAACCGGAGAGAGACAGAAATACAGGTGCATCGTCTCCTGAAGTAATGAAATATTACTGTGAGGTGATTGAGTTTCTGTAATCGAGAATTTTGCCCAAGAATATTGATTGGCAGAGAATTGACAGGACAGTTCAGGAAGCAAAGGAGTCAATATATGGGTATTATGAGAGTCAATACATGCATATTATGAGAGATTGTTGCAGGCATTCAAACATTACAAACAATTGAGGCAAAAGACATGTTTCATTTTGTGTTTAGATTTGTGAAAGGATTGAGACCTGAAATTAGCCAGATGATTAAGAATCATTTTGATTTGCTGGCAAGCAAATCCGACTGATGAGGTGTTGCAGTATGAGAAATACTGTAGTGATGAGATTGAGTTGAAGCAGAAAAAGTTGAAAGAGAAAGCGATGGTGATGCAGATTGAAGCAGCTCCAACAGGAGTGCAAGGGAATTTTTTACAGCAGTTACAACAACAGCAGCAGGGAAATATGATGTTTCAGCACCAGATGAGAGGTACAGGTCATGGAGGTGATATGAATCATGGTCCAGACTTGAATACTATAGTGGTTCTGAATGATGTGCAGGGAGTGAAGACGCTATTTCTATGTCACATTTGCGGAGCCATAGGACATTGGAAACTGGAGTGTCCTATGATGGTGCAGGAAGGTGTTGTTCAGCAGGGTAATGACATCAATTCATTCCAGAATGTGAGATGATCAAGATTAAGGGGTCCTTATCCAAATTGTCAGAATAATGTGCGTCAAGTACATTTTCAGCCCATGCATTAGGTGCAAATGCCCTGTGCACAAGTGTCACAGTTGCAGCCAATGCAGCAGCAGGTTCCCATGGTACCTAGACAGCAAATTCAAATACCTCGAGCCCCGATAGAGCAGCAACAGATGATGCTTTCTCAACAGGTCACCGGTCTGAGGCTAAAAAGAAGTAGTAACACAGTGCATAAATTCCTGTTACACACTGAGGATGGAATAAATGATGAATGGACGAGTGATAGTTCAAATGAGCAACCATGTGTGCTTGCAACTTCCTCAGAAGTATATCAGAGGGGACCCTATGTGAAGGGAAAGGTTATGGGTCACAGAGTTTCTTTCTTGGTTGACACAGGAGCTACACACTCTAAAGTGTGAAGCGTAGAAGTTCCAAATTTGCCCCTTTCAGATAGAACAGTTCAGGTTGTGGGAGTAGCAAACCAGTATTTGACAAACCGGATTACAGCTCCAGTTCAAACCGAGATTGGCAATTTTCAGGGATTGCATACATTTGTAGTCTGTGATTTAAGTCCGGTATCCCTACTGTGAAGAGACTTGTTGTGTAAAACAAAATGTTTGATTACTTCCTCAAATGACGGAATTGAGATTAAGACGAATAGTGATGATGAAGACCAAGACCCAGAAATAGAGTGTGAATCTACAATTGAGGAGTACCCCTTGACTGAGTTTTTCCCAATGTTCACAGTGAAAAAGCTCAATCCTGATTTGCAGGGAACGGTACGAGAGAAGGTGTGGGATTTGTCAGGAAAAGAAGTGTGTCTGATTAAAAGAGCGGAGCCAGTCAAAGTTACCATAAAACCGAATGCAGTTTTTCCCTAACTTCCACAGTATCATATGCCACAGGATGTCCTGATGAAAGTGGCTCAGATAATTGCAGACTCTGTAAAGCAAGGGGTTCTGAGGAAAGTGTTGAGCAGTCCATGTAATTCACCGATAATGGGTTTGAAGAAGCCCTGTGAGAAGGTTTGGATTGTTTAGGATTTGAGAAAAATAAATGAGATTGTGGTCAAATGTTGTCCCATGGTGCTATATCCAACTGTAATAATGTTCTAGATTCCATGTGATGCCGAATGGTTCAATATAATCGATTTGTCACAAGCATTCTTTTCTGTGCCTCTCCACGAGGATAGCAAATTTCTCTTTTGTTTCAAATTCCTCTAGTCTATTGCTGGTGCAGAATTCCTCAAGGGTATTCAGAGGCACCTTCCATATTCAATCAGATTATGAAAAATAAATTGGAGTCGGTGGAATTGCCTTTCCAATCGACCTTGGTGCAATATATTGATGATTTATTGATTGCATCCAAGACAAGGGACGAGTGCAAGTATGATACGATTGCCCTATTGTACCATTTGGGAAAGAATGGCCACAAAGTGTCTCCACTGAAATTGTAGGCAGTACTATCAGAAGGTAGTGAAGTATTTGGGTCACCAGATTGAGAAGGGTTCAAGAAAGATATCCAGAGAAAGGATTACAACAATATTGCAGAGAAGTCCCCCAAACACAGAGATGTCAGGATGATTTTGAGAATAGTGGGATATTGTTGCCAGTGGATTCCACATTTTTCAATAATTTCAAGACCATTGAAGAAGCTGACTCATAAGGAAGTCACTGATCCCATACTGTTAGACCAGTGTTAGAAATGGGGTCTTTGGTTGGCAGTCAGGTCACCCCCTGTCTAAGAAAGGACCCTCACTCTAGTCAGGGTAAAAGATAATCACCCTCAGCTTACCCCTGCTTACTCCCTTGGTAGCTTGGCAAGAGCAGTGGGCTTAACTTCAGAGTGCTAGGTGTAAAGTATTTGTACCAACACACACAGTAACTTAATGAGAAGACTACAAAATGAAAACGCAGGTTTAGAAAAATAGAAAATAGTTATCTAAACAAAACAAGACCAAAATGTCAAAAATCCACAATACAGGAGTCAAGTTATCAATTTAAAACCAAAAAGAGTCTTCATGTAATTTTAAACAAACACTAACACTGTTAGCGTGAAAATGTACCTTGGGTACATCAAAAATAACCCTGCACGGTAGAGTGTACATCAAAAAGGGCTTGCGATGCGTCAATATGACTCATGAGCGAGACCTTGCGTCGTTTCTCCTTTAGTCGGGTAAGCGTGTGTCGCTTTTTTCTCTGCGCAGTAGAGCTATACGTCGATCCGGTTGGCACTCTCTGGTCAGGGCAGGCCTTGTGTCGTTTTTACACGCCCAGCGGTGTTTGTGTCAGAAATTCATCCGTACAATGATCTGAAAACCACGCAGCTCGGGTTGCAATCTCACCGGCCTCTGTCAGCGATGTTGCGCATCATTTCCCCAGGTCCCGGCATCGTTCTTTCGGTTGCGTTGCAGGTGAGCATCTATTTTCAGCCATGAAGCCAGCAGCGCATTGATTTTTCAGCTGCAGATCGGAGTTGTGTCGATCTTTTCCCTACACGGAGGTTGGTGAGAGGATTTCTCACTCTTGGGCTGCCAGCTTCTCCTTTCAGGATCCCAGGAACTGGATGAGCACCACTTGGCAGAGTAGAAGTCTCTCCAGAGACTCCAGGTGCTGGCAGAGAGAAGTCTTTGCTGTCCCTGAGACTTCAAACAACAGAAGGCAAGCTCTAAATCAAGCCCTTGAAGAGTTCTTCACAACATGGAAGGCACACAAAGTCCAGTCTTTGTCCTCTAGCACAGGCAAAAGCAGCAACTGCAGTATAGCTCCACAAAGCACAGTCACAGGCAGGGCAGCTCTTCTTCCTCAGCTCTTCAGCTCTTCTTCAGGCAGAGGTTCCTCTTGGTTTCCAGAAGTGTTCTGTGGTTGTGGGTGCCCTTCTTATACCCATTTTGCCCTTTGAATAGGCCTACTTCAAAGGAAAGCCTCTCTTGATTGTGAGATCCTGCCTTGCCCAGGCCAGGCCTGAGACACTCACCAGGGGGTTGGAGACTGCATTGTGTGAGGGCAGGCACTCTTCCCCTCCCTCCTAGCACAGATGGCTCATCAGGAAATGCAGACTACACCCCAGCTCCCTTTGTGTCACTGTCTAGTGAGAGGTGCAACCAGCCCAACTGTCAAACTGACCCAGACAGGGAATCCACAAACAGGCAGAGTCACAGAAATTGCACAAATAAGAAAAGGCTCACTTTCTAAAAGTGGCATTTCCAAACACACAATCTCAAAATCAACTTTACTAAAAGATGTATTTTTAAATTGTGGGCTCAGAGACCCGCAAACGCCACATGTCTATCCGCTCCCAAAGGGAATCTACACTTTAATCATATTTAAAGGTATCCCCCATGTTAACCTATGAGAGGGGTAGGCCTTGCAACAGTAAAAAACAAATTTAGCAATATTTCACTGTTAGGACATATAAAACACATTACTATATGTCCTACCTTAACCATACACTGCACCCTGCCCTTGGGGCTACCTAGGGCCTACCTTAGGGGTGCCTTGCATGTAAGAAAAGGGAAGGTTTAGGTCGGGCAAGGGGGTACACTTGCCAAGTCGAATTTACAGTTAAAAACTGCACACACAGACACTGCAGTGGCAGATCCGAGGCATGATTACAGAGCTACTTAGGTGGGTGGCACAACCAGTGCTGCAGGCCCACTAGTAGCATTTGGTTTACAGGCCCTAGGTACCTCTAATGCACTTTACTAGGGACTTAGTAGTAAATCAAATATGTCAATCATGGATAAACCATTTACATACACATTTTGTATAGCAGCACTTGCACGTTAGCACTGGTTAGCAGTGGTGAAGTGCCCAGTGTAACAAAAACAGATAAAACAGGCCCTCATTACAACATTGGCGGTAAATGCCGCTTACCGCCGTGCAGAAGAGCGCCAACACACTGCTGCGGCGGTGGAATTCCGCTACAGCTATTACGAGCCACAGGCCAGAATCCGCCAAAATCCAGACACCCACACAAGTCCGCCACACCAAAAGTCAGTGATAAACTGGCGATAACAAAACCGACACCGTCACGCCACCAGGAATACGCCCACACTATCATGACCAACGAATCCACGTGGCGGTCTTTCAACCGCGGCATTCCATTGGCTTTACACACCGCCGCGCTCAAAATACACATACATATACAAAACACAACCACATTGGGCAATTCAAAATACACACACATGATGCACATACACACACCACTCCCACACACATAATACAATATAAAACACACACCCACATCACCCAAAAACCCCTATGACATAAATTGAGAAAGAAGTACACAGAGAGACACCACCATCAAAAATACTAGATTCCACAGGCACACAACATCATCACTCACACAACATCCACACACCTCAGACAACACACACAAACACATCCCCTCACACATCACAACACACACCACCCTACACATCACCCATACCACATCATGGCACCGCAAAGACACCCCAGGCTCTCTGAGGAGGAGCTCAGGGTCATGGTGGAGTAAATCGTCTGGGTAGAGCCACAGCTATCGGATCACAGGTGCAGCACACCTCCATAGCAAGGAAGACGCAGCTATGGCGCAGAATCGCAGACAGGGTCATTGCAGTGGGACAGCACCCAAGAACACGGGATGACATCAGGAAGAGGTGGAACGACCTACGGGGGAAGGTGCGTTCCGTGGTCTCAAGACACCAGATTGCAGTCCAGAGGACTGGCAGCGGACCCCCATCTCCTCCCCCACAACTAACAACATGCAAGGAGCAGGTCTTGGCTGTATTGCATCCTGAGGGCCTCGCAGGAGTAGCAGGAGGAATGGACTCTGGTAAGTCAAATCTTAACTATTACATCCCCCACCCTACCTGCATGCTATCACATACCCCACCCTCACCCTCACCCCCATCACTCCAACACCTCACATATGCCCCACTATCACAACTCACACATCCCAATACCAAGCCCTACATGCAACAACAAAGCATGGACACCCATCACCAAAGCATGTCCACTACAGATACCCACACAGACCCCAAACCAAGTATCACACAAGGTCCTAGACAAGAATGCAAGCACTGGAGTACAGGGTCACCCACCCATTGCACACGATGGCACACACAGATGCAATAATCACACCTTTACACCCCTGCAGGAGCCCTACCCAACGTCACCAGACAGGAGGTTCCAGACATGTCCACTCCCCCACAGAAGAGGCCCACAGTCATGACAGCAGCTCTGTCCAACTGGATCTAGATGACCAGCCCGGCCCATCTGGGACCTCGGGACAGTCAGTTCCCCTCACACTGGCACATGCCACCACAGAGCCTCCCCCCTCAGGAAACACCAGCACAGCACCCTCCCAGCGGGCCCATCCCTCTGTCCCCAGGACACGTCAAGCAGCAGTGTGTCCAAAACTATAGGGAACCCTGGCAAACCTACCACCCCAAGAAAATCAGGGACCTGGGGGCAGTGGCAGTGGGCACACGGTTCAGGGGACAGAGGCACAGGATAAAAGGGGAGCTGGGAAGACAGCTGTGCGACAGGGGGAGGAAAGGCCCAGGGAACTCACTCTCCACGAGGCCCTCTCCATCATCATGGGAGCGTACCATCATTCCCAGGAGACGATGGCAACAGTACTGGCCAAGTTTCAGGAGACCCAGTGGCTGCAGGAGGAACAGTATCTGGGGATCAGGGAGGAACGTAAGTCCATCAACACCACCCTGGTCACCATTGTAGGGGTGCTGAAGGACCTTGTGAACACCAGGAGGGACACTGTGGCACAACAAGGGGCCCCTGACACTAGCCTGGATGATGAACAGCCCACCCCCTCCGCCGGCGCTAGTGGACAGGAGGCCCGCCACAGGACCACGACACAAGCACCCCACCCCCTGCAGATGGAGAACCACCCCGCAAACAGTCCCTGAGATCCAGGACAAAGACATAGAACAATGCCAAGACCCCCACCAGGAAATGAGACCACCCTGAATGTCATCCTTCTGTCTCACTTCGTCACCCTTTCCATCCATCAACTGCCCTAGCTCCACTTCCTATACCACTTTGGACAATGCACCTGTGAAACAAATAGACTGGACTCTGCCATGACTATCCTCCTCCATCACCCCTGCCCATTTTACAACCCCCTCCACTAACTTGCACTGAAATAAACACCCTTGAATCACAAAACAATCTGGAGTCAGTCTTTGCTTTCAGAAATGTGTATTTGCAATAACTAAGGAAAATAGCAATGTCGATTGTATTGCCAACATACCTATGTCACACAGCTCTAGTCCATGAGGTAATATAGCAGAGGTCACACAGTGGGACCCACATCTGTGAAATGGAAAGGCAAAGTGACAAGTCAGGGTCCATAAACTGGGTGAAAGTGACAGACTTATGATAGGTCTAACAATTGTATGAGATGTGTGAGCCAGTGACATCTTCTTACCTGTGTCTCACTGGAAGTATTGCTGGATAATGTTGTTTCTGTTGTCAATATCCTCTTCTTCTGCCTCCTCTTCTTCACTGTCCACAGGCTCTACGACTGCCACTGGACCATCCTCCTGCAGAAAAGGCACCTGTCGTCGTAAAGCCTGGTTGTGCAGCATACAGCAGGCCACGATGATCTGGCACACATTCTTTGGTGAGTAGTAGAGAGAACCACCTGGTGGAGGCACCGGAAACTGGCCTTCAGGAGGCCGAAGGTTCTTTCTATCACTCTCCTAGTTTGCCCATGTGCCTCATTGTAGCGGTCCTCTGCCCTTGTCCTGGGATTTCTCACTGGGGTCAGTAGCCATGACAGGTTGGGGTAACCAGTGTCACCTGAAAATATAGAGGGACAACTGTTAGACACACACTAACCCATAGGGACAACCCCAGACCCAGACAACTATTCACAGGGTATAGGGTCCTTGTCCTCACCTATTAGCCACACACGGTGCCTCTGGAGTTGCCCCATCACATAAGGGATGCTGCTATTCCTCAAAATGTAAGCGTCATGCACTGAGCCAGGAAACTTGGCATTCACATGGGAGATGCACTGGTCGGCCAAACACACCATCTGTACATTCATTGAATGGTAGGTCTTCCAGTTTCTGAACACCTGTTCAACTTTCACTGTAGGCAAATCCTCCACCTGAGGGAAATCGATGTAGCTACGCATGTGTTTCAGCAGGGCAGACAATACTCTGGACAACACATTTGAGAACATAGGCTGGGACATCCCTGATGCAATGGCCACTGTAGTTTGAAAAGACCCACTTGCCAGGAAATGGAGTACTGACAGGACCTGCACTAGAGGGCGGATTCCTGTGGGATGGCGGATAGCTGACATCAAGTCTGGCTCCAACTGGGCATGCAGTTCATGGATTGTTGCACAATCAAGTCTGTAGATGACGATTACATGTCCATTGTCGACAGGTCCACCAGTGGTCTGTACACCGGAGGATGCCGCCATCTCCTCACCTGCCCCAGTGGACGTGCCCTATGGACGAGAACAGTGAGCAGAGAGTCAGCCAACACTGAGGTATTAAAAAAATGGTTATTGCACACATTTGTCATTCCGCAATGTGCGTGTCACTGTGTGTATGCAAGGCCTAGATAGGTGTGACGCATTTAAAATTAATGCTATGTGGCCCCCTGAAATGGCGGCTGCCTGACCTGTAAGGTGGGACAAGGGGATATGAGGTAACTGCGCTGGCGTTGTACACTGTTGCGGTAGGCGGTCGAAGACCGCAGCACAATCCTGCCTTAGTTAACATTGGACCCTATGGGTCCCAGGAGCCAATGACGATGTACACTGGTGGTGACGGTACGCACAGCCGTGGATGTGACTGCCATTTTATAGCTGTTCTCTCACTTGATACCTGACCTTCGACAGGAGAGGACCTACACTCCAAGTGCTGCTGTGACCTCAGTCTGGAAGCGACAATGGCTCATGTGTCTGGGGAAAGGGCCCCTGCCTTCACTTTGGAGGAGTTGGAGAAGTTAGTTGATGGGGTCCTTCACCAGTACAAGCTACTCTACGGTCCTCCAGACAAACAGGTGAGTACACTGTGAGCATGCTGTATGGGCAATGCCTGTTTGGAGTGGTGTGGATGAAAGATACGGGGGGGACTGCGGCCTGCATGGTCAGACGGTGAGTGTATGTGCGTCAGGGCAAGGGTGGGAACGTGGGTCAATGACTGTGATGGTCCGGACAGTTAAAGATTTTCCTTTTTCCCCTGTACTATTCCTCTAGGTCAGCGCCCACCAGAAAAAGGATGTTTGGCGTGCCATTGCCGAGGACGTCCAGACCCTGGGGGTCCACCACAGACGGAGCACCCACTTCCGTAAAAGATGGGAGGACATTTGCCACTGGAGCAAGAAGACGGCGGAGGACCAGCTGGGGATGGCCTCCCAACGTGGGAGGGATGCCCTTCGCACCATGACCCCCCTGATGTACCAGATCCGGGCGGTGGCCTATCGGGAGTTGGCTGGGCGCTTGAGGGCATCACAGCAGCCACAATGGGGTGAGTACAGTCACATCCATCTGACTCTGAGCACATTCAGAGGTGTCTGGGTAGGGGAGGTGGGCTGTGGGTTCCCCTAGGCCAGGGCGAGTTTTGTAGGCAAGGTCCCTTCGTGAGGCAAGCTATGTGTCACCCGAACCCCACTAGTGGTAAGAGCCAACTACACCTAGTCAGGCTCCTGTGACTTCCATGTGTGCAGCAATCGGCCAGAGATAGCATGCACTGAACATGTCTTTCCTCTGTCTTTACCCCCACCTTTTTGTGGTCTCCCTGTTCTTGTGTGTATTAGCATCATCAGGCGGAGGAGCAGTGGCACCGGAGCAGGAGGGAGCTGCATCCCACATGGCCCTGGAGGGTGAGACAATGGAGTCTGATGCCACCAGTGGGACGGAGAGCGAGGGGAGCTCCACGGCGGGGACCAGAGGTGACATCAGCGAAAGCGACTCTTCCTCTGATGGGAGCTCCCTTGCGGTGGCGGGCCACTCTGTGCCCCCCGCATCAACAGGTACAGCTGCCACCCCCCCTACCAGCACCACCCTCCCAGCAGCCCCTCAGAGTGTGTCCCATGGTTGCTCACCCAGGAGGGTGGGCATCTCCTTCGCCCCAGGCACCTCAGGCCCTGCCCCAGTCAGCCCTGCTGCCCTCAGTGAGGAGGCTATTGACCTCCTGAGATCCTTCACTGTTGGGCAGTCTACCATTCTGAATGCCATCCAGGGTGTAGAGAGGCAGTTGCAACAAACAAATGCATACCTGGAGGGCATTCATTCTGGCCAGGCAGCCCAACAGAGAGCATTTCAGGCTCCGGCCTCAGCAATGGTGGCAGCCATTGTCCCTGTGTCCAGACTCCCCCCTCCAACCTCCTCCACCCAGACCCAATCCCCTGTACCTCAGCCTATCCCAAGCACACCATAAGACCAGCATGCACAAACCTCAACACACAAGGGTGGCTCTGGCAAACATAGGCACCACACATCCCACAGGCGCCCACACAAGCATCATATCCATGCACACATACCAACGTCCACTGCCTCCACTGTGTCCCCTCCTCCACGTCTCCCTCCTCCCTCCCTGACTCGTCTCCACTCACACCTGCATGCACTATATATTCAGCCACTACCTCCATCACCACACACCGCTCATGTGCACTCACCACCCCCACTACCATTCACTCATCTCCTGTGTCCTCTCCCAGTGTGTCTGTGAGCCCTCCTCCCAAAGTACACAAACGCAGCCACACACCCACCCAACAGCCATCCACCTCACGACAGCCTCCAGCCCATGCACTTTCACCCAAAGTCAGCAAACGTATACCTCCTACAACCACTACCTCTTCCTCCACTCCTAAAACCCACTACATCTACCCGTCCCAGTGTGTCTAAAAAGCTTTTCCTGTCTACTATTGACCTCTTCCCTACATCTCCCCCCTCGTCCGTCCCCCAGGTGCCGCCTTTCCAGGTCCCAACCCAGCACCTCAGCCACCACATCACCGGGTACAGTGGTGGCAGCGACTGCGGGCTTTTGGAGTGTGCCAACCATCAGGGCTGCCAGTGTTCCACAGAGCGAGGGCAAGGACATTCTGCCACTTCCAAAAGTAAAAAAGTTGCCGACATCCCAGAGGGAGAAAGCAAAAACACCTGCCACCAAGGGCTCAGGCAAAACAAAAGTGGATAGTGGCAAGACAGCTGCGCCACCATCCAATGTGGGTAAGAGCCAGAAAATCAAGGGCAGGTCCCCGTCTACGCCATCCTGCACGGCGGACAAGACCGCCACCACCACCGCCACCTGCACCGCCACCAGCACCGCAGTCACTGAGACCGCCACCAGCACCGCAGTCACTGAACCCACCACCAGCACCGCAGTCACTGAGCCCACCACCAGCACCCCAGTCACTGAGCCCGCCACAAGCACCGCCACCACAAAGACCGGCACCAGCACTGATGCCACAGAGCCCGCCGCCAGCACCGATGCCACAGAGCCCGCCGCCAGCACCGATGCCACAGAGCCCACCACCAGCACCGATGCCACAGAGCCCTCCGCCAGCACCGATGCCACTGACACCGCCGCCAGCAGCGCCAGCGGCCCGTGACATCCTGAGCCAGTGGCACCAACGCAGACATGGCTGCTATCCCCAGTGGTCAGTCGTACGGGGCTGGTGGCCAGTTCCAGGAGCCTGGCCAGCTTGCATATTGCACCACCGTCAGTGGAGCATCACATTCACTACCTCAGTCCTTGGCAGGATGAACCACTCTGGACACAGAGCCCCATCCAGAACCAGTGGAGTATCACATCCACTACCTCAGTCTTTGGCAGGAAGAAGCACTCTGGGCACAAAGCCCCCTTCAGAACCAGTTGAGAAATGCATCCACTACCTCAGTCCTTGGCAGGATGAAGCACTCTGGGCACAAAGCCCCCTCCAGAACCAGTGGAGTATCACATCCACTACCTCGGTCCTTGGCAGGATGAAGCACTCTGGGCACAGAGCCCCCTCCAGAACCAGTAGAGTATCACATACATTACCTCAGTCCTTGGTGGGATGAAGTACTCTGGGCACAAAGCCCCCTCCAGAACCAGTGGAGAAAGGCATCCACTACCTCAGTCCTTGGCAGGATGAAGCACTCTGGGCACCGAGCCCCCTCCAGAACCAGTGGAGTATTACATCCACTACCTCAGTCCTTGGCAGGATGAAGCACTCTGGGCACAAAGCCCCCTCCAGAACCAGTGGAGAAAGGCATCCACTACCTCAGTCCTTAGCAGGATGAAGCACTCTGGGCACAAATCCCCCTCCAGAACCAATGGAGTATCACATCCACTACCTCAGTCCTTGGCAGGATGAAGCACTCTGGGCACAAAGCCCCCTCCAGAACCAGTGGAGAAAGGCATCCACTACCTCAGTCCTTGGCAGGATGAAGCACTCTGGGCACAAAGCCCCCTCCAGAACCGGTGGAGAAAGGCATCCCCTACCTCAGTCCTTGGCAGGATGAAGCACTGTGGGCACAACGCCCCCTCCAGAACCAGTGGAGTATCACATCCACTACCTCAGTCCTTGGCAGGATGAAACACTCTGGGCATAAAGCCCCCTCCAGAACAGTGGAGAAAGGCAGCTACTACCTCACTCCTTGGCAGGATGAAGCACTCTGGGCACAAAGCCCCCTCCAGAACCAGTGGAGAAAGGCATCCACTACCTCAGTCCTTTGCAGGATGAAGCACTCTGGGCACAAACCCCCTCCAGAACCAGTAGAGTATCACATCCACTACCTCAGTCCTTGGAAGGATGAAGCACTCTGGGCACAAAGCCCCCTCCAGAACCAGTGGAGAAAGGCATCCACTTGAGACTGTGGCTTGGCACTCCCCAGAATATGGCAGTTCGCAATCCACCCACTGTAAAGACTTGTGAGACTGTGGCTTTGCACTCCCTAGGATACAGCAGTGGGCAACCCACCCACTGTAAAGACTTGAGAGACTGTGGCTTTGCACTCCCCAGGATAAAGCAGTGGGAAATCCACCCACTGTAAAGACTTGTGAGACTGTGGCTTCCCTTCCCCCTGAGGTGCCTGTTTCATTTCGATCATATGCCCCTGCAGTGTTCTCCCCATTTGAAGTCTGGTATCGATTGTGGGCCTCGCCTATGCTTTTTGGGCCCAGTGGTCCACGGACTATGAATGGTGCACTATCCGGACTTGTGTAGTTGGTGTACATCATGGTATATATTGTATTTCAAGTTTTGACTAATGGATTTTTATTTATTACACTCGTTCAACTCATTTCCTTTTGTCCTTGCGTTCTTCCAGGGGAGCTGGGGGGTGTAAATGTAATGTTGCAGCATGTAATTGTGTGTACGTTGTTGTGAGTGAGGGTGGGGGTGAGGGGGTTTGCATGTTGCGTGTGTGTGTCACTCTCTTTTCCCTCCCCTCTCCCCTGTGTTGTAGGTACAGTACTCACCGTGGTCGTCGCCACCGTCTTTCGTGCTCCTGGTAGAGGAGCAGGAATACCATTGCAGGGAGTATTTGGAGTTCTGGCTCCATGGTGTCCTGGTTCCTCGTGGGGTATGGAGAGGTGAGTGTTTTCCCTTCCAAGTCCTGTTTCCGCCGTGTTTTTGTTCGCGTTGATTCCGCCCCTGAAAAGGTGGTGGATTGGCCTCTCATAATAATGTGGGCGGTACATTGTCTTCCACCTGTCTGTTGGCGGTGACCTCCGCAGTGTTTGTTTCTACCGCTGTGGCGGTCGGAGTGTTAAAGTGGCTGTCTATGTTGGTGGCTTCTGCCACGGTTGTGATTCCATTTTGTTTACCGCTGGGCTGTTGACGGTCTTACCGCCACTTTAACACCGACCGCCAGGGTTGTAATGAGGGCCACAGAGTCCAGCACACATCAACAACCTGGGGAACAGAGGCAAAAAGTTAAGGGAGACCACGCCAAGGATGAAAAGTCTAACACGTGTTCCCCCCAGCTGAAAGTGGGAAGCAACTACCAAACCTCATGGGAGTTCTCATCAGTAAGGCGGAAGAACCTGGACAGACCATCAGCTTTGGCATGTTCTGTGCCAGGACGGTGTTCCACCATAAAGTCCATCCCCTGTAGGGAAATGGACCACATCAACAGTTTTGGATTCTCACCCCTCATCTGCATTAACCATCTGAGGAGTCCCAAACAAGTTGGGTCTTAGCTTCTTCAGTGCCCAGACCACGGCAAACGATTCACGCTCTATGGCACTCCACCTACGTTCCCTAGGAATAAACCTCCTGCTAATGAAGGCTACGGATTGATCTAGGCTCTCTTCATTAAGCTGTGAGAGTACTGCTCCAATACCATGCTCTGAGGTGTCTGTTTGCACAACAAATTCCTTGGAGTAGGCAGGTGCCTTCAGCACAGGTGTTGTGCACATGGCAGCCTTCAGGGCATCAAAGGTGTTCTGGCATGCCTCTGTCCAGATCACTTTCCTGGGATGCTTCTTAGAAATCAACTCAGTCATGGGGGTAACAATGGTACTATACCCCTTGACAAACCTCCTTTAGTATCCTGTGAGACCTAAGAAGGCTCTCACTTCAGTCTGGGTCTTGGGAGGCTCCCAAGCCAGAATGGTATCAATCCTTGGCTGTAGGGGTGCCACCTGGCCACTCCCCACCTGGGGTCCCAAGTACACCACTGATCCCTGCTCTATTTGGCACTTGCTGGCCTTAATAGTGAGGCCTGCCTTTTGCATGGCTTCTACCACTCTCCAGAGGTGTTGCAGGTGTTCCTCTCATGTGGAACTAAACACAGCAATCTCATCCAGGTAGGCAACACTGAACTCATCCAGCCCAGCCAACACCTGGTTGACCAACCTCTGAAAGGTGGCAGGGGCATTCTTCTTCCCAAATGGCATCACTTTCAATTGAAAGTGCCCATCTGGGGTAGAGAATGCTGACCTCTCCTTGGCCCCCTCAGTTAAGGCAATCTGCCAGTACCCAGATGTTAAGTGAAACGTACTGAGGTACTTAGCAGCTCCCAACCAGTCAATGAGCTCAACAGCTCAGGGGATGGGGTGTGCGTCAGTCTTGCTGACTGCATTGAGTCCCCGGTAATCCACACAGAACCTGAGTTCTGGGGTGGCAATAGTTGCAGCAGCCTTTGGGACCAATACCACTGGGCTGGCCCAAGGACTGCTGGAGTGCTCAATAATCCCTAGGGTTAACATTTTGGATACTTCATCCTTAATGCAAGCCCTGACCCTGTCAGTCATCTTGTAAACCTTCTGTTTAATGGGTGAACTGTCCCCAGTGTCCACATCATGTGTGCACAAGTGTGTGACCCCTGGGATCAGGGAAAACAGTGAGGCGAACTGTCCCAACACGTCACCCTGCTGCTCTTCAGTCAGGGAGGGGGAGAGGATCACTCCCTCCACAGACCCATCTTTCTCTCCTGCAGATAGGAGGTTAGGAAGAGGCTCACTCTCCTCCTCCACCCCATCATCTGTTGCAAGGAGCATGGACAGTTCAGTCTACTCAAAGTGTGGCTTGATGCGGTTGACATGCAGGACCCTTAAAAGGTTCCTTGGAGTCTGCAAGTCCACCAGGTAGGTGACTTCACTCTTGCGCTCCACCACCTCAAATGGACCAATCCACTTGTCCTGGAGCGCCCTAGGCTCTACTGGTGCCATCACCCACAATTTCTGTCCAGGTTGAAACTCGACCAGTGTGGCATTCTGGTCATATCAGCATTTCATGTCCTCCTGGCTTGCTTCCAGCTTCTCCTGTGCCAGACTCCTGAAGCGGGTAGTCTGGTTCAGACTGGTGAGCCATCATATAACTGAATACATCCTGTGGGGGTATACTAGTAACTTTTTCCAAAGCCTCCTTGACCAGACTTAAAGGTCCCCTTACAGGGTGGCCATAGATGAGCTCAAAAGGATTAAACCCGAGTCCCTTTTGAGGCACCTCCCTGTAGGCGAACAGAAGGCATGGCAAGAGGACATCCCACTTCTGCCTCAAGGGCTCTAACAGGCCCATGATCATGCCTTTGAAGGTGCGGTTGAATCTCTCAACCAAACCATTACTTTGGGGTGGTAAGGGGTGGTGAACTTATAGGTTACCCCACACTCCTTCCACAGAGACTTCATATACGTGGATATGAAGTTGGTACCCCTATCAGATACCACTTCCTTGGGGAACCCCATGTGGGTAAAAACCCCCATCAAAGCACGACCCACCACAAGGGAAGTGATTGATCTCAAAGGAATGACTTCTGGGTACCGGGTCGCATGGTTCATCAAGGCCAGGATAAACCTGTTGCCCATGGCTATCTTGGGATCCAGAGGCCCCACAATGTCAATCCCTACCCTCTCAAATGGAGTACTGACAACAGGTAAAGGTTGGAGGGGAGCCTTAACTTTCCCCCCACTCTTGCCACTTGACTGACAAACCTGGCAAGACCTGCAACGTGCATCCGAGTGCCTGCCCATCAGGAGCCAGTAAAAGTGGGTGGCAAGCCTCTCAAAGGTCTTTTCATACCCCAAATTTCCAGCTAAAGGCACATCATGAGCCAACCCCAGTAGGAAGTCCCTGAAGCACTGGGGTACTACCAGCACACGGGCTGACCCCGGCTCAGGAACCTTAGGCTCACTATACACAAGGTCATCCTCCCAATAGATCAGGTGCAATCCTGTCTCCTTGCCAGCCGCCTGGTCTGCAGCCTGCTGCCGCAAACCCTCCAGAGTAGGGCATGTCCTCTCTGCTGCACAGAATGCTTCCCTGGTGGGCCCCCCTTCCTGCTGCCACTGCAACAGCTCAGGGACCTCAGTTCAGACCCCTGTTCCCCTGTAGGCTCCTCCCAGACCGTGGGAACTTCTGGGGTTGGTTTCCTGTGCCACCTTCCCTTCCTCTTTTTGGCAGTTCCCTGGGCCACTGTTCCAGGCTCCAGGGGCTCTTGACTGCCCTGAGGGCCTGCCATTGACCAGGTGGATAAGTATACCCACCCAGGCATACCCAACATCTCCATGTGAGACCTGTGTTCCACCTCCTTCCAAGGGAAATCATCCAGGTCAAAGCCTAGCAAATTATCAACAGGCATGGTTGGACTCACAGCTACCTTCAAGGAACCTGAGACCCCCCCATTCAAAGGGAACCTGCGCCACTCTGCACAGGCGCTCTGAGTTGTCCACTCAAATACTTGGTAAAGTACTCTGGGATCAATCTGATCTTCAGACACCAGTTGACTCCTCACTATAGTCACACTGGCTCCTGTGTCTCTCAGAACCTCCACCCTCTGTCCATTGATGGTCACCCACTGCCTGTACTTCTTAGTGTTCTCAGGTACGAGGGTTCTCTGGACCATCTCAAGGTCCCCTAGTGAGACAAGGGTGATCTCAGCTGCCTCCCACCCACCTGGAACCAACTCCTCCCCAAGCGCTACACTGGCCAAACCCTGAGAATGCGCACCTGTGGGTGCCGGTGTACTTTTGGGGCATTTGGGGAACCCCTTCACATGACCCTCCTGGTCACATTCATAACACTTACATGGGGTCCCCCTGCCACTGGCTTCCCTTTGGAGAACCATGGCTTCTTCTCAATGGGAGGTTGGGAATCTTTACCCTGGGAATCAGTTTGGGGCCTTTAGAGAACTCCCCCTGTTTAACCTTACGCCCCCTTTCTTCTGAGAGGGACTCTACCCACCCTCGGTGTGGTCTCCCCCATACCTATTTTGGACCCTGGGGCTCTCCCAGCGGACCGCTTCCTGTGGAAGCTTCCTGGGGCAGTCAGTTTGCTGTCAATCAGTGCTGGCGCAGCTCTGGAAAACATAAACTGTACAAGTGCTCCCAAGCAATCAAATTGTAAAGCCCCTCATACTTAGTTACCTTACTGGCGTTTACCCAACCATCCCGTGGCCTGCAATAAGAATCAACACATTCCAACCATGTTGGGGATTCCTTCTTCTTATAGTACTTAAACGTGTCCTTATACTGCTGAGGGGTGAGACCATAACTTGTGGGTAGGGCATCCTTCATGATAGGGTAGGTGAGAATATGAGCATCCCCGAGGGCTGTCAGTGTATCCCTCCCTCTACCTTCAGTGCTCTTGGCTGTCACCCAGGCCCTCAGCGCCTTTTGCAGCTCCTCCTTCTAGGATGAGCTCTTATTGGGACAGTCAAAACTTTTACAGAACTTCTTCAACTGAGCCTTTGTATAGCTCTCTAATTTCTCTAGGTCAAAAGCAGCTCCAACTGGTGCATCTCCAGCTTGGGACATGATGAAGATTTAAAACAAGTGCAAAGTTCCAAAGGCAGAAAAACAAGTTCCCAAATGAAGTTTTAAAAGAAAGTTAATCAAGGGATCAGCAAGATGTAGAACAAAAGGAAGTCCCAAAGAGAAAAGCAAAAATCACAAGACAAGTAATATGTGGTCACGTAGTGGTCTGAACTCAAACAGTAGTGTACACTTAATTACTGTATGTGAAGCACAAATACAAGTCCCATCCCAACCGCTGCTCATTAATGTTAGAAATGGGGTCTTTGGTTGGCAATCAGGTTACCCCCTATCCAAGCATGGACCCTCACTATAGTCAGGGTAAAAGAGAATCACCCTCAGCTAACCCCTGCTTACCCCATTGGTAGCTTGGCACAAGCAGTAGGCATAACTTCAGAGTGCTTAGTGTAAAGTATTTGTACCAACACACACAGTACCTTAATGAAAACACTACAAAATGACACAAGATGGGTTTAGAAAAATAGAAAATATTTATCTAAAGAAAAAAAGACCAAAACGACAAAAATCCACAATACACAAGTCAAGTTACCAATTAAAAACCAAAAAGAGTCTTCATGTAATTTTAAACACACACTAACGTTGTTAGCATGAAAATGTACCTTGGGCGTGTCAAAAATAACCCTACACGGGCGAGTGTGCGTCAAAAAGGGTTTGCGATGCGTCCATGTCATTCACTCACGAAACCTTGCGTCATTTCTCCTTTAGTCGGGTCGGTGTGCATCATTTCTTCTCTCCGCAGCAGAGCGATGCGTCGATCCGGTCAGCACTCTCGGGTCCGGACAGGCCTTGTGTAATTTTTACACACCCAGCGGTGTTTGCGTCAGAAATTCAGCCGCACGATGATCCGAAAACCACGCAGCTTGGGTTGCGATCTCACCAGCCTCCGAAGGCGATGCTGCACGTCGTTTCCCCAGTTCCGGGCATTGATCTTCCTGTCACGTTGCACACAAGCTTTAATTTTCAGCCACAAAGCCGCGACGCATTGATTTTTTAGCCGCAGATCGGAGTTGCGTTGATATTTTCCCCGCACAGCGTTCTGTGCGTGGATTTCTCACTCTTGGGCTGCTAGCTTCTCCTTTGAGGGTCCCAGGAACTGGATGGGCACCACTTGGCAGAGTCTCCAGGTGCTAGCAGAGGGAAGTCTTTGCTGTCCCTGAGACTACAAACAACAGGAGACAAGCTCTAAATAAAGCCCTTGGAGAGTTCTTCACAAGATGAAAGGCACACAAAGTCCAGTCCTTGTCCTCTAGCACAGGTAGAAGCAGCAACTGCAGGATAGCTCCACAAAGCACAGTCACAGGCAGGGCAGCTCTTCTTCCTCAGCTCTTCAGCTCTTCTCCAGGCAGAGGTTCCTCTTGGTTTCCAGAAGTGTTCTAAAGTCTGTGGTTTTGGGTGCCCTTCTTATACCCATTTTGCCCTTTGAAGTAGGCCTACTTCAAAAGAAAGTCTCTCTTGATTGTGAGATCCTGCCTTGCCCAGGCCTGGCTGCAGAGCGCCACCAGGGGGTTGGAGACTGCATTGTGTGAGGGCTGGCACAGCCCTTTCAGGTGTGAGTGACCACTCCTCCTCTCCCTCCTAGCACAGATGGCTCATCAGGAAATGCAGACTGCACCCCAGCTCCATTTGTGTCACTGTCTAGTGAGAGGTGCAACCAGCCCAACTGTCAAACTGACCCAGACAGGGAATCCACAAACAGGCAGAGTCACAGAAATGGCATAAGCAAGAAAATGATCACTTTCTAAAAGTGGCATTTTCAAACACTCAGGGGGTCATTCCAACCCTGGCGGTCGGTGTTAAAGCGGCGGCCAACCCGCCAACAGACGGGCGGTAAAAAAAATGGAATTCTGACCCTGGCGGAAACCGCCAACAGAGACCGCCACTTTAACACTCCGACCGCCACGGCGGGACAGACAAACAGCGCGGCGGTCACCGCCAACAGACAGGTGGGAGACAATGTACTGCCCACCCTATCACAACCCACCAATCCGCCACCTTTTCCGGGGCGGTAGCCCCGCCGATAAAAACACGGCGGAAACAGACATTTCAAACGGAAAACGCTCACCTCTACACACTCCACGAGGAATCTGGACAGCATGGAACCAGACCTACACATACTGCCAGCTATTGTATTCCTGCTCCTCTACCAGGAGCACGAACGCCGGTGCAGAAGACAACGGTGAGTACTGGAACTACGACACAGGGGAGGGGGGAGGAGAAAAGATTACGGGCACACACATAAGCGACACACCCACCCTCACACTCACCCACCACTACACACACATCAATGCATAGCAACAACTCAGAGTGACACCCCCAAACCCCCCGGAAGAATGCAAATACAAAAGGAAATGATGATGAAATTGGAATTATATTGTACGGCTGAGTAAAAAAATATAGAAAACATCTATAACTATAGATATATATATAAAAAGTCCTGTCCGAATTGTGTAACAGCCATAGTTCGTGGGCCACTGGGCCAAAACACATGGGCAAAGCCCACACAGGATACCCGACTCCAATGGAGAGAACACTGCAGGGGCATCAGATGGGAAAACTACAGGCACCTCAGGGGGAAGGGAAGGGGGGGGCACCTCAGCCAGATGAGTCCCAGACGCCAGATCCACGAGGGGCCTCCATGGCCACTGTGCCATCCTGGGGAGTGCAAAGCCACAGTCTCACAAGTGGATTACAGACTCCACTGGTTCTGGAGGAGGCATGGTGCCCAGAGTGCTTCGTGCAGCCCTGCCCGACATAGATGCGGGCCTGCCCCTTCTGCCAATGGGACAGCGGTGCTTGAGACGGCGGTGCCCAGTGGAGCGGTACTTGAGATGAAGGGCCCAGCGGAGCGGGGCTTGAGATGAAGGGCCCAGCGGAGCAGTGCTTGAGACGGCGGTGCCCAGCGGAGCGGTGCTTGAGACGAAGGGCCCAGCGGAGCAGTGATTGAGATGAAGGGCCCAGCGGAGCTTGAGATGAAGGGCCCAGCGGAGCGGTGATTGAGATGAAGGGCCCAGCGGAGCGGTGCTTGAGACGGCGGTGCCCAGCGGAGCAGTGATTGAGATGAAGGGCCCAGCGGAGCGGTGCTTGAGACTGCAGTGCCCAGCGGAGCGGTGCTTGAGATGAAGGGCCCAGCGGAGCGGTGCTTGAGATGAAGGGCCCAGCGGAGCGGTGCTTGAGATGAAGGGCCCAGCGGAGCGCTGCTTGAGATGAAGGGCCCAGTGGAGCGGTGCTTGAGATGAAGGGCCCAGCGGAGCGGTGCTTGAGACGGCGGTGCCCAGCGGAGCGGTGATTGAGATGAAGGGCCCAGCAGAGCGGTGCTTGAGACAGCGGTGCCCAGCGGAGCGGTGCTTGAGATGAAGGGCCCAGCGGAGCGGTGCTTGAGATGAAGAGCCCAGCGGAGCGGTGCTTGAGACGGCAGTGCCCAGCAGAGCGGTGATTGAGATGAAGGGCCCAGCGGAGCGGTGCTTGAGATGAAGCGCCCAGCGGAGCGGTGCTTGAGATGAAGGGCCCAGCGAGCGGTGCTTGAGATGAAGGGCACAGCGGAGCGGTGCTTGAGATGAAGGGCCCAGCGGAGCGGTGCTTGAGATGGCGGTGCCCAGCGGAGCGGTGCTTGAGATGAAGGGCCCAGTGGAGCGGTGCTTGAGATGAAGGGCCCAGCGGAGCGGTGCTTGAGATGAAGGGCCCAGCGGAGCGGTGCTTGAGATGAAGGGCCCAGCGGAGCGGTGATTGAGATGAAGGGCCCAGCGGAGCGGTGCTTGAGACGGCGGTGCCCAGCGGAGCGGTGATTGAGATGAAGGGCCCAGCGGAGCAGTGATTGAGATGAAGGGCCCAGCGGAGCGGTGATTGAGATGAAGGGCCCAGCGGAGCGGTGATTGAGATGAAGGGCCCAGCGGAGCGGTGCTTGAGACGGCGGTGCCTAGCGGAGCAGTGATTGAGATGAAGGGCCCAGTGGAGCGGTGCTTGAGACGGCGGTGCCTAGCGGAGCAGTGCTTGAGATGAAGGGCCCAGCGGAGCAGCGCTTGAGATGAAGGGCCCAGCGGAGCAGTGCTTGAGACGGCGGTGCCCAGCGGAGCGGTGATTGAGATGAAGGGCCCAGCGGAGCGGTGCTTGAGATGAAGGGCCCAGCGGAGCGGTGCTTGAGATGAAGGGTCCAGCGGAGCGGTGCTTGAGACTGCAGTGCCCAGCGGAGCGGTGCTTGAGATGAAGGGCCCAGCGGAGCGGTGCTTGAGATGAAGGGCCCAGCGGAGCGGTGCTTGAGATGAAGGGCCAAGCAGAGCGGTGCTTGAGATGAAGGGCCCAGCGGAGCGCTGCTTGAGATGAAGGGCCCAGCGGAGCGGTGCTTGAGATGAAGGGCCCAGCGGAGCGGTGCTTAAGACGGCGGTGCCCAGCGGAGCGGTGATTGAGATGAAGGGCCCAGCGGAGCGGTGCTTGAGACGGCGGTGCCCAGCGGAGCGGTGCTTGAGATGAAGGGCCCAGCGGAGCGGTGCTTGAGATGAAGAGCCCAGCGGAGCGGTGCTTGAGACGGCGGTGCCCAGCGGAGCGGTGATTGAGATGAAGGGCCCAGCGGAGCGGTGCTTGAGATGAAGCGCCCAGCGGAGCGGTGCTTGAGATGAAGGGCCCAGCGAGCGGTGCTTGAGATGAAGGGCCCAGCGGAGCGGTGATTGAGATGAAGGGCCCAGCGGAGCAGTGATTGAGATGAAGGGCCCAGCGGAGCGGTGATTGAGATGAAGGGCCCAGCGGAGCGGTGATTGAGATGAAGGGCCCAGCGGAGCAGTGATTGAGATGAAGGGCCCAGCGGAGCGGTGATTGAGATGAAGGGCCCAGCGGAGCGGTGATTGAGATGAAGGGCCCAGCGGAGCGGTGCTTGAGACCGCGGTGCCTAGCGGAGCAGTGATTGAGATGAAGGGCCCAGTGGAGCGGTGCTTGAGACGGCGGTGCCCAGCGGAGCGGTGCTTGAGATGAAGGGCCCAGCGGAGCAGTGCTTGAGATGAAGGGCCCAGCGGAGCAGTGCTTGAGACGGCGGTGCCCAGCGGAGCGGTGATTGAGATGAAGGGCCCAGCGGAGCGGTGCTTGAGATGAAGGGTCCAGCGGAGCGGTGCTTGAGACTGCAGTGCCCAGCGGAGCGGTGCTTGAGATGAAGGGCCAAGCAGAGCGGTGCTTGAGATGAAGGGCCCAGCGGAGCGCTGCTTGAGATGAAGGGCCCAGCGGAGCGGTGCTTGAGATGAAGGGCCCAGCGGAGCGGTGCTTTAGACGGCGGTGCCCAGCGGAGCGGTGATTGAGATGAAGGGCCCAGCGGAGCGGTGCTTGAGACGGCGGTGCCCAGCGGAGCGGTGCTTGAGATGAAGGGCCCAGCGGAGCGGTGCTTGAGATGAAGAGCCCAGCGGAGCGGTGCTTGAGACGGCGGTGCCCAGCGGAGCGGTGCTTGAGATGAAGGGCCAGCGAGCGGTGCTTGAGATGAAGGGCCCAGCGGAGCGGTGCTTGAGATGAAGGGCCCAGCGGAGCGGTGCTTGAGACTGCAGTGCCCAGCGGAGCGGTGCTTGAGATGAAGGGCCCAGCGGAGCGGTGCTTGAGATGAAGGGCCCAGCGGAGCGGTGCTTGAGACTGCAGTGCCCAGTGGAGCGGTGCTTGAGATGAAGGGCCCAGCGGAGCGGTGCTTGAGATGAAGGGCCCAGCGGAGCGGTGCTTGAGATGAAGGGCCCAGCGGAGCGGTGCTTGAGATGAAGGGCCCAGCGGAGCGCTGCTTGAGATGAAGGACCCAGTGGAGCGGTGCTTGAGATGAAGGGCCCAGCGGAGCGGTGCTTGAGACGGCAGTGCCCAGCGGAGCGGTGATTGAGATGAAGGGCCCAGCGGAGCGGTGCTTGAGACGGCGGTGCCCAGCGGAGCGGTGCTTGAGATGAAGGGCCCAGCGGAGCGGTGCTTGAGATGAAGAGCCCAGCGGAGCGGTGCTTGAGACGGCAGTGCCCAGCGGAGCGGTGATTGAGATGAAGGGCCCAGCGGAGCGGTGCTTGAGATGAAGCACCCAGCGGAGCGGTGCTTGAGATGAAGGGCCCAGCGGAGCGGTGCTTGAGATGAAGGGCCCAGCGGAGCGGTGATTGAGATGAAGGGCCCAGCGGAGCGGTGCTTGAGACGGCGGTGCCCAGCGGAGCGGTGATTGAGATGAAGGGCCCAGCAGAGCAGTGATTGAGATGAAGGGCCCAGTGGAGCTTGAGATGAAGGGCCCAGCGGAGCGGTGATTGAGATGAAGGGCCCAGCGGAGCGGTGCTTGAGACGGCGGTGCCTAGCGGAGCAGTGATTGAGATGAAGGGCCATGTTCAGCAGTGCTTGACTTGAAGGGCCCTGTTCAGCGGTGCTTGACTTGAAGGGCCATGTTCAGCGGTTCTTCACTTGAAGGGCCCTGTTCAGCGGTTCTTCACTTGAAGGGCCCTGTTCAGCGGTTCTTCACTTGGAGGGCCATGTTTAGCGGTGCTTGACTTGAAGGGCCCTGTTCAGCGGTGCTTGACTTGAAGGGCCCTGGTCAGCGGTTCTTCACTTGAAGGGCCCTGTTCAGCGGTTCTTCACTTGAAGGGCCCTGTTCAGCGGTGCTTGACTTGAAGGGCCCTGTTCAGTGGTTCTTCACTTGAAGGGCCCTGTTCAGCGGTGCTTGACTTGAAGGGCCCTGTTCAGTGGTGCTTGACTTGAAGGGCCCTGTTCAGCGGTTCTTCCCTTGAATGGCCCTGTTCAGCGGTGCTTGACATGAGTGGCCAGGTCACCAGATCCGGCCATGCCATGGATTTCACTCGCCACCTGACATGTGGCTGCCGGGCCCTTCGTGCCCATCTGTCTTTTCGCTTGCGGGGCCCTCCTGTGCTGCCGTACCGGGCCTGTGGGTGTCCTCCTGCACAACTGGAATGGGGCTGGTGGGGCCCTCCTGGGCAGCTGGCCTGCTGCCGGACTTGTCGGGCGTGCTGCCCTTGCCACCCTTCCCTGCTCGTCTGTGGCCCTTTCCTCCCTTTGGCGGTGTGGCAGGTGGCACCCCACTTCCTGACGGTGCCAGGGTAGTGATTTTGGAGCCTGCTGTCTTTGGCTTCTCGCGCCGGGCACTGGCTTTCTTAGCTTTTTTTCAGGGGGTGGGCTGGCCGTCTCTTTGCTCCTAGCCGAACTAGGTGACCTTGAAGGTGGGGTACTCCAAAATCCTTGGACTATTGCCTTTGTAGGTCCAGGTTTTGTGGTGGCTGAGGTGCTGATTGGAGGGGGTGGGTGAGTTGTTGGAAAGAGGTCAAGTTTGGAAAGGAAAAGCAATTTAGAAAGAGAGGGTCGGGTAGGTGTAGTGGTTATGGGAGTGGAGGAAGAGGATGTGGTTGTAGGAGAGCGAAGTCTGGTGTCTTTGGGTGCAGGTGCTGGTGCTGGAGGCTGTCGTGAGGTGGATGGCTGTTGGGTGGGTGGCTGCCTGCGTTTGTGTGGTTTGGAAGAGGGGATGACAGACACACTGGGAGAGGACACAGGGGACGTGTAAATGGTAGTGGGGGTGGTGACTGCACGTGTGCGGAGTGTTCTGGTGGGTGTGCTGGTGATGGACGTAGTGGCTGAAGATGTTGTGCATGCATCTGTGAGTGGAGACGTCACAGGGAGGGAGGAGGGAGACGAGGAGGAGGGGGACACAGAGGAGGCAGTGGCTGTTGGTATGTCTGCATGTGGATGTTGCTTGGGTGAATGCTTATGTGATATGTGGTGCTTATGTCTGGATGAGCTTCCCTTGGGTGTTGAGGTGTGTGCAGGCTGGTCTGTAGGTGTGTCTGGGATAGGCAGAGGTACAGGGGAGTGGGACTGGGTGGAGGAAGTTGGAGGAGGGAAGCAGGAGACAGGGACAATGACTGCCGTCAGTGCTGAGGCCAGAGCGTTGAACGATCGCTGATGGGCAGCCTGACCCGAATGAATGCCCTCCAGGTATGCATTACTCCGGTGCACCTCCCTTTCTACACCCTGGATGGCATTCAAAAGGGTAGACTGCCCAACAATGATGGTCCTCAGGAGGTCAATGACCTCCTCACTGAGGGCAGCAGGGGTAACTGGGGCAGGGCCTGAGGTGCCTGGGGCGAAGGAGATGCCCACCTTCCTGGGTGAGCAGGCACAGGGCGAACGCTGAGGGGCTGCTGGGAGGGCGGGGCTGGTGCGCTGGGTGGCAGTTGTACCTGTTGTTGCGGGGGGCACGGATGTTGCCGGCACCACAAGGGAGCTCCCTTCTGAGGACGAGTCTGTGTCGCTGGTGTCACCACGTGTCCCCGCTGTGGAGCTCCCCTCGCCCTCCGTCTCACTGGTGAATTCCGAGTCAGTTGCATCGCCCTCCATTGCCATGTGAGATGCAGCTCCCTCGTGCTCCGATGCCACTTCTCCTCCGCCTGATGATGCTAATGCACACATGAACAGGAAGACCACCAAAAAAGGGGGGGGGAGAAATAAAGACATGCGTACATGCATTGGCGACACCGTTGGCGGAGAGGACAGACACAGAAGCCCCCTGCACTACGCCGTGCACTTGGGGTACACTACTCAATCAGTGGGACATGGCCTACAACCCTATGGACGACAACTCCACACATAGATGACACAGGGCCATGAATAGCTGTACTAGGCAACCTACAGAGGTGGGGGGCGGGGGCACAGGGCCATGCCTAACGGAGGGGCCTAGCCTACAGAAATCACCCTGGCCTAGGGAGACCCACAGCCCTCCTCCCCCACCCAGACACCTCCAATGTGCGCAAAATCAGCAGAATGTGCTTTTACTCACCCCCTTGTGTCTGCTGTGATGTCCTCACGCGCCCATCCAAATTCGGGGTAGGCCACCGCCAGGATCCGGGACATCAGGGGGGTCAATTGGCGACTGGCACCCCTCCTACGTAGGGAGGCCATCCCCAGCAGAGCCTCCGCGGTCTTCCTGCTCCCGCGGCGGATGTCCTCCCACCTCTTCCGGCAGTGGGTGCCCCGTCTGTTGTGGACCCCCAGGGTCTGGACGTCCTTGGCGATGGCACGCCAAATGTCGATTTTCTGCTGGGCGCTGACCTATGTGACATGTACAGGGGGAGAAAAAAAAATCATCACCTTCCTGAATGCTCGATGGGAGTGGCCCCCCATCCCCACCCTTGCCATGTGGCACATGCTCTCATCTGTCGTTTGATGCATGCCTCATTCGCTCCCCTCCCCACCATCTTTCATTCACCCCACTCAACCCAGGCATTGGCCACAAAGCATGGTCCCAGTGTACTTACCTGTTGGTCTGGAGGACCGTAGAGTAGCGCATATTGGGGGAGGACCCCATCCACGAATTTCTCCAATTCTTCAGAAGTGAAGGCAGGGGCCCTTTCACCAGTCGCAGCAGCCATTGTCTCTTCCAGACCGAGGTCACAGCAGCACTTGCAGTATAGGTCCTCTCCTGTGGATGATCAGGTATCGAGTGATAAAGCAGATAGAAAATGGCGGTCACGCCCGCGGCTGTGCGTACCGCAGCGGTGCGTACCGCGACCGCCGGCGCACATCATCATTGGCTCCTGAAACCCATAGGGTTTCATGTTAACCAATGCGGCTTTGCGCAGCGGTCTTCGACCGCCTACCGCCATGGTGTCCCACACCAGCGCATTTACCTCACATCCCATTGTCACACTTCACAGGTCAGGCAGCCACCATTTCAAGGGCCCACATGGCTTAAATTCTACTGCGACACACATACCTAGGCCTTGCATCAACACTCAAACAAGCCATTCAATGCATTGAGAATCGTGTTGTGTGCAAGCTGTGGGAACGTACCTGTGGGTTGATTGACTCTGTACTCCATGTTGTCCTTCCTAGGCACCGTCCGCCGGGGACATGCGAGGAGATGGAGGAATCTTCCCGTCTACAGACCGCTGGTGGACCTGTCGACAATGGAGGAATGACATGTCATACTGACATACAGGCTTGACCAAGCCACTATATGGGAACTATGTACCCAGTTGGAGCCCGAGCTGATGTCACCCATCCGCCAACCCACAGGGATCCCCCCTCTAGTGCAGGTGCTGTCAGTGCTCCATTTCTTTGCAAGTGGGTCATTTCAAACAACAGTGGCCATATCATCAGGGATGTCCCAGCCTATGTTTTCCAAGGTGTGTTGTCAGCCCTGCTCAAACACATGCGGAGCTACATAGTTTTCCCTGAGGTGGGGGATTTGCCTACCGTGAAGGGTGATTTCTATGCACTTGGACATATCCCCAACATCATTGGTGCCATTGATGGGACACATGTTGCTTTGGTCCCCCCCAGCAGGAGTGAACAGGTGTACAGGAACAGGAAGAGTTATTATTCCATGAATATCCAGGTGGTCTGTTTGGCTGACCAGTACATCTCCCATGTGAATGCCAAGTTCCCTGGCTCAGTGCATGACGCCTACATCCTGCGGAATAGCAGCATCCCTTATGTGATGGGTCAACTCCAGAGGCACCGGGTGTGGCTATTAGGGGACTCTGGTTACCCCAACCTTTCCTGGCTATTGACCCCAGTGAGGAATTCCAGGACCATGGCAGAGGAACGGTACAATGAGGCCCATGGGAGAACTAGGAGGGTGATCGAGCGGACCTTTGGCCTCCTGAAGGCCAGGTGTAGGTGCCTCCATATGACAGGTGGATCCCTAATGTACTCACCAAAGAAGGTGTGCCACATCATCGTGGCCTGCTGTACACTTCACAACCTGGCATTGCGACGCCAGGTGCCTTTTCTGCAGGAGGATGGTCCAGATGGTGGAGTTGTAGCAGCTCTGGAGCCTGTGGAGAGTGAAGAGGAGGAAGCCGAAGAGGACGACATAGACAACAGGAACACAGTAATACAGCGGTATTTTCAGTGACCCACAGGTAAGAGTCCAACCCGTCATTTTACATAGACTTCAACACTCCTATCTCTCTACTGTCTGACTATTTTCCCCAGTGTATGGTAACTGTGTTGTGAATTTCCCTTCCGTTTTCAGAGATGTGGGCCCCACTGCGTGACATCTGCTTTGTTTCCACATGGACTACAGCTGTGTGACAGCGGTTTGTTGGCATCACAATGTGAATTGACATTTTTGCACAGTCATGTCTAATACATTTGTTAAAAATCACAGCCAGACTCCAGATTGTTTTCTGCAACAAGTGTGTTTATTTAAGTGCTTTAAATGGGATGGGTGGTTGCAAAACGGTGAGGGGTGATGGTGGAGGATTGTCCAGACTATCAGTATCACAGGTGCATTGTCCAAATGCCTGTGGGAAGTGGAGCAGGGGCAATTTAAGGTTGGACAGGGTGACAATGTGGGACAGTGGGATGACTATCAGGGCGGTATCCTTTGCTGGAGGGGGTCTTGACATCTTACTCTGTCTTCTTCCTGGATCTCAGGGTCCACTTGCGGGGTGGTTCTCCTTCTGCAGGGGGTGGGGTTCTGGTGGCCTGTTGGTCTTGTGTTGGGGCCTCCTGTCCACTAGCGCCGGCGGAGGTGGTAGGCATTTCTTGGTCCATGCTAGTGTCAGGGGCCCTTTGTGGTGCCACAGTGTCCCGCAATGTGGTGATTAACTCATTCAGGGCCACTACGATGGTACCCATTGCAGTACTGATATTTCTTACTTCCTCCCCCATATACTGTTGCTCCTGCAGAAGTTGGATCTCCTGAAACCTGGCCAGGACCGTCGTCATCGTCTCCTGGGAGTGGTGGTATGCTCCCATGATGGAGGTGAGGGCCTCGTGGAGAGTGGGTTCCCTGGGCCTGTCCCCCCCCGTCGCACAGCAGCCCTCCCAGTTCCCCTGTTTCCCTGGGCCTCTGTCCCCTGGACCGTGTGCCCACTACCACTGCCCCCAGGTCCCTGTTGTTGTTGGGGTGGTGGGTTAACCTGGGTTCCCTGTAGTGGTGGACACACCGCTGATTGACGTGTCCTGGGGACAGAGGTATGGGCCCGCTGGGTGGGTGCTGTGCTGGTGTTCCCAGAGGGGGGAAGGTCTGCTGTGGCCTGTGACTGCCTGAGGGGAACCAACTGTCCCGAGGTCCCCGATGGACCTGGCTGGTCATCTAGATCCAGGTCGACAGAGCTGCTGTCCTCACAGTGGGCCTCTTCTGGGAGTGGAGTGGACATTTGTGGACCCTCCTGCGCGGTGACGTGGCGTTCGGGTCCTGCAGGGGTACAAAGGTATGATTATTGCTTCTGTGTGTGCCATAGTGTGCAATGGGTGGGTGGCCGTGTACCCCAGGGCTGGCATTCCTTTGTGGGGGCTGTTGTGACGGTGCTTTGGGGGGTGGGATGGGTATGTGCAGTGGGCATGCTTTGGTGATGGGTGTCCATGCTTTGTGGTCGGATGCAGGGCCAGGTTTTGGGATGGGTGGGTTGTGATGGTGAGACATTTGCTAGGAGTAGGTGTGATGGGGGTGGGGGTGAGGGTGGGGTTATGATTTGGCATGCTGGTGGGGTGGGGGGGATGAAGTAGTGAAGATGAGACTTACCAGAGTCCATTCCTCCAGCTACTCCTGCGAGGCCCTCAGGATGCAGGAAGTTCAAGACTTGCTCCTCCCAGGCTGTAAAATCTGGGGGAGGAGGTGGGGGTCCGCCGCCAGTCTTCTGCACTGCGATGTTGTGCCTGGATACCATGGAACGCACCTTCCCCCGTAGGTTGTTCCACCTCTTCCTGATGCCGTCCCTATTTCTTGGGTGCTGTCCCACAGCGTTGACCCTGTCCACTATTCTGCTCCATAGCTCCATCTTCCTGGCAATGGTGGTGTGCTGCACCTGTGTCCCGAACAGCTGGGGCTCTACTCGTACAATTTCCTCCACCATGACCCTGAGTTCATCATCTGAGAACCTGGGGTGTCTTTGAGGTGCCATGGGGTGGTGTGGGTGATGTATGGGGTTGTGTGTGTGGTGATTAGTGTGGTGATATGTGGTGGTGTGTTGTGTTTTGTGCGTGGGAGATGTGTGGGTGATGGTGTTGTGTGCCTGTGGCTGCTAGTTTGTTGATGGTGGTGTCTCTCTCTGGCTTTCGTTCGTGAATTGTTGTCGTAAGGGTTTGTGGGTGATGTGGGTGTGTGTTTTATATTGTATTGGGTGTGTGGGTGTGGTGTGTGTATGTGTATCAGGTGTGTGTATTTGGAATTGTCCAATGTGGCTGTGTTTTGTAAAAGTGTGTGTATTTTGAGCGCGGCGGTGTGTACCGCCAATGGAATACCGCGGTTGAAAGACCGCCGCGTGGATTCGTGTGTCGTGATAGTGTGGGCGTATTTCTGTTGGCGTGACGGTGGAGGTTTGGTCATCGCCAGTTTATCGCTGCCCTTTGGTGTGGCAGACTTTTGGGGATGTTGGGATTTTGGCGGTTTGCCTGTTGTGGGTCAGAATGACCGTGGCGGTTAACCGCGGCGGTGTTATGGCGGTCTTCTGTCTGGCGGTAAGCGACTTTTACCGCCGAGGTTGGAATGACCCCCTCAGTCTCAAAATCAACTTCACTAAAGGATGTATTGTTAAATTGTGAGCTCAGAGACCCCAAACGCCACATGTCTACCTGCTTCCAAAAGGGAAGCAACACTTTAATCATAGTTAAAGCTAGCCCCCATGTTAACCTGTGAGAGGGACAGGCCGTGCAACAGTGAAAAATGAACTTAGCAATATTTCACTGTCAGGACATATACAACACATTACTATGGTGGCCATTACAACCCTGGCGGATGGTGTTAAAGTGGCGGTAAGACCGCCAACAGGCCGGCGGTAAAATAAATGGACTTACGACCGTGGTGGAAACCACCAACAAAGACAGCCACTTTAACACTCCGACCGCCACTGCGGTACAAACAAACAGCTTGGCGGTCACCGGCAACAGACAGGTGGAGGACAATGCACTGTCCACAGTATCACAACCTATCAATCCGGTGCCTTTTCCGGGGCGTATTCACCGCGGACAAAAGCACGGCGGAAACAGGACTTCGAAGGGGAAAACGCTCACCTCTACACACCCCAAGAGGAAGCAGGACACCATGGAACCAGAGCTGCAGATCCTGCCAGCCCTTATCTTCTTGCTCCTCTACCAGGAGCACGAACGCCAGCGGCGAAGACCATGGTGAGTACTGCACGTACGACACAAGGGAGGGGGGAGGGAAAAAACAGGGACACACACATGCAACACTCAACTCCCCCACCCTCACCCTCACCCTCACCCACCACAACACACAGACCAATACAACATGATACATTACAGGTAAACCCCCCAATTCCCCCTGGAAGAATGCAAAGACAAAAGAAAATTAGTGTAACCATTGTAATATATTAAAATCCAGTACGCAAAAATATATATACACACCATAAACAAATATATACATCAACAATAGTAGTCCAGGTAGTGCTCCATTGAAGTCCGTGGAACACTGGGCCCACAAGGTATGGGAGAGGCCCACACAAGATCCCCGACCATGACGGAGAAAACATTGCAGGGGCATCAGATACCAATAAAACTGGCACCTCAGGGGGAGGGAAAGGAGGGGCACATCAGCCACTTGAGTACACTGCGCCAAATCCACGAGGGGGCCACATGCCCACTGTTCCATCATGGGGAGTGCAAAGCCACACTCTCTCAAGTCTTTACAGTGGGTGGTTTGCCCACTGTTTCATCCTGGGGAGTGCAAAGCTACAGTCTCACAAGTCTATACAGTGGGTGGTTTGCCCACTGTTCCATCCTAGGGAGGGCAAACCCACAGTCTCTCAAGTCTATACAGTGGGTGGGTTGCCCACTGTTCCATCCTGGGGAGGGCAAACCCACAGTCTCTCAAGTCTATACAGTGAGTGGTTTGCCCACTGTTCCATCCTGTGGAGTGCAAAGCCACAGTCTATCAAGTCTATACAGTGGGTGGTTTGCCCACTGTTCCATCCTGGGGAGTGCAAAGCCACAGTCTCTCAAATCTATATAGTGGGTGGTTTGCCCACTGTTCCATCCTGGGGAGTGCAAAGCCACAGTCTCTCAAGTGGATACCGGGTCTCCACTGGTTCTGGAGGGGGCCTTGTGCCCAGAGTGCTTCATCCTGCCAAGGACAGAGGTAGTGGATGTATCTCTCCACTGGTTCTGGAGGGGGCCTTGTGCCCAGAGTGCCTCATCCTGCCAAGGACAGAGGTAGTGGATGTCATTCTCCACTGGTTTTGGAGGGGACCTTGTGCCCAGAGTGCTTCATCCTGCCAAGGACTGAGGTAGTGGATGTAATACTCCACTGGTTCTGGAGGGGGCTCTGTACCCAGAGTGCTTTATCCTGCCAAGGACTGAGGTAGTGGATGTGATACTCCACTGGTTCTGGAGGGGGCTTTGTGCCCAGAGTGCTTCATCCTGCCAAGGACTGAGGTAGTGGATGCCTTTCTCCACTTTTTCTGGATGGGGCATTGAGCCCAGAGTGATTCATCGTGCTCCTGGTGGCCTCAGTAGCGTCAGAGCTTTTGGCGCTCATGGGCCTGCGGTGCTTGTAGCGGCGGTGCCCTGTTCAGCGGTGCTTGTAGTGGCGGTGTCCTTGGCAGCAGTGCTTGAGGCAGCAGTGCCCTGTTCAGCGGTGCTTGTAGCGGGGGTGTCCTTGGCAGCGGTGCTTGAGGCGGCAGTGCCCTGTTCAGCAGTGCTTGTAGTGATGGTGCCCTGTTCATCGGTGCTTGTAGCAGCAGTGCCCTGTTCAGCGGTGCTTGAGGCGGTGGTGTCCTTGGCAGCGGTGCTTGAGGCGGCGGTGCCCTGTTCAGCGGTGCTTGTAGCGGCGGTGCCCTATTCAGCGGTGCTTGTAGCGGTGGGCTCCTTTGCGGTGACTCAACTGCAGGCGGTCCTTTCTAGCCCAGCGGGGCTTGTGCTGGCGGTCCTCTCTGGCCCAGTGGGGCTTGTGCTGGCGGTCCTCTCTAGCCCAGCGGGGCTTGTGCTGGCAGTGGCCTGCTGGGCAGAGGGGATGATGGCGGTGGCCTCTTCGGCAGCATGGCAGGTGCTGGTGGTGGCCTCTTGGGCAGCGAGGATGATGTCGGTGGCCTCCTGGACAGTGGGGATGATGGCGGTGGCCTCTTTTGCAGCAGGGCAGGTGCTGGCGGTGGCCTCCTGGGCAGCGGGGATGATGGCGGTGGCCTCTTGGGCAGCAGGGCAGGTACTGGCAGTGGCCTCCTGGGCAGCGGGGATGATGGCGGTCTTCTCCGCCGTGCTGCTCTTTCCAGACTTACCGGGTTTCTTGTGGCCCTTCCCCACCTTGGAAGGTGTCGCAGCTGACTCCACACTCCCACCTGTACCCCTGGGAGTGGCTTTGGTGGCTGGAGCCTTCCCCCTCTCTCGCCGGGCACTGGCCAACTTTTGATGCTTGACAGGTGGGGGACTGTCCGTGCTGTGGCTCTGTGCCACACTGGCTGCCTTGGTGGCTGGTGCACTCCAGATTACGGTGACTACAGGCACCACTGGTCCCGGAGATGTTGTGGCTGAGGTGCTAGGTTGGGACCTGGAGAGTCGGGCCCTAGGAGACGGACGGGGTAGGGGAGGGGTGGGGAAGAGGTCATGGTTAGACAGATAAAGCTTTTTGGAGACACTGGGACGGGTAGCTTGAGGGGGTTTGGGAGTGGAGGAAGAGGTTGTGGTTGTAGGAGGTGTACGTTTGGTGACTTTGGGTGAAGGTGCATGCGCTGTAGGCTGCCGTGAGGTGGATGGCTGTTCGGTGGGTGTGCTCCTTGCATTTGTGTATCTTGGGAGGTGGCGTCACAGACACACTGGGAGAGGACACAGGGGATGTGTGAATGGTAGTGGGGGTGATGACTGCAAGTGAGCGGGTGTGGTGGTGTATGTGCTGGTGATGGCAGTAGTGGCTGTAGATGTAGTGCATGCAGGTGTGAGTGTAGGCGAGGCAGGGAGGGAGGAGGGAGACGAGGAGGAGGGGGACACAGTGGAGGCAGTGGATGTTGGTGTGTCTGCATGTGTGTGATGCTTGCGTGAGTGCCTGTGGGATGTGTGGTGCTTATGTTTGCCTGAGCTTCCCTTGAGTGTTGACGTGTGTGTATGCTGGTCTGAAGGTGTGCTTGGGATAGGCTGAGGTAGAGGGGATTGGGTCTGGGTGGTGGAAGTTGGAGGGGGGAGGCTAGACAGAGGAACAATGGCTGCCATCAGTGCTGAGGCCAGAGTCTGAAAAGCTCGCTGAAGGGCAGCCTGACCAGAATGAATGCCCTCCAGGAATGCATTTGTGGGTTGCAACTGCCTTTCTACACCCTGGATGGCATTCAAAATGGTAGACTGCCCAACAGTGAGGGACCTGAGGAGGTCAATGGCCTCCTTACTGAGGGCAGCAGGGGTGACTGGGGCAGGGCCCGAGGTGCCTGGGGCGAAGGTGATGCCCACCCTCCTGGGTGAGCAGGCACGGGGCAAAGGTTGAGGGGCTGCTGGGAGGGCGGTGCTGGTAGGGGGGTGGCGGCTGTGCTTGTTGATGTGGGGGGCACAGATGTTGCCGCCACCACAAGGGAGCTCCCATCAGAGGACGAGTCCGTGTCACTGGTGTCAGCTCCTGTCCCCGCCGTGGAGCTCCCCTCGCCCTCCGTCCCACTGGTGAAATCCGACTCTGTAGTGTCGCCCTCCAGGGCCATGTGGGATGCAGCTCCCTCCTTCTCCGGTGCCACTGATCCTCCGCCTGATGATGCTAATGCACACAAGAACAGGGAGACCACAAAAAGGGAGATGACAACAGAAGAAAAACATGTTGAGTACATACATTACCGCTACCGTTGGCGGACACAACAGACACAGAAGCCCCCTGCAATACGCTGCGCTCTTGGCCTCCAATGTTCAATCCCTGGGACATGGCCTACAAGGCTATGGACGACATCTGCACACATGGATGACACAGGGGCGTGACTAGGTGTAATTGGCACTCTACAGAGGTGTGGTGGGGTGCCACATGGCCTGCCTTACGGAGGGACCTTGCCTACTAAACTCGCCCTGGCCTAGGGAAACCCACAGCCCACCTCCCCCACCCAGACACCTCCACTGCGCACAAAATCAGCAGGATGAGAGTGTACTCACCCCCTTGTGGCTGCTGTGATGCCCCCAAGCGCCCATCCAACTCTGGGTACGCCACTGCCAGGATCGTGAACATCAGGGGGGTCATGGTGCGACGGGCACCCCTCCCACGATGGGAGGCCATCCCCAGCTGAGCTTCCGCCGTCTTTTTGCTCCAGCGGTGAATGTCCTCCCATCTTTTCCGGCAGTCGGTGCTCCGTCTGTGGTAGCCCCCTAGGGTTCAGTCGTCCTTGGCGATGGCACGTCAAATATCTTTTTTCTGGTGGGCGCTGATCTACATGAATAGTACAGGGGGAAGAGAAATGTTATTACCAACTGCACCGTCACAGTCTTTGCCCCCCATCCCTACCCTTGCCATGTGGCACATGCATTCATCGTCGTTTCATGCACGCCTCAATCTCCCCCCATCATTCATCCATCTCACTTCACACAGGCATAGCCCATACAGTATGCTCCCATTGTACTTACCTGTTTGTCTGGAGGACCGCACAGTAGCGTGTACTGGGGGAGGACCCCATCCACGAGTTTCTCAAACTCCTCCGATGTGAAGGCAGGGGCCCTTTCCCCAGACACTTGAGCCATTGTCTCTTCCAGACCGAGGTCACAGCAGCACTTGCAGTGTAGGTCCTCTCCTGTCGAAGATCAGGTATCGAGTGATTGAACAGATAGAAAATGGCAGTCACGTCCGCGGCGGTGCATACCGTCGCCGTACATCGTCATTGGCTCCTGGGACCCAGAGTGTCCAATGTTAACCAATGCAGCATTGCACCGCGGTCTTCGACCGCCCACCGCGACGGTGTACAACCTCACATCCCATTGTCCCACTTTAGAGGTCAGGCAGCCGCCATTTCAGGGCCCACATGGCTTAATTTTTAACAGCGTCACACGTACCTAGGCCTAGCCTCAACACACATACAGGCCACTTTTCGGATTATGAATCGTGTTCTGTGTAAGCTGTGGGTGCGTACCTCTGAGTAGGTTGACTCTGTGCTCGCTGTTGTCCTTCATAGGCACCGTCCGCTGGGACATGTGAGGAGATGGCGGCATCCTCCATTTTACAGACCGCTGGTGGACCTGTCGACAATGGAGGAAAGACGTGTTCATCACCTACAGGCTTGACCGTGCCACAATCCAGGAACTGTGCACCCAGCTGGAGCCAGACCTGATGTCAGCTATCCGCCATCCCACAGGAATCCCCCCTCAAGTGCAGGTGCTGTCAGTACTCCATTTCCTTGCAAGTGGGTAATTTAAAACAACAGTGGCCATAGTATCAGGGATGTCCCAGCCTATGTTTTCCACTGTGTTGTCCAGAGTGTTTTCTGCCCTGCTGAAACACATGCAGAGCTACATCGTTTTCCCTCAGGTGGAGGATTTGCCTACAGTGAAAGGTGATTTCTATGCCCTGGGACATATCCCCAACATCATAGGTGCCATTGATGGGACACATGTGGCTTTGCCCCCCGCAGGAGTGAACAGGTGTACAGAAACTGGAAGAGTTATCATTCCATGAATGTGCAGATGGTGTGTTTGGCAGACCAGTACATCTCCCATGTGAATGCCAAGTTCCCTGGCTCAGTGCATGACGCCTACATCCTGCGGAATAGCAGGATCTCTTATGTGATGGGTCAACTCCAGAGGCACCGTGTGTGGCTATTAGGTGAGCACCTGGAAGCATGACAATGGGAATGGTTGTCTGGGTCTGGGGATATCCCTACAGGTTAGTGTGTGTCTAACAGTTGTCCCTCGCCATTTGCAGGTGACTCTGGTTACCCCAACCTGTCATGGCTACTGACCCCAGTGAGGAATCACAGGACAAGGGCAGAGGAACGCTACAATGAGGCACATGGGCGAACTCAGCGGATTGTAGAACGGACCTTCGGGCTCCTGAAGGCCATGTTCAGGTGCATCCATATGACAGGTGGATCCCTATTCTACTCACCAAAGAAGGTGTGCCAGATCATCGTGGCCTGCTGTATGCTTCACAACTTAGCTTTTCGACGACAGGTGCTTTTTCTGCAGGAGGATGGTCCAGATGGCGGTGTTGTTGCAGCTGTGGAGCCTGTGGATAGTGAAGACGAGGAAGCAGAATAAGAGGACATGGACAACAGGAACTCGGTGATCCTGCAATATTTCCAGTGAGACACAGGTAAGAGTACAGACCTGCCTACTACATGTACTTTAACACTACTACCTCTCTCCTATCTGTCGTTTTCACCCAGTTTATGGTCACTGAGTTGTCACTTTCCCTTACGATTTCACAGATGTGGGTCCCACTGTGTGACATCTGCTTTGTTTCCTCATGGACTAGAGCTGTGTGACATAGGTATGTTGACATTACAATTGAAAGAACATTTTGTCACTGTAATTGCTAATACACTATTTCGACTCACTGCAGATTGTTTTGTGCTTCAAGGGTGTTTATTTAAGTGCTCAATATTGGAGGGGGTTGTCAAAAGGTGAGGGGGTTGGTGGAGGAATGTCCATGGCAGAGTCCAGTCTATTAGTCTCACAGGTGCATTGCCCAAATGGACATAGGAAGTGGAGCTGGGGCACTTTGAGGATGGACAGGGTGACAAAGTGGGACAGAAGGATGACATTCAGGGTGGTCTAATTTCTTGGAGGGGGTCTTGGCATCGTTCTCTGTCTTTGTCCTGGATCTTAGGGACCGTTTCCGGGGTGGTTCTCCCTCTGTGGGGGGAGGGGTTGCTGGTGTGATGGTCCTGTGGTGGGGCGTCCTGTCCACTAGCGCTGGCGGAGGTGGTGGGCAGTTCATCGTCTATGCTGGTGTCAGGGGTCCCTTGTTATGCCACAGTGTCCCTCCTGCTGTTGAGTACTTCCTTCAGTACCCCTACGATGGTGCCCAGGGTGGAATTGATGGTTCTGAGTTCCTCCCTGAAGCCCAAATAATGTTCCTCCTGCAGGCGCTGGGTCTCCTGAAACTTGGCCAGTACCGTTGCCATCGCTCCTGGGAGTGGTGGTAGGCTCCCATGATGGAGGAGAGGGCCTCATGGAGAGTGGGTTCCCTTGGGGTGTCCTCCCCCGTTGCACAGCAGCCCTCCCAGTTCTCCTGTGTTCGTGGGCTCCATCCCCTGGACCGTGTGCCCACTACCACTGCCCCCAGGTCCCTGTTGTTGTTGGGATGGTGGGTTAGCCTGGGTTCCCTGTAGTAGTGGACACACTGCTGCTTGATGTGTCCTGGGGACAGAGGTATGGGCCCGCTGGGTGGGTGCTGTGCTGGTGTTTCCAGAGGGGGGGAAGCTCTGTGGTGGCCTGTGACTGTGTGAGGGGAACCGACTGTCCAGAGGTCCCCGATGGGCCGGGCTGGTCATCTAGATCCAGTTGGACAGAGCTGCTGTCATCACTGTGGGCCTCTTCTGTTGGTGGTGTGGACATGTGTGGACCTTCCTGTCCGGTGACGTTGGGTAGGGGTCCTGCAGGGGTATAAAAGGATGCTTATTACATCTGTGTGTGTTATGGTGTGCAATAGGTGGGTGACCATGTACCCCAGTGCTTGCATTCCTGTGTGAGACCTTGTATGATGGTGGTTTAGGGGGTGTATGGGTATGTGCAGTGCCCATGCTTTGGTGATGGGTGGCCATGCTTTGTTGTTGCATGCAGGGCTTGGTGTTAGGATGTATGGTTTGTGATGTTGGGACATTTGTGAGGAGTTGGAGTGATGGGGGTGAGGTTGGGGGTATGTGATAGCATGCAAGTAGGGTGGGGGATGTAATAGTTAAGAATTGACTTACCAGAGTCCATTCCTCCATCTACTCCTGCAAGGCCCTCAGGAGGCATAATAGTCAAGATCTGCTCCTCCCATGTTGTTAGTTGTGGGGGAGGAGGTGGGGGTCCGCCACCAGTCCTCTGAACCGCGATTTGGTGTCTTGAGACCACGGAACGCACCTTCCCCCATAGGTCGTTACACCTCTTCCTGATGTCATCCCTATTTCTTGGATGCTGTCCCACTGCGTTCATCCTGTCCACTATTCTTCACCATAGCTCCATCTTCCTAGCTATGGAGGTGTGTGGCACCTGTGATCCGACTAGCTGTGGCTTTACCCAGATGATTTCCTCCACTATGACCCTGAGCTCCTCCTCAGACAACCTGGGGTGCCTTTGTCATGCCATGGGGTGGTGTGGGTGATGTGTGGGGTGGTGTGTGTGGTAATAAGTGTGCTGATGTGTAGTGGTGTGTTGTGTGAGGTGCGTGGAAGTTCTGTGGTTGATGGTATTTTGTGCATGTGGATGCTTGGTAGTTGATTGTGGTGTCTCTCTCTCTGGCCTTCTCTCAGTAATTGTGGTCGTAGGGGTTTGTGGGTGGGTGTTTTATATTGTATTGGGTGTGTGGGAGTGGTGTGTGTATGTGTATCAGGTGTGTGTATTTTGAATTGTCCAATGTGGCTGTGTTTTGTAAAAATGTGTGTATTTTGAGCGCGATGGTGTGTACCGCCAATGGAATACCGTGGATGAAAGACCGCGCATGGATTCGTGTGTCATGATAGTGTGGGTGTATTTCTGTGGGCGTGACGGTGGAGGATTTGTTTTTGCCAGTTTATCACTGACCTTTGGTGTGGTGGACTTGTGTGGGTGTCTGAAGTTGGGCAGATTACGTGCTGTGGGTCATAATAGCTGTGGCGGATTTCGGCGGCGGTGTGTTGGCGGTCCTCTGCATGGCGGTAAGCGGCTTTTACCACCAATGTTGTAATGACCGCCTATATGTCCTACCTTAACAATACACTGCACCCTGCCCTGGGGCTAACTAAGGGCCTACCTAAGGGGTGCCTTACATGTAAGAAAAGGGAATTTTTAGGTCGGGCAAGTGGGTACACTTGCCATGTCGAATTTACAGTAAAAAACTGCACACAGAGACACTGCAGTGGCAGGTCTGAGGCATGATTACAGAGCTATTTAGGTGGGTGGCACAACAAGTGCTGCAGGCCCACTAGTAGCATTTGGTTTACAAGCCCTGGGCACCTCTAGTGCACTTTACTAGGGACTTACTCATAAATCAAATATACCAATCATGGATAAATCAATTACATACACATTCTGTATAGCAGCACTTGCACTTTAGCACTGGTTAGCAGTGGTAAAGTGCCCAGAGTAACACAAACAGAAAAAAAGAGAGTCCAGCATACATCAACAACCTGGGAAACAGAGGCAAAAAGTTAAGGGAGACCACACCAAGGATGAAAAGTCTAACAACCAGGATGAGATACAAGCGTTCAAGGAGTTGAGAGAGAGTTTGTGAAGGGCTCCAGTGTTGGGGATGCCTGAATACACAAAGCCTTTCACATTGTTTTATCATGAGCATGTGCTTTGTCTGTCTTGACACAGGTCCATGGAGGCATAAACTCCCCAATAGCATATTTTTCCATTACTTTGGACCCAGTTGCAGCAGCCTTACCGGGTTGTTTGCGCGCAGTTGCCGCATTTGGTCAAAGCCTTACACAGTGTGAAGGCGTGGTGATGGGATATCCCCCAACTGTAATGGTCCCTCACACTACTGAGATTCCACTGACAAGGACAAAAATCCAATATTTGCCTGATGCGAGGTTTACAAGATATGAAACATGTATTTTGGGGCCGCCAAACATAACATTGAAAAAGTGTACAGTGCTTAACCTCTTAACCTTACTTCCGAGTGAAAATGCTGAAATTGAAAAAGAGGAAGATGTTGAACATGACTGTCTTGAAGTAACTAAGTTGTGCACAAAACCGAGACCTGACATTAGAGATAGCCGATTAGAAGAAAATTACCAAATTTTCTTTGTTGATGGTTTTTGTCTGAGAGACAATACAGGGACACTGAGAGGAGGATATGCTGTGTGCACAATTACAGGTACCTTGGAAGCTTTGTGGCTTCGAGGGGTTTATTCTGCTCAAGTAGCGGACTGGTAGCCCTTACTGGAGCGTTCCATGTTTCTGCTCAGTTAAAAGTTGCCATCTATACAGATAGCCAGTATGGATTTGGAATAGTTAATGATTTTGGTCAGTTGTGCTCACAGAGAGGTTTCCTGACCTTTTCTGGTTCACCAGTGAGAAATGGTGAGATAATCAAAGAATTGTTACATGCTATTCAATTGCCTGAAAAGATTGCCATGGTGAAATGCAGTACACATCTGAAATCGCAAGACTATTAGTCATTGGGAAATGGATACGCAGTTCAAGTTGCAAGGTTTTGCTCATTGAACTGTATATCATTCAAAACAGGTGGGAACTGTTCCAGGAAGAAGACAAAACTTGTAAAAGCTCTGCACTGAAAATAATTGACACTTTGGAAGAATTTAAATCTTTGCAGAATAATATTGACAGTGAGGAAAAACGTTCATGGAGCAAATTGAAATGCGTACAAAGACCAGATGAATTGTGGGTTTCTGAGGAGGATCAAATGGTCTTACTGAATATCTTGTTATATCAAATGGCAAGGTACTATCATGGACAAGCACATACTGGGAGGGATGCCATGGTTCATCTGTTCAAACATGATTGGTTCAACCCAAATTTTAGACAAGTTGCTGAAGCAGTTTGCCATTCTTGTGTCATTTGCCAACAGTAAATGCAGGGAAAGGGACAGTGGTTAATTTGAGCCACATTGAAAGAGCTGGAGGTCCATTCAGCAGAATGCAAATGGATTTTATTGAGATGCCTGTGTGTTGAGGGTTGAGATGTGTTGTTGATTGTATGCATCTTTAGTCATTGGATTGAAGCATACCCTACACAAAGAATTGATAGTCTCACAGTAGCGAAACTATTGCTTAGGGAACTGATACCGCATTTCGGGTTTCCGATCTCTTTTGAATCAGATAGGGGAAGTCACTTCAACAATGAAGTAATTAAATTACTGTGTGCAGCATTGAACACTGAGGAGAAGTTGCATTGTAGTTACCGCCCTGAAGCGACTAGTGGAACAGGTGAATGGTACATTTAAGTCAAGAATTGCCAAGATGTGTGCTGCTACAAATTTGAAGTGGCCTGACATGTTGTCTTTAGTGTGGACAAGACAGGATTGCCACCCCATGAGATCCTCATGGGCAGAACAATGAGGTTACCAGTGGTCCCAGCAAATGCACTTGTCAACATTACAGATCATATGGTGTTGGATTTCTGCAAGGGTCTGATTGATGTAGTCCGCTCTTTTTCTCAGTAGGTGGAGGCCACTACACTGCCACCAATCCATGACCCAGGGCACAACCTGAGAGCTGGGAACTGGGTTGCCATCCGAAAGCACATGAGAAAGACGTGTTTGGAGCCTCGTTGGAAAGGACCATACCAAGTGGATCTGACAACTACTACAGCTGTGAATTGTGCTGGAATTCTGAACTGGATTCACCCAAGTCACACAAAGAAGGTGGCAGGTCCACTGGATCATGAAGATGCGTTGTTGAGAGTACCAACAGTGAGACAAATCTCAGGGCCGGAAGGAGAAGAAAGAGGATCTAAGCTCATTGAGGATGGTTCAGTCACTCCTGTGAGAGACGAGGGAGGAGACCTCCAGGAGGGTATTGGAGAGCCTATCTTAACTGAAACAGCAGGAGAGGCTAGTCAGAGTAGGGATTTCCCAGAAGCCGATGATCTTGAGAGACACTCAGAGCAATTGTCAGACCCAGAAGGGGAAGCAGTTGAGGTGGATCAAATTCAAAGTGATCCGACTCCTCCTGAACCGGTTGCAGGTCTGTCAAGAGAAAACACCACAGAACAAGGAAAAGGTTCAAGTTCAATCCTGAAGAGAATACTGACAAAGGGCTTACTGAAAGGAGATAAGTGGCCTGAATCAGAAGTGGAGAAAAGGAAATAAGTGGTTGTTGAACCAACAATCGAGGAAGAAATAGAAGGAAAGAAGATCTAAGTGAAGGAGAGATGAATGGCGATCGAAAATTGAAGAGAAAGAGAATAGCAAGTCGAAGATACGCAGAACCTGAATGGGTGCATGCAACTACTAATGAATAGCAGCAAGAGTTTATGTCTTTTTGTTTTGATAGAGAAGTTCTGGGTCACTATTTTGGCATGTGAAGGAAGCTAATGAACTGAACTGTTGAAACAATCTGAGAGAAAAATTTTGAGAAAGAAACTGTTTTAGAAGTAACGGGAAGAGACATTGTTAACCTGATTTGACTTTTTGAAACCTGACTTTGACAAAGCTGCTAACCGATTTTGACAAGGGTTCCTGGAAGTGAAACTGAACTGCTGAAAGAAGAGTTGTCTTATTTTTGCTGCAAGTTTTTTAAAATTTCTTCTGCTTTCTGATTATTTACAGATCATGAGTAACATTACTCAACAAGGTAGGGATATTAGGTGCTGTAAATATATGAGCATTGGTTTAGAGATTTTGTGTGGAATATTGTTTGTGGTGTTGATTGTGGATATGTCTGTTCTTGATTCAAGAAAAGCCAACCATACTTCTGCTTTTGAGACGACTACTGCACTAACGGCATTAGAGAAGTTTAAGTTCGACGAGAATTATTTGCATGGGAATACTAATGTGCAGGGAGAACTTTCTACTAAAGTTTTCTGTTGCTTAATGAGTGAATATGTTGAGACAATGGATTTGAAGAATTGTTTTGTGTGTATGCAGATTCCTTCATCAGTCAAGGAAGTAGTCACATATCATAGTTTACCTTTAACCTGCAGGATGAGTTGTAGTCTGTTACTAACAAGGTTTTATAACCAGGAGTACATTCAGTACTTCTAGTCAAATCATGATGTTGTGTTCTCATTTTCCTTATAATTAGGTATTTGAGTAGAGTAGCAAAGGATAATGGCATAGTATTACTTAGGGGTTTCTTTGAACCTACATTAACGTTTTGCACTGCTTATGCGCAAAGAAATAACTTGACATGCTTGCTTACACCTTTAGAGAAGAGCTTCTTAGATCACACAGATGACGGAAGAAAAGCATTAAAGGAGAAATTAGAAAAAGGCTTAGACTAGAGGACTTACAAGAATGATTATGCTTATAGTGCAATTAAAACGCAAGGGAAATTAGCTTTGAACGTGCAACACATAGGGAAACTTTGTATATATAGGCCTAAATCGCGCACTAACACTTTATTTGTGGGTACGAGAAAATGTAGGCATGTCTTTTTTTTCAGAGTAAATGGACTTTTATGTTGAATGGGCAGGACCCTGCAATTTTAGGGACTTAGTATATTTGTGGACTTAATGCTTATTACCGTCTTCCAAGAGGATGGTATGGGACATGTTATTTGGGGATAGTTTTCCCAAAGATTTATCAAATGGAGGATCTGAAAAAGTTTCTGAAATTGACTGAATTACATCAGGAGAGACAGAGGAGGCAGTCTTCTTCTGCTATAGTGGGGGATATATTTAGAGCAGTGATTCCTTCAGTGGGAGTCATTCTGAATTAGATAAAGATTCGAAAGTTGTATACTATTGTGTATAACATGCTGACAAACTTTTCAGGGGCCAATACTCCTGATAGAAACTCAATTGGCTGCTGATAGAGCCATGACTCTTCAAAATCGTCTTGCTTTAGACATTCTTTTAGCGAAGGATGGTGGGGTCGGTAGAATGATTAATTCAAGACATTGTTGTTTGTATTTCCAGATAACAGTAAAGAGATAAGAGACATACTTACTAATCTGACTAATGCAAGTGCTGATTTGAAAGACCAGGTGTTTTGGAAAAGGCTGGCAAAGGGTTTGCTTCAGTGGGAAATTGGCTCAGCAACATTTGGAATGGGGATCTATTGAAAATACTGCAAAGGGATATTAATTGTTGTGGTTGGTTTATTGGGATGGGGATTATGCAAATTATGTAAAAGGATTACATTGAAAAAGTCAAGGAATAATCAGAGGAGGGAAGAAAAGAAAAGGGAAACATTTTAAACAGAAAATTCAAGGGAAAAGCAAAATTATGAAGGGATTGAATTAAGAGAAATTTAACTGATGAAAAAATCTGTGAGTAATAGTGTGATGACATTTAGTCACAGGAGGGATTGCTAGCGTGGGTGTTTTTAATAAGAAGTTATTAATTAGTGCTTATATATTTTGAATAATGAGTTTATATAGAAAATGAAAAAACATAGAAAAATAATGCACACATTTGAAAATATAACACGAAGAATAGCCACCAATATTAACAAAGTGTACTAATCAATGATTAATACTTATGAAATATTGAATATGTGTTAGACTAATACAGTAATGTGTCATATTAAGGGATCTGAATTTAGCTTTAGCCTTATAAATTGTAGGCCTTAACTTAGCGAGTGTCTTGGCCTATTTTGCCAGGCCTCATGCAGAAGCTGTATTTCTTAGCATTTGATAAAAATGCTAACCGAGTGAATTAAACTGTGAAATGTCAATTGTATTGTTCACATGTGCTCATAACATAAGCTTTTTGTGAGAACCGACTGCTAGGAGATGATGTTCTGCAACATTTTATCTGCAATGTGTGTGAGACTGACTTTCCCAGGACAAGAACAATGAATATACTGACTAGGGTGGAAGCTGCAACAATATTGTTACCTGATAAGCCGGATGATAAGGACATCACAAGACGAACCAATCACCAATATGAGAACGGAGAACTATTAGAATTCATAGATTTGGTATAGGAGTTTTATTGGACAGAGTGTGAACATACAATTAACTGACCAATAGGGAATTAGGGGATAGTTTAGGTGACTTTGACATAACAACGCCGCAGAGGGAGAAGATTCAGACACTTTATTCCGACACTCTGAGAGAAGAGAGATCATTCTGCCATTTTGACATTGGGCTCATATCCCCCTGACTGAGAGCCTAATGCCTTGCTAATCAACTGATTTCCTGAGGTCGAAGACTGATTCTGCTTTGCTGACCCATACCGAGGAAAGGTATCCCCTGAAATGTGATTATTATGCATATTTGTTTCCTTTCTAGGTACCAACTGCGCTGTTTTGTCTATGACTCTATCATAGTTAGATGTTTTCCAAATTGGTGTTACTAAATTGTTTTGCATGAAGCCCAACATGCTGATGCTAATCTGATGTTAGTAGGGGATCCTGATTTATGACAATAGAGACTAATGCTTGATGGATTTCTCTGCTTAACTTCATGTATTTCATCTCGTTGATGCAGCTGACTCTGCTATTGATTTGCACCGTAGCTTTAGAATGTGTTGTAGTTCAAGCTTTGAGTAGATTGCATTTCTTCTGCCGTCTTTGGACAACCAGTGTTGTTTGTGTATGTGTTTCATTTGATTTTGAGATTATTCTACATGACCTTAGCCTTGTTAATATAGGGAAATAAACATTCTAAACTTTTACTAAAGATATGGTTATTCATGACTGAAAGGTCATGGTGCGTGATAATTACTGACTCCATTTATTATTGATTTAATTGATTACCAATGATTGTTGATTATTGTGTATCGATTATTGATTTATGTACCGGAGCTATGGTCAGAACTTCTTAAATGCGAGTCAAAAGGTTCATCGACCTATTTGTGTCCCCTTGTAAGTTTGCTTATTAAGGTCTGACTTTAACACTGCAAGAAGCAAAACAACAACTACAAACAGAATGCAGTTGTAATTCACAGCCATTTATTTATCAAGCAGGGGACAATGTCCCGTTGTCAAACAAATACAATCTGAAAAATAAAACCATTTGCCGAAAGGAGTTCATAACAAAGTTTTCCTTTTGGCATAACAGAAAACTTTCAATTCTACTTATTTACGCACACAATATTATAGGAACCTGAACTTCTTCATAAACCGAAGGTCTGTGAAGAATTATTACTCCAAAAAGTAATATATTCATATTTGTTTTGAAGAACCTTAGATTGTTACCTAGGAAAGAATCGGTGGACAAACTGTTAATAGTGTTTAAATTGCATTTCTCTTGAGTGCGATTATTTTACTTCTGCGACCTAGGGACTTATTTTTGTATGCAATTCTAGCATGTTTTTCAACATTATGATTGTAGACATTATGGAAATTGTATAAATTCCCAGAGCGTTGCCCAAGCATTTCTGCCAAGATGTAGAAATGAGGGTATCTAGTGAATACGTTTTTATAAGAAAAATGTTAGACGTGAGGAGGTAATTCCTAAGTGGATATTCTATTGTCTCTCCTTGTCTCTGTTAACTATATTTTACAATATAGTTCTAAATGTTTTGCAGTAATTACTTATGTAAATTTGGACATTTGTTCCCGCATTTTGTTTTATGTTAGTAGATTCCATGTATACATTTATTGCATTGCCACTGTTAAATAAAAATCCCCAATGAAATAAATGACAAAACAAAAGTATCCCAAGCGATTTAAAGCTGATTTTCAATGCAGTCTAAGACTTATACAAAATACTTAAAATAAAGAAAACAAATGCCTAAATAATGACATATTTTGTTTAACCTGTTAACTGCTGAGTCTGTACTCCACCCACCTCTCGCACCCCCCAAACTCTGAGCCTTTTTTGGCTATTTGGGGTAGTTTGTGTTTGGCCTCCGTAACTTTTTTTGCACAAATGGTTCACTATGTCAATTTTGAGTCCTGTTTTCCAATGTCCTGGTGATTCTAAAGGTACCCAGGATTTGTGGATTGCCCTCGAGGGGACCGAGCAAATAGTCAAAATATAGCTTTCAGGAACACGCAAAGCTGAATCAAATTTTACCATAGTATCTGCATTTTTCAAAGAGGTGGCACATTTTTTAAATTTTTTGTGCTTTCAACCTACCAGTTTGTGGTGGAAACCAGTTTGAAACCATTAGGTGGTCCAGGAAAGCTATATATTTCTGAAATATAGACAAAAGTAAAACCCAGCCATGGGTGATATATATAGACCCTTCAAGGTTTTCCCAAAGAAACTAACTATTGAAAGTCTTGGAGAACAGACTTATGGTAAAACTCCACCAACTGGCGCGTGGTGGGATTTTTTTGCAGGCAGCTTTCGAACAACAAGTTAGCAAGCTTCAGCAATAATTTGCATCTCGTAAAATGATTTTTGGGCACCAGAACACTGCCTGTTGACATTTCACAACACAGGCAGTTGCAGCAGGTCGTGACCCTTCTCTGTGAGAAAGCTGCAGCTCGAGTAGTAAATGCACTCGAGGGGCAGAGAGAAGCAGCACCCTCTGCCATGCTGCGTAGTGCTGTTCTCAATCCTTTTACAGCATGGAACAAGCTTTCTGTGATAAAAATCAGATCGAGAAGTGCAGCATGCCCTAATTCCGCCCAGTCGTAAGACTCCTTGGAATATCACAGTGTTTGTATGCACCTAAGCAAAATTCCGTGGATTCAAACTTGGCGAGTTCCACTCACCCTTAGTTTTGGGCCCTCGCTCAGTGAACACTCAGAAAAACCTAGCAAAAAGACTAGAAAACTAACAGAGTCCAAGGTGACGTGCATAGATCCAATTAGGTTTTTTTTTACCGACAACGCTTGATAAATGTGAAAACTTTGCATGAGAACATGAATTTTCTTTACATTTCTGTGAAGGAAATTTCCAAAATCCACAGAAATCAACAAATTTCCTATCACCCAGCGTTACCCTACTTGTGTCAATAAAACACTGTTCCACTTGTGTGACTGGACCTAGTGTCCACAACTTTTCACCTTGAGACCTACAATTTTGTTGACTTTGTTTTTGCTGGCCTCAGGATTCTGCGTACTTTACTCCTGTCACCAGTGCCAAAGTGCTGTGCCCTTTCACTAAACATGGAAATATTGGCTTATCCCCAATTAATATATTTAATTTACTTTTAAGTGCCTATTAAAGTGCACTATATGTGTTCAGGCCCTGTAAATTAAATGGTACTAGTTGGCCTGCAGCACTGATTGTTCCACCCACTTAAGTATCTCTTTAAACATAATGCAGGCCTGCCACTGCATATTCTATGTGTGCCGTTTTGAGCTGCCATGTTGGCATGGGAAAATACTCTTTTGGCCAGGCTGAAGCTTTCCTGTTTAATACACAAAAGTCACCCCTATGGTAGGCCCTAATTTGCCCCAAGGGCAGGTTGCATTGTATTTAAAAAGTAGGACGTATTTTTTAGTACTACATCTCCTGGTGGTGAAAAACGCTTACATTTGTTTTTTACCACTGCAAGGCCCATCTCTCCCTTGAGATAACATTAGGATTACCTTATTCCATTTTATAAATGTAATTCACAATCTGAAACAGATAATTGTTTAGCTTTGTGTCTCTTGAATCACAATTTAAAATCACAACTTATGGTGAAGTTGGATTTTAAATTGCATTTCTGAAAATGCCACTTATAGAAAATTGTCTGGGGTAAGGGACAGCTAAGCTATATGTATTCTCCTTAGACAGCCACATACAAAGGGAGCTTAGGTGTGTCTTGATGGTCCTTCCTGGGCAGGATCGTAGGGAGAAGCTGGACATAGCCACATTTACACCTGAGTAGGCTGCATTTTATCCACACACAAATGGATGCACTCCCCCCTACAGTGAGCCTGTCACCAGTGTGGAAGTGCATCGCTTTGAAGTCTCCCCACTTGAAAGGCACAAATGGGTAGATGTACTGGACCTCAGAAACCCCTAACAGTACACTTCTTGACCTGTGAATAGTCTGCCAGGGAGAAGGACTGTGGTGCTGCTACAAGGAACTCCACTCTGCTAGACTACTACTCTGGTGGACTCCTACTTTGCTGTGATGGCCTGCTGCCAGCCTCCCTCTTGCCTGGGAGTGAGAAGGACTGGGCCTGCATCTCTATAACCTAGAACCATAGTGACTGCAAAGACTTGCTGGTGTGCCTCCTGTTTTCTAAAGTCTCAGGGACCTAAAGGGCTTCCAAGTCACCTACTACAGCACTTAGGCCCTGATTTATACTTTTTGCTGCAAAACTGCTCAAACGCAGTTTTGCTGCAAAGAATATAGGGGGTCATTCCGACCCTGCCGGGGACTGCGGATGCACCGCCAACAGGCTGGCGGTGCATCCAGGCCAATTCTGACCGCCGCGGTCAGAAAAGGGAAACCGGCGGTTTTCCGCCGGTTTTCCCCTGGCCTGAGGAATCCTCCATGGCGGCGCTGCAGGCAGCGCCGCCATGGGGATTCCGACCCCCTTACCACCAGCCTGGTTCTGGCGGTTTTGACCGCCAGAACCTGGCTGGCGGTAACGGGTGTCGTGGGGCCCCTGGGGTCCCCTGCAGTGCCCATGCCAATGGCATGGGCACTGCAGGGGCCCCCTAACAGGGCCCCACCAAGATTTTCAGTGTCTGCATAGCAGACACTGAAAATCGCGACGTGTGCAACTGCACCCGTCGCACCCTTTCCACTCCGCCTGCTCCATTCGGAGCCGGCATCCTCGTGGAAGGGGGTTTCCCGCTGGGCGGGCGGCCTTCTGGCGGTCGCCCGCCCGCCCAGCGGGAAACTCAGAATTACCGCGGCGGTCTTTTGACCGCGCAGCGGTATTCTGACGGCGGGACTTTGGCGGGCGGCCTCCGCCGCCCGCCAAAGTCAGAATGACCCCCATAATGTTGGCTCGCTCCATTCCACAGCACCAGCCGGGCACCATATTAAAGGAATAATGAGAGGCGGAGCCAAGATGGCGACCGGGAGAGACGCTTGAATCGGCGCTCCTCTCGGGTTCGCCCAAGAAGAACTTGCGGGGCGCTCCGGGGGCGCCGCTCCCGCACCTCTTGTGGCGGGACCTGTCCTGTGGGTCGTTCTCGCCCCAATGCCGGCTCCGTGATCGTCCATTTTGCTGCCCGCGCCGGGCTGGACGAGGCCCTGGAGCCGGGCAGAGAGGTGGGTGCGCGGAGCTGATGCGGCCCACCTCGTGAGGGCGTGAAGCCCAACATTGGATGAGTCCCGCGCTGGGTGCCCCCCCCGCTAAATATTCGTTCGCCGTAGGCTTCCTCCCCTCCCCCCCCTATATCGGGTGAGGGGGGCCTCGTGAGACAGCAGCGGGGGGGATCGGCGCACGGGGGCCCTGGACTGATGTGGAGGAGTGAAGGAGCGGGGTGTCGTGCCTCCCCCTGCAGGGGGCCCTGTAGGAAAGCAACAGCAGGCTTGAGGGTAACCTACTACAAGTGCGGGCTGGGAAATGGCCCCTGAATACTCCGGATGTTATATGAGGCGATGAAAGTACTGAGCGAGCCCGTGAGTCATCAAAACTGTGGGCCCCACTCCTCTTCTGCGTGCCGAAGAGGGACTGGAGCTGGGCACTGATTGCTGACCTCGTGTGGTGCTGGCTGGCCTGATTGCCCGTGAACTCACTTAAAAATCCACCAGTAGGCCTGAGACCGCAAAAATTGCAGCCTGTACCGGCGTGGCCCTGAGGAGAAGAGCGCGCCTTATTCGCTATCGCGGCCTAGAGTACGAAAGCGATTGCCAGAGTTCAGGAGGCACCAGGTCGCGATAGACAAGTCAAAATGGCCGGGAGGTCTAAATCAGCAAAGAATCAGGATCGGAACGCGCAGGGTCAGGCACCTGGAGACCAGCAGCATACGCCCTCCTTGCAGTCGCTGGAGTCCACACTCATGACTCACTCCTCACAATTTGAGAAAGTGTTACAAGCAATCATGGACACCAAAACATCGTTGGAAACCAGGATAGATACGGTATCGCAAGACTTAAACATCCTCAGGGTAGATCACGGCAAACTATCTGATAAAGTGAAGTCAACGGAGGAGGCAATAAGTGCGCTGACCCCAAAGGTCGAGGAGAATCAAAAACAAATTCTCCGCCTGAATGCAGAAGTTAAGTCACTGCAGAGAAGAACAGAGGAGGCGGAGGGCAGATCCCGCCGCAACAATGTTCGGTTTCTTGGCTTTCCTGAAAAGACGCTGGATCAAAGCTCGGAGCTTCTGCTGGAACAATGGTTAATCAGGGAGGTTTTGAATGGCTCTCCATCCAAATTTTTCTCGGTGGAGAGAGCATATAGAATACCAGGACGCCCTCCAGCACCGGGCCAACCTCCGAGACCACTGATAGCCAGATTTCTGAATTTCAGGGATCGGGATACCATACTCCAACGGTTCCGCAGCAAAGGCCCATACAGCTATGAGGACTCGAGAGTGCATGCTTATCCAGACTTCACCCAGGAAGTACAAAGGCAACGTAACTCCTTTAACCAAGTCAAACAACGCCTCCGGGAGTATGACATAAAATATGCACTAATGTTCCCCGCCAAATTACGTGTAATTTTAGAGGAACGCACTCACCTGTTCACCTCACCAGAAGATGCCTGGACGTGGATGCATGCTAAAGGTGTAGCCCAGCCACGCGGGGAGGCTGGGGGGGATGCAAACTGGACAACGACGAAACAAAGGAAACGTTCCAAGAAACATACCAGGGGCCAGCCCACGGAGGAGCAGGCGGCGGAAGAGAGAGCAAGAGCCCTCAAAGAAACCCCCCTGTTAACTCAGAATTCTTTCGAGTTGCTCAGGACCCACCCGGTGGAGGGGTCGGATTCGGACTCGTTCAGCTCGAACTCTACACTAACGGAGGGTGGGAGGGGCCCGGAGATCACCCCCAGATCCGCAGACATACTTTAAATGTTCACCACTGAACTATCCCCCCGAGTGGGGACCAACCTCCAAGTCTGGAGCACAGAATCTAAAATTGCGACTTTCTCCTGAAATAGGTGGTAACATCACCTGAACTTATGTATCCTTGCTTGTTTGTTCCTGGTGATAACGCCTCTATCCGTACTAGGCGCGAGTGGTGGCTTGGTACGGGGGAGGCCTGCGGGGCCGTGCCCTTGGAGTGCCCTAAGACAACTGCGGACTGCGTCCGCAAAAGGATGCGAGCCCCTAAAATGAGCCGCATCCGGATAGTATTATTGCCCCCCCGCAGATATCCATGCGGATATATCTTTACCCACACCCACTATGGGTGTGTTGCTTGTTGCAAATTCACAGTTGGGGTTGGGATCCAGTTGGAGTGGGGAAGTGGGTAATCGTTAGTTTGTGCACTACCGGCCTGACCATAATATTAGCTATTCGCCCTGTGGTGTGGGACCCGGGTGGGGGGTGTGGTGGGGGGCCGGGGGCTGGGGGAGGCCTCCCGGGGGTAGGGGGGCAGGACATTCGTTTACCCTCAAGTGAATGATGGCCCAACCCACTGCTCATAGAGCGTACAAATATGTCATAATCACCTGGAATGTCAGGGGATTGGGGACCCCGAGTAAGAGGTCAAGGGTGCACACAAGACTTAAACGCCATTGCACGCATATTGCAATCTTACAAGAGACTCATCTGCGTGACCCAGACTTGCAGGATCTACGCGCTAAATGGGGAGGTCAGATAGTGGGTACATCCTATTCATCATTTGCGAGGGGGGTTCTCATATGGATAGCAGGGAATGTCCCCTTTACTCAAACTTCATACAAGATAGATAAAGAGGGCAGGTATGTGGTGGTGGAGGGCAAACTGGACGGCAAACAACTGGCAATCATAGGGGTATACGCTCCTAACAGCGCACTATCTGAGTTCCTGAGTTCACTTACCCCAACGCTATTAACGCATCCCGAATCACCTGCTATATGGGGAGGAGACTTTAACTGCACGCCAGACCCAGCATTAGACAGGTCAAATCCCCCCACACATTCAACAGCAATCAGACTCCTCGGCCGTCCACTATTGTCATGGGCCAGTAATATGGGCCTTCACGACATATGGCGTATGAAACATCCACAAATTAGGGAGTATTCTTTTTACTCAGCTCCTCATAAGGTACACACAAGGATTGATTTGTTCTGGGGCACTCAGGAGATCTGCACGGGGGTCAGCGGTACAGACTACCTAGCCAAGACATTATCAGATCACTCACCGCTCAGTATCACTTTGGATTGGGGCAGGAGGCGCCATGCTATCCCAACGTGGAGGCTACAAGTGGAAGCATTACACGACCCTGCATTCATAGATGCACTGAGGACAGCGCTAAAACAGTATTGGGAATCTAACACCGGCACCACAAATTTAAGGGCAACAGAATGGGATGCACACAAAGTGGTAATCCGTGGGCATTGTATCTCCACTACATGGGGGGTTAGGCGTACACTTCATGCAGAGGTTAGCAAACTGGAGGAAAAGCTAAGGGCATTAGAAAACGCAGTTGCTTGCAATGTAACGCCATACTCGGCTCTGAGGGAAACGCGCGCGGAACATGCAAAGGCTGATGCTACATTACGCCTACACGATCACAAACATCACATGGCTAGACTACAGGCGGAAGGCGATAGATCTGGTAGGCTGCTCGTGTGGCTGTTGCGGGAGGACCGTCGGTGCCCTCCAATAGGGTCGATAATTACAGGCGTAGGCGCAATAGCCACCACACAGGTAAATATAAATGATGCGTTCAGGGAATACTATACACAATTATACACCAAAAGTACATCATGTACCATCCAACAGCTTGAGTCCTTCCTAGCAGACTCTCCCCTGCCCCAACTAACAAACACTGACAGGGAGTCTTTAGAAGCCCCCATCACGTTGGGGGAACTCAACAAGGCCCTCGAACAATTACCTAGGAATAAAGTCCCAGGGACGGACGGACTGCCGTCAGAATATTACTCCACGTTTGCGACACACCTTAACACATATCTCCTGAAAATATTCGAGGAAGCAGAGGTCAACGGAAACCTGCCCCCCTCGATGAGAGAGGCAATGATAGTGGTCCTCCCAAAGCCTGGGCGTGACCCCACTGATGTCAGATCCTACAGGCCCCTCTCACTGTTGAACCTGGACTGTAAGATATTGGGCAAAATTCTGGCTAATAGGTTAGCTCCCTACATGCATATCCTGGTACACGAGGACCAGAATGGATTCATCCCGAAACGTAGCACCTTCCTAAACATTCGGAGGCTGCTCAGCGTGATGGGTGACTCCCTCCCGACTGCACTCGAGGAAGCGGTGATATCGCTTGATATAGAAAAAGCGTTTGATACATTAGAATGGGACTTCCTGTTCGCCACCATGCAGTTATTGGGCCTTGGCCCAAAATTCATAAACTGGGTACGCATTTTATATACTGCCCCGCAGGCTAGGGTAAAGACGGGAGGAGTGGTATCAGATGCTTTCTCGATTTGCAGAGGAACAAGACAGGGTTGTCCGCTCTCCCCCCTCCTATTTGCCTTGGCAATGGAACCGCTAGCTGCACGCGTCCGGGCCAAAAAAGAAGAATGGGGGGTGTCAAGGAATGGTACTCTCCACTCCATATCATTATACGCAGATGATGCCCTGATATACGTACGCAGGGCAGAAGATGCATTGGCCCCAGTGATGTCGCTACTGTCTGAGTTCGGAAGGTTATCTGGTTTAATGGTTAACTGGGGGAAATCCTGTATATTCCCACTAGTCAGCTGGCCCCCTGTGAGGCAAGAAAATGTTCCAACGGGTCACCTAAAATGGTGTTTTCACACATTTAAATATCTAGGGATCAATGTCTACCATAAGCCTGAAGATCTAAGGGATGGAAATCTGGGGAGAGCAGTGTCTTCTGTAAAAAGCTCGTTATGCTTCTGGAATAAATTACCACTCTCACCACTGGGTAAGGTAGCTATAGCAAATATGTTGATATTACCTAGACTGTTGTATTATTTTGCGGCCCTACCAATCACTATCCCCAAAAGTTTTTTTATCGGTCTGAACTCTATTCTACTGCAGCTGGTGTGGGGTGAGGGCAGAAGGCGGGTTGCACTGACCACGCTGCACCATCCGGTAGCAATGGGTGGACTGGGCGCTCCAAACTTCGAGCTCTATTCCGCGGCAGCACAGCTGCAGTGGATTTTATATTGGCTACATAGGCCTAGTTCAGCAGAAACTATATGGCTGAAGTCCCGTCTTCAAGACTCTCCAACACTGACCTGGCTGCTGGATAAGCAGAATAAAAGCACATGCACCAATCCATTGATGTTAACGGCACATTCATACTGGAAGAAGTATGTCCAAGGGGGGAGTAAAGCATTTCCTTACTCTCCACTCCTCCCACTGGAATGGCTCCCCGGTTGGACAGACGCGGGTTCATTTTCACCCATAACTTGGCTAGAGGCGGGTATAAATGAAGTGGGAGATTGCTTCGAGGAAGGGAAATTGATGACCTTCGAAGCTATACAGGCCCTCACAGGGATTAATCGTGGGCAGTTCCTGGCATATCACGCAATATGTCATGCAATCAGGAAAACATGGGCATCAGTCGACTCAGAGCCTGATATCACAGCTACCCTGCATCACATGCTGAGGTGTGACTCCCAAGTAAAAGCAGTATCAAACCTTTACAAGCTTCTGAACAAACCCCCGGGTGACAACCTGCAGAAAGTCAGGGAGAAGTGGGACAGTGTATTGCCCAACCCGGTCTCTGAGTCAGAATGGTCAAAAGCTTTGAGCCACACACGAGAGGTATCAAGAAACCCTAGATTCAGATATACACAGTTTAATTACTTACATCAGACATACCTGGCACCGGCCAGGATCAAACATATGTTCCCCGGGTCGGATCCAGCCTGCCCCAGATGCAAAAAACCAGCAGCACAGTTCTATCACATGGTCTGGGAGTGCCCGAGGCTGGGAGGGGGCTGGGAGAGGGTGGTTAAAACCTTAGCGGAGATCACGGGGCTCAACTTGAACATGGATCCCAGGTCCTGCTTACTTGGACTGAGGCCAAGAACGAAAAGAAATAAACACTCACACAGGTTTGTAGACTTAGCGTATGTAATCTACAAAAGACTGATAGCTATGAGCTGGAAGGCTCGTAACATGCCTGACTTAAAAGTCTGGCTTGCCCTCACGCTACGCTGGGCTCGCGCTGAGCATCAGTTGCTAATAAACTTAGCCCGTAGGGGTCTGGGTCGGATGGGAGAGGAGGCCTGGGGTGTATTAGTCTCCAGATTGGAAGCTAAAAATGACGAAAGACCCCCCTGAATTATAGTCAGCTGTGCCCACTTAGCGGGCTGAGGGCCTAGCCCTCTGCAATAAGATAACAATGCACTTGGAGGCACACACACATCTTGCATTAATACCTCACCAACACTGATGACCTGACGGCTCGCCCCCCCCCTCCCCCCCCAACACAAGCATGCCAAGGCACCAATAGTTCTGCACACTTGACCAATGGACATTAGCGCAGAGCTCTGCATCATGGGATCCTCCCGCCTTTTCTTCTTCCGTCCCTCCCCCCTTCCCTCCTACGCTGGGTTCCTTCGCCCCCCCCCCCCCCCTGCTCCCGTGTGGGGGGTGTCGGGGGCTCTGATCACCTGGGGCGATAGATCCACGCTGCACCTGTACGCCTCTCCTTACGTGGCGTTGGATTGACAGTGTCGGGCAGGTTTAGCGGGCCGGGAAGTGCACACAAGTTCTTAGTAGTTTAGTTTATAGATAGATACTAATAGGGGAAAGCCGGATGACACACCGCAAATTGATGTTGAACTGTAACAATGACTTTATTTGCAAGGAAATGTATGGCTTTTTGTTTTGAAAAACTAATAAAAACATGTTTTAAAAAAAAAAGGAATAATGAAAGACGGCGCTAAACTTGGGCTAGTGTCTTAAAAGAAGATGCTAGCCGGGTGGTGGTGGCAGTAGGTAAGGAGGGGGTTGTGCACCAAAAAATGACACTAGCTTGGTTAGTGCCAAAAATGCCTCTAACCAGACTAGCACCATTTCCTGGCGCACAACCACCAAAAACATGACTCTTGTCTTAGGAAAGATAAGAGTCATGCCCACCACCCCAGTGGCCAGCACAGGGGGCAAGTATCCCCTGGGCATGGTCATTGCACCCTCTGCCATGCAGGGGGCCCCAAGTTAGGCCCCCCCAATGGCAAAATAAATAAATAAATAAATACATACTTACCTGGACTTACCTGGGATGGGGTCCTCCATCCTCGGTTGGCCCTCTGGTGGGGGTGTTCCTGGGGCTTCGGGAGGGCACCTATGGACCCATTCCATGGTGTTTAACCATGGAAATGGGTCCACAGGTTCCATTACGCCTAGTCTGACCCAGGCGTTAAATAATGGTGCATATCAGGATTTTAACATTTATTTAGCGCCTCCTCCCTCTCTTGCTTCATTTTAGCATAGGAGGATAAATATATGGGGCTATGAGGATAGGTAGGTGCATGCATCCTAAAAAAATGGTGCAAACTCCTCTATTTTGACGATAGAGTGTCCCAACTATTAGTCTTACCCTGCCAAGTGATGCCAATCCAGCCCTCAGCCCTTGGGGTATAAAGTGCTGCTCCTGTCAGAACCAAAGCATCACCATCACTGCGCGGATCAACCTCACAGCATTGCCTACAGAATTGGCGCATCTCGGACCTGACACATTGCTGCATGATTAAAATCAATGCATCCTCGCTACTGTATGGGAAGGATCCATGCATCACCTTCACTGCAGGGATCAACACTGACGGATCGCTTCATTCTTCTCCCAGCATCTTCAAAATCGATGCAAACAGGATTAAGGCCCAGTGGGGTCTCCATAGCCGGCCCGCGCTCCACCATGGTCATCCTGAACTTGTGACTTTATCCTGGTCCGGTGTGACCACATATCCCCGTTTGGTGCTTCTTGTTTCTAAGCTCTATTTCACAGTTCATTCTTTAAAAATACATATCATGAGTTCTACTCTTTGGATTTTTGCCATTCTGACTAGGTGTGGTGTCTTTTTGTGTTGTGTTTTCACTGTTTTATTGTTTGAAGTTTTGCACAAATACATAACATAATGCCTCTTAAGTTCTGCCAGACTGCTGTGTGCCAAGCTACCAGAGGGTGAGCAAAGGTTAACCTAGGGTGTGTTTGTATCTTACCCAGACTAGGATTGTGGTTCCTGCCTGGACAGGGTGCATACCTCTGCCAACCACACATGCAATATCTAACAACCTAATAAGTGAGACTCCTGGAATATGAGGAAGGCTGGGGAAACCCTCTCAGCTTACTGAAGAATGGCTGCCCTTTTAATGCCATCTAGTAGATGGTTGCCATTCCAGGATCATACAAAAAAGTTAACTATTTGAACTTTAGGGGTGGTGAAACATAAAAAAAGTGGTGTTGTAGGTGGACGTACAGGGTGTCCAGGGCCGTGGAGTACGTACGTGCTATATTTAGGCTGTGGGACATGTACAATTAAGATCTCAGGCTCTGGACTGAGTACTGGTAACTTCACATAAACCAAATAAACCAGCAACTCCCCCCAGATTCCCCCTCCCCATACTGTCCCCCTAATAGCATCAGTTGCCCCTACACTATCATGGAAACTCAATGTTGTTTCTAGTTTTTGGAGAAATCAGTTAAAAAGCTCCAGCTTATGGGAGCCAGGAGCCTATGAAGAACCCTGGAGCTTATGAAGTACGGTATGTACCCCGGAACCAGTGAAAGAATCTAAAAGTACAGGACAGTCTGAGCGACACACGAGCAGGCACAGTGTAGAGTCGGGGGCAGTCCCATATTCATCATGTTATATTCTGGGCCACTCAAGGGCAGGACAACCTGGGATTACCCAGGGAAATCCATCGGTGGTTCTTAATTTGAAGATCCTGCAACATGGTTGGCAGAGTCAGATCTCTGCAGGTCCAACTCAGTTCCAGAGAATTCAGGACCTTCGGGTAGGTCACGTCGTCAGTCAGACCTTGTCATTCTTTCTGATTGGGGGTATGGGGTGTTTGGCTGACAGCCCCCTCATGCCTCCCATGACCTCTTCTCAGTTTTGTCAGATCTGTCGAGATTCTTTCATTCCACCACCCAGCCCCAGGCCTCTTCTGGAGTGTTGAATAAATGGGTGCAGAGTTCTGGATCATTTCCAGAGTGGTGGAGACCAGCAACATGTAGTGAAGATTCATTGCTCTTAATTTTTTTTTTAACTTAGTCAAAGTATTTCTGTTTCTGCTGTACCAGTCTTGAATAATCGGAGAAAATCATAATACATGTGGACTGATGCATGAAATAAACCTTTCATGCCTCTTGAAATATTATTTCTCAGCCCCAGAAATGGAGGATCAGAACTATCATGGACAATGAGGGTCCCCCAGCAGAGTCTTGGTCACCAACGATCTATAGGTGCGGTCCAGAACGAACAAAGGGGAGAGAAGATCAGCCGATATCTAGTATTTGGGCCAGTTCTCCAGAAATTTCTTAGGGTATGTGCCTACTATAGGCTCTGGGTAATCCACAAATCAGAGGTTGGTCTACCAAGATATATCTTTGATCTAGCCTCATGTTGTTGTATTGAGAAGACTAGCTTTGAGACTGTGGTCTTGAGTGGGAATATTTCATCTTCCAGAGTTGAGTCTTAACTTTTGGCCCCTGTAACCTCGTTGGCGAAATTGTTGAGGTCTTGTCTGAGTAGAGTTACATTTATTCTCAATTCTTCAAAAATAATTTCTACTGCTTCTCTGGAGGCTTGGTTTGTCTGCACAATGGTTGCAGTGCTGTTAGATTTCATTGGGGGTGACCTGGCGGTTTTTTGACATAGCCCCTCCCATCGCTATTGGGTGGTTGGTAAATCTATCTATTTTGGTTTTAGCCTGGCATTGTGAACCCTTCTCCTTGCCCATGACTCTGGGCTGGTTCTCAATCAAGGTGACACGCTCTTTCGCTAAGAAGGGGTATCCACTGGAGTGGCCCAAGTTGAATATGGAGGTGGGAGTACCAGCCACAGCTCCAAAATGGTGGGGCTGTTGGATCTGACTTGCTTTCCACCACTTAGCAAATGTGAGGTGGGGCAGCACAAGCAGTCAGTTGATCACCCATCAAAATTCTGCTGCACACCTTCACATTCAGATACTTTGTGTGGCCCAGGGATGGGGGGTCTCAGGTGAGTAACAAATCAGTAGAGATCCCTGGATTCCAAACAATGATCCAGTAGGAGTTCCCGGGTGTCATCTCATTAATTTTTAAATGAGGATGCCCCCACACAGGACTTCGACTCGCAGCTTGCACCTTGGCCCCTGGAGGTCCTACAGTGCACAGCAGCCAGTCACTTGGAGTGCTGATGAGTGATATGAAGCAGCATTAACATCCCTGAAGAGCAGGATGCCCGCACACAGGTCTACGGCTCCCAGCCTCCCCCTTGGCCCCCTGAGGCAGCCCTTCAGCACACAGCTGCAGGCACTTATAGTGCCAAAGAGTGCTATAAAGCCATATAACATTCCCCGCAAGAGGTTCTTACAGGCACTGCTGGTGGCCACTATATCTTAGTGTGTGACAAGACAGTGATTAGGGTTAAAATGCCTGATATGGCACATGGGTAAAACGAAGCCAGCAGAGGGTGGGACTGGCATAGCAAATATGCTTTTGAAGAATGCAGGGGGCAACATTTTTGAAGAATGCAGGGGAAAACTGTGTGTTGTAAAGGACTGATTACCTTTTGGTTACATTTGAGAAAATATTGTCTTCTCCCTCAGATAATTCTCCCTTGTGCTCACTGAGTGTGTGTTCTCCTACAAATTTGGGGGTGAATTGTAGGAAAATTCCTAATATGTTTAAAAAGCGGGAGCCTGATGGGGAGGCCAGGGTGGGTCATGTTGCCATCGTGCTGCATTGCTTCGGCACGACCCGCTGCAGCACACTGATAGTGATGCCTTGCTTTGCAGCAATTGTTTTAGCCCTTTAAGTGTCACTCTCGAGTGACAAGATGATCCAGCCATGGAGCCCCCTACGGCTGAGGATGTTGATACTAATGTAGTTTCTAACGTGGTTGAGGCACAATACATCTCTCACATACAAGATTTAATAACTGAGGTGGCTGAGCTCAAATCCATGGTAACCAACCTAATTTCTATGGTCAAGCAGATGATACCTTCTGAGGGAAAAACTATTCTGGACAGTACTCATGTTTATGCACTCTGTTCTTCTGGCTGTTCTGATGTGTTGTCCAGATTGCCCATGCCAATTTGTAATAAGACTCTTACCCCCACCTGTTGCTCTATTAATCCTGTTGCTTGTACTGGCCAATGCAAGTTGATTGCAGTTCGGGGGACTTCCGGCAGGGTCTCAATTGTAGTATTTCTCGTATTGCCAGGAAATTCATGGGGGGGTTCTGGCCTATCTGATTATTGTTACTCCTCTAAGCATCTAGAATATGGTGCTTTACATCTACCTGCTGGTGGGTCCAAGTCCATTAACACTGTCTTAATGGTTAATGTTCCTCAGTTACATCCCGCAGCATCCAGGGAGGCGGCAGAATCCGTCAAACATAAGGTGATTCATTGGATACATCATGTGAGAGGTTGTAATTCTGTACTTCGTGATACCATAGTTGGGGCAGTTAGGAGGACCGATCATGGCACACATCATGACATGATCAAATTGACACTTAGGGATACGTGCATGGTAGATAACCTGGTGGCCTTGGATGCAAGAACATGTGCACCGAGGCACTCTAGAATCCAATTAAAATAGCCTCAGCTTTCTTCTCAACATAAACTTCTCCCAGCTTCTCATGCAGGGGGCAGTCCATCAGGTTTGAACAAGAATGATTGACTTAGAGTGTCACCTGATCTTTCCCTAGACCACTCTATCCCTTTGTTGATGTCATCCATACACTTTCCTCTGGCTGTAGTGGGTCAAGATACACCAACACCTTCTTGTATTTATGATTTAAGTCCCCAGTTGGCTCTGAGCTTGTGTCCTTCATCTACACTGGTTCCTGTTCTGCTTGATTCAACCAGTCCCACTGGTGTTGATGCCCTATCTGCCACTATCTCTGACCCCTTTGACTTAATTGGTTCTTAATTGGTTCTGCTAGCCCTTCTTGCCAGGAAGGTCCAAACGTGTCAGTTAACCATACTGTTATTCCATCTATTTTGCCAGTAGTATCTCAAAATGCTGGGGTGCATATTGTCTCTTGGAATGTGGCAGGTTTGAGGTCTAAGATCTCTTTACCTGCCTGTTCCCAATTTATTGAGGACTATGACCACTATCTTTTCTAGGAAACATGGGCTTTAGATCTGCTCTTTTAGTCTGGCTATTTTAAATTTCATACTCTAGCATTCTCTAGTAAGGGGGGAGGACCTTCTGGTGGCCTAAACATTTGAGTTAGAACTACAATAAATTGCCGCATTCAACAGTTAACTATTGACTCTCCTGACATACTAGGTATTCAGTTGCAATTCAGGCAAAACTCAGGAGTGATTATTATCAATGTTTATGCAAGACGGGTCAGGGGGAACTTGGACTCCCGTTCTCCTCTCATTTTGGAATTGTTACTTACGCCATGTCCTTGTCATTTTATGTTCATTGTGGCGGGTGACTTTAATGCCACTTTTGAGCCTTTTGACTGGGACGATCTTAGTATCACACATGAGGAGGATCTGGGGTGGACTCTTCCCTCTTTAGGTATCCCCCCCACCAAGAGGTGGTCGCAAGCAGCTGTGCATTTAAAAGCATTGTCTATTGAGTTTGGGTTTAAGGCCCTCAATGGCAGGACTAGATCAGATGCAAAGGGTTGTCACACGTAAACAAGGTCAATCACACAAGTAGAATTGACTATTGCCTAGTTGATATAAGATTGTGGTCTCTTATCATTGATATGATAGTCATCAAGAGGACTGAGAGAGATCACAACCTGCTTTCTGTTCTAATGCTTGCCCCTTGGAATCAATCACTTGTGTCCTATACTCTCAACACATTGTCAACAAACATTGGTATGTCTAATGACAAATGTCACTTAAAATGGCATCATGTAGCTGCACGACCAGACATTTTAAATGCTGTGAATGAGGCTCTGAGGTCCATGCTAGTGCTTTTAGAGGAGGGTTCCATAACTAACAACCCTAACTGATTACATCTCATATCTCTTGTTTTTAGAGTATTGCGGCTCATTTTTTGGTAGATAGCAAAAAAGACAGCGTCAGACCCTAAAGGAAACATCCCTGGTTTAAGAAGTGTAGGAGGTTGGCCTGGTTTGTAGTGGGTACCTTGGGTAATTACACCTTACACCAGGTCCAGTTATCCCTTTTTAGTGAATGTAGTAGTGTTCTAGCAGCTTAGGCTGATAGAGGTAGCTATAGCAGAGCAGCATAGGCTGAACTAGCAGACATGCAAAGCTCATGCAATACCACTTATAGTTACACAGTACTTATACACAAGTAAAGACAATACTCAGTCTTACCAAAAATGAAGGTATTTATTTGGGTGATACAGTACCAAAAATATCTTAAAGACAATACTCCTTCTGGAGGTAAGTATTATACACAATATATACACTAGACACCAAAATTAGACAAGTAAATAGGTCTAGGGGCAACACAAACCATATACTAAGAAAGTGGAATGTGAATTACAAATTTCCCCCTAGACAAGTGTAGTGCGTGCAAAATCGCTGGGAGAATAAGAATACAGTAAAGGTAAGTAAATTACCCCACCCCAGAGCCCTGAAAAGCAGGAATAAAGTACTGCAAGTTTTCTTAGGACACACTACTGCTCGTTTTTGGGATTTTGCAGCAGCCAACCAAGTCTGCAAAGAACAACTGCTGGATTATTGGACCTGAAAACCTGCAAAGGAAGAGGATGAAGTCCAGAAGTCAAAAGAAGTTCCAGGAAGGACAGGAGCCCCTGCCAACCCAGAAGAGGGTGCAAAAGAAGAGTCCCCGGTTAGTCAAAGACTGCAGGAACACACACTAGGAAGATGCCAGAAGGTTCCTGCATGATACAAAAGATGTCCCACATCGTTAAGATTGTTGCAGAAGACATTTTGAGTCGGAAGTCGCCAACAAGCCTTGGCTACAACAAAAGTGCATTTTTCATCAAAATGTTGCTGGGTGGACCCAGCAGGGACCTTGGAGCTTCAACTCTGTGTGAAGAGGAAGAGGGGGCTCTCAGCACTTTAGAGGGCCCACAGGATGTCAGCCAGCACCTCCAGAGGCCACAGGATCCGGGTTCAAAGGAGGTGCACAACAAAAGAAGGTCCCATGCTGCCGGAGAACAACTCAGCAAGTTGAGCATCACATGGTGGAGTGCTGGGGATCTGGGTCAGGCTGTGCATGAAGGCATTTTGCAAAGAGTGCACAGAGGCCTCAGGAGGTCAAGAAGACACAGCACTCGGGGGTACCATTGTTCTCAGGGAAGGCAAGGTCTTACCTCCTCCAGGTTGTGTCAGAAGGACCTCAGGGAAGTCTATGTTGATGATGTCCACCCTCTGTGTCCTTAGGAGCATGCTTGTTGCTGTGAGAGGAGTCCCAGGATACCGGTCATCATCTTGGAAGGTGCCTACTTGGAGCAGGGGAGTGACTCTATCACTCTACTGGAGATTTCTTCAGTCCTTCTGGTGCAGGATGAAGACAGGGAGTCCCCCCAGAGCGTGCACACCATGGAAACTGTTGCAGTTGCTGACTTTGAGCTGAGGTTGCAGAAGAAAAGTGTATCTTGTAGACACTTTGGTGCAGTTACAGCATTTCTTGGAGCAGGCTGCGGTTGATCCGAGATCTGAAGAGTCTGAAGTTGTTGCAGAGGATTCCTGAAGGAAACTGGCAAGCAGAATCTGAAGAGAACCCACAGGAGAGACCCTAAATAGCCCTGAGAGGGGGATTGGCTACCTTATCAGGTATGGACCTATCAGGAGGAGTCTCTGACGTCACCTGCTGGCACTGGCCACTCAGAGCCCTCCAGAGTGCCCCCTCACCTTGCAAAGCAAGATGGCTGAAGCCTAGGACACACTGGAGGAGCTCTGGGCACCACCCCTGGGGTGGTGATGGACAGGGGAGTTAGCATTCCATTGTCAAGGGGAGTACGGCAATGATGTGTTGATGCTCAGCAAGTTATTCTCATTATATATCAATGATATTGCTCCCTTTTAAGCACAGGTGGAGACAGATGCACCATTTCTAGGGGCTGCTAAAGTTCCTGTTCTGCTATTTGCAGATGACACTCTCATGATCTCCAAGACCCCGAGTGGCTTGCGGAAACTCCTAATGCAATTTGAGGAGTTCTGTTCTTCTCTGGGACTGAAGCTCAACACCTCTAAAACTAAATTGATGTTGCATAACCCCCATAGATCTTTAAAGGGAATATTACAGTTAGAGGTATCCCACTTAAGACAGTGAAATCTTTCACCTACCTTGGTTTAACGATTTCGGAGAACATGTCTTGGAAACCACACACTGCAAAGGTGGCATTAAAACAAAAGCAGATTACTGGTGCCCTGATCAAGGAATTTGGTGTTTCTTATACTAAACCTATCTGCCTGGTACTTCAGGTTTATGAGGAAAAGGCCACGAGTTCTGCCCTCTATGGTGCAGTTATGATGCTGTTCCAATGTCCAAGAACTATCCTCTATCGCAAACACCTTTGTGAGGAAGCTTCTTTCCCTTCCTCAGAGTACTCTGTTGTTTCCTCTTTTTAAGGATTTGGGTAATGGGCCTAAAGCTTGTTTATTTATGTTCTCTTTTATATTTGAGGCGGATCTGGACCACCCCGCAACTTTCCTCCTATACTGCAGCCCTTTGGGTTGTCTTTAAAGCAGAACTTTTTTCTTGTGTCCCTCGGCTTGGAAATATTAAAGACTTGTTATACCTCCTAGGCTGCGTGAGCTTTGGGACTGCCCAGATGTTGCCTCATTTCCTTCAAAGATTGACTTAAAGCAGCACTATTGGAGGGTGGCAGACTCTGATGAAATGCATATTGCAACTTTTTTTCTAAGCTATTGCCTGATTTTCCTGACTTTAAAGATGTGAGTAGATATGAGGCATTCTGGGATGTGACTTGGCCCCCAAGGACAGAAAGCTTTATTTTGAGTTTCAAGTGGGGTCTCTACCTTTGAGATTATTTACTTACAATTGGCCACCGGGGAGTAGCAACATGTCCAGCATGCAGCACCCACACTGAAAATTGAAACCATGTCTTATTTGCTTGTCCTGTCTACGCAGCACCTAGCAGGAATTGGCTTGCTCCTGCCTGTAGACTACTAGGTGTTCAAAGCCATGCTGTTGCTCTTCATATTGTTAGATCAAATACCCATTAGGTTTTAGTTATTTCTGTTGTGAAGTTTCTTGGAGCCATGTGGCTTCTTAGAACAAAAATGTTACTATTGATGTAACCTTGTCCTTGTATGCACAGTTTATTATATAATGGTAGGTTGTTTGTATAGAGAGTATTATGATCTTGATCTTTTTTTCTAGATGGTTTTCTTGCTGATGAGATATGTGTCTGTAAAATGTTATATTTTTAATTTTATTTGTGCTGTGTTGTACTTTTATGACCCTGGTGGCCGACATAAAGATTAAGAAAGAAAGGCTGATTACGTGGTGGTTCACAGAAGTAAAAACATTAAGATCCACTGTCCTAAAGCATACATTTCTGACCCCTGTTTGGTATCACTGGGACAAATTCAAGGCAATATACTGCTGGATCACCTTTGTACACGAACGAGACTTAGAATCACACAGAATAGCCTGATTTAATACTAGAATCACTGATTATGTCTTTGGCAAGTGACTGTTGCTGTAGTAGTGTTCGCTCTTCTTCATTTATTTTCCATAGTTATAACACATCCTTGGGGTGTGTATTTATATGAATTATGCAGACATTTGAGATTAACCAAACACTACCACCATGGAGGTGGTCCCTCAGGTCATCCTTTTTAGGTCCCAACAATGCTGTCTCCCAAATTAGTTGTCAATTGCCTATAACTGTTCTCAACATTTTAGTCCCAGTTTCCTTGTGCTAGCACCTATCACTTTATGATCCGATGGGACCACTAATTACATCTATTTTAATTATGCTTCAGATTCGAACGTCTTTTATTTCTGTTGATTTGTTTTCTATAATCTTAAGTAGTATCGTTGTTAATGAGCGGTATGGACTATCAATTATGATAGTTGTTGTATTTTTGTGAATGTGGTTTGAAAATTAACTATCGTTAATTATAAATTACTTTTCTATTCATATACATTAAATATTGTAATCTTTTTAATGCAGCTTCGACCTTGTGATGTTCCAAATGGGGCGCTTTGTCTTTTCCAGATTATCAAACTAGGTAGCATTCCTACCGACAGCTGTTTATTGTCCCTTTTTCTGACTTTAGGAGGTAGCACAATTTAAGCAAACGTTGTCTAGTCTGCTTTATCGGAGGGATTGTATTCTTAAGTAATACACCTTAAGATCTCCCTCTTAGTTGCAGAGTAACAGATTCTATACTAGAATGGATACTAAGGAAGCCAAATTAAGGGTCACATTTACAGAATATAGGTTTTGCGACTCACAATTTGCGAGTCGCAAAACCTTATGATCAACAGTGTCAATGACACTGCGATTCGTAAGGGGGTTGCAAATGACCTACCTCATGAATAGTCATGAGGTAGGTCACAATTTGCGACTCCATTGGGAACGGCCACCCTCACAGGGATGGTGGCCTGCTGGAGACAGCAGACCACCATGTCTGTGACTGCTTTTAAATAAAGCAGGTTTTTAAAAAAAAATGCAGCCCGTTTTCCTTAAAGGAAAACGTGATGCATTTCAAAAACAAAAAAAGAAAAGTTCTCTTTTCATTTTTTCAGAGCAGGCAGTGGTCCATAGGATCACTGCCTGCTCAGAAAAACTATTTTTTCTGCCATTCACAAAGGGGTCCCATGACCGCTTCCCATTTGCGAATGGGTTAGCACCAGTTTGAAACTCTTGCTAACTGCGATTGTTTTGCGACTGCACTTGCGGTCACAAAACAATCATACAATGGACGGCGACTCGCAATTAGGAAGGGGATACCCCTTCCTAATTGCGACTCGCAAGCCATTTTTGCAATTTGGTAAATAGTTTACCGAATCGCAAAAATGGGTCTGTACATCCCAAATTGCATTTTGCACGTCACAAACGTCCCGATCAGCCGTTTGCGACGTGCAAAATGCTTCGTACATGTGGCCCTAATTTCTCTTGCTATTGCTATGCAAGGGCTTGTTTGTAGCAAATATTAAAGCCACAGAAACATGGATTTTTGTAGGGAAGGCCTGGGCAGGTGTTACCCTCAGCACTCTTTGTTCACCACCTTGCACCCACCTAGGTACAGAGTGAACACAGGCTGCGAACCAGTGACCAGATAAAACACAGACACCACACCCCTTTTGCGTGTGAAGGCTTCCACCAGACACGGATGGTATGCTTTCAAATTTGTGTCAGCAAGCACCAAGCAGTATTGCAGGGCCGTTTACTCGAGGTGGTCCTGGTGTAACCTCCAGACCTGCCCCCTTGGTCTTGCTCAATCCTACCTGAAGGGAATGGAAATTTGCAGCGACCACACACACTGGGAGATAATTAGCTCATTGTGGTGCAAGTGACTATATTCACTCCTTTGTCTGCAGAAACGACTGAGACCTCACACCAAGTACAGATTCATGCAGAGGGCTGGAGACAGGCAATAAAGGAAGGTGGTACAAATGGGCCTAGTGCAACCAGCAACTAGCTGGAAAGAAATCCTAACAAAATAATTACGAAGGAATAATAATTCACTAGTTGTACTGCACAATGTGAAGCAATAAACTGCAGATTACATCTCAGAGCAGATCCCAACCAGCAGGGCTACTTTAATCACACTTATTACAAAAGATGGACGCATGTTGACTTAAAGCATACAACTACTCAAATAAATATAGATAGCAAGACTAGTAAAAGGCTTATCTCTGCAGCCCAGATCTTGAGAGTTGGGTTCCTAGCCTTCCTGTAAGATCACTATGTGCACCACTAATTCATTCACATTTAGGTTTTCCCCCCATATAGTTAACTGTGCAAAATTTAGATAAATAATGTCCATAGTAGCTTGTTAAGTTTGCAAGATGATCCCCATCATCCTTCTATTTATGAGTGTTGGAGAGGCATCTTCCTCCTGTCTGCAGTATGGTAAGTTCCTTATTTTTCTAATTGGTGAGCCCAGGACACCTGACTCCTGTGCACCACGAAAATGGACTCACACACAATGGGTCTTTGTCCGATCGGTGGGCTTAATGGAAGGGGGACCCCTTCTCTTACTAAAAGCACCATGACTTCCTCCCTTCTTTCACCTGTAAATCTAGGACACCTCCTCAAAATATATGTAAAGGAGAGTAAATCACTTTCTAAACCTAAAAGGGTGGGGAGATCCTTTTGTGTAGCAAATGTTAAATGGGTTTGTTCTCCATGAAATATGCAATCAATGTAAAGGTATTCCTCTACAAGAAGAGGCACTGTACAAGAGGGGGTGATATGTGTCACGCATACACACCACCTTAATAGGAGGCAGGTAAAAGGAAAATTAATCCTTGTTTATAAGTAACCCTCACCCACTCTAATAGTGGCATGCTTCATCATGGGTTCCACTGACCCCTGTAAGTCAAGGTGTGCTCAATCATTTTTTCAGGGAGTTCTTTGTATAATATTGTCTGAGGGGGATGTAACACTTAGATAAAAATTCCTCATCCACACCCAAGCTATCACTTTATTACCAGGGTGGATGGGACGATAAACAATTAACTGTGAACGGGCATTAAGGATGGTGGCGGTCCCATGACCCTTTCTAATTCACCAACATGTATCTGTCTTCTACTGCTGGCTAAACAAGGTCCTGGGCATTCGTAATGGTGGGAATGGTATCCTTTTACTTCCCTGATGACTTATATTAATCCCTGAAAAACTATTCAAAAGGCATGTACTCTAAATCAAGGCAGGCTAAGGCAGTCATACACGTACCCTTCCAGAAATGTACCTGTAATCAAAAGGAGAGATGTGGTTCAAAAGTGATGTGTACATTAACATACATGACGTGCACACTTCCTGCAAGTGCATGGCTCTTCTTATTATTCAATGTTTGATTATTGCACACCCCAACTCTTTTTAGTGGTGCACACATTGGCATACCGCATGCAACCTTATGCATGCACTGTTTCCCAACTGTGTTGCAAGCCACACCGTGGTTCATCTACTGTTTCATAAACATATATATACTTTGTTATGTTCTGTTTTTGTCACAATTTTTTTTTGAAATGACTCACATTTTGTAGTAGTGTTATTCACAGAGTGCATGCACTCACCCTGTGTGGACCAAAAGGGTTGTGAAATGCATACATCGATAGTGGCATGATGTGGATATTCTCTTTTACCCTAACAATGGGTAAACTTTAACCTGCATGGGTCGAAAGGGCGTGGGCCCTGTGGTCAAACATTGGCTACCCCATGGCAGACAAACATATAAATGAGGAACAAAGAGAACAATTCTGAAGTGTCAGCTTTTTCAAAAAACACTCAAAAGTACCAATATTAACCTGAAACTGAGGTGTTTCAATGAGGGACATACTGAATTAAGCCCCGGATTTAAGCCCATATTTATAACTTTTTAGCAATGCATTTGCATAATTGTTTGACGCAAAAGCGGTACCAACCTACAAAATACAATTGTATTTTGTAAGTTTGCACTGCTTATGTGTCAAAAAATGACGCAAATGCAGCGCTAAAAAGTATAAATATGGGCCTTAGTTTGTTAAAGCATGGTTTTCTACTTACATTGTCAAGGGTCCCACCTATTGTGCTTCCGCTGTCCCCGGATTGTGACCCTGTAGTGACCAGAGAGGAGCCTTATATCCCCTAGGGCCTGGCCGCCTGGAGCTTGTTAAACAAATCGATCCACCAAAGGAATTGCCAAGGTGATTATCTCTCCGGCCGTCATAGGAGTAGATCGTTCTACCCAATAAAGACTCAGGTGCTCAGTTGCTGTGAGTTCGATTAGATCTGGATATTAATTCCCAACCTGTGAAGGTGAGGCCCCTGAGCTATTGCCTACTTTGGCAATTGCTTTTACCTTGCCTTAAACGTCTTTAGCATTTCGTGCTCCTATCTTTTCTGTCAATATCTTTGTTAGCACCTTCCTTCTGCCACCAGTGAATCCAGGGCATTCTGCTTCAGCCATGAGCAAACTCCCTACCCTGTGAGTTCTACCAGCAGTATGGTGACACCTCCCCCACACACACCGCCGGTCAATCCATTGATTTTCTTATACTGCATGTGATTTATTTAGCTTTTATGGCCCATGCAGCAGACATGGTTAGACGTTGGTTGTTTTTACGCTACATTTTCTGTATCATTATTTTGACTGCTGTTTCAAGTTATCAAGATAAACCCCCATGGGCCGAAGTTCTAACGGATATGCATGTGAAAGAGAGAGAGTGGACCGTGAGTTAAGGCATCTTACTTTTTGACCTGTAAGAGATGCTTGTAGATGGATTCATGCAGCTGTTCTTAACCCCACTTTCAGAACTATCTGTAGATGTCATTTACAACACTGGTTTCTGTTTCTCTGAAAATCACAACTAAACATACACACACACAGTACTTAACTTGAACTAGTGGTTGTCTTTGTGGTCCACCGTCACTCTGTTTTGGGGACCAGCACTTATTTTTCCAGATCAGATATTTAATACGAGCAAGAGAGGGAAACATACACAGAGCAGAAGGACAGAGAAAGTTGGAAAAATTGTCACAAAGGGAGAAAGCAGGAACCTGCATGATTAAGATAAAATGGTAGGAAGTGTAGGATAATGATTCAAGATGCATGAAAGGTTAATTTGACTAGGCAGTCTTGATTTTTGTCTCACCAACATTTAATTGCACCGGCCATGGCCCCCTGAGCAGAGCTTTGGGCCCCAGCACTCATTCTTTTACAAATTAAGCACTACACACACACAACCACTACTGAAACACTATCACTCACTATAATGCATGTTTGTCTTCTCCACACTTCATTAAATATTCAGTGTACGACTCTCTACTGTACTTGTAAATATCCTGCCCAGTTACTCCTGGATTGTCTGTTGTGACCTCATCAATGACACCTGCATTATTATTGCTGGACTGTCCACTACAAAAGTCATTGCTGTGCCTTCACCCCATCAATATCAGCTGCTAGACTCTACACTGAAACATTGTTACAGAAACTCCTCTACACTTTCAGAGATGCACTTTCCATCACAAATTATAGCTAACAACAATTCTCCTCACTATGGGGCGTATTTATGAGCCCTGTGAGCCACAGGAACGTCACTTTTTTTGACTCTCCAGCGGCGCAGACTACATAACCATGTCTATGAGGCCAGGCAAAGCCACTCGGTGTGGCTTTGAATGGCCTTGTTTGATACGGAGTAAGGCAATGCACTGCATTGCCTTACTGTGTGCCAGGGAGGCACTCCACGGGTTTTGCAGTGGGTTTTCCCATGCAAAGCCCATGGATTTTCTTGCTGCCCCAGATTTACAAAATTATGCAAACCTATGGAAGCACCAAAACCTTACACCGCCTGAGGAAAAGCATAACAAGAATAAATATTATTGTTTCTCTTCATTCCCCCTTCCTGCATAAAAACAATCCTGCATGCAATGGAGGCATCCTTGCACCATACCCCAAAGTTGCCTGCATTGGCGCTAGGTTGCCAAAATGGCACCAGCGCAGGGACTGGAATGCACTGAATTGCATAAATATGGTGCATTCCCGCCCTTTCACTTTGGCGTAGGGCAGTGCAGCAAGATCACTTGCTCGGATGCCCTATGCCAAATCCCCATAATTATGCCGATATGTGTATAGATTTCTTTGCTCTGTGGTAAAGTAGGGTTACTATGGAGTAAAAATAAACATCCCACCTTGGAAAACATGAAGATGCTGTAGTAGCCACTTTCCTTTGGAATGCAGGACAATCAGTTCCTTGGCAAACACGTTTGAGGTTACACAGCCATTCCAAAAATATTCATAACAGGCCGAGTTGGGGAACTAAAACCTGCTTTAGCAAAAATGCTCAAACCAATCTTGTTCCCTTCATTTTTTTGCAGTCTCTCTCTTTCCATCCACCCATTCTCTCTTTCATTCTTTCTTCACTCTTCTACCTCGCTGATCGCTTTATCTCTATCTTCCCCCTTCCTCTCACTTTCGAAGTGATACTGTGCCTTCTGCAATTAACGTCAGGGAGCTTGGAAAGGTGACACCAAAAGTGGCCTTGGGCTTTCAAAAGCGGGCTCCAAGGGCTCCAGGTAACTGGGGAAATACCCTGTTGAATAAAAGGCATCTCTGGCCTATAAAGGAAGTGCAAGGCACATAAAAGTTATTCTTTACTGTGAGGTTGTATGACTGGGTTGGCATCTGCTTTCTCTGCCAAAGATCTTTGTGCAGCCAAAGTCACAAACATTTGAAAATCAGGGCCAGACATCGGACAACGAAAAGCCCAGGTGTTATGCACAAAGCTGCAAAGTTTCCCAGGTCAATGCCTTAGCATCTGAGCCATCCCAGGTGTTTTCTTTGCTTCATGGTATTTGTATTTACAGGCATGGGTTAGTGATGAAAAGAACAGGAATACAAGCGCCATAAGGAAACGAAAGCACTTGAATTTGGTGAAAATGGCTTGTAACAAGTAATATGGCAATGTAGGGCGAAAATCCTATTATGAACTTGGATTGAGTGCTGTATTGTGGTGGAGTTATTTCGTAGACATTGCATGGCTGTTGTGTAAGTTACGTGTTCATTACATTAACGGTGATTTGTTTTTAAATATCTGACTATCTGAGTTATTTTAAAATATATGTTCAGTTATTATGTCTTCACTTTAGCTTTTGTTTCATTGATGAGTTTAACATACACCACATCCAGGTTTTCCCTGTAACCAAATCCCTGTGGGCAACCAACACCTGCTGAGCACAACATGGCTTATTGCCAGGTGATGCTCCCAACGTGCCATTGATAGCCAGCCCCCGATGGACTCAGCCTTTGGCTGTGCACAGAGGAAACTGACCACATGATCTGGCATCCAGCCAGATCCTGAAACACAGTGGGAGCCAGAGTTCGGCACTAGAAGCATTTGCTTACAAGCTTTTGTAATACAGTGTCACTTTAGGCAATGTGAAACAAGATACCGAAAGGGAACAGCACCGATTTTTATTTGACAATTCGGATTCTTTTTTTATTCAGAACCTATATGTTATGTTGAGGACTTTCAGTCAGCAACCGGACCTGTTTTAATATTACACTGTGAATAATGCTCTGGTTCAAGCTTCGCCCGCCCACCATTTTGCTGCATGACATGAAATTTTGTGACGCAAATGTAAACTGCACAGAACGCCACTGCATTTTTGCAGCATTTTTATGCGGCAAGTTTTAGTCATCTGATTTAGGTTTGGAAATATTTAAAAGTCCTCGCTTGTTTTAATCCGGGATGCAACTGCAAGGATACCTTTTTCTCTGTGCTTGCTCTTTAATGCACACATGTCCAGCTGAGAGGTCTGCACTTGTTACATTGGAATTCGACTCAGCAGCAATAAGTAAGGGGGACGTACTGTCCAAACTCAGAACAGTTTCTGATGTTTTGAAATCCTGTAACATGTTTGAACCCGGACAGCCAGCTCCAGACAACGCATTTGTCCCCGCGCCCGCATTTGTCATATGATGCAGCCACCGGAACAAAGGCGTTCTGGCATTTGCATGGGTTTACTTCTCTAAGCAAATGAGCAATACGGTATGACTCACACGAAAAACAAAAGGTGTGGGGGCATAAAAGATAACACAGAAGGGGCAGCACACTTGTCTGCCTCTCCTTCTATAGTACCAAAGTGCCTCAGAGATGCCAAAGTGAGTTCAAATGCTTGTTGTGCCGCTGAAGCACTTTCTGCAATGCAAGCCACGTTTAACACAAAGCCAGTGACACATCAAGTTGAAGCCTTAAAGGTAATCCCATCGTTAGGCACAGACAGCAACCTGCCCATTGTTTGAGTAGTAAGATTTGATTGCGCCGAGGTTGACTAACACAAGGGAAAAAGGCGAGCTAAGCCATGTATGAAACCAAAATGTGTGAAGCTTTGGCATTGTCAGATCAATGCCTCTGGGTGGCTAGTAGGAATCCCAGAAAGACCTGAATGGAGGTAGACACAGTTGAGCAAGTACCTTAGAGAAGAGGCTGAGAGGTTTCAAGCCAGAATGATGCAATCTCTGCAGTTAGGTGAGTATTGAGGACTGCATTGTTCCTTAATGACAATGTGGCGCCCGTACAAGGTCCTTCTTAGATTATTGAATTGTTAGGTGCGTAGTTATCAACAGTCAAGCAGGTGGAATGGCCCGAAGGTGTGAGCGAGCCTCTGGATACCAATTATGGTTGTGTTTAACTACCCAACTGGGAGAAAGATGGCTGGTTTAACTTGCTAGCATTACGGATCGTGATGCACTTGTGGCTCCACTGTGAACAGTTGCATGCACTTTAATTAATAAGTCTTCCTCAAACCTTTGAGTACTGCAATCTTTAAATCTTGGATGCTGTTGCCTAGTCAGAAAAATGTTCTCCCACAACTATGTCCTTGTCTTATTTCTGGAGGTGTTAATGGAGGACATTCATTTGACTATGTAGTCTTCTACTGCTTTACTCAACACAACAGCCTTTCCATGAGCATTTTTATACACATTGCGAATACTATATTAACAGCGTGTGAATTTCTATTTTATTTTGTAGACATTCACCACCTTCAGGAACATGATTGTTGTAGAAAGTTAGACGTATCCTGTTTTCTCAAGGTATAGTGATTTTTCTTCATGGACACATGCACATACAATTGTTTCCTTACCACAATTCTGCTTCGAGATTGATTAATTGGTAGAAGGACTAATTATAGTTGTAGACAGGGATCTATTTTGGGCGCTTTCAAGTTACATGCAGGCTCAGACTACTTTGTTTCCATTAAAAATATGTGTTCCTTTTCTTCTCCTTGGTGTAACAGAAGGAAAAAGTTAATGAGGGACCTGGGTGGAAACTCCCACCCCATTCCACCCTTAGCATTTTAAAAGCCCACCACTGAATGCCGAGAAGAACAGACAGGACAAAGAGTAAGAAGTATAGAATGCAAACACTGCCTTCAGAACTCTCTTTTTCTTCTGTTCGTAGTGCATTCCCTGTACTATTTTAGGATTTTCGTCACTGCAGTGTGACTGTTACAACACATCAGGCCATTGGCGCTATCTGCTACTACTGGCACACTTATATGGCACCCACCCAGTCAGTCCTTCTCCTTTAATGCTCTCCAGAAGCAAATAGTAGTAATTTAAACATTTGCGGCCATATTTACTAATATTTTGAGTTATGGTTCCATTATTTTTGTGCAGGAAGGTAATCCTTCCTGCACAAAAATAGTTCTTGCAACATGGGCACCGTTGCACCCTGTGCAAGGGGGCCTGCATTGGAGATAAGCTGCCTGAAGTGCACCAGCGCAAGTAGAGAGAAGATATGATCCATATATTTGTAAATATGTGTGAGTTCTGCCCTCTCCCTTTTATGCAACGCAGCACAGAAACTAGTAAATATACCCCCAGGGTGCAGAAAGTTGACCAACGTGTCTAATGTTCCCTATTGATACTTTAACACATGGTGTTGTTTTCATTAAAAAAGTGTGAAAATAAAATAAGGGACAACCCAGAATTCCTATGAACATGGATTATACATCTGCTAGATATACACAGTAATTCCTTTGGCTTTCTTCACAAACAACGTTTTAGTGATCAGTTATGAAATGCCCAAAGACATGAATAACATATAGAAAAAGAAAAATAAATGTGTACTTAAATTTCGATGACCACATTAGAGGTCAAGGTTCGCTGATATAGCCTGACTTAAATCGGTGAGGAGGCAGTGAGCCCAAACCCTCGAGGAAGGGTGGTGGGATATTCAGAACTGTTTTCATAAATCGGGTCATTTTTTTATAATATTATCATTATGTGTCTTGATCAGACCATCTGTCACAGAATGCAGCGTTAAAACCTGCACTTCAAATTTAAGCAGCCAAATTGGAACAAAGCCCATTTCTTCCCTGAAGTGAGTTTCCATGTCAAAGCGAGTCATTAAATAACTGGTTATGCAAGAGGTTGGCATCAGATGGCTCGGGAGAATCCAAGGTGGAAGAGACAGTAAGCCACAGGGTGAGTAGATTCTCTGAATGTGCTGAGTAGTGTTGCCTCAAGATTTATATTTGAAAAACTAAGGGCCAGATGTAGCAAAATTAGATTTTGCGACTCGGAAATTGCGACTCGCAATTTCCGAGTTGCAAAACCATATGCAGAATGGTGTCAGACAGCTTCTGCGAGTCGCTATGGGGTCGCAAAGACCCACCTGAATAATATTAATGAGGTAGGTCGCATTTTGCGACCCCATAGCGAGTCCCTGCACTCACAGGGATGGTGGCCTGCTGAAGTCAGCAGACCTCCATGTCTGTGACTGCTTTTTAAATAAAGCAGTTTTTATTTTTTTATTTTGCAGCCCATTTTCCTTAAAGGAAAACGAGTTGCAAAATAAAAAAAAATAACGAAACCATTTGGTTTCGGTTTTTCAGAGTAGGCAGTGGTCTATTGGACCACTGCCTGCTCTGAAAAACCCTTTTTGGTAACATTCACAAAGGGGAAGGGGTCCCATGGGGACCCCTTCCCTTTTGCGAATGGATTACCACCAGTGTGACACTGGTGGTAACTGCGAATTGCTTTGCAACAGCATTCACGGTCACAAAGCAATTTAGCATAGCGATGAGAATCGCAAATAGGAAGGGAACACCCCTTCCTATTTGCGAGTCGCATTCACAATTTGCGAGTCGGTACCGACTCGCAGATTGTGAATGAGCATCGCAAACGGCATTTTGCATGGCGCAAACTGCGATTTTCGCAGTTTGCACCATGCAAAATGCTTGCTACATCTGGCCCTAACGGGTCTATTTACTAAGTTTTAGCGTTGTGTTTGCAACACAAAAGTGAAGCAAAATGACGCTAAATCCTTTTTCACTAATTTCCAGCGCTAAACTTGTTAATCTCTGGATATTCACTCGAAAGTATTGCAAAGCAGTGCATAGTGCTGCTTTGCATTACTTAGCGCCAAGGAGGCGTACCATGAGTGGTGCATGGGCATTCTCATGAAACCACCTAAGGCTTCTGACGCTAAGCATTTTTTACTTAAAAAAGAAGACAAGGTTTAGCATCAGAATATAGTGTCCATTTCAGATAGGCACTATGAAAGAGAAATGCTTTTTTTTCTCCTTTATTTTTGGACTTTGTGGGAAAATGTTTAATGTTGGTCTAAGCACAGTATTTTAAAGTAGAAGGATATCCTTCCAGTACAAAACCGAGGCTAGACACATGGAGACACCCTTGCACTATGGTGCAAAAGTGTGTCCGTGGTGCACAGCCGCACATTTCTGTGTCAGCATTAGGGAGAGTGCCATAGTTCTGCAAATATGGCGCTCTCCTACTCTCTCATTCTCACGCAGCGCAGCATTTGTGGCTGCTGCACTGCGCTGCAAGACAAACTGGTAAATCTGGCCCCTAACTCTTCCTTGAGGCAATACACTGTATTACATTCACTGACATGTTCTGCCTCATTGTTTCACCATACCCTTACTACCTTTGTGGAAGTTTTGTAACTCTTTGAACAACAAGCTGCCACATTGTATCCAACCCATTGGCATTCTTATACCACTTTCAGCTGTTTTAAGAATTTTTTAATGACTCTGTGTCCTCTTTGCATCTCCGTCCTGGCAAGCCATTGGACAGTTTTGTTGCTTATATTATTACATTACACTACATTAGATAGTGATGTGGGAGATACACAAGATGAAACCTAAATGAAGGATTTTCTTTTCATTTTTTTGGTGATTACTTGTATTCCTTTCTTTTACATCATACATTATGATGGGGTGGTCCTCTTTCATGTATTCTTCTCAGGCAGCCCTGGAAACACAGTCTTTGGGTAAAGTGAAGTTTCTCAGAGCAGATAGCAGTGGGGCTGACACCAAGCTGGAGCATCACAAAATGGGCACAACGAAGTGTGAGATCTTCCTGAAGCAGTAATCATGGACAGAAAAAGGACAGGACTGGCCTAGACACTTCCACTCCTTGAAAATCAGAAACTGCAGCCTCAACACTCACACCTGCCATCCACCAAATGACAGTTCTCAAGAAGAGTCTGCGTCTTCTCCTTAAACAAAAGGCCTCCTGGAATATCTGAAGGTAACCTGGTCTCTCCCTTATTCCTCACTTCAGTGTCTGGGTCGCTCCTGTCAGCTTGCAACATACTTCCACTCTGTGGGAAGCTATCCTCACCCCCAACCTGTGCCATGCTAAACTAGGTGCATCCCACTGTGCTTTGATTACTAATGCTGCGAGGCGAACCTTAAGGGTAAACTTCAGAAGATATCCACTCCAGCATTTGCAGAATCTTCTTTTGGATGTTTGCGTTAATTAAATGTTTGCATTTTTTATGCTGTGTGTTCTCTCACTTTGCTTTTATCATGAAGCTACTATTTTACTGAAATGCGGCCTAAGGCTCTTGATATTTGTCTATATATGTGTCCAGCAATTACTTTATGTTTTAAGTCATTGAGCTGATCAGTTGTCTTTGCTGAAGTGGTGGTCTAGCAGTAGCCATACAGTGGATACGCTGTCTGATTGAAGGACCTAATGCAAATATGTTCTATCACATTTTCTCATGTGAAAATAATGGTTTGTTTCTACAGTTTTGCATTGTCAGAATTAATTTTACACCAAAAGTCTACTCTCTGTTCCTAAAGTCCTGCATGAGAATTTTGACCTTGAATAAAAACTTCCTTAAAACTTCCCATTGTCACCTTTCCATTTTCTTTGAATGAGGTTCTTATTCAAGGGATCATGGAAAAGCAATCCATCCTATACAGGTCTCCTTTCTCTGAGCAAAGTCTACTGTACATGTTTGTTCTCATGTCTATTATCATATTTCTGCAAATTGCTGACACCTCACCTCAAAGATCACAACCTGTTGTTATTTGAAAGTCATACCCAGCAAACTATCAATATCTATTCTCCTGTAGCTCATATACTAATCCTATCAACCATCAGCCTGAAGTAAAATATCCAATCCACCACCTCACAAATAATCACAAGCAACTCCTACCAACTTAGTTCAGCACAAACACACTGTAGTAAATGTATGGAGTGGCATATTGATGTTGGGTTTCCTAGCAGTGTGCTGTCCGGCATGAAGCATGTAAGCGCATCACCGGGGTACTAAGCGCTATATAAATGCAATTACCATAAATTATAATGCTTGTACATCATAAAAATGCAAGGCTAGCATTAAAACAACACAAATGAATAGCAAAGCATGGATGTCAACATTACAGAGGGCATTGTAAAATACATGCTTTTAGTGCTTTTTGTTTTCATCCAACAAGAACTCAGTTGAAAACTCCATTTAGGCTAATGTTTTGACACCATCCTCAGCTCCACATTATACAGGGGGGCATATTTACAAGAATCTGACGCATCGATGTGTCAGATTTCAGATTTCTTGTGCCTGCTGGAAATGCCTTAAGAACACTATGAATGAATGCAGAGCTCCATCCCACAAGTTTTCACGGATGCGTCGAAAATTCGGACACATCTGTTAATGCTAAAGTGACACATTGCTAGAGTTGAACGCAAAAGTGATGCAACTCCAGCAATGTGTCAGAACAGAGGTGAGTCCTGTTTTTAAAAAACCTGTGTCAATCTGTGTGCCTGGTTTGAAGAGGTGTAAGCATATTGACACAATCAAGTCATAGAGTGACACAGTAAAAAGTTGTACATTTCACATTGTCAGTTCTGTGTCGCTTTTTACATGGGAATGCATACATTATACCTGGTGCAGCTATAATGTGACGCAGGCCTCTACAAACTGATGTATTGGGCCCAATATGGAGCAGTGTGAAGCACATACAGTGCCATCACTGCGTAAAAAAAAACTCCTTGTAAATATGCCTCAGGTTTTTATCAGTAGGAGGACCATATGACATTTAGATGTAGCACCATATAACCTTTCTAGTAACGGCGTAAGAACTAGATCATGTGTACATAATTGCCAAAATGATGTAGTGAATTTGCTAGGCACTTGGGTTGTGGATTTAGAACATCAGGCAGATGCTCAAAGTCATTTTTTCACAAATGCTCTGATTTGGAGATTCCGATTGAAAAACTCCTTTTAGCAATGTACTAAGCCCATTTTAGGAGTCAATAACTTTTGGCAGACTCCTACAATGGGTTTAGAAACAGATAAGTTCTCACTATTTGGAACTTGTGTGTTGTAGGTGTTTCTTTCAAACAGAGATTCCTACCCTTCTACATGTCAAAAGTTTTGGATCGGAATAGTGATTGTAAACTAACCCTCAAGTTGGGGTGGTAACCCATTTGCAAAAGAAAAGGGGTCCCTTCAGCACCACTTCCAATTTGTGAATGTTTAAAAAAAGTTTGTTTGATAGTAGACAGTGGTCCACAGGACCACTTCAAACTCTCCCAATTTAAAAAAAAACTTTTTTGAAGCACTATCACAGACATGATAGTCCGCTGACACAAGCAGACCACTATCCCTGTGATAGTATCCAATCGTAGTGAGTCAAAATTAGAGACCTTCCTCTTTAATATTCATGAGGAAGGCCGGCTTAAAACATGTTTAATTGGACAAGTTTACCTGAACTTCTTTTTTAAAAGCTTAAGGTGTGTCCAAAGATGAGACGTGCGAAGTTCACAGATTTTACATCCTTGCACAGTTCAGAACTGTACACAATACCAAATCTTCACAGCCTTAAGTGAAAAAATGTATTAAGGTTTTAAAGGGAGTGGTTATGCATATCTCTTTAGTATTTAAAATCATAACAGACTATATCAAAATAATCTAGTATGCAATAAGGTCTTTAACAGTTCTTGAGCCTGGATCTTCTGTTCTGTGTCACATAATCCGATTAAACCTTTGGAAAAAAAACATTCTCCCGAAATACGTTTTAAACACATTTTATTATACTATATACATATTTACAATTGCAGTTCAAATGCATCCACAACAACGTCTTTGATAGATGTAAATCCACCAGTCTATTCTGCACAGCTATAATCGCCAAATTATCCATTTTGATGTAAATCTGCAAACACAAACAAAACTATTCAACAAGATAGTGGCAAATATGATACAAATTATATTTAAACAATAATTTTTGAAACAAGGCCGCTTTTTTCCCCCAGAATATGTACTTCCATACACCCAGAGGTTTTATTTTTCTGACATTTAAACTTAGTTTAGAGAAATCTGAGTCCTAAGAAATATCTCCATGCTAATTAACATGCCTAGAACATTAGTGCCAAAAGCGCTACACCCAGAAAGCTTCATCCTGCTGATAAGTAACCCAGATTTGTTTTCACAGAACCTGAGCAAATCATTCATCCCAAGTACAGTGTGTGGTTCCTTCTTCCTTCTGCAAGAGGAAAATTCGACCTGTGCCATTTTGTTTTTAGTGTGAACAGCATCTTGTCACCGTGGCAGGGCGAATCAAACTGTCACTCTCAGCGGCAAGATGAGTGCAGGGATAATGAGGGAAAATCTAGGAATGGGGTTTGGTAGAATGAAAATAATTAAGGCTGAAATTTATAACATATACTGGTTGGCACGCTGAGCCTTGCACCAATTTTGCTAATGTAAAAAACATCCTGTCTTGTCCTAGACCACGAAGTAGAGTTATTCTGTCTTGCACTTGTTTCTTCTCCTGTATTGAGCATGGCTATGAGAGCCCTGGGAGACAGTTTCCATTTGTACCCCGTGGATAGTGTGCTACTCTGTCTGCTGTGCAGTCATCCTTTTCTGCTGTAGAGAACCATGGCCCATTTATATTTTACAGGTAAAACTGCATTAGCGCAGTTTTGTGTGTGAAAGTATAGTGCCGGCTAGCACCATTTCTGGATGCCAGCCGGGCGCCATATTTATGGAATGGCGCTAGCCAGCGGTAATGGCCGGTTTGCGTCATTTTAAATTATGCTAACCAGATGGGGGAGGCGCAGGGGGAACCGGAGGTTGTGCGCCTAATTATGGTGCTACACTGTTTAGAGGCAAAACACGCCTCTAAGTAGAGTAACGCCATTTCCTGGCGCACAACCCCCATGGACATAAAGACAGGAGTCATGCCCACCACCAAAATGACCATGCCCAGGGGGCAAGTGTCCCCTGGGCATCACCGTGGGGCCAGTGCCGTGCAGGGGACCCCAGGTTAGGGCCTCCAAGTGAGGAAAAAAAAAGAAAAATGTATACTTACCGGGACCTACCTGGTATGGATCCCCCATCCTGTGGTGTCCCTCTGGTGTGGGTGGGGGCAGGAGCAGGTGTTCCTGGGGCCAGGGATGGGCACCTGTAGGCTCTGTCCATGGACTCTGACCATGGAAACATGCCCACAGGTCCCTTAACGAATGCTCGTACCCAGGCGTTAAATAATGGCACTAAGCAAGCTTAGCGCCATTATTTAAGGCCCTCATCCCCCGTGTTTGAATTTAGCAAGGGGGATAAAAATGGCGTTAAGGCCATATCATCATTTTCTGCACAGGAACGCCTACCTTGCATCTCATTGACTCAAGGTAGGTTTCCATGGCCAGAAAATTACGTTAACTCCATCACTTTGGCGCTAGACGGGTCTAGCACCAAAGTATAAATATATGGAGTTAGGTTTGCGCTGAATCAGCACAAACAGAGTATAAAAAAGCCCCCAAGTGCAAAAAATACAGATCGATGTAATTGGCAGCTGTGTAATCTAAAGAGGCAGAGGATCAGAACAGAGTCTGAGCCAGAGCTTCCTAAAGATAGTACTTTCGCAGAGGTCATAGCTGTACCCAAGGAGTGTACCTCTGCCACCGATGGGGCAAGTATAGAGTTGTTCTTGGTAGTGGCGTAATAATCCAACAAATATACTTTGTTGTGCCCATTTTCTTCTTTGTTGAACTGACATTAAAACTCCACAAAAATCTACAAAATTCATGAAATATACATGTAGATTGGGATGAAAGTTCAAGCTATTTTAAACCAAAGTGTTTCTTCAGTGGCTATTGCTATTGTACACACATTCTCCACCATGAGTTCCAGTGAGCAACATCTGAGGCTGTGGAGACCTATTTGGCTTCTGCACACAGTCGGCATTGATTGGAGCAGTGTGAGCTGTCAAATATCTACATAAAACAAGCAAATGAAAGAAAGAAATCCATTGTTTCTAAAAGCCTTGCATCAATTAGAGTCACTTGCCCTGGCATGGGGCTGCTTTATGATCTTCATTCTAGCTTATCACAACCTCAAGAAAGACAAATGCAATGTCAAGTCATTTTAGTTGAATCAATGCGTCTAGTACTAGTACTGGGAGGGACTGGGATCCATAAAATGTCTACTTCTAAAACTATGCCCAGGTGTAGGAGTTACCCTGAGTTCCTTTCTACGCTCCACCTCATCACCTTGAGCTATCTCCTAAATATAGCAGTAAATATAATCCAAGTAACTACCTTTAGTGGAACTGGAGACATTCATATCTTTGTGCAGAATAGGCTGAGCAAAAACTATTGGGGTATTACATGTGCATCAGACTAAAGAGGCAAACATGATTTGTGCCTTGACAGATATTACCTTGTGGTGTAACTAGGCCATTGCTTATTGGAGAGCTGAAATTAGCATAGACCTTCCAGTTGAGTTTCTCCTAAGCACTAACGTGCCTGACCATCAGTTGCTGTGCGGGGCTATCATGGACTATGCCACAGCTTAAAGAATGTCTGAAAGAGCTAATACCAAGAAGAAGGGCAAAAGTATTGAGAAACATAGGACGGCCTGGTAAGGCTGCAAAATAGAGACCTACTCCTCTGTATGCAGGCTCAATGAGAGAAGCACACTCTATCACTTATAACTTACCTTTGTTATAGTCATAAGATAAAAATCTTGTTAGAACACAATGGTTAGGATCGTCTGTGTCAGCCAGTATGCACAAAGAACGAAAATCAAATTAATATTTAAATAGTAATATATTGATAAAGTAATGGGTGCAATACCTTTTAAAATATATATGAACAGCACTCGCCAAATTACACACAGCAGCCCAAAAAAGCTAGCCTTTTGGAATGAGGAGGTAGGAGAGGATTTACGTTTTAGACAACATAGTAGGAACTCAGTTTCATCATCCATTTAATCACTGACTTAAAGGTGTGTCGAGAGGAGTGGAAATTAAACCTCTCTATCGAGAATATCTGACACCAGTCACAAAAACATTACAGAAATCTTAATCATAATGTGTTACTTCTATATAGGGAATGTGTTGTTGACTTTCTTGATTTTTAGAAAGAGTTCCAGAAGTATTCCTAGGAAGGTGTGAGAGTCGCAGCTTTTAAGAAATACTTAAATGTGTAACATGTACATATTAGCGACATCCATGCTCATGGTGGCCATGGTGCTTTGAATTGACTTGCTTATGCCAAATGTTTTACTTCTTATTTTCAATTTATGTGGCAAGGAAAGTCCATTCTAACTTGAGCAAACGCAAGACCCATTGCTTTGCAAATGCTTGTTTAGTTTCAGTTGTCAGCAGTCACGTATATGACGCATGTCACGGCCGACACATTGTCTTGTCAACTCTTAAAAGGCAGCCACGTTGTTCTGCACATGCGGATTATTCAAATAGCACTTGAAGCCTGAAGCTCCTGTCCTGTCCTTGTAGCTCCAGCAACACCAAGAGAAGACTTCAAGACTGAGCTAGATCTTGGCAGCCCCTTTGCCTCTTGAGCCTCGTTCATTCATCATCAACATCCTGTCTGGCAATTCAACATTAAAGGTAGGTGATCTCTCTTATGATACACGCACCTCTCACACTGCTCTTGTAGCATGTGCACTTCAAATGCTGACACATGAGCCTCCTCTGATTATAGCGCATTCAGGTAAGGATGTAGAACTTCATCAGAACATTTTCAGTGTTTATATTCTTAAACCCTCTGAATAATCACTGTTTTTGGAACATTGCTTTGAATCCACAAAACATTTGGAATATCTCAAACCTATGATGAGTACGTGAAGTGTAACTTTGTACCTTGAGTTTTAAAAAGGCATTAAGAGACACTGTGAAAGTACTTGAGAGAGAGCACAAACAAAGTACTTTAAGAGACTGGACAGAACAGTTTTGAACCATCATGATTTCAGATGAAACAAAGTGTGTGTGTGTGTGTGTGTGTGTGTGTGTGTATATAACAGGATGTAATAGAAGCAGGTAGGAGTGGTACAATGCAACTATTTTGTAGAGCAGGTTGAGAAGGAAGAGCATAAAAGCTAGGATGATCACGCTAGGGTGCTACAATGCTACAAATGGGAGCTCAGGCTGGGAAGGAACTAAATTACAGTTTGTAGAGACATTCTGAGAGGATAGTGTGTAACACTTGGCAGAGGCAGTTTGTGGAGTACCCTGTTGCAAGGGGGAACGCACAGGATATTAGGACAACATGCTAGCATGTTCGTCATAGTGCAAATTAGGGGAATCCATAGCCAAGGTTGTAACTGGTGCTGGAATGAATGTGCTATCATAGGTTTAATCATGTGTATTGCGGATTTCTGCCAGCTAGCTCTTGGGCTGATTTTAGTTAGGTATGTCTGTTTCGCAATATAGCTGATGAACTGGTTAGATATGCGCAAGGGACAAGCTGCTGAGGAAATCAAATCTTAAGGAAGATTGTACAGTCATCATTTGGACTGACACTTAGCCTCCCGTCCTGCATTTCAGTGGCTGGTGTAGAACCTTATCAATAGTTCGCAATACACCAACATTGCACGAAAAGCTGAAGTGTCAAACAACAGTTCAGATTTACTGCTCTGCATTCCTGTGCATTTCATGCTATGACAGCCACCCCTGAATTCCAGTGTTGGAGATGATCTTCCAAAACAAGATAACATTTTTAAATCTCTGCATTTCCCACAACAGTGGCTATGGGTGAAACGCGAAAAATGTACAATATGACTTACCAAAACGAGAAAGGAGGATGTAGCAATTGTCAAGAGAGTTTATCATTCTTTGATGCATCAATTTTACCTTTTGACAGAGAGAAAGGAAACAACATTATAGGAGATCTATTTACGCCCTGCTGAAACTCTCAAAATGTTCCTAGTTGGCATTTTCATGAGTATTTTTCATTCTTGGAAGGATTCTGCCATCTGCTTCTGCGGAACATGACAGTGGCTTCACTATTAAAGGAGTATTCTTTGGATGCCTCACGTGCACTGGAAGCAAACGTACACCAGCACTTGACAAGTTAGTAAATTAAAATAGCAGTAAAAGTGCCACCAGAATGCTTGATTTAGTCCTCAGAGTAAAGTGTGAAGCCCACACGCGTGATTCACTATTTACCCAAGGGCCTTAAACATCCTTGATGATGGCTACTGGTATCAGAGTGAAAACTGGAATAGGCACAAATCTTTTTTTAAAGTAAGACCAGGAGTTCACAGTCATAATCTCATTCTAGGTGTCTGTACTGTGTCTTAGCAAGGCTGCACTCTTCTTCATATTCCAAAGGAGCACAACACTATTGTCCTCATTTAAAGGGCAGTGAGATGCCCATCTGCCAGCCAGGTCAGCAGAGACAATTGCCTTATCTTTCATGGTGCAAGTCAGCCTCCCACACTTAGACATCCCTGCATGGTGGATCTTTCTGTGTGTGTGTGTGTTTGAGGGTAGGGGGTCTTAAGTGATTTCGCTGGCCCAGGCCACCATGCCTTTGGTAATTCTGGACAAGGAAATCTATTGATGGCTGTCCCACTTTAAATACGTAGGGTGAATATCATTATGACCTGCGGCATGGTTGTGGAAGCCTGCCAGGTCAGGAGTTTCCACTCCTTAAGTCAACTGAGGCTTTGCTAGTGGAAACCCTACACTTGCTCACCTCTAAATATGGGGGGTGGAATAGTGAGTTCAATGGGGCATATATACCAACAATTTATGGTAAATTCTCCAGTGTAGCCACATTCTAACTGAGGGAATACTCCTACTCCAGAGCAGAGTTAAGTGAGTCATTTGTATAAAGGGGTGGGTAAGGTTATTTTTATCAGAAATATTTTCTCAACAACATCATCAACATCTGAAATCTATGTTGGGGCCGACTAATTATATTGACATACACAAGTTAGCTTTCCTTTGATGTGCAGACAATGGAGTCAAGATTGTACTGAACCCACTCTTTTACTGGTAACCATGATCATTGACATGACAAGTAAGCATAGATTTGGATTCACAGTTAGACAAACTTAATGGGGTTTTCCTTAAATGCAATGGTAGCAAATGTGAGAGCGTGGTTTCAGTTTCTGAGAGCTCCTTATTGCATATGCCATAGGTTAGATACCACATCATTCAGCATTATGGATTCTAGCTTACAATGCCAATGTGGACATTCTTGAGGTCCAAAGGCCCCAAGCCACTTTAAAATACCTTTCTGCCACGTTAAGAGTGGTGTATAGTACTGATGACTGCTTAGGGAACATCATGTCTGTCTCTTAACCTATCCCCAGAAAGAGTAGGATATTTAGTTGGAATTGTGGACTCCAGTCTCCCTGGCAGAGAGGGAGAAAAAACACTGGTTTAACAATAAAACATTCAAATGTGAGGCCATTTGAAGAGTATATTGGAACGTGGGGTAATAGCCTTTAAACACTGTGCCAAAAACTATGAAAATGAAGCTATCTCTGTCTGCATTGGCACCAGCCAAATCTTTCTGAGAGTTATGAAAAAAAGCCAGAATGCAGAGAGTGGTGAAACTTACAACAGAAATTAATTTGTAAACTATGCAAAGGACTGAATTGCAGAAAGGACCTTTGCAGAAAACGGAGGTGTTTATTTTTATCTTTGCGTGAATCAGCCAAGAGGTACTGCTGAATAGACCCTAAGATGTCATATTAATCTTTCATTTCAATATCAATAGTTTGCACTTGATAGTTGATATTCATGCAGAAACACATTACCACAGACCCATTAAGTAAATATGAGGTTCCACCTATGAATATTCCCACTCGTGGTAAATAAACAGAGAAAATAACTATGAGAAGCCTTCTGTGCTCATCTGAAAATTGCTTAAACCGATTCATCATTAGGCAGGGCCTTCTCTAGCCTGAAATGTTTTCATCATCTTTAAACTGTTTCACTAAGGACTCAAACTCAATTACTTCCTCGGAACCTACTTCAGATATTACCTGTGACCAGTTTGGGGTTCAGTGATGTGAGCTCTAGAAATTCTTGTACATCTGATGGTAAAGTTTACTAGTGACCCAAACCATCATTTACAGAGTGATCCAGCAACCAGTTCTGTCTCCTCATTTCGTTCCAACTGATAATGACTCTTCAAATAATTTTTGAATATTTCCATCCTCCCAAAAACTTGAGTGGTCACCTAATATATGCTTAAAAATAATCTCCCAAATACAACCACAGTACAGTGTATAATCCTGTTTTAATCCAAAGTGTCTATTATTTCAAATACCGAACTTGTGGAAGTTGTTAGTATATACCCTATATTTACTATTCCTACATCTGCTTTAGCCTGGGCCAATTCTTCCCTGGTTTGTAGTATGCTTGTTTGCGTGTGAATATCCCAGTCTCTCTATTGGAATTAAATTGAGAGCACAGTAAACAACCAAAATGAGAGCCAATGGTAACTCGATGATTTTGTATTCACCTCTGTGGAGTGTATTAGTGAATCTGGAGTTTTGTGCAAATCCACAAACAGTGCGAGAAGTCTTTAGCCTTAATTCCCTTTCTCGTCCTGGAGTGGGTTTCTCTCAGTCTTTACTATCTGATCTTCTATAAGTCCTGCAAACAAGCAGGTCTGTAAAGTAGTTGTGTTCCACCATTATCCCATTCGTGGTGAAAAAGGTACAAGTGGTATCAGTTGTGCGAGTGCCCTAGGGGAAGATGAGTCTCTGTATGTGTTTATTCTTTAACTCAGCCTTCTTGGTTTCACTTTTGAGGACCTGCACCAATATCATTGTCCTTACCAACAATTGTTAAAGTACAAGACAGAGGTAGGTACGGACGCATGGTATACACACAAATGATGGCTGGACATATTGAAGGAAACTTACTTCTTCCTCTGATAGATTTTCGGGCATGTTCCTTCTATCTGTGTTAAATGACGATATTGAATCAAAATATTTCTCTGGATTCTGTAGAAAACATCAAAATTTAGGGTGTTAGGAACAGGAATGCAATGCATTAAAGCCGACAAAGAGTAGATTTCAGAATGATGACAGTGCTCACTGGACTCCAAAATGTGGTTAAGGATCAAAATATCCTGAGCAAATTGTCTTAAATTGTGGGCCAGATTTACAAAGAACATTCGCAGTGCACCGATGAGATAAAATTGGCAGCTCCACACTGCGTCAGATCCGAAACCTGGGGATGCACTGTATTTACAAAAATACGGCACACCCCTCTGTTTACCCTATCGCTGGCACTAAATTTAGCTGCCTAGCACCAACGCATGCATCCTTGCAGCAAAGTGCAATGATGTCTGCGTTGAAGGGAATGACTGTTTAAAGTGAAGGAAGGTGCCCCTTTCTGCACATAAACAATCTATAATGGTGATTTGGCACTTCTATGTGTGCTGCAGAGTGCAGAACACATAGAAGGCAAATCATCATTATTGAATGATGACACCTTCCTGCACATAAATAATCATTCATGGAGTTTTGCTCTTTCTATGTGTGTTTCAGAATGCAGCACATATAGAAAAAGCAAAAACAAGGAGAAATAAAATACATTTTCCTTGTTGTGCCATTATAACCCCTTCCAGGGGTGTCATTATTTTTTGGCGCTGTCTAACATTTATGATTCCTTGTAAATCTGGGGCAGTGTCAAAAGCAATGGGTGCTGTGGTGGAACGTGCACAGCAACACTCACTGCACCCCCCCTCTGTTGCAGAAACCTGTGCCGGAGGGGCCCATATATAAAAGGCGACATTAAGCCACAAAGAAGTGGCTTAGCACCGCCTTGTAAATATGGCCCAGTACACAGTGCCTCTGGAGCGTCACAAAAAGTAATGCTCCGGTGGTGCTAGGGGCTTCTAAATATGCCCCATTGTGTCAAAAATATTGTTCACAAAAATATCACCTCACTGGAGGTAATAACAGATCATCTACACCCAATGATACAGTATCTTTGCAAATTATATTTATGTTGGACACAACGTGATGTTTTGGTAAGGATTATCATATACAACCACAACATAAAACGGATACATTTCTCTATTATGACGCCATAATACCTACTTCTTCTTTAAGCAGGCCATTCTTTAGTAACAATAACTGTGGATGTGTCATGAACATACAACATGATGAAGCTGAGGGATTGGCTGTGTTAAGAATGAACCATGGGTGAGGCATTTTGTGGGGTCAGTGAATTGGGACTGCTAGGGAGTGGCACAAAGAGCTAGGATTGTGAGTACAATTACTAATTATTTGTTACACATTTAGGATCAGACTTTATATTTAGAGCTGAGTATAACACTTTTAAGAAACAATCAAATAGTTTGCAGCTTGAATATTTTAAGGAATACAAGATTCTCTGGCGTACTTCCCTCAGTAGCTATTGGGATCATTCAGAACACACCCAACATGTTTGGGCCCTAGATATACCCTGACAGTACCAGCCAAGTGTTTTGCTAAGAATATGATTGGAACGGTGATGGTCGTATTCTGTACAAATTCTGTACGGATTTGCCAGAGCATCAACTTGCACTCTAATGACAAACTAGCTGCTTGCGAGGGGATGCAATGTGCAGGACCTAACTGAATGGGTACATGAACACCACTCACCAACTCTGTGTTGTGTTCTGGCTGTGTGCTGTTTATTTATTAAAATGCACACATGAGGTTCCACGGAATCTTACTGAACATTGTTCACAAAAATATCCAAGTACTACCAAAGTAAACATTGTTTTAAAGTTTAAAAAGACGATGACATATATTTATAGAACCTGCCCAGAATAAAAAAGTAACATCAGTTAAAGTGCACAAATTTTCAAGAGCGAATAACTGTACTAAAACTATTCGATACATTCATTTAGAAATTAAGCTGCAGGACACTATGACGTGAGTTGAACATTTCTAATGAGTATGTTTTTGTGGATGATGAGTACACCTGGAAAAATTACTGTGAAATGTTTACAATCATTATTTTATGGGTTTGTATTCCTTAATGAGCATAGGTGCAGCAAGCAAAACATGTGTTAGCCGTAGTTTCAATGCCCAGTATTGTAATGTTGCCTGAAGAATTAGGGGCTTTACAAGCCCCATGGTGCAGGGCAATGCAGCCAGTGGCCTTGCCACACTGCCCTGTGCCAAAGGGAAAGGGCAGAAATGCACCATATCTACAAGATGGGCTGCCTAGCACCAGTGCAGGCACCCTTGCACCATGATGCAAGGATGCCTCTGTTACAGACAGGATTGTTTCTGTGCAAGAAGGGACAGAAGAAGAGGAGGCTTTTTCCTCTTTCTATGTGTGCTGCAGAATGCAGCGTACATAAAGAGGAGAAATAAATATATTTCTCTGTGTTATGCCTGCATAGGGGAGGTGTAAGATGTTGATGTATTCCCAGGTTTAAAGCTTCTTGTAAATCTTGGAATGCCAAAAAACGTGGGTCTTGCATTGGAACAGCCATTGCAATGCCCATGGCTTGCCTCCCTGGCACAGTGTAAGGCAACGCAATGACTTGTGCTGCTTTGCCTTACACCAAATCTACAAGGCCATGATAAGCCATGCAAAGTGGCTTCACATGGCCCTTAGATATGGGCCTGCACAAAGGGCCACAGGTGTTTCACAAAAAGTGACGCACCGACAGCACAGGGGGATTGTAAATAAACTCCTTGGAGTGAAACTGAGGTGTACACTAATGAGATTGAAATCATGCTTGTAACTGTTAGCAGAGTACTCGATGGAAGCCTCTGCAGCATTAAAAGCAGAGTTACAATGTTCAATGTCAAAGGTTAGACATGGGATGTCGAATCCATCACTCCACAGCCCAAAGGCTGCTACTTCGGTCTCTGCTTAGGAAAGATTCTCATATCTGATAGGCAAGAAGAATACACTGCAGAGCTCTGGTTCTGCTGAAGTGGAAACATACCAGCAGTCGAGAATACCTTCAGGCAGACAGAGAGCCATTTCAGCAGTCTGGCCTCTTCGCTGCAGTTAACTGCCGAAAGCCTGGAAGGTGGACAGCTGCCTTCAGCAAAGCTCACTGACTTCCTGCATCCACTAATGTTGTGGCTTTCTTTAGTGCTATCATCTGCAGGGCTTTGGCTCCCTGGGGTGCTTCAGAATTGAAACTGCAGTTAGGTGGAACTAGCTCATTGGGGTATCGGTGGTGTTTTTTTTTTAGTAGCATTTAAGACTTTCAACAGGAAACACTCGAAATGGCATATGCATTAAATTCTGGTTTGTACGATTACATCAGACTTTTTATTCCATACATTGCCATGCAGCATGGAGCAAACTGGGTCAAAATTATCACCGATAGAATTGCATTTGAACATCAGTCACTGACAAGAAAACAAGAGCTAAAAGCGCTATAGAAATACAATAGATAAGAGGACACTCGAAATTACGAGCGCATTACTCGTTAACCATCATTTGCATTGTCTTCTGGCATAAAAGGCTAGAACATTATTCTGATTTACACACTATCTAACTTAAATCTAATTTGACTAGTTTAGTAGATGGGATTTATCCAAGTTAATAAAGAATTTTAACGTCTGGAGCACCAGTATGCAAACTAGAAAAAGAATCGAATAATGTGGTGCAGCCCTGTGCCGCACTCCCGCCACGTCTAGATCGGGGTGAGTGGCTCCTGTGGACTGAGGAACCGGCATGGAGAAGCACAGCAGAAAGAGTTGTGGTGCTGCCCTGCATCAATACCTTGAAAATATGCTCTCTATGTTTTAGTCAAACGGAGTTCGACCATCCCAACCAAAGACCCCTTATCAACCTGGCAAGTGACATGAGGATGAAATGCCAGTAACACAGTATTCCAAATTAGTTATGTTCTTTGACCTCCTTGAGTAAAGCAAAGGCTACAGCTCAATTAACACGTCCTAAATTAAAAATCACCCTGTTCGTTTTTTTCTAGGTTGATCAGCAATTTGTGTGCTTCCGTAAATGTTGTCAATTCCAGGTGTAAACCATTTAGAACCAAATCTAAGAGGACAATGTTGTTTTCATAGGTAAGTAAAGGGGTGGCTTCGCTTCTCCACATAGGAGTGAAGCAATGAGGTTGCACTGTGGAATTTGGTAGGACAGCTATACAGAAAGAAAATAGCAGCAGTGCCTAAACTCTTTAAGCCTAACTCCAGCTGACAGACGTTTTTTCTGATTTCTGCTATGCTCATTTTGTGATTAAGGAATGCAATATAAAGGAAAAAAACTTATTAGCTTAAACTAATATTTTTCCAGGTGTCCTCATCATACACAAACACATATTCATTAGAAAGGTTCAAGTCACATTACAGTGCTCTGCAACTTAATTTCCATATCTAAATGTATTTGGGGAATATTTTTATTACAGCTAAATACTTTTGGACATTCATGTACTTTAACTGATGTTACTTTTTAAATTATATTTGGCATGTTGTATAAATATCTCATCGTCTTTTTAAATTGTAAAAGTATTTTTTACTTTTTATAGTACTTTGATTTTTTTGTGAATGCTGTACAGGTTCTGAGGAATCGCTCTTGTGCATTTTAATAAACAAACAGCATGCCGCCACCACACTCCAAAGATTTGTAAGGCTTACTCATTAGATGAACCTGCAAGTACCCAGATACAAGTTTGAGAGGTGGTGTCTGCTACCAGTGGAAAGTCCGCTGGAACCATGCACTGCCCCCGACTAGTGGTGGGTGAAGGTTTTGGCCCTATATTTCTTTTTGGAAAAAGGCCCTGAGAGAACATAAATGACTCACACTGGGACAAGGCTCAGTATAAACAAGGTGAACACTCCAGAAAAACCACACTCAAGGACCAAATTTGTCAAAACTGCCAATAGATAAAGCCATCCGACTGAGTTTCAGACCTTAACTGAAATCGACGAGGAGATTCCCAATAGGAGTCCCCAGAATTTGGGTAAAGGCCAGTGTACTATGGAGGCACTGTATATTGTGGTGCATAGTTCATCCAGCCATGAAACCACTAGGGGAAACATTAAACAAATCAGCTGACTAACTATAGCCTTCATCTGTACCTTCATTTCAGTATAAATTAAATACCTGTATCTATACTAGGATTATCAATTAGTGGGATTTATGGGCTTCAACAGTCCTGTGATAGTGGCTATACGGAGGCCTAATTGGAGAAATCGATCTTCAATGAGCCATAATAACATTTTATGCCGGTGTGAGGGCATTTGGGATACTAATCTTTAGAAATCTGTGTTGAAAATCCATTACATCCTGGGATCTTACATCCCCAAAGCTGCTTACTGACCTTTGTTTCTCACGTCTTTGGCTGAGATCCCAGTCACCAAACAAATGCCCTGTAAGAGAAGTAAACATTGCTCTGGAATGTTGTCCAGGATGGCATTCAATGCAGTGTCATTCTTGATTTCCTCACAGCCAGTGCTGTCAACTTTATTTGGGAAGCACTGAACGCTGATGAAAAATGATTTCTCCCCTTCCAGTAATTGAAGCAGCACATAAGTAATTCCTTGATATTTGTAAATGATCACAGATGTTGGCCATTCCTTGGTAGATAGACTTTCCACGGGTTTCACATTTCTGTTAAATGGGAAAACACTTTGATTCATTACTGATAAATGTAGCCAGTGTTCTACTGATAAAATAAACAAGATGTTGTTTGGGCCAAAGCCTTAAACATTTGCTGAATTAGTCAGAATGCTGCTGAATCTCTTCAAAAGGCGATGTCCCTTAACTTTCCCTTAAGTATGTTATCTGGCAATTTGACAGAATATTTTTGTAAAATTTGGCCTGGGCAACCTCAATAAATATGTTTATGATTATCAAAGCAGTACTGTTGTCCTTGATTATGTACATTTCTAGAGAAGGGTGACTAAAGTAGTTCTAAGCTTTAAAATGGATTATTGTTCATGTTTTGTGTAGCCAAGAAAGGTAAAACTTTAGGGTTTTTGCATTACATATATGGGGGACTCATTTAGTCCACTTTTTTGTATTTAGTTATTTCTAGTCTTGAATTTCTAAAAATAGTACTAGAAGTAGCACAATGCAAAGAGAAACCTGTGCTGGATAGGATACCTCAACTTGTAATTGGGAAATATGAGCGCTCCCCAACAAAAGTCTTAAGGGCTTATTTAGAAGTCCCTAGCACCACAGGAGCATCACTTTCAGCTATGCTCCAGTGATGCCAGGCCATTTTCCATATTTACAAGGCAGCGCTAAGCCACTTTGCATGGCTTAACGGCATCTTGTAAATATGGGCACCCAACACAGTTTTCTGTGGCAGGGGGGCGTGCAATGGTTGTTCCTGTTGGCGATTCGCATTTTGCAGCACACATAGAAGTGACAAATCACCATTATTGATTGCTTATGTGCAGGAAGGGACACCTTCCAGCACATAAGCAATCATTCCTTGCAACGCAGGCACCCTTGCATTACAGTGTTGGTGCTAGACAGCCAATTCCAGTGGCAGCTCAGGGGAAGAGCACAGCACTATGCTGTATCCTGTAGAAACTGTGCATTTCTGCCCTTTCTTGGTGGCAAAGGACAGCACAGCAAGGCACTTGCTGCGCTGCCCTGCACCACAGGGGCTTGCAAATAAGCCCCTTATGGCCCCCTTTACTACGTTACTAAGTTGATTCAGGCTTTTTGCTGTGAGCCCCACATCAAAACAAAAGGGCAGGAATGTGCCATTTCTTTAAGACACAGCACATTTCTGTCCAAATTGCTGCCTAGTGACAACACAGGCACCTGGTGTTGCAGAGATAACTGTTTCTGTGCGGGAAGGGGCACCTTACTACATATAAACAATCATTAATGGTGTTTTCCTCTTTCCATGTGTGCTGTAGAATGCAGCATACATAAACAAGAGGAAACAAGCATTTTTCATGCAATAGGTCTCACATTTTCCTGAGTTAGAACTATTGGCATGTATATTCAGAACTGAACTTTTCTTGCCCCATAAATTAGTCAACCCTGTCTCATAATTTCGTCTTTTCCAGCCATGTTTTGGTGATCTTTGGCAGATACGGACATCAGAAATCACAAGCCCTTGCGGAGAGATGAGATGACTGCACTACCTCACGCTTTGGAAAGGTCTGAAAAGAAATTGGAAAATAAGGCTAGAAAAGTATTTTCTTTTCATTTTATCAGAATAAATAGCCTTGCAAGCATTCTTGCTTCGCATTTGAACATGCAGAGCAGCCTGAAAATATTTATAGACAGAATAAAGGAGATAAGCACTGCCCTGTGTACAATGTTGTGATTGATATCATGGAGGGGCCCTGGAGAGAGAGAGACTTGAGATGGGATACGAGGCTAAACAAGTTTCACATCATTGCTTCTAGGATTAGCTACATTCTACCAGAAAGGGTATTTTATGGCTTTTGTGAGCAGTGAGCTTAATGACTGGGTGTTTCTTTTGTAAAATAAGCTTTTAAGGAGCAGGAGGTAAATGAGGACAGCACTGAAATAAAGCCAAAACAAATGTCAGCAACATGGGAGGAGATGGGAGGAACCGAATGCTGCAATAAAATGCAGACAGCTACCAGCTTAAAACACTCACAGTGAAAGGGGAGCACCAAAGAAATAACAAAAATAGTATGTCACAGCAACAGATAAAGAAACCAAAGTGGAATAATACAGTAGTTGGTCACTGCACTGCAACAGAAAAAGGATGGAGAAAAAGGCAGAACTAACCACTAGCCAGCAAGAAATTTTAAAGGACACTGCAACCGACAAATCAAAGTGCTTTATGCCATTAGTAGTATACTAAAAGTATACACAAAATTGAACGCTTATGCTCAACCTAGAAACGGGGGAGAAATAATGTTCTCTCTCCGCATTGCACTACGTTAACTCTACACCTAGGGTGGCATAGAAATCTGATGATTTCCTAGCCTTGTCAATCTGGGAATGCATCAGATTACATCAGGTTACATGGATGTTGAGTGGGAACACCCACAGCAACAACCATGGAATGCCCCATTCATGCAGTGCTATGCGAGAAAGGGGTCCATATTTACAAGGCCATGAAAAGCCACGCAAGGTAGCTTTGGGGAGCCTTGTAAATATGGGCCAGCACAGTGTGCCACTGGAGTATCAAAACAAATGATGCTCTGGTTGCGAAGTGTGCCACTAGGGCCTCGTAAATGAGGCACTAGGATTCAAATTTACACATTGGCAGAAAGGGTACTCTGTCACAGTGGCAACAACTGCCCTTTCCACCAACATAATGGTCTGCCCTCCCCATTTGAATTAGGGCAAATCTTTGGCATAACAATGGGGAAGACTATTCCATCTCCACTGTGGTTGCACCCCTCTGATGGCTTGAAAGAGGAAGGGCCGTCAGAGGTTGAACTGTCTGTCCACGCACATAATTTAGATGGAAGGACATACAGGTCAGTTTTTATTGCCCATCACCACCAGAAAAACCCTGGGAGTAAGGGGAAGTAAAAACTTCAAAACACCACCCTTGCCAGGGGAGATAAGTTAAATGGTGAGGGAACATTGTTATACTTTCAAAACCAAATTCCAGCTTTGGCGTTTTGTTTTTGAAAATAAGAAAAAAATATAATTTTGCTGTATGACCTTGCCATGTTTGATTAAGCTATACAGCAAAGTCACACACCATTGGCAGGAAACACCTTGATGGTGGTTCCTGTCAAAGACTGAAATGTCTGCCAGTGTGATAAACATTTCAAAATTTGGTCATTAGGACCTTTGGTGGGCCAAAGGAGTAATTTATTCCCTCACCCTGGTGGAGAACAGTCCAACTGCCAAATTTTAAATCAGGCCTATAATTATGGCTAGTTGGCAGGGGGCTATGTAAATATAGGAGGGCATAAGAGGAACAATTATAATATGGTGCTTATGCATATAGCTGTTTACACTGTGTGATTGCCACTCCCCATGCCCAAAGGCACTAGCAGGAACAGTTATGTTTTTGTAACCCGTCATCCTAAAAAAAGAAAACACTAATCAAATGATTGGGCCCTTCATAATCATTTGTGATAGTGACACTTGATTTTGGGTACAGCTAAGTGCCAAAAATTCAGCATAGCCAGGCAGAACTGATATGTAACATGTATCAACAACAGAAATATCTCACTTGGTCTTGTAGGTGAGATGACAATGACAATGAAGAAAATGGTGTGCGTTGAGTGAGATAGACTTATGTGATCTTTAACATGGAGATGTTTTCACCAGCCCACTAACTTGCTGTCTCACCATTTTAAATTTTCTTTATCTCTGCATGAATAATAATTAATGCCATTTCTTTTTTAATTGGGACTAAGCATGTTTGTAATGATTCAAAGAGATACAAGTTGGAAATGAGACTCCTACTTTGGTATAGGGTAAGCAAGTTATGGGAAGGTCATGAAACCTCATGGGACCAGTGAACTTTAAAAAAAAAAGAAGAAGAAAACAGTTCCATGTAGGGTGATTAATTTTCTTTTTTAAAGAGAGAAAACAGCCTCATACCTCCTCCATTGCCTTAAACTCAGTCTAAATATTTAGATCCTCAATGCTTTAGTTATAGAGATAAAAGGGTTATGTGGTAACTCATTAATATCACAAGCACGCACACTTTTATTAGTACTAAATTTAATGCCGCTTATAAATCTAATCAAATACAGTGCCCAAAAGAACGTAGACACAAGTAAATTCCCAGTTCAACAGAATATAACTTTTCTTTGTGTCGAATGAATGATGAAGAGTAGTGATGCTCTTTGTGTATGTCTTTGCATGTTGGTTATCACAGGTCCATACAAAATTACCTCCGGAGAATGTGGCTAAGAATCATGGTGTTTGGGGGTGTGGCTAGGCCTGCCAGCAAGATGGTCATCACGCTGTGGGTCTCTGCTGGGCTTGGGGCCTAATTTGTGCATTTATACTTCCGGAGCGGCCGTTTTTGCATACATTTTATTCAGAGGCCCCCCCGGAGTCCCTGGTGCCACTGGCGGTCCCGGAGGTGGGTTTTTGCAGGGGCTGATTGCTGTTGTTTTCTCCCGACACTGTGGGGGCAGGCCTTGCCGCTCAGGGAGGCCTGCGGCGCTCGTAATTGTGCCTTGCCCGGTCTCCCTCTCCTTGCCGGCGGGCCCTGTGGAAGTGACAACGCTGCCTGCTGTACTGTCCGGAGTTGGAGGGGAGCGCAGGGCTCTCCCTCCCGAGGCCTGATCAGCAGTCAGATCAGACTGCGGCCTCGTTGCCACTGTGACGCGGGGTGCGTCTGCAACTCAGGGCAGGTGGCCCTGGCTTGGCCTGTTGGGGGAGTGTGATCCTGGGCTGGCCTACTAAGTGCTACCTTCAAGTGGAGTGCTGGCTAGGGCCGGAGCTTTCTGGGTCTGTCTCCGGCCGCATTGTGGTGGTCTGCTGGCTGGCCATTTCTCCTTAGCTGCTGAAAGAGGTGGGAGACTACCTGTGGGGATCACCCACGTGGACCAGTGACCCAGCTGGCTCGCTGCTGTGTGGGGCTGTGTACCGAGCCCCGCATGTTGGGGCGTCCCTTCGCCGGTCAGATCGGACCGGGGGATTATTTGGCGCTGCCGGGGGACAGTGGGATTAGTTTCGGCCCCTGGTTTCCTCAGCTTGCTAGCTGTCTCTTGGTGGGCTGCGCGGTGCGGCTGTGAGCCAGTCGTGTGAAAGCTGGCCCCAGGCTGTCAGATGCCAGGCGGCTCCCGGAGGGCGCCCCAAATTGGTACCACCTGAGCAATTACTGGTTGTGACTTACGGGCTGGGGCTTGGACAGGCCTGGCAGGCGCGAACGGAGTGCTTGAGGAGTGGGCTTGGAGGCCTGTTTTCTGCTTTGACGGGGCTGTGCTGCCTTGGGGAACTCAGAGCAGTTTTTTGGTGTGTGGATTTTTCCAGGCCAGCTGCCTTTCTGATCAGTGTACGAGAGTTTATGTTTCAATTGTGCCTTAGCAGCCACTGAGTATGGGTAAAGTTGAGCAGAAGCAGGCCAAGCTCACCTTCGATGGTGGAAAGAAAAGGGGTGGCACTTCTGCCTCTCAACCCGGGGATGAGCCTGTTGAGGAGGGGGCCCCAGATACCTCGGTCAAGGCTATGTTCCTAGATCTTAAGAACAGCCTTGCAGGCATTGATGCTAAGCTTGATCATTTGACTGAGCAGCTGGACCGAATCTAGTCCAGGGTGGACGATAATGACTCCCAGCTTGACCAATTGGAGACACGTACATTGGAGCTGGAAGACCAACATAGTGGTGAAAGGGAACAATTACTCCAAATGGAATGCGTATTGGAAGTTATACGCAATAAAAATGATGATTTGGAGGCACAGTTGCGCCGCAACAACACCCGAGTAGTTGGCCTCCTGGAGTCTACAGATATGGGTACAATGGAGGACTTTGTGGAGGGCATGTTTTCTGACCCCGTGCCTGGAGAGCTTTCTGGTGGTAGAGAGGGCTCATAGGTCTGTGGGACCCCGGCCTCCACATGGTACTCCGCCGGGTCTCATAATTGTTCGCCTGCTGAATTATCGTGATAGGGATACTGTCCTCAGGCTGGCCAGGGAGCGGAGACTGGTGATATACAAGAACACTGAACTGAACATTTTTCCAGACTATACCCACAGTGTGCAGGCTGCATGAAGAGCCTGTCTGCCAATTAAACGCACGCTGAGTCAGACAGATGCTAGATTCTGTCTTATTTTCCCTGCAAAACTAAGGGTACAGCCTGGGGGTATGCTGCTTTTTTTTACAGACCCGAAGCTGGCGGCTAAATTTGCCAAAATGGTGCCTAAGAGTTCTGAGGCTGAAGATCTGGATGCCACCAGGGCTGAGCATGCAGCCTTAAGTGACAATGACTAAATTGGCATGGGAGCTGATGACCGAGGTTGCCTCTCCGTGACTGTAGGGGGTTTAAATGCTGTGCTTCCTGCATTATTGGCCGCTCTGCCATTTAGTTTTCTGTTAGGCCCTTTGCCCCCCTCCCCCTGTTTGGGATGGTGGGATGGATGGCTTAGCACTCGCCCCTTGGGTGAGTCCTTATTCCATGCTATTTGTTACAAATGGGGTTATTGTTGTTCAGGGGGGTGGGCTTCTTACTCTGACCCGTTTGGGGGGGTCTGCGTGGGTGGGGGCTGGGTTAGTTCATGTTCTGGTCTATTCTTATTCCTCTGTCTTTTTACTTTCTCTTCCACTGCTTGTATGTGGTTGGCGGGCATGGTGGGACGTTGTGGATGTGCTATACTCTTGCTAGGATGATGTGATGGCACTGGGGAATGTGACATCTGTTCGTTGTCTCACCTGTAATGTGCGTGGCTTGAATGATGGGCGTAAGGTGCGGCTTATGTCTGTTTATGTAAAGCGCCAGGAAATTGATGTATGTATTCTAAAGGAGACTCATTTAGTGGCTGCCATGCAGAATCGGCTGAAGGCTGGCTGGTTCGGTGAATACCACTGTGCGGTGTTCTCGCGCTATGCAAGGGGAGTGGCGATTTTGCTGCGTAAGGGGCTACAATGGCGCACCCAGAAAGTTGTAGTGGATCCTAATGGCAGATATGTCTTGTTAAGTGGCACGTTGTTCGATAGAGCTTGTAGACTCGTCTCAGTCTATGGCCCTAACACAGATGACCCTGAATTCTTTCGTGAAGTGTGGTGCTTCGTTGAGTCGCTGGGTAGCGGCGCTGTGATCTGGGGTGGGGATTTTAAGGTGATTTTGGATCCGGGGGTGGATCGTGAAAGCCTGGCCAAGGTGCAACACATTGCTGCTGCTAAGGCTCTGTTGTCTGTGATGGCTGAGGGTGCTTTGGTGGATCTATGGAGGGCGAAGCATGGGGCTGCAAGAGATGGTACGTGTGTTAATTATGCTCGTAACAGTTGGTCCTGCATTGATCGTTGGATGGGTACGAGGGATGTGGAGCTCTGGACACAGTTGGTGGATCACATGGCGCGTACCTTATCAGATCACTCGCCAGTCAAGTTAGTGCTGGCGGTGCCCTGTGGGCCTGGGCGCACATATATGTGGCGGTTGCCGCATGGGGCACTTCAGGATGGTCCATTTCGTGAGGAGGTCTGCAAGGCCATCACTCATTATTTTGCTGAGAACTGTGGGTCCCTGAGCTCTGCGGGCACATTATGGGAGGCTTTTAAGGTGGTAATTCGTGGAGTATGCCTTTCTAAACAACATGGCGTAATAAGGATGTTACGGCTGGAATTGGCTGACTTAGAGGAGCAGATAGCGGATTTGGAGCGGTGCCTGGTGGCAGACTGGTTGGGTGCTACGCTTGCGGCTCTGCGAAGTGATGTTTCTTTGTATGAGGAGGCCTCTCTCTGGGATATTTGCTTTTTGGGAAGGTTTGCCAGGGCGAGGCAATACGGAGAGGGGGAGAGGGCGTTGCGTACGCTGGGGAACATGCTATGCAAGCCATGGGCTCTTAATTATATTACTGAAATAGACAGTGTGGAGGGTGAAGTGTCGTGGGGATGGATGCAGTCATGCAGGTTTTTACTAAATTCTTTGCGGATCTGTATGCGGAGCCTTCCGGGTTGGATGTCGCGGCAGCACAGGCTTATTTCTCGGAGATCTCTTTACTCTGGTTAGACGATGCACACAGGTCTTATTTCGACGCCCCCTTCTCAGCTGAGTAGGTCAAGGCTGCGATTCGTAGTCTTCCTGGAGACAAGTCCCCCTGGTTGGATGGCTTGACTCCTACATTTTATAAAGAGTACTCAGATATCCTTGCTCCTCACCTCTTGAAGGTATACACGGAGTCTATGGAGACTAGGGTTCTTCCCGCTTCCCTCCGTGAGGCCTTGATTGTTATGATTCTCAAACCTGGCAAGGATCCACATTGCTGTGACTTGTATCATCTGCTCTCCATGATTAACATAGACAATAAAATCTTGGCCAAGATGATAGTGGCACGGTTACAGCCGCTGCTTCCGAAGTTAGAGCTACCGGACCAGTCTGGGTTTGTGCCCGGTAGATCCACGTCTCATAATTTGTGCACGTACTTCGCGGTCACAGGCTCGATTGTAGTTGAGGAGGATGCAGCGGCGGTGTTTTTGGACACCACTAAAGCTTTTGACTCATTGGCATGGAAGTACATGCTTGTGTTGCTTGCCAGAGTGGGACTGAGCATGCGTTTTGTGAAATTGATCCGCTTGTTGTATTCAGAACCTACCGCTAGACTGCGATTAAATGGAAATATTTCTGGCCCCTTTCGGGTGGCTCGGGGGACTCGCCAGCGGTGTCCTCTTTCTCCGCTGCTCTTTGCTGTTGCGTTGGAACCACTTGCGGCATGCCTGAGACAACATCATAATAATAAGGGGCTGCCGTATTGGCAGTGGCCTATATTAATATCCATGTACGAAGATATTGTTGCACTGTACGTTCGCAAGCCACCTAAAAATCTTCATGTACTTCTAGATGAGATCTGGTATCGCAACTAATTGGTCCAAGTCAGTAGTGATGCCTCTGTCTGCAGGAGTGGCGAGCTTTCCTTCCCGGTACCCGATCGGATGGACGAATAGCCCAGTACGATATTTAGGTGTTTGGTTGAGTCGAGACGTGGAGACCCTTTGGTTGGCCAATTACAGTAAGGCTATTTCGTGGCTGGAGGATAAGGTTGAGGCCTGGCGTTCGTTGCTGCTCTCGCTTCTAGGATGTATTGCTATTGCTAAAATGGTAGTGCTAAATTCCTGTACCTGTTTATGAATCTTCCTCTCATTCTTCCTGTGAGCTTTTTGCGGCATCTTCACTCTGCTTTGATACGGCTGGTTTGGGCGGGAGGACAGCCCAGAATTGCCTAGGAGAAGTTGATGTTAACCTTTGAGTTGGGCGGCCTTGCTGCTCCTGACCTGGAGCTCTATTACAACTGTGCTCAGGCTAATGTTGCGCATTATTGGATATACCCTGTTTGATATTTACCACATCTCGCACCTCAAAGCAATGCGATGTGGCCAGACAGACTGCCCCGTGTCCTTGGGAACCCCTCCCGGCCCAGGACACATGGTGTGGACACCGCAACGTGTACTGCTCGAGCTTGGACCGCCCTAATGCACCGTGCTGGCGTGAGCAAGCACCCTGCTCCCCCGATGTCGGTGCTTGCTGTCGCAGACGATAGGATGTTACGGGATGTGAGGTTGCGCGACTTCTTCCGTGACTCGAATCTAACTGAATTAGGTGACTGGTTTGTGGATGGGCTGTTGATCTCCCCGGAGGTTGTGCTCGGGGTGGACGTGCTAATGTGCTGCATTGGTTGTATGTATTGCGTGTTTGCGCGATGTTATATGCGCGCATCCCTGGCCTCCCTGAGACTCCATTGGTGTGCCATGCTCTGGAGGTGCTGTGCCGCGCGCAGTCGCCACGTAAGCCCATTACGTGCTTGCGTAAGCTATATAATTGTTTGCAAGATCAGTAGAGCGGAACCGGAATGTCTGCCAAGGCTCGCTGGGAGGCGGAGGTTGGTGATACCATCTCTGAGGATACGTGGCGGAAATGTTGTGCGCATATGAGGGTTCTGTCACCTAACCTATATGCTGCGTTTTATTAATTTCAAATTTCTGCATCGTTTATACTATACCCCGCGCAGTTTATATGCTATGGGCCTGTACACGGATGCGTGCTGTGAATGGTGTTGCGCCCCTGATGCTGACTTTCTACATCTCATGTTGGATTGTGCAGGAGTTCATACTTTTTGGGAGGACGTAATGCATTTAATTGAGGAGATGACTGGCCTGGAACTGCCCTTTTCTCCTAAATTAGCGCTGCTTGGATATGCTGATGAGGTGCTTCTGACCCATAGGACATTGGGGGGACTGCTGCTACTATTGGCTAAGCGCAGGGTCATGATGTGCTGGGGCTGTGGCCGTGGCCGGACTCCTCGCTGGTCTGATTGGCTGCACGACACCTCATTTTGCCAAGAACAATTGATGATTTTCTGGGAGTTGGTCCCGAAGGGTCCCGGCCGAGGGATATATGGGCTCTGCTGTGTTCCTTTTTGGATTCCTTGCAGTGAGGCTGTAGATGTGGCTTATGTCTGGCCACGCTCATAGAGGTTCTGATTGCTATTGCTTCTCTCATGTGTCATGGCTGTTATGTGAAGCTGGTTGGCTGCTTTTCTCTCCTGCGTCCCCTCTCTGCCCGTCTTTTTACTTTTTTCTCTCTGTTGGTTCTGGATTTGTTCTTTAGCCCTATGAACGTCTAGTTTCACTGACCTTGTCCCTGGATTTTTGCTTCGTAATGTTGTACACCTATGTGGCCAGAGCTTCATCTGGATGTGTTAGCTGTATATGGAGCTGAAAACTAGCTGTGATTATTACTGGTGACTTTGAGCTATGTATTGGGTCTGTATACTGTAGGGGACTGCATTCTATATTACTTTTGTTTTTCCGTTCTGTGGGCTCATTTAGTTGTACGTTCATCTTTATATAATAATAAATTAATTAATTTAAAAAAAAAAAAGAATCATGGTGTTTGAAAATGAGACTCCACTTTAGGTGAAGATGGGGGTGGTGCACTTGAGCCAATTTTGGTTGGAGAAGCTACCACTTTGTCCGGCCTATGTGGCTGTGGTTAATTCCATGGCATTTTTAAATGACTTGTTAAAAATTGACTATCTCATAAATGTTCTTAACTCAGGAATAGGTTCAATTATGATTTCAGACCATGCACCAGTTTATAAAGATATTGACCTTATACCTTTTTCACCATATGCAGGCAGATGGTGTTTCAATAACTCACTCCTTTTCAATTCTAAGTTTAGTTCTGAATTTGAAACCTTTACCAATTAATTCTTTGCTCTTAACACTAAACCTCATTCCTCTGTTGTATCGATTTGGAATTCCCTTAAAGCAGCAGCTAGAGGTTTCATAATAAATTTTGTATAAACCAAGAAAAAACATATGGAATTCCAATCTAAAAAATTACCTCAAAAAATTTAAAAACTCAAATATGAACAATATTACTATAATAATGATACCTCATTACATCATCTCACAGACGCTGCTTTTTATCTGCTGAGAAGCAGCGGAAGATATTATGGAGGTCAAAATGAAATGGGAAAATTGCTTGCCAATTATTTAAAGATCAGAAGAGACGGAACTAGAATAGAATCCTTGCCGAATACTACAGGAAATATTGTTTATAAGGATAAAGATGTTCTGCAGCTATGTGTTAATTATTAAACTAATTTATATTCTCCAGACACTCATCCTCTACAATCAGATTTGTCTGCATATTTTCAGTCCATTGCTTCTCCCCCCTCACATCATATTGCTTTAAACTTGCTTGGAGTTGATACCACACTTTCAGAAATATCCCACACAGTCTCTGTACTTCACAGAGGAAAAGCCTTTGGACCTGATGGCTTTACTATTGAATTTCATAGCCATTTTGCATAGTCTACCCCTACCTAGACTTTTATATTTATTTTACTCTTTTACCAAAAGTGGTACTTCTCAAGGTACCTTTCAGGAGGTTATGCTTTGTCTAATCCCAAAAGATAATAAAGATCCCATACCTTGTAAAAATTACCATCGCATTTCTTTAAAAAATGTACCAGCTTAATACTGACAGATGTGAAATATTACCTTTAAACGTGCTATGTAATAAACAACTTTTTGCTTACACAGGATTTACTTGGAAACCCTCTAAAGTAAAATACTTAGGGTGATGGTTCTCGCAGACTATTAAAGACACTCTAAAATTAAATTTTGATTATATCCTCCAAATGTTAAATGATATTATCACGAGATAGCATCCACTTTATCTCTCTCGGTGGAGTAGACTTGACTATCAAAATTATGTAATGCCCATGGTATTATATTTGATCACTTTAATGCTTTAAAAAATAGACTCTCTGTTTTCCAAATTTCTTTGGAAAGGTAAATCCTCCTGTATTGCATTGTCTTCTTTAAAAAAGGATAAATCTAACGGAGTCCTTAAATTTCCAGACTTCAAACAAATATCATTATGCCTTTTATTTGAAGCAAGCTGTTAGATGGCTCTCCTCTGATTTACCTCTTACACCCTCTATTATGGCTACAATTAGAGAAATATCTTATTTCTCCTTCCTAATTTAAATGAGTGTCTTGCATTTACAACAAATATTTCTCAGTTTCACACACCAGTTGTTTACCATAGTCGCAAACTTTTGTTGCTCTTCTACCCTCAGCTTGTCCCTCTTATACTAATTTTCTACAACAACCGATTTGGCATAATAAACTAATATGAATAAAAAAATCGAACTGTAGATTGGAAATCATGACACTCTAGAGAATTATGCTGGTTGTCACAACTTTTTGCTCATAACAGTCATACTCTTTACTGATCTTGAAAAGACATACTACTTCCCCTCAACATGCAAATCACAGTACAAACCTTGACATGCCAGCATTGCTCACTACACTTCCACCTTACCTTCTATTGCTTCCCCTCCTTCTATATCTACTAATCTTTTTTCCTAACTACACACCAATCTTTCAGCATCTGCTACATACAAGTCCTCACATATTGATTCAGTTAGAGCCAAACTGAATTTGCCTGGGAAAGGGATTCAGCAGAATGCTGGTCTACTGCTTTGTGGAATAAATTGTGGCTTAAACTTCATAAAACCACATGAGCTGGTAATACTACGTAAACACTCTATTTTGTTTATCACAATTTGTTATTTACCACCACACTTCTTAATTCTTTCTCTACAGCTCCCAGCCCATCATGTTGGTTCTGTTCATGTCCAAACTTAGATCTAATACATATGTTTTTTTACTGTTCTCCCAGTTCTCTATCCTGGAAACTAGACTTGCAACAAAATAACAAGATCTTCAAAGTTAATATTCCCTTTTCCCTTAACAAATTCTTTTCTTGGTAGTTTGACTCCTTACTGGCTCAATTTAACAATGAAATATAAATTGATAGATCTATTGTTAGCTGTTGGACTCCATTTAATAACATCAAATTGGAAACAAGCCATTTGTGTCACTTTTAGATCCTGGTGGAATGCCATTTGTTCCCATCAGAAATTAGAAACTATGTTCCCTCTGTATCCCTAGCAATAAAGAGGGATTTATTATGGCTTCTATTAACTATCTGTTGTTCCCTAAATCGCCACTCCTATAAATAAAACTATTATTGTATCAGCCCAAGTAAGAAAATTACCCTGAATACACCTTTTTGCTTTATTCTATATAATGATATATGAAATGTTATAATTGCACGTATCTAGAGATTATACATATCTTATTTGAATGTTTACAGTTTTTATGGTTATCATTATATCCCTTTATCAATATGACTATATAATCTCCCCTTTCCCTTCCTCCTTAATTATTATCTAATTTTATTATTTTCCAACATAAGTTCATTTTTCTTCATCTATTTATTTTATATTTTCACTCAAATTTAATATACTCAATGTTTATTACTCTAGCTCTATCAGCATTTGCGTTTTATCTTATGTACTCAAATGTTACTTTTGCTGTTGCTTACGAAATACACACTTAAAAGAATGATTATCCCTCTCTCTGTACTCTTTTGGGGCTATTTAAAACATTACATTATACTTGTGAGTAAATCTACACATATAATTTATTCTTATACTTTTGAGTAACTTTACTATGTTTAGCTATTCACAAAATCAGTGAGTACAATTCTTCAAACGTACATACTTACATCTGTCCAATCCCTCAAAATGGGGTAGACCCTAAAAAAGGAGTAAGTCTAGCACTGCACATGGCCAACCAGTGATAATGCACACAAAAAATGAATTAGAAACGTGAAATAAAACCCCATGGGGAATTATAATACATTTAGTTTAATTATTTAAATAGTTGAAATTCTGAATAAATATAATATTCAAAATATTTTACAAAAATAATAAATATTTACTATATGTAAAAAACATTTCAACAACCTTGTAAAAGTTATTTGTTTAGTTTTAATAAATACTATACATCACTTTTATTAATTATTAATGCATAGTATTATTTTCTTTCAGTGGAAATGTATTCTTTAATTTTGACTTCAGAAAAAAAATATTTTACATCATTGATGACAATTCAAAATTGTGTTAATAGTGGTGTATAATTGTTTTATTTAGTTCTAAAATTAAAAGAAGTCTAATTAATTCACTGTACTTTTTAACATAAAAATACTTTAAAAAATTGTTTCAGAGTTTAATAAACTTTTTAAATTTTCCTTATACTACACCATGTCAAAATCTCCAGCCAAAATCCAGAGCCTCCCTATGTTAAAACGTTTATTAAACATGGATACAATATTAAAGTTAATTTATATTTATGTATATTTCTTGTATTTGCCATCCACACATATAGGTGTAAACTCTGCACATAAGTTTGTAAATTGCATTTTACAGTACATTTTGTAGAAGTACTTCAAGACATACCACAAAACGTAATTTGTGAATAGACTCCTGAATGTTCATTTGCATGCAAAACATCACTGCATTATTATATACTGCATCAATAGTCAAGATTCTGCTTACCAATAAGCAAAGATCTATTGAATAGACTTCAACAAGTCTTGCACATGCACTGACCACTACCTGAAGGAGATGAGGCTTGCTGATTAAGTTAATTGATCCTCCACCTCCCTTTACCTTCATATTTAGAGATCTTTTATTTACTATGGAGCAGTGTGGCAGCAATGTGCATGCCTTTAAATGTGCAGGCACAAAGGTGGGCAAATTATGGCCATCCATTACTGACTGGGTACGAATCAATGTAAATCATGAATGGTCATGCACTTAAAAGCACCGTAGGGATTTTAGAAAGGTAAAATCATCATCGCTCACATATTATGAGCCACCCTTTCAACAAATGTCAAAGTAATAGTTGTGGTGATCACATACCTTTTCAAGTAAATCAAGCGATACTACCACTTCTGCATGGACTTGTCGGCATTCTCGAAGGTGAGATCTTGCACACGACGCAATTGCATATATCACTTCCTGAAAAATAGAGACAGTACCTTAGATTATAGTGATCACCTGTTCTCACCATAACTCTTTCAATCCCAGAGGGTTTGATTAACCTATAACCGTTTCATTCCATCACTCAGTTGAACAGTTTCAGTGAACATGGATAGACACCATTTCATTCTTAAGAAGCCCAGGTCAGAGAGTGATGTCAAAAGGGTCTCTGTTGATTCAAAACATGGTTAAATAATGTGGTCAGTAGTTGGGGGACAGTGCAGTGGCACGACACTGCTCAACACTTTATAGACCAAAGACTGTCATGGGATAGTACATTACTAAATGTTCCTTGTATTCCGAGACTGTTTTGGGTGTAGCGGGGAATTGATTTTACCTATAACAACACTGTAGAAGAAGTTGATGGAAATTAATGGTTGTGTGTGTGCAAGTGTGTGGGGGTGGGGGTGGGGGTGGGAGGGCTAATCTGCAAAAGTCATAGAAAACTGGTACAAAGCGATAGTAGAAGTGACCTGCAATTCAGCATTAATATATGTCTGGTGTGTGAGCCAGCAAAACGGTAAGACATGTTTTAATTGTTCATTATTTGCTTTGTTCCCCGGTGGTAGCATTGTTTTAAAACTGGCATCCCATGCTTATTAACTTCTCACTTCATACAAATGGAGTGCTCTCTATAGGTTCAAAGTGCAGAGGAATATGCATGGCTACTACTGCTCAAGTTGCATTACAAGGCCTGTTGAAATACAGCTTTGCAATGCAAGCTGTTCAGACAATACAGGGGAGCAGTGTTTTCAGAGCAGAATTAGGGACATATTTATACTTTTTGGTGCAAAACTGCACTAATACATTTTTGCACCAAAACGTTTAGCTTACTGAGCACCAGCTGGGCACCATATTTATGGAATGGGGCAAGCCGGTGCAAAGGGTGGACTAGCGTAAAAAAAAAAATCACTTTAGCCGTATGGGTCTGGCAGTATGGGAGAAGGGGGTTTTGCACCAAAAAATGACATTAGGCTGGGTAGAGTAAAAAAAAGATGACTTTAGCCAGCCTAGTGTAAAACCATCCATACCACATGACTCCTGTCTTAGAAAAGACAGGAGTCACGCCCACCACCCCAATGGCCAGCTCAGGGGACCAGTGTCCCCTGGGCAAGGCCATTGCACCCTATGCCATGCAGGGGGCCCCAAGTTGGGCCCCCGATAGCACTTTCATTCAAAAAAAGAAAATTTACCTATACTTACCCTACTTACCTGGGATGGGGTCCCCCATCCTCCATTGTCCCTCTGGGTGTAGGGTTTCCTGGGGCTTGAGGAGGGCACCTGTGGACCCATTCCATTGTGTTTAACTATGGAAATGGGTCCACAGGTCCCTTAACGCCTAGTCTGACCCAGGCGTTAAATAATGGTGCAAACCAAGCTTTGCACCATCATTTAGCCCCTCCTCCCACCCGCTTGTCATTTTAGCACAGGGGATAAATATGGGGCTATGGGGTTAGCACCATTTTTTAGATGGGAACGCCTACCTTGCATCTCATTGACACAAGGTAGGTGTATGCATTTAAAAAATGGTGCAAACTCCAATATTTTGACGTTAGACATGTCTAACATCAACATATAAATATGGAGTTAGTTTTGTGCAGAATTTGCATAAAAAAATGATGCAAATAGGGTATAAATATGCCCCTAATTATCTTAGCTTAATAAGATTGGCAGATACCAAGGAATGATTGGCTGCTTGGACGACAGAGGACATCCCTTTTTCTAAATACAATATATTTGATCTAGGTATGACCTTCAGGTATCAAGAAGAAAGTTAAACTATTTATGCTTTGTGTATCAACCTGTACATGCAGGATCACATATAAAAGAGGAGAATGCAGGTGACACTGCTAATTAATTAGGCAACAGATGTGGTTGCAGTTGTCGCCTTTTGAGATCACATTCTCTTAACATACTCACTTTATAAGAAGCTTTTTAAGTCAATATTATAATTGAGTCTGAGATAAGCTTTCTCTATCCCTGTACAGTGTACTCATGGTAAAAATCAATACACTGTAAAGGTCAGTTTATCATACATAAACATCTTATTTAAAGGAAGTCAGCTATTTAACAGATAAAGATTATTGTGCACCTACAATTCTTGGCTATAAAATCATTTTCACACTTACGTCATGGTGAGGAGTACATATAAATGTATGTGATCGCAGAATGTGACGAAGATTGGCAGTTACCACATCCTTATCTTCAGCATATGCCATACATTGTCCAAGACACCAGAAAATAAAGCCCTGACAATAAAAATACAAAACATTGCATGACTTAGAGATTGTTAATTTGCTGATGGCTTGGCAGGTGCAAGATACAGGGTCTCATCTCATCAGGCTGGTAATAGGTGACAGTCAAAAGATATGTTTTAGGGTTATACAATCTGTCATCAGCCATTATAAGATAATGGGGGAACATGTACACTTCTATCATCCATTTGCTAGATTCTTCTTCTTCCACACCGTCACTGTGGCTTAATATGTACCCTATCCCTAGATTGTCCTAACCATCCATCTAACTTCCACATATTTCACATCATTCCATGATTCACTATCATAAAAAAACAAACTGTGATTTGATGAGTTACACTTCCAGACTGAATTCATAAAACAAATCTTGATTCATATACATTTCCCTGACATCATGCCTATCTCTTTCCCTCATCGCTTATTTCTAGAAGTGCTAAAAATCATCCCCTGCCTCTCTCTGTGCCTGTTTTAAACTATACAAGAAATAAAGTACCCTCTGTTGTACATTATAAGGACATTGAAGGTCACCTTTCCATAAGCATATAGAGGAATAAGGGAGAAAGCTGAGTTTCCATATAGTGTTATGGAACTCCTAGGTGGCTTGCAATATCCTCATCATGTATGCCTGGGGGTTCTTTATCGCATATAATACATGGTTGTACTCTCACTTTACCCATAAATATCTTAAAACCTTGGTCCGTAGCATTTTCATATGCAAAAGAGCATATGCTCTCTTCCCTAAACATGGTCAAACTGGCTCCTACCCAATTGGCATATTTAGTTTACCTGTAAGTACCTAGTAAAGTGCACTAGATGTGCCCAGGGCCAGTAAATTAAATGCTACTAGAGGGCCTACAGTACAGCATGTGCGACCCACATAAGTAGCCCCTTAACCATGTCTCAGGTCTACCATTGCCAGGCCTGGGTGTGCAGAGTCACTGCTACTTTGACTTGGCATTTATAACTACATGGCAAGCCTTAAACTCTTTTTCTACATATACGTCACCCCTAAGTAGCCCATAGAGAAGGGTGCTGTGCACCTAAAAGGAAGGACCTGTACTTATGTGTTTACATATCCTGGTAGTGACATCTGACAAATTTGTTTCTCACTACTGTGAGGCCTGCTCCTCCCGTAGGCCAGCATTAGAACTGCCCTTGTATACTTTTAAGTGGTAGATTCAGATCTGAAAGGAGTTGCACCCATCATGTTCAGTATGGTCAGAATAATAGAAAATCCTGCCTACTGGTGAAGTTGCATGTAATATCACTATTTTGAAAATAAATGCCAGTTTTAGAAAGTGGACATTTCTCTGCGCTTACCGCCATCTGTGACTTACAGCCTGTCTCCAATCCACTTCTTGTGCATTCCAACCAGATAGCCATAAACTCAGGACATTCAGTCACATCTGCATTTATCAGCATACTGAATGGGTCTCCCTGGGCAGGTAGGGTGGAGGGGCTCTCACACTTCAGAGGCCAGTGGCCTGACCGCACACAAGGGACTGATAACCCCCCACAGGGATCCTAGCACACAGAACTGGGTTGAAAGGGGAACATGTGCACTTTAAAAAACACTCTTTGAAGTTTCCCCTACTTCAAAGTCATTTTGGGTATATATAATGGGTCTCTGACTCTGCATCTGGGCTCTTTCAGTGGGACTGTCTGGCTACCCAAAGGACTCATCTGGGCTGCTTTGCTGGAAGGACTGCTGCCCTGCTTGTTGCCCTGCTGCCTGCTGGCCCCCAACTCTGCTGGAAGGTCTCTGCTTTCCCACAGTGCTCACCAACGGCTTGGATTGAGCTTGCTTCCGGTTCTTAAGTCTCAGGGCACAAAGACTTCACTAAAGAGAAGGAAATTCCCCTGATTTGGCAAATCAATGCAGCGCTTGCAGAAATCAACGCAGCCCCTGCCTTGTGGCTGAAAAAATGCTGCATTGTCTTCTGGACTGATGCAGCACCTGCTCCTTCTTTCCAGCATATCAAGGATTTTTAATGCATCGTCCCTAGGTGTCAAAATATCCCCGCATTGCACTGAGGAACCAAGGCTGTGCTCCTGGAAATCGAAGCATCACCTTGCAGGGTGGAAAGAAACAACACCTTGTCTTTGCCTTGCCAGAAAAGCCAGTGCAGCTCCTTATTTTTCAATGCATCACCTCTTCTGCGGCCCCCATGCATCATTATTTTTTACGCATCCCAGGTACTGTGTGTTACGAGGAAACAAGCACTGATTCTTAAAGATTGAGACTCATTTAAACAATGTAAAAAAAATGACTTGTGCATATTGGACTTTTGTCGTTTTTGTCTTCCTCTATTCAGATAAATATTATTTATTTTCCTAAACTGATGTGGAGTAGTAATCGTAGTGTTTTCACTGTGTTACTGTATGAGTTATTGCAGAAGTACTGTACACATTGCCTTCTAAGTTAGGTCTGGACTGCTCTGTGACAAGCTACCTGAGGGAAAGCACATGATAATTTGGATTGTGTTGTGACTTACCTTAACTAGGATTGTGATCCCGACTTGCACAAGGGTGTGTACCTCTGCCACCTACAAACCCAATTTGTAACATCGGTGGACAGCCGTGAGGATAGAACTTTTGTTTACACACTGCCAAGCAATAGCTAATTCTACACTACCTAGTCACATTTAAAGACCATTTTGATTTTTTTTCTTTCTTCTGCAAATTTTCCCTGCTTGACATTTTTTATCCATCCTACACATCCTGTCTCTAACTGGTCCCACAAGTGGAACTGAAGAGTTTGACCTGGCTAAGCTGGAGGAATACACAGATACCCAGCAGAAGGGTATTTGCAAAGAGATGGGGCTACCTGCCCATGGAGTTTCCAAGAAAAGAGAGTTTCAAAAGGTGCTGAGGGCCTGGGCAGAGTCTGCACCTGAGAATGATGAGTTGGGGGAGCCTGAGAGGGGCTCTTCCGAGGAGCAGCCAACAGATGTTGGGGGTGACAACCCTGGATTTGTGCTACCTGTGAGACAAGGGAGCAGTGTCTCTAGTCACAGCCTGACCGCAGAGGAAAGGAGAGAGAATTTCAGCTGAAGTTGGCAAGATTATAAATGGAGGCAGAGGAGATGAAGGCTGAGAGAGGAGCTGGAGGAGCCCTACCAGAAAAGAAATTACTGCTGGCTCATGAAGTGAGTCTAAAGGAGCTGGATCTCAAGGCTAGGCAGTCTGAGTCCAGCAGTGATGGTGGCAGCATACGTACAGTATCTGATGGAGACAAGAAGGTTTGTATATCAAAGTATTTGGTGCCAAGTTAGGTGGTGGGAGATAACATTGATAAGTGGTTTTCTGGTTGCAAAGCTGAACCGTGGGCACATGGGGTTCCTAAAGAGCACTGCAAGGCAGATTTATGGATATACATGCCAAAACATGGGAGGAACACACTTTGACACTGGGGGCTGGGGACCAGACCAAGTACACCCCCATGAAAGGCATTTTGATTGCCAAATTTGGACTGACCTCTGAGGAGTATCGCCAAAGATTCAGAGACAGTAACAGGCTCCCCAACCATTCCTGGGTAGATTTCATTGATTTCTTCTGTAAGGCACTGAATGGCTGGGTGCAGGGCAGCAAAGTCAGTGATTATGATGGGATGTACAATTTATTCCTGAGAGAGCACATGGTCAGTATTTGTTTTATAGAGTTGTGCCAGCACATCCTTGACAGTAAGCTGACTGATCCCAGGAAACTTGCAGACGAGATGGACCTCTGGGCTAGCACCCAGGTATCTGGGAGGGACATGCACAAAGGTGATAAGGGTTCCTAACAGAAGAAAGAGGGGGGAGAAAAACTTAAAAATAGGAGTTTTCTAAAGGCCCCCAAAATAATTCCCAAGGGAAAAGTGGTAACCAGGCCCAGTCTGAGCCTAAAAAGAAAGGGTTCTTTAATAACATGACAGGGAGGTTTGTACCCCAATGTGCAGAGTGCTCCAAGTATGGACACTCTAAGGGTCACTCCAATTGGAGGGCACATCCCCCCACTGGTGGGCAGGAGGTAGCCCAGATAGTTTTGGGGAACAGATAGAGGTAACCCTAGTGCCCCTGTGGGATGCAGATATGGTGCCAAAAGCCTGCATGCCTGCCACTACTTCTAAGTATAGGCACTGGGTCACCATTAATGGGCAACGGGCAGATGCTCTGCATGACATAGGAGCCAGTATGACAAATGTCAGGTGTCAGCTGGTATCAGCAGTGCAGGTCCTACCAAACACATTCCACCAAGGCATAGTCATCAACAATCCTGAGAGCCATCTATGGGTGGCTCTTGGTCCCTTTGAGTGGAGGGGTGTCTCTGGCCCCTGAAAGTAGCTGTGAGCCCTGCCTTGCTTGTAGATTGTCTGTTAGGCAATGACCTGCAGCACACTACCTGGAGGAAGGTAGAGCTCAGGTCTCACTTGGAGATGATAGAATTGTCTGACTGGGTCTGCATTACCACATGGTCCATAACTACCCAGGAGGGGAATAAAGGTTGTCTGGAGCCTGGAAGAATGGCCCAGACAGATGCCAAGGAGAGGGGAAAGGGGCATGGGAAACACGCCCCTAAAGTTCCTGTGTTGGAAGTTGACGGGGTCCCTGAGGAGGAGGTCCCTAAGCCAACCGGGGAGGACATTGCTGACCTACCTGAGATTGCTGGCTGGAAAGTTGAGGGTGCGCCCACATGGGAGGAATTCGGCAAAGCACATAAAAAGTGTCCCACTCTTGAGGGACTGAGGCGACAGGCCTCAGCCCATGCAATACGTGAAGTCTCTGGGGATCACCTAATCAACTAGGAGAATGATCTTCTATTTTACAAGCCTAAGGCTCCAGGTACTGGGGTTGCACATGTGATGGTGGTCCCCCAGTGTTAACAAGCCTTCCTACTGGGATTGGCTCACGACATACCCCTGGCAGGACATTTAGAGTAAGACAAAACCTTTGCCAGGCTTGACAGTCACTTCTATAGGCCCCAATTGAAGAAAGCCTCAGATACATTCTGCTGGTCCTGTCCCACCTGCGAGGTCAGTGGAAAGTCAGGAAATAAGCTGAAAGTCCCATGATCCTACTCCCCATCATTGGCACCCCCTTTGAAACAGTGGGCACCGATGTCATGCTCTATTGGATTCCAAGACAGCCTTAGGGAAGGGCTGTCTTGAAGTCCAAAGTGGCATGGTCTTGGTGGACCATGCCACACGCTACTTAGAGGCAATCCCTCCAAGGGCAGTGACTGCACCTGTGGTGACCAGAACTTTGATGGGTAACTTTATCCGTGTGGGGATCCCCAAAGGAAATAGTGTCTGACAGAGGCACTCATTTCATGTCTGCATACATGAAGTCCACACCAGATCACCCCAATCCAATGGCCTAGTTGAGAGATTCAACAAGACTGTGAAGGGTATCATTACAGGCCTAACTGAGGCCATGAGACATAAGTGGGATGACCTCTGTCATGCCTTCTGTTGCCTACACGGAGGTGCCACAGAAAAGCAGTAGTGTTCAGCCCCTTTGGACTCTTCTATGGCCACCCTGTTAGGGAACCTCTAAGCATCGTCAATGAAGGTTGGGAGAAAGCTTCCAGAAGCATTCCCCAGGATGTGGTCAGCTACATGATGACCTTCACAACCAGATGCACCATTTCTGGAAAAAGGCAAAGAGCAACCTTGAGGCCAGTCAAGAGGTAATGAAATGCTGGTATGACCAGAAGGCCACCGTACTGGACTTTCAACCTGGTGACAAAGTATGGGTCATGCAGCCAGTACAGCCCAGAGCTCTCCATGACTGCTGGACTGGCCCATACAAAATAATGGAGGGTAAGGGGGAGGGCAATTACTTAGTGGACCTCCAGACCCCTGGAAACCCCCTAAGGGTGCCCCAGGTGAAACGACCCAAGCCTCATTTTGAGAGGTCCGAATTGAGCATGGTCCCTCTGATAGATGAGGGTGTGGAGGAGGAGAGTGACCCTCTCCCTGACCTCTCTGCATAGGAGAATGATGGGTCGGTGGAGGGTGTCAACCTCTGACTCCCTGACCCTAGATCTTCCAGGTGACTGTTACCAGTTACTGTTACCAGTTACTGGGACAGATGTCTCCCTGTTTTTCCTCACTCCTGGACTCACACATGTGTCCATCCATGACATTGAAATGAGGAGACAGTCCCTCTGTAAATAACAACATTTACAGTTTGTGGGACAGGATGAGTGCCAGCATCAAGGTGGAAGTTGCCAAGATGCTAGCCATAGGGGTGATTGAAACCTCAAACAGTCTCATGTCCAGCCCAGTGGCATTGGCACCAAAGGCTGCCACACAGGGCACCAAACCAGAACTTTAGATCTGTGTGGAATACAGAGGCCTCAATTCCATCACCAAGGCTAATGCACACCCCATCCCCAGAGCTGATTTATAGACTAGGCACTGCCAAATTCCACAGCACCTTTAGTGGCATATTTAAGAGCCCATAGTGCCACCGGAACATCACTTTTCATGATGCTCCGGTGGTGCTTACCACTGCTCCATACAAAGGGGTGTAACACCACTTTTTGTGGCATTACACTTCCTTCTAAATATGGCCCCCTCCAACACAGTTTTCAATGTCAGAGGGGTGTGCAATGGGTGTTGCAGTGGGCGTTCCACTACAACACCCATTGCTTTTGATGCTGCCCCGGATTTACGAGAAATTATAAATCTGTGGCAGCGCCAAAAACTAACTCCACCCCAGGGGTACCGTTAGCATGGCAAAACTAGGAGGACTGCTATTATTCCTCCTAATTTTTTGTTTTTTCTTACAGCACACATAGAACAATTAAAATGCCATGGATGATTGTTTACATGCAGGATGGGACATCTTCCTGCACATAAACAATCATTCCAAAATGATGCTTTGGTACTTCTATGTGCGCTGCATTTCACATTGCATATCGCAATTATAGATTGTTTATGTGCAGGAAGGGACACCTTCCTGCACATAAACAATCTATCTCCTCAACCCAGACACCCTTGCACTATGGTGTAAGGATGCCTGGATTGGCACTAGGCAGTTTAATTCATCACCAGCACAGAGAGAAACGCAGGAGTCCCTGAGTTTCAAATGTGGCGCAGCGTGGCACTGCTATATTTGGCACCACACTGCTCTGCACCACTTTAGCATAAATCTAGCCATTAATGTGACATCAGGATACTAGCAGATCACCTTGACTGAGGGGGCAAAATAGAGATCAGCATTCTCAACCTCTGAGGGTCATTACCAATGCTGGGTGATGTACTTTGGCTTGAAGAACGCCCCTTCTACCTTTCAATGTTTGGTTAAGATGGTCCTTTCTGGTAAAGAGGCCTTCTGTGCCGCCTACTTAGACAACATTGCCGTCTAAGTTCCAGCTGGAAGGAACACCTGCGTCACCTCCAAGAGGTGCTCCAGGCCCTGCAACAAGCAGGACAGACAATCAAGGACATTAAGTGCTAGAGCAGGATTCCGTGGTGTATTTGGGACACCTGGTAGGTAGTTGCAAGGGGAAGTCCCTCCAGGCCAAGACTGAGACAATCATGGCTTGACAACCATCTAAAACCTAAACTGAAGTGAGAGCCTTCCTAAGCCTCACTGGCTAATACAGAAGATTTGTTAAGGTATAGTGCACCATTGTTGCCCCCTTAACTAATCTCACATCTAAGAAGCAGCCCAGATTGGTGAACTGGACAGAGGTTTGTCAGAAACCCTTTTATTCCCTCAAGGAAGCCATGCGCACTGCACCTGTGCACAGGTCCCCTGATTACTCCAAGGAATTCATTGTGCTGTTGGACACTTCAGTGATGGCGGGGGTAGTCTTAGCACAGCTGAATGAGAAGGGCTTAGACCAACCTGTAGCCTTTATCAAAAGGAGGTTACTTCCACAGAAACAGGGGTGGCATGTCATGCCTGTTTGCGTCTCACTTTCTGTTTCAGACACACCACAGGCCCCTCAGATGGCTCATGCAGATGAGGGGTGAAAAGCCTAAACTCTTGAGGTGGTACATCTCCCCACCGGGAATACAGTTTACTGTGGAGGATCGCCCGGGGACTGACCACGCCAATGCTGATGGACTCTCCAGATTTTTCCACTTTAGTGAAGAGAGCTCCCAAGGGTTTTGGTAGCTTTCCCCACTTTCAGCTGGGGGGTACACATGTTAGATCTGACAGCCTTAGGGTGGTCATCCCCCAACTTTTTGCCTGCCTCCCTCCATCTTTCTGACCCTGTTTTTGCTGCTTTTAGGACTCTGTGCACTTTACCACTGCTGACCATTGCTAAAGTGAATGTACTCTCTCCCCTAAACATTGTAACATTCACACCTACCCTATTGGCATATTTAATTTACCTATAAGTCCCTGGTAAAGTGCACTAGAAGTGCCCAGGGCCTGTAAATTAAATGCTACTAGTTGTCCTGCAGCACAAATTGTGCCACCCGCAAAAATAGCCCTGAACCCATGGTAGATTCTGATCTGGAAGGAGTAGCCATGTCTTGTTTGGTATTGCTATAATGGTAATAGAAAATCCTACTTAATGGTGAAGCTGGATTTAACATTACTATTTTAGAAATTTTACTTTTAGAAAGTGGGCATTTCTCAGCACTTACTCCCTTCTGTGCTTTGCAGCCTGTTTCCAATCCACGTCCGGTCTGTGTTTGTTGACAGCTCATCTTATGCATCCCACCCCGACAGCCATAAACACTGGACACTCAGTCACATCTGCATTCATCTGCATACTGAATGGGTCTCTTTGGGCAGGAAGGGTGGAGGGGCTCTCACTTACAATTCAAAGGCCAGTGGCTTGACTACAAAGAATGAACTGATAACCCCCCAGAAGAATCCTGGCAGACTTGGCTGGGTTAAAAATGGAACATCTGCACTTCAAAATGACTCTATGAAGTTTCCCCCACTTCAAAGGCATTTTGCGGATATATACTGGGTCTATGACCACATCAAATCAGGCACTTCTGGATCTACAACTGGACTCTGTCAGATGGACTGCCTGGCTGCCCAAAGGACTAATCCTGACTGCTTTGCTGGAGGGAATACTGCCCTGCTTGTTGCCCTATTGCCTGCTGGACCCTGACTCTGCTGGAAGGTCTCTTCTGCACAAGTGCTCTCCAAGGGATTGGTTTGAGCTTGCCTCCTGTTCTGAAGTCTCAGGGCCACAAACACTTCACCAAACAGAAGAAAAACTTTGTGCATTGGAAAATCAATGGCTGCAGAAATTGACACACCACCTGCCTTATGGCTGAAAAATCATTGCCTTGCCTACCGATTGGTGCAGTGTTTGCTTCTTCTTAACAGCGCATCAAGGATTTTCAACTCATTGTCCCTGGGAGTCAAAATATCCCCATATCGCAGTGAGGAACCAAGGTTGTGCTCTGAGAATCAAAACATCACTTGCAGTGCAGAAAGAAATGATGCCTCATCTGTGCTGCTCCAGAAAATCCATGCATCATTATTTTTGACACATCCCAGGTACTGTGTGTTAAAAGGATACAGCCACTGATTCTCAAGGATTGAGGCTCATTTAAACCTTTAAAAACAACATTTTGATTTGTGCATATTCGGTTTTTGTCTTTTTGGTCTTATTTTATTCAGATAAATATTATGTATTTTCCTAAACTGGTGAGGAATACTTTTGGTTATGTTTTCACTGTGTTACTGTACAAGTTATTGCACAAGTACTTTACACATTGCCTTCTAAGTTAAGTCTACCTGCTCTGTGCCAAGCTGCCAGAGGGTGAGCACAAGATAATTTGGATTGTGTTGTGACTTACCCTGACTAGGATTCTGGTCACTACTTGGACAAGGGTGTATACGTCTGGCAACTACGGACTCAATTTCTAACAGATAGTTGTTGTAGACAGATATTAAAAGCAGTTCAATATGTCAGTATAATTTGTTTTTTAAAACTGCAGTAGCTCGTAATGTTTAGAAAGATGCAGAAAGATTGTAGCTTTCCTCTACCTTAGGAGAGTAAAAAAACATTCTTTCTTCTTAGCAACGTATGCTATTAAACTAGAGCAGAGGATAGAAAAGCAACATTCTGTCTGTTGCTTTAAACAGCTGCTTTAATTATGCTCTGCGACCAGACCTGCCTTTCACCTCAGTTGCTGGCTCTGGCAGAAAGCATTGTGATGGTCAGGGCATTCCTGGAATAACCTTATAATAGCTAAATTCTGAAGTATTTTATTTATAATCGGCAACTTGGTGTATCTGAAGTTGCCGATTACAAATAAATTAGTGACTGTGGGTTATACAGGGATTATAGAATCCCATGTATTATAAACTTATCAACCAAAGCTTAACTACTTAATGGATATAACTAATGCTGTTATTAGGGACTGCATGGTTCATAATTAGCAAAGACTGAGCATTAGCAATCATGATTGCATTAAATGCAAGCAACTTCCAGCATAATAGTAATTTCTGCACCTTACGATATGCTGGAAAATTAACCATTTTCCATTGTTTTTGTCTTTCAAGAGCTCTCAACCAGGTTCATTTATTTCTACAATACACCCACTGAAGTAATTCTCCCTGGGCTAGACTTTTAAAAGCGTAAAAGAGTAATAGTGCAGTTAACAGTGGTTCATGACCTTTTGATGACTAATCTGGTTGTCACAATTGTTTCCCTCCTCACTAGAGCACTTTTTTCTCTTGCATGGCAAGTGAGCTGGTGATTTACTGTAGTATACTGTAATGATTTGCTTAAGAACATAGGCCCTTATTACAACCCTGGCGGTTGGTGTTAAAGCGGCGGAAACACACAGACCCCTCAGAGGGATGGGGATGGGGGGGCACCTCAGCCAGAAGATGGGACAATGCCTTGGGAGTGCAAAGCCACAGTCTCTCAAGTGGGTGGTTTGCCCACTGCTTGGTCCTGGGGAGTGCAAGGCCACAGTCTCTCAAGTGGGTGGTTTGCCCACTGCTTGGTCCTGGGGAGTGCAAAGCCACAGTCTCTTAAGTGGGTGGTTTGCCCACTGCTTGGTCCTGGGGAGTGCAAGGCCACAGTCTCGCAAGTGGGTGGTTTGCCCACTGCTTGATCCTGGGGAGTGCAAAGCCATAGTCTCTCAAGTGGGTGGTTTGCCCACTGCTTGGTCCTGGGGAGTGCAAGGCCACAGTCTCTCAAGTGGGTGGTTTGCCCACTGCTTGATCCTGGGGAGTGCAAAGCCACAGTCTCTCAAGTGGGTGGTTTGCCCACTGCTTGCTCATGGGAAGTGCAAGGCCACAGTCTCTCAAGTGGGTGGTTTGCCCACTGCTTGGTCCTGGGGAGTGCAAAGCCACAGTTTCTTAAGTGGGTGGCTTCTCCACTGGTTCTGGAGGCGACCTTGTGCCCAGTGTGCTTGATCCTGCAAAGGACTGGGTGAGTGGATGCCTTTCTCCACTGGTTCTGGAGGGGGCTTGGTGCCCAGTGTGCTTTATCCTGCCAAGGATAGGGTGAGTGGATGCATATCTCCACTGGTTCTGGAGGGGGCTTTGTGCCCAGTGTGCTTCATCCTGCCAAGGATAGGGTGAGTGGATGCCTTTCTCCACTGGTTCTGGAGGTGCTTGGTGCCCAGTGTGCTTCATCATGGCAATGATAGGGTGAGTGGATGGCTTCTTCCACTGGTCCTGGAGGGGGCATTGTGCCCTGTGATGCAGATCTTGGGGAGTGCAAGGTCACAGTCTCTCACCTGGGTGTCACACCCACATGCTTTGCAAGGACCAGGACGCACAACAGCTCATGGAGGCAGGACTACACACTGTCTGCCGGCGGTGACGGCTGCTCAGTGGTGGCAGTGGCGGGGCTGGTGTCGGTGCTGGCAGTGGTGGGGGGAGGCTCCAGCCCATGTCCTGCAGACTCGGGCGGCCGCCCACTGGGGCTGCTGCTGCTGATAGTGGTGCTACTGTCAGCAGTGCAGGTGGAGGTGCTTGCAGCGGTGCTTGTGGCGGGTCTGCTGGCGGTGCTGGCCGTGGTGCAGGTGCCAGTGCTGCCAGTGGTGGAGGGAGGCTCCAGCCCTTCTCCTGCAGCCTCAGACGGCTGCCCACTGGGGATGCTGCTGCTGACAGTATTGGTGGCAGCGGCGGTGCAGGTGGCAGTACTTGCGGCGGGGCTACTGGCGGTGCTGCACGCTGTGCAGGTGGTGGGGCTAGCGGTTCTGCTGGTGGGCACCAGGGCTTCACCTGCATCCTCCATCGGCTGAAGTGCCTTGCCTCTGGTTTTCTGCCCCTTCCTCACCTTGGTTGATGGTGTTTTGGCCTTGGCTCTGTCAGCTGGAGGTTTGGAGGAGGCCTTGCTGGATGTCTCGTCATCCATGCCTCTGCTGCATGCTGGCCCCTTCTTCACCTTGGCAGGTGGCGGTATGGTTTGTTCCTTTGCAGGAGTTGGTGGTACACTGTGTTTCCTGACGGGTGCCCCCTTTGAGCCTCTGGGAGCGGCAGGGTCCACAAAGGATGGCGACTTGGTGGCTGAGGTGCTGGGCTGGGTTCTGGACACCCTGGCCCAAGGGGAATGACAGGGGAGGTGGGGAACAGGTCAATGTTAGATAGGAAAAGTTTTTTAGACACACTGGGGCGGGACGAGGGAGAGGGTTTGGGAGTGGAGGAAGAGGATGTGGTTGTAGGAGGTGTCTGCTGAGTTTGGGTGAAGGTGCATGTGTTGGATGCTATTGTGAGGTGGATGGCTGTTGGGTGTGTGTGTGCTTGTGTTTGTGTACTTTGGGAGGAGGGGTTACAGACAGTCGGAGAGGACACACAAGACGTGTATGGTTGTGGGGGTGGTGGCTGCTCGTGAGGGGTGTGCTGTGATGGGCGTGCTGGTGATAGCAGTAGTGGATGAGGATGTAGAGCATGCAGGTGTGAGTGGAGATGATACTCGGAGGGAGGTGGACGAGGAGGAGGAGAGGGTCACAGTGGAGACAGTGGATGTTGGTATGTCTGCATGGGGATGGTACTTGTGTGAGTGCCTGTGGGGTGATGTGTGGTGATTGTGTTTGCCTGACCCACTCCTGTGTATTGTCTTGTGTGCATGCTAGTCTGATGATGTGCTTAGAATAGGCTGGGGTTGAGGGGATTGTGACTGGGTAGAGGAAGTTGGAGAGGGAGGCTAGACACAGGGACAATGGCTGCCATCAGTGTGGAGGCAGAGCCCGAAATGCTCTCTGTTGCGCTGCCACGCCAGAGTGAATGCCTTACAGGTATGCATTTGTTTGCTGCAAATGCCTCTCGACACCCTGGATGGAATTCAGAATGGTTGACTGCCCAACAGTGAGGGATCTCAGGAGGTCAACAATAGCCTCCTCACTGAGGGCAGCGGGGCTGACTGGGGCAGGGCCTGAGGTGCCTGGCGTGAAGGAGATGCCCACCCTCCTGGGTGAGCGGGCACGGAAAACACATTGAGGGGCTGCTGGGAGGGCAGTGCTGATGGGGGGGTGGCGTCTGTACCTGTAGTTGGGGTGGGCACAGAGGTGTCCACCACCACCAGGGAGCTTCCATCGGAGGAGGAGTCGCTGTCTGTGGTCTCCCCTCCTGTCCACCGCAGTAAAGGCAGGGGCCCTTTCCTCAGACGCTCAAGCCATTGTCGCTTCCAGACACAGGTCACAGCAGCACTTGCAGTGTAGGTCCTCTCCTGTTGATGGCCACGTAGAAAGTGAGTGGATAGCTACAAAATGGTGGTGATGTCCGCGGCGGTGCGTACCGTCACCACCGACGTGCATTGCCATTGGCTCATGGAACCCATAGGGCCCAATGACAACCAATGCGAATTTGTGCAGCGGTCGTCAACCGCCTACCACGACGGTGCACAATGCCAGTGCAATTACCTCATTTCTACTTGTCCCTCCTCACAGGTCAGGCATCTGCCATTTCAGGGGGCCACAGGGCATGGCACCAAACTGCATCACAGCAGACATTGGCACGGAAACTGATTTTATGATTCACATTTTGTTTCTGTAGAGTTAAAAAAACAGCATTAGTGAAATAGACGTAGGAATGTGACCCTCTGCGCACCGTTCTCTTCCATAGGCTCCAAACGCTGAGGCTGCATATGAGATGGTGGCATCCTCCAGAGTACAGACCACCAGGGGAATCCTAGGAAAAATGGAAGACAGTCACATTATCATTACCTACAGACTTGATCGTGCCACAATCCAGGAACTGTGTGCCCAATTGGAGCCAGACCTGATGTCAGCTATCCGGCAGCCCACTGGTATCCCCACTCTAGTCCAAGTCCTGTCAATGCTCCATTTCCTGGCAAGGGGTTCCTTCCAAACAACAGTGGCCATGGCATCTGGGATGTCTCAGCCAATGTTCTCTAACGTGTTGACCAGAGTGTTGTCAGCCCTGCTGAAACACATGCACAGCTACATCTTGTTCCCCCAGGTGGAGGATCTTGCCACAGTGAAAGCTGACTTTTATGCCCTGGGATGTATCCCCAACATAATAGGTGTCATTGATGGTACACATGTTGCATTTGAAAAAGCTATCACTCTATGAATGTGCAGATTGTGTGTTTGGCGGACCAGTACATCTCCCATGTGAATGCCAAATACCCTGGCTCTGTGCAAGATGCCTTTATCTTGAGGAATAGCAGCATCCCATATGTGATGGGCCAACCCCAGAGGCACCGGGTGTGGCTAATAGGTGAGCCCAAGGTCCCCACCCAGTATGAGTAGGTGTCTAGGTATGGGGTTGTCCCGAAGGGTTAGTGTGTGTCTAACAGGTTATCCCTTGATATTTGCAGGTGAATCTGGTTAACCCAACCTCTCATGGCTACTGACCCCAGTGAGGAATGCCAGGACAAGGGCAGAGGAACGTTACAATGAGGCACATGGGCATACAAGGAGGATTATAGAACGGACCTTCGGCCTTCTGAAGGCCAGATTCCGATGCCTCCATCTGACTGGTGGATCCCTGTACTACTCACCCAAGAAGGTGTGCCAGATCATCGTTGCCTGTGACACAACCTGGCCTTAAGAAGCTAGGTACATTTTCTGCAGGAGGGTGAGCCTGGAGATGGCCTTGTGGCAGCGGTGGAGCCTGTGGGCAGTGATGAAGAGGAGGCAGAGGAAGAAGATGTTGACAACAGGAGCAACATTATTCTGCAATACTTCAAGTGACACACAGGTAAGAGATTGTATGTTCATATTACATTTCATTTAACTGTTGGACATTGTAGAAGACAGCCTCTTACCCTATGTCTCTGGCCACTGACTTTACCCTTTGCCATCTCTATTTTCAGATCCCTGTGCCCCACTCTGGTTCCTGCTATGTGTAGTGCTGCCCACTACAGGTCATACCAATGTATATATAACTCGATATATGGATTGCAATGTTTATAGCTTGTTAACCTAATACATTTTGCAATCAATTGACAGACTCCGTACTTGTATTTGATCCAAAGGTGTTTATTTCAGTGCTCATAAGTCGAGGGGGATGTGCAATGGGCAGGGGTGATGGTGGAGGAAGGTCCAGTTAGAGTCCAGTCTCTTGGTATCACAGGTGCATTGTCCAATGGGGCATGGCAAGGGGAGTAATGACAGTTCAAGGTGGTCAGGGTGACATAGTGGGGCAGAAGGGTGACAATCAGGAGAGTCTTATTTCCTGGCAGGGGTCTTGGCAATGTTTTCTGTCTTTTGCCTGGATCGCAGGGACTGTTTGCGAGGTGCTTCTCCTTCTGCAGCAGGTGGGGTGCTGGTGGCCTGTTGGTCCTGTGGCAGGGCCTCCTGTCCACTAGCGACGGCGGAGGTGGAGGGCTGTTCATCTGTGTGGCTAGTGTCAGGGGCCTGTTGTTGTTCGTCTGCCTCCCTCATAGTCTTGGCCATGTCACCCAGCACCCCTGCAATTGTGACCAGGATGGTGTAGATGTTTGTTAGGTCATCCCCGATCCCTAGGTACTGTCCCTCCTGCAGCCGTGGGTCTCCTGTAGCTTGGCCTGTATCTGGTCCATGATCTCCTGGGAATGGTGGTAGGCACCCAGGATGTTTGGAGAGGGGGTTCCCTGGGCCTGTCCTCCCCCTGTCACACAGCAGTCCTCCCAGCTTCCCTGTTGTCCTGTGCCTCTCTCCCCTGAACCGTGTGCCCACTGCCACTGACCCTAGGTCCTTCATCGTCCTGTGTTTGTAGGGTTGCCTGGGGTACCTGTAGTGGTGGACACACTGCTGATTGACGTGTCCTGGGGACAGTGGCATGGGCCCACTGGGTGGGTGCTGTGCTGGTGTTTCCTGAGGGGGGAGGCTCTGTGGTGGGTTGGGACTGTGGCAGGGGAACTGACTGTCCAGAGGTCCCTGATGGGCCAGGTTGGTCATCCTGATCCAGGCATGCAGAGCTGCTGTCATCACTCTGGCCTCTTCAGGGGGCAGACTGGTTGTAGTTGGCACCTCTGCTCCGGTGACGTTGAGTAGGGGTCCTGTGGGGATGCAAATGCAGTGGTAATGTATTTGCGTGTGCTATCTTGTGCATGGGTGTGTTTCCCTGTATGATTGTGATTTCCCTGTCAGCTTGGCCTTGTGTTTGTGGTGGTTTTGTGGGATGCGTGAATCTCTGTGATGGACATGCTGTGGTGATGGGTGTCCATGCAGGTCTATGATTGGTGTCCATGCATTGGTGTTGCATGCAGGGCTTGGTATTGGGATGTGTGGGTTGTGATGGTTGGGTATATGTGAAGTGGTGGCGTGATGGTGGTGAGGGTAGGGGTAGGAGTTTGTGATGGCATGCAGGTAGGGTGGGGGATTTAGTAGTAAAGATTTGACTTACCAGAGTCCAGTCCTCCTGCTACTCCTGCGAGGCCCTCAGGATGCATTATTGCCAAGAGTTGCTCCTCCCATGTTGTTAGTTGTTGGGGAGGAGGTGGGGGTCCACCGCCAGTCCTCTGTACTGCTACCTGGTGTCTTGCAACCACGTAACATAACTTTCCCCGTAGGTTGTTCCACCTCTTCCTGATGTCATCCCTTGTTCTTGGGTCCTGTCCCACAGCATTGACCCTGTCCACGATTCTCCGCCATAGCTCCATCTTCCTTGCAATGGACGTCTGTTGCACCTGTGATCCGAATAGCTGTGGCTCTATACGGATGATTTCCTCCACCATGAACCCCAGCTCACCCTCAGAAAACCTGGGGTGTATTTGGGGAGCCTTGGGTGTGGTGTGAGTAGTATGTGTGATGATGTGTGGGGTGACGTGCTGTGGTGTGTGGTGTGAGGTTCGTGGATGGTTTATCGGTGATGGTGTTCTGTGCCCCTGATTGAATGGGTGCTCCTGCCTTGTCTCTCTCTCTGTTGTCAAATCCTTTGGGTCGTAAAGGGTTGTGGGAAGTGTGGGTGTGTGTTTTATATTGGATTGGGTGTGTGGGTGTGGTGTGTGTATGTGTGTCAGGTGTCTGTAGTTTGAATTGTCCAATGTGGTAGGGTTCTGTAAATGTGTGTGTATTTTGAGTGCGGCGGTGTGTACCTCCAATGGTTTACCGCGGTTGAAAGACCGCCGCGGTGATTCGTGGGTCGTGATACCGTGCCCATTTTCCTGTTGGCCTAACAGTGTGGGTTTTGGTATCGCCAGTTTATCACTGACCTTTGGTGTGGTGGACTTGTGTGAATGTCTGTATAGTGGCGGATTTCTCTGTGTGGGTCATAGTACCCATAGCGGATTACCACAGCAGTCAATGTATGCTGGCGGCCATCAGCACGGCGGTAGGCGGCATTTACTGCCAGGCTTGTAATGAGGGCCATAATCTTTGTGCCCTATTGCCTGAAAGTCTGGTGTCCCAATTATGCAACTGCCTGAAGCTGAACAAGAAGTACTCTTCTTAGGCTACACTTCCCCATGGAACAAACCCTGGTGGCCTTCCAAATAAAACCTGGTGGCCTTCCAAGCTCAGACCCACACACACACCAACAGACCAAGCCCGCAACCTCGTCATCATCCTGGACATCAAATTACCCATGAAATGCCAGATAAACACAGTCGCTTCTGCTTACTTCCACACCTTTTGCATGCTCCGGAAGGTCTTCAAATGAATCCCTGTCCATTTGCTGCCAACGCAGGCACCCTTGCACCAGAGTGCAAGGGTGTCTGCGTTGCGAAGATTGATTGTTTATGTGCAGGAAAGTGACCCTTACTGCATATAAACATGCTACAATGGTGATACTGCAGAATGCAGCACACACAGAAGTAGCAAATCGTCATTTTTGAACAATTGTTTATGTGCAGTAATGGACACCTTCCTGCACATAAACATTAATCCATGGCCTTTTGGTCTTTCTATGTGTGCTGAACAATGCGGCACAGATGGAAAAGCAAAAACAAGGCAGAATAAAAGGATTCCTCCTCATTGTGCCCTACTAACGCCACCCTTGGGATGGCATTAGTTTTTGGTGCTGCCACAGATTTACGCCTTCTTGTAAATCTGGGGCCACATCAAAATCAATTGGTGTTGCGGTGGAAAGCTCACAGAAACACCCATTGCATGCCCCTCTGATGCAGAAAACTACGTTGGAGGGACCCCTATTTACAGGGTGGCATTAAGCCACAAAAGTGGCTTAGCGCCACTTTGTAAATGTGGAAAGCATCACCGGAGCATCACAAAAAGAGACACTCCTTTCAGGTGAGGGCTTGCCTGGTGGTGTTTGATGCAGGCCTGCGGAGGCCTGCTATCGAGTCAAAGTTTTTTTTTTCTTGATTTCTTCATGAGCGGGGAGTTGGAAAGTCTGATGCCATAGGCTGTTTTCGCTGATGGTCTTTGACCGGTGCATTTGGAGGATTTTCCTCAGGCAGGTGTTGATGAAGGTCTGGACTGCTGGTGGTGATCACTGTTGCTCCATGCAGAAGGACCAGTTATATGTTGGTGTTAAAAAGCCTGATCTTGGTTTGCAGCGTTAGGTCTTTGGATCTCTAGATATTCTTTAGCAGAATGAAGACACCTCTTGCTTTACCAATTCTTGCCTTTACATTGGCGTCTGTGCCACCCATCTTCTCTGTGACACTGCCTAGGAAGGTGACGGCCTCAACCTCTTCTAGTGCACGGGCCGCAGGAGTGACTGCAGCTGTGCTGGTCGTCGTGTTAGATTTCAGGATGTTGGTTTTTCACCTGTAAATGTTGAGGCCAAATTGGCTGCTGCTTTATCTTTCTTCGCTTGCATCTGCATATGGGTCTGGCAGAGTGGTCATTTGCAATGTACAGGTCATTGAGCTGCATCCCAGTTGTCCACTGGAATCCATGGACTATCTTGCAGGTTATTTCCTCATAAGACTTCCGAATGATGTTGAATGCCTTCTACCAGTTGATGAAGTTGATATCTGTTCAGTGTAGGATCTATCTTTGTGGAAGAAGGTTTACTGGTCTTGCAACAGAGCATTTACTTGCTCCTTCATTCTGTTCAGCATGACTCTGCTGAACACTTTGCCTGGGTTTGATAAAAGAGTTACTCAGGTCACCTTTCTTGGGAATCTGGATCAGATATCGATCCTCCCAATCTCAAGGCACCTTTTCTTCTTCCCAGATCCTTAGAAAACATGGGGTAGAACATGTCTACTAATGTTTGAATGTCTTCAGTCCAACAAGGAAGCAAAGAGAATCTTAAGAGCAGACAAGTGCATATTCATCAATGGTCTTGCCACAGAAACCCAGGAAGCAGCAAGCCATGAAAACTTGAAAGAATTCTACCACATAACAAGCGAACTGTGGCAGATCCAGAAAGTCCAAAAGACATGTTAAAGACAAATCTGGGAAGACAATCACGGGTAACGAATGCTAACGAATGCTAACAATGCAAACGGATGGAGTCTTTTGAAAAACTGCTGAATCAACCTTTGCTGCAGTCGCCACCAGACATACAGTAAGCTAGCAAGAACTTGCCATTCAATTGCAGCAGTCCAACCAAGAAAGAAATACAGCAAGCCATCAAACATCTGTGAAACAGGAAGGCAGCAGGACCTGACAGCATTCCTACAGAGGCACTAAAGGCAGATAATGAAACATCAGATGTTTACTACCTGCCCCCATATTTAACATTCCCAGCGACTCTCAAGTGGGGATAATATCTTATGCCAGGGATGCTCAATTGATTAGAAAATTGTCAGAAGGCCCCACTCTAGTATTGGGTATTAAACATATTTACAGTAGATGGAATCATGGATCCGGGTCAGACTTATAGACTTGTGTAGCTGAACTACTCTGGAAACCAAGTTATCATATTTGGCACTAAGGGACACTCCATCATTCTGTCTATGCCTGCTTTCAAGTTTCTTTCACAAAGTCTACTTATTTCTAACAAGCTTGAATCAGGCATGTCATTGATTACCCAGACAGGTTAAAGTGAGCTGCTCTCATCAACTCAGCAATCTAAGCTTCCTCCATCTGCTGTCTGTATTTACTCAAAGCACTATTATTGAGGCCTGAAGTCATCTTTGTCTTGGATTACTGTAAGAGGCTTTACACTGGCCTTTGAACCAGACAAAGATATCAGTTATAGAAGGTAGAGTTTTGTACTGTCTGAAAAATGAAATAATTAGTTAGAAAAGACCCCAAGTACACTACATGCAAATGCAAAATTATAGGTTTGTGCTTTTGGGAAGCCTGCATATTCACATTTTATTTGGTGTTCAAAAAGTATACAGTAGCCATTTTTTGTAATCCCCATTTCTCAACTCTTGTGCAGAATTCCCTACTGCAGATTTCTCTTTACTCATGGTGAAGTAAAACCCAACAACAGCTGACAGGAATCATTCTAAGAATTTCTAGCAAGTTCAAATTATGTATGTTTGTTTATGGACAGCAAATACCTTGGTGAATCCAGCCCCAGGAGTCCCATTCCAGGAAGGTCTTATGCAGGTAGCAGTTCACAATATGAGCTAGGTTTCATATAATTTTAGGGGCATATTTAAAAGCCATCGTGGCGCAGGGTGGCCAGCAAGTGTCTTGCTGTGATGCACTGTGCTAACGGGAAAGGGCAGAAATGGGAAGGGAATGATTGTTTATATGCAGGATATTCCTGCACATAAACAATCAATATCGGCATTTTGATCTTACTATATATCCTGCAGAAAACAACACACATAGAAAAAGCAAAAATGAGGAGAAATGAAAGAATTTCTTCTCATTGTGCCACTCTAACACCATCCCTTTTTGGTGCTGTCTCAGGTTTACAATTTCTCGTAAATCTGGGGCAGTGTCATAAACAATGGGTGTTGCGTGGAAACGCCCACAGCAACATCTGTTGCATGCCCCTCTGCCGCAGAAAATTGCATCGGGGGGGCCCATATTTACAAGGCGGCGCTAAGCAATGCAAAGTGGCTCAGTGCCACCTTGTAAATGTGGAAATGGGCACAGCACCAACATATCGTCGCTGAAAGTGGCACTGTAGTGGCACTATGGGCTTGTAAATAAGCCCCTTAGTGTGTTTACAAGCTCTCCCTAGATACCCAGAAAAAAGGAGTTGATTTATGACCCAGGTAGGAATTTTAGTCATGACCAAAAGCTGCTCCTTTCCCACTAATCAAAGTAAATGTAGAAGTGGTAGATCTATTTCAGTCCTGGGATAGTTCTCCCGGGACACCATCAATCACATTTAAAAAAAACAGCCCCACTAATATCCTCCAAAAGTCTACCTAAAACCGAGTTATGTTTTTCTGACTCAGGTAACCCATGCCAAAAAGCTCTTAGACTCTGCTTTCAAATATGTTGAAGTGTAGGTGCTATGTATTGCGCCCGATAAAATCCAACATCTTGGGGTTTGGAATTAATGGGGTGCAAAAAATAGCACCTATTTTTAGTTTTTTGGGGAATAACATGCATGCTTATGAGTTTAACACATGAAAATCAATGTTATGGTAAATACTTCATTGTTTTTCCCTGTTAAATTGTGTCAGGTTTGATTTGCCGAAATTTAACAGGGGGTGATGTATTTAACACATGTATTAATTATCGAGTGTGGCTAATACCACTCAACTTAAAATTAGAAACACTGACCACCTTGAAATCAGGGCCCCACCTTGAAACAGGACCTAAGTGTGCATATTACAAATACATAAGTCAATCAATAAAATAAACAATATAATTACCAATGTACTGTAATTGTGTTTCCCAGTTCTATAGCCCCTGCAGCAAGCTGGGACTTTGTGGTTTTGTGTGAGCCTCCTTGTTTTAACCACCCTACTTCTCAGCTTGCTAACAAAGTCGTATTGTTTTTATGAAGATATAGTTCTCTAGTTGGCCATTTCGTTCATTTTGAGTAAACTTTACTTTACGTAAATGAGTGAGTTTACTTTGTGTTATTAACTTGTCTCATTTAGTATCAGAGTTCAACATCCCCTACCACATCCTTGAGTAAACCTTGATTGTGGGCTCTTATTTCTTTTGCATGGTTAAGTGTTAAATCTAACAATGTTTTTTTCAATAGAGTCTTTTGAGACTCTGTTACATCAGTTATACATAATTGTACTCAACACAGACAATGCCGGGTAACCACGGACTATTCCAAGACCCACATCAAAGTTCTCAAGTAATTTCAGAGATGCCTTACATTTATGATGCTTTTTGACCACCTGGTATGTGACCTTTTTACTGTGGGTGAGCCTCACAACTTGTGACTCACCCACGGTAAACTCAAGGCAAATGGACTGTGCATATGTACCGCCAGTGTCCCTCTTTTAAGATAAGACATTTGTGATGAAACATGGGTAAGGGCACTTGGCTGGTTACCGTTGAACACGGGCAAACACGTGTTCTCACATGTGAGGGCTGTGTAAAGAAGACTCCTGTTGTGTGCAGCATGGAAACTCCGCACATATAGGCTGGCACAGAGGGGACTATGCAGGATTGGATATTGACCTTGGATAAGGCTCATATTACAGGTATACACTCATAGGCAAGGTCAGTGTGGTTTGCTGTCTTCTCTACAGTGACACATCATTATAAACACAAGAGGAAACGCTGCCTCAGAGTGGAGATCTGCTTCCCTTTGGCCTACAGAGACCAGTGACATATCAAATTGGGGCATAATCTACACTGGAAAATCAATTCTGAAAATCCCCAAAAGATATCTGTACAGCTTGTAGATTATCCAGAATTGTCTTATTTCTCTAGCTCAGCTCAGGATCAGAGCCCAGACCTTTTGTCACTCTGTTTTGACAAGATAATTGCATTTCTTTCCAGTGACAGAAACAAGGGCATCCCCACACAAAGGGAACAATGAACAGTGCTTCTCTCAGCTCCTGAGGAGTAAAGGGGTGGAGAGGAAGGACCTATATCAATCAATCAGCTACCACACTGTACCAGGGATTTAACTAACCAAGCCCACTGAACAAAGGAGGGAGCCCAGACCTCTTGAGCCAACGCAGAAGGGGGCTCCCTTTGAAGATTTGGTGGGATACGCACTGGCAGTGATGTCAGCAAGGAGCAGAGCTGAGGCCCCCAGAGCAGATGTAGCAAGTGAATCCTGGGTGATGCCATTTTGAAATGTCCCTGCAGGCTGCAGGAGGGTTAGGTCAATGGAGGAGAGGTGATGTGGCTCACCAGGATAGGCCAGAGGTGGCTCACTTTTAAAACCTACCACTCCAACTTGAAAGGTCTTGCACAAGGGGCAAGCTCTCCCTTGGTTTGTGATTTTCTGCTTGATACTGGGACTGGAGGCAACAGCCATGGATAATTAGAAGGAAGAATCTTCTGATGCCCTCTGGATTAAGGACCCCAACTTCATCTGACTCCAGGACCTGTGGGGTTCAACCCAGGACCAGGAAAGTTGATCCCATTACACCCCCTGAGGGCTAGTTGGGGAAAGACTGGGCTTGTGCACCGAGGAGGAGAGAGGTCCAGATGAACCAAGGAGAAAAGCTGGCACAGGGAGTCAGTGAAACCTGTCCCTGTACAATCTGTTGCCGTAGAGGCAAGAAGGCCTAAAGACAGTTCCCTAGTGGCTAGGGTGCGCCACCTGTAGCAAATGAGCCCAAAAGCATGCAAAAAAGCTCAACAGGGCCTGAGATATGAGCAGGAAAAGTGTTTGACTATTGACCCCCTCAGCAAGGCTTGGAGCACATGGATCTCCACTGACTGAGCCATTCCAACCCCGGGGGATGTTGTCCCGGGGTTGGGGGAAAGGAATCTTTTAACTCTACAGCCCTGGGAGAGGGTGTGCATCAAGCCCCCACCCCAGAGCTCTTAAGTCTCAGGCCGTGCCATGGAATGGGGACTGTGATCCCATCTCTGGACCCCTGCTACTTGAGCGAATGAGGAAGAACTCTTGCACCCCAAAGACCGGAGAAAGAGTGGCCCAGGACCCCATACCTGAGCCCATGAATCAAAGAGGTGCCAAGAGAGTGTCACCACACTCCCCCTATTAGTGTTTGTCTCAACTAGCTCCTGTGCCTATGTCTGGAGGAAACAGCCACGCCCTGCTCACAAAACTCGGGGGAGAAGAGATCTGTTGGCTCCTGCAGCAGCACGCAAGGTTGCTGCACATGCAGGTAGCTAGTGAGGGCAGCCAGGTTAGGGTCCTTGGGCTGCCTCTCATCTTGGGAAATGCATGAGGTGCCCAGTTGGGACCAGGCACCCCAAATAAAATGACATGGCCATGTGACGTGAAGCTCTGGGCAAAAAAAGAAACAACAAGAGAAAGGGTAACAGTTCAAGTATGCATGGGAGCGAGCTCCCAAAAAATGCTGTGTGGGGCTTAATAATTTAGCAACTTTTTCCCCTCATGGTCGCCTCAGGAGAGTGGAGTCAGTACCAAAAGATTACGATGGAGCTGCAGGAGTGATGTAGCCTCCCCCTAAATCATTTAAACTAGTACTGCCCCAAAGTTTGCAGGTTTAAAAAATGAAGGGTCAACCTGAGGCTCCCTTCAAGTTTCAAGTAATCACGAGGCTGGAGCACGTCCTCTTTAGCTGGGAATGCAACACCCTTCAAGTGTTAAGTTGATGGTCACAGTCAGTCAGTCAGTCACAAAACTTTATTCGGCAAATGCCATAAAAGTACAGACAAAAACACAAATACCACACAATAATTACGTTACAGTAAATAGATAGAAGAATAAAATAGTACCATGTCTAAAACATTACGTAAACATCCGGTCTAAAATCCCATAAAATAAACAAATAAAACTCATAACATAAGAAAAATCACAATAACAGAATACAAAAATTAACTTACAATATTAAACTATACATACATATACATTTAAAATGAAATGAGCCTTTTCCTAATGCTTAAAGAAGCTGTAACAAAATCTAATACAAAATGACAAATTTGCCTATCTGGCAATCTCTGAAAATATATTAAAGCTTCCTTGTAATGGATGGGTCTAACAAAACGTAAAGTGGGTAAAATGCAAACCCCTCTAGGAGCAGCATAAAAAGGGCAAAAGAGAAAAAAGTGCAAAGTACTCTGGGTTGATCTAGAATCACAGGGACAAAGAGGTAAATCCCTTTTCCAAAAACATGGTTCAGGAAACGCTACTTTAAAATGAATTAAATTAAGTCTAAAAAGTGTTAAAAAAGAAAGTATCTTAAAACTGGAAAACCAGGTCAGATAAGGTTCAAGGCATGGGGCTGTCACAACCTGAGAATAGGAATCTAAGGATTTTAATTTCAGAGAACTGCAAAATCTCAGGTCTGATATGTACTCGGAGTAAGTAGCCTTCAGAACGGACCTAGAATTTATAGTTAATAGGTGAGGTTCATCAAACATATATCTAAGACCTAAATTCTCAAAAGAGTTTCGTAGAAACATAAGCCAGGGGATCCTATTTGAATTTTCCAATTGTAAGCATTCAGAAATACAATCTTGGACCAATTTTGCCATTGGGTTTAGCCAACATCTAATCCAAAGCAATAATGGCGCCAAAAAAACCCTATCCTCCAAAAAACACTGACCAAGTTCTTCGTGGCAGATGATATTTGCAGTACATTTTGGAACCAACAGTAATCTTCGCAAAAATTTATTTTCGACCCTCTGGAGAGATGGTACCTTTACACAGCCCCAAACGCCTGCTCCGTAGAGCACAGCTGCGGTACACTTAGAATTATACAGAGTTTTCATCTGTGCAGGGGGTCTATGGCCTAATTTATTAGAGAAGCGAAAGATCGCTTCGGTGTTCCTTATCAGCTGTTGGAGCTTAAAATTAATATGAGTCTTCCAGGACAGAGAGGAACTCAAATACATGCCTAGGTAACAAAAATCTTTGACCTTAATAAGAGAATGCCCTCCCATAGTAAATTGTTTGGATTTTGTGTTACGTGGGCCACAGGTCATGACAAAAGTCTTGGGGTAATTGACCTTCAAATCGAGGCTCGACATAAACTCATAAAATATGTCCAATAAGCCCTGTAAGCCATTTGCAGTACGAGCAATTAAAACTGCATCATCCGCATATAATAAAACTGGAAGTAATCTTTGGCCCATCTTCGGTACATCCTTTTCTTGTTTAACCAAAAAATCATAGAGCCCATTTATATAAATCAAGAAAAGAAAAGGGGCTAAAATACATCCTTGCCTTACGCCCCTGGTTGACGGAATAGGAGGGGTTCTCTGCCCAAATGAGCCGACCTGAACAGAAACCGTTAGGTCTGTATGTAGACGTTTAATAAGCTCCAATAGAGCCGGGTCACACCCTAGAACTTCTAGGATTTGCCATAACTTTGATCTGTTAACCAAATCAAAGGCACTGGTTAGATCGATAAAAGCCATATGGATGGACTCTTTCTTAACAGACACATATTTATTAAGTATCAATTGTAAGTTTAAAACTTGCTCAACTGTGCCCACACCGGGTCTAAAACCAAATTGGATGGGAGATAAAATCTGGGCATCTGTTACCCAATCTTCTAAACGGGACAAGATCACACTACCTAAAATCTTTGCCGTTGAATCAATAAGGGAGATTGGTCTGTAACAAGAGGGGTCTTGTCTATTACCTTTTTTAAAGATGGGAACAATAATAGCCGATTTCCATGAAGAGGGCACATTACTAGTTACCACGTTGTTCAACACATTTGTAACCAAAGGGCCCCAGAGCTCAATTTCTGATTTAAAAAGGTCGACAGGAACCCCATTGGGGCCAGGGGCCTTTCCCTGCCTTGATCTATCAATGGCACCTTTGACCTCATGGAGATCAAAAATAATATTTAGGGCCTTAAAGTTAAAATCTGGAGTAAAATGTGTAGCAGGAGTAACTGCCACATGCGAATTCTCATAGGTTTCAGAGCAGAAAACTTTCCTAAAATGATTTATCCAGACATCCTCAGTAATAAAACATTCATTGGCCAAAGAGTTCTTATCAGAAAAGTAAGGGTGATTTATCACTTTCCAGAATTTGGAAGTGTCCTTAAATTCAGATGCGGCCAAAAGATCGCTCCAAGCCCTGGACCTAATTTCGGATTTCCGTTTATCAAGGGCAACCTTATAGTCAGTCCTCGCTGATTTTACTAATTGACGTGCGGGAGGAACTGCTTTAAGAGCTTCTTTAAGTTTTTTATGGGCTAAAGAACACGCAGAATCAAACCATCATTGGACCACCGGCCCCTTCCCGGGCCTGTCCATCACCAGGGCGCGTGAAATATCACTACTTAAGGATTCGAATTCTCGCACAATACAGTCAGAGTCTAGTTGCTGAGACAAACACATATAATGTGGCCTAAAATGTCTAAAAAGAGTGTACATATTGTACAACATCCTCATGGGCCGGCGTTTATGGTTATATGCCTTGTGAACCAAATGTGAAGAATTTTCACTGCCTAAAAGTGAATAAAAACACACAGGCACATGTAATGATCATTTTAAAAATGTTTTCCTAAAAAAATAATGTTGACAGTGATTACAACAGTGATTACTGATCAATAGGTATATGCTTTATTAATTAACCTTAATAAATGCATCTATGCATTGCAATTTTTGACTTGGACTTTCTCTTCAAATTATGATATTTTTACATGTGGTATATTAGTCTTGAACCTTTGACTCAGTCAATGTACTTACCCTGATGGGGTTGTTGGCCTTGACTGCTCTAGTGATTAGTCAATGTCATCACAAGGTATTTTTATCAGCTATATGTATATTTGTAAATTACTACATAGTATTGAGTAGTTTGGGTGTAATAAATGTATTATTCCTTTTTCAAAAGAAAAAGCACAGCCGGACAATCATTTATTGAGGGTTATTATGGCGTGTCAGTGAATGGTGATTACTAACCCACACCATCTCCCTTGAGTAGGCATTGGACTCTTCTGCTCGGGTACCCTGAGGGAGTCAAATGCTACCATGGGCTTTTTGGTTTGAAGGGCAAATGTGGACCCATTATTTGTGCAGGCCTCACAACTAATTGTTCTTTTCCTTTACACACTGTTTTTGGAGGCATCCGCAAGTGGGGAATGGAAATCCACATAGAAAAGATAGGAGAGGCAGAGGCAAAGGTCTTTGCATCTAGGTTTGTGGCTAGCATTTTGTAGAGTGTGAGTAGTACTATTTTAGTGTTTTCTGTGCATACTACAAATTGTAGTTTGGAAATAGGCCCCTTAGTATCAGAGTTGCACAGCTGGTCCAAAACAGAGAATCCAGATTCTTAGATGGTAAATGTGTGGGCTGCTACATGGCTGGTGGGCCTTAATGGGACTGTCTTACCATGTATGAAAGGCACGATTATTTCAGGCACTGCATACTTGGGAAATATTAAAGAAAACTAAGTAATTTAAAAACCGTAGACTTCCATCTAACAAACCTTCTCATAGCAGACATCCAAGTGGACTCACCTCCTCAGATTGATAGTTAATGAAATCAGGCAGTTGTAAAGAAAATTCCTCTATTAGCTGAACAATATTTGTTTGGCCCGGTGATATTTTGAGGAATTCTTCCAAAATCTGTGAGGAGAGAGTAAAGGTCTTAGCTTGTGTTTCTTTACATTAACAGCGGAGGTTTACATTAAATGCACTAGTGAAATACACAGTATTGACACCCAGTGCTTTCTTTGCTTCTCGAGCAGAAAGTCGGAACAGCCAATTCCGTTGTTCACTTTCCAGTTCGGGCTCAAATCACAATTCAAAAGCAAATTCTCTTTTGTGCCCTTAAAAGGTATTCCAACTAGGACTAACCGAGCACTATGGTGTTTCTGCCCACAGTAAAGTATCTGGAACAAATTGCATGGGCGAATAGTGCATATTTTAAGTTACATTAAGAATGGGGCAAAATGTGCATTAAGCACATTATTCGCCATTTCCAGGTTAAACCTGCCACTTTCTGCACCCCTCAGCTACACAAATTGCAGACGACCAGCATGCACACCTCTTTTGCGCCAAATTTCTAACGAGGCTGTATGTATTGCTTTCAATAGTAGAATAAAAAAAACACATTGACATTGCGACTTTCTGGGGTAATTGACAGCAGGGAACTTGACAATGCGGACAATGCAAGCAAAACCCGAAGAGGGAGAGCTCAGACAGAAGGGCATACATTAGGAGCAGGGAATACTTGAAGTAGAGAGGTAGTCCAAGAGTAACTCTGATAATTCCAGAAATGCAGTGACTTCGAGAAGATACCATTAACAAAATCATGGGCTGGTAATAAACACTCACAGAAAGAAGCTCCGATCTCCACTTTTTCTGATCATAGGTGATCTTGGCATCTGAACAAAGTTTGGGGAAAGAGACAGAAATCATTGACATGTTTATGAGAAGATCAGATTCACTGACTTTACTATATCAAAGTTGTCTGCTGCTCAATGTGCACACTTCAATGTGGTAGAGCCCAACCAGATCTCAGCTTTAATTAAATAATTTACTAAGAGCATATCAAGAAAACGTTCTGGACAAAGGGATACACACAGACGAGTCCGGCAGCTGTTTTGTAAGAAATCATGCGTTAGATATTGAGTAAGACAAGGCAGCACATTGTGCTGCCTTGCCTTACTCAGCAGCAAGTTTTTCTCAGCACTACCCATAGGTTTTCTACACATTTCAGATTTACAAGGATCTGTAAACCTGGTAACATGTCAAAAATGTGCGTCCCCCCAGGAGAGGAGTAACAAGAAGAAATGACTTAATTTCTCCTTGTTTTTCCTCTATATGTGCTGCATTTTGCGGCACACAGAAAGAGGAAAAACACCTCCATTGATTGTTTTTGTGCAAGAAGGTGTCACTTACTGCACAAAAACAATTGTGCCAACAACGCAGAAACCCTTGCACCGCTGTGAAAGGGTGCCTACGTTGGCGCTAGGCACCAATTTGTGCACAGGTGAAGGTAGAAAGGACAGGAATGCACGTATTTCATTAACAAAGTGCATTCCGGCCATTTCCTTTTGACGCAAGGCAGCTCAGGAAAGTGGATTGCTACTGCCCTGCCCAAGAACTCGTAAATGAGGCCCGAATTTGCAAGATTGGCCTTTGTACATGTGCACACAACTAATGTAGCCCATAAAATGCACATGTATGTTATCCGCTTTCAAAACTAGGAGGCATATTTAGGAAAAGTAGTGCTGCACATAGTGCGGCACCACTTTAATTGCGTCTCTTAGCACCCCCCTACAGCCACCATGTGTGCTCCGTATCTAAGATAGGGAAGGGGCAAAATATTGTTGCTATTCCTGCAGAGCACATAGGGGCCTATTATTATAAATAATGGCAGCCCCCTTTTAACACCTGCTCTGAGCAGGCGTTAAAAGTGCCGTACAAAATTACACAAGAAATCTGTTAGATTTCCTTGTGTAATTTTTGCAGCCCCCCTTGCCCCCTTGCCCCTTTGCCCCCAGGCATAATGTAGCGCAAAGGGTTACAGAGTGGCACAATGCATGCATTATGCCACTTTGTAAATATGGTGCGAGGATATGAGGCAAGTGGGACCTGAGGCAGGGATTCATTTATCAAAGTGCATTCTTTTTGATAAAAGAGTTAACAGCATATATCATCATCGTATTATTATCATTGCTATTTTAGCTGTTATTTGTAATATTAATGTTATTTTTATTATTATTATTAGTCGCTATAAAGCTTTGGTGATACATTATGCCTCACAGAATTCCAAAATAAATATTCAAAATGTGAATTGCTGAAACTGCTGTTTTTTTCTTGCATTAGTGTCCATGAGTCTCATGCTATATCACTGAGCTACTTCTACATAATTTATTTAATTAATTGCTAGGTAAGACATTGAGAGGAGGAAAAAGGGGTGGGGGATTCACTCCAGTTCATGCATGAAAAGCCAAACTGAAATTAGTGAATGTACAACCACAATTATTAATCACCTCTGGTCGGCAGAACATGCAGATCGGAAAATGCTAAACTACCAAAAAACGACATAGCATGTTATGTTAGTGGCATTTGCTTAGCACTCTATTTACCAGGAGTATTGCCTACAGTCACAGCTTGTGACTGGGCATGGTGGTGGGGTGGGGGGGCAAAAGGAAAAACTTTTTAAAAGCTTACCTTACTCATAAGTCTGCGCCGCCGCACTCCGTCCCAGTGCAGGCACAGGCTCCCAGCCTGCCCTGTGACAAATCATGATGCTGCTCAGAGCAGCGTTATGATGGGTTGGAGTGCCCTGGCTGGACGCTCTAATGCAGACTGGGCCCGCTCTCTCTAAGCAAGCAACACAGTGTGGGGTTGGAGCGAGCCCTTGGGCGGATGTGTGTTTGGCCGTCCAGAGACAGCTGGCCAAACATACATGCGCACCGAGGGAAGTGCTCTGTGCACTCTTCTCAGTGGTCGTCATACCCATGGTCCCGCCCCTTTAAAAAGAAAACGATAATAAACATAGTTTATTATCTTTTTTTTTTTAAAGGTCTGCTGGTGCTGCTGGTGGGTGGGGCGACGCTCCTCTGCCATAGTGGAGAAGCCGTCCCTGATTGACTCGTAGCACTATAGAGTTTCAAGACAAGGTTTTAAGGTTTCCATTGCAGATATGCTCTGGGTATAGTGTTCTGGTTATCTATGGTTGGGTGCCAGTGCCATGTTTAATGAGCATTTGGGTGTATGACGATCATAAAATACATAGGCAGGAAGATAGGAAAAACAGGTATTGTGGCTGATCTCGTTTAGGGTCCTGTGTTTACAATGAAATAATTGTGTCTGTTAATATATGGATAGCATCCCCAGCTGACACAGCAGTGTAAACTGAGTCATTTGCTCTCATTTTGGGGCTGAAGATATCACATTAAGGGACATATGACTTTATAATTAGACCTTTTGTCTACTAAAGTTGCCAACTTAAAGGACTAAGGGCCAGATGTAGGAACCAGTTCGCGACTCGCAAACAGCAAAAATTGCCGTTTGCGAGTCGCAAACCGGAGTTTCCTATGTAGAAATGCCTTTTGCGATTCGGGACCGACTCGCAAAATGCATTTCCGACTCGCAAATAGGAAGGGGTGTTCCCTTCCTATTTGCGACTCGCAGTGGTATGCAATTCCATTTGCGACCGCGTACGCGGTCGCAAATGGAGTCGCAGTTACCATCCACTTGAAGTGGATGGTAACCCACTCGCAAATTGGAAGGGGTCCCCATGGGACCCCTTCCCCTTTGTGAATGGACCACAAAATATTTTTTCAGGGCAGGTAGTGGTCCAAGGGACCACTACCTGCCCTGAAAAAATACCGAAACAAAAGGTTTCGGATTTTTTTTTAAGTGCAGCTCGTTTTCCTTTAAGGAAAACGGGCTACACTAAAAAAAAAAAAACTGCTTTATTGACAAGCAGTCACGAACATGGAGGTCTGCTGACTACAGCAGGCCTCCATGTCAGTGAGTGCCCATAGTCGCTATGGGGCCGCAATTTGCGACCCACCTCATTAATATTAATGAGGTGGGTCTTTGCGACCCCATAGCGACTCGCAGACGGTGTCTGAGACACCGTTCTGCATAGTAAATTGCGAGTTGCAATTTGCGAGTCGCTCTGACTCGCAAATTGCAAGTCGCAATTTGCTTTGTACCTACATTTGGCCCCTAATTCATTAATCATTTTCATCAATGCTTTTTAGAGTTTTACCAATATTCTGGTACACAGAGGGTATTGTGAATTAAAGCTATAAAGCACTTAGGTGAGTACAGAGTATACACATATTTAGAGACAGAAAGAGAAAGCAAGAGAGAGAAAGGGAGACAGCAAAATAACGGGTAATTGTGTATTATGGTGCCTATTAGAAACAGAGGTTGTCATTACGAGTTCAGCGGGAGGATGAGCCGACCACCAAAGTTGCAGGGAGGACACCACCGCCATGGCGGTGGCACCCCCACAAACGTACTCCAATATTCCTATCGGGCTGACTGGTGGAAACATTGTACATCATGCTGAACGGCAGGAACAGTGCTACGGTATTGGTCTTGGCTCCCTCATGGGAGCCTAGGCCAAGACCATACACACCAGCACCATCGGAATGTGCGTATTCCAATGGTGCTGGGCAGGGGGGCCTGCGCTGTCCATACCATTGGCATGGGCAGTGCAGGGGTCCCCTTTGAGCCCAGGCACATGCTTTCCACAATTGAAAGCCTCGACCAATGGCAATCTGGTTTCTGACCAGGCTACACCACCAAAACTTCCCTGGTCCACATTGTTGATGATGTCCTATGCTTAATCCTACCTATTAATCCGACTTGACTGTTTGACACAGTCAATCATGCTACCCTTCTGAACCTATATTAAAACACCGGATGAGTCTCTTCAAAACCGATCTTAAATGGTTCTTCTCTTTCCTTCACACTAGATCTCAGTGCATTCTTATCAACCACGCTCTTTCCAATCAATCACCAAGTCTTGCTTTGCATGCCTCATGGTCCTACTCTTTCCTTGACTTTGTTTAACCTTTACATGGAGCACCAACCTGAAAGCTTCAAACTCGCCCATCTCTTCAACCACATGTATGCGGATGGCACTCAACTCTACATGAAAATCGCCTCTCCGGATGACATAAATATCCTCAAGAACACCTTGACAAAAAGGCAGCATTGGCTCCTCACCTCAAACTCATTGCCCTCAAAACAGATTTCCTACTGATCACACCACCCGCCATTGCCTCAAATACCAAAGACTGCCTTGAACTGTACTCCACACATTATTGACTCTTCTAAATCCTTATGTATAATCTTGGACAATGCTCTCTCCATGCAAAAGCACATCAGTTGCACTACCAGAGGAGGGAACCATCAACTGCATGCACTTAGGAAACTAAAACCTTTCCTCCCCTTGGAAAATCTCAAAACAGCTGTTCAAGCCCTTGTTGGCCTCCCAAAAAACACACTTGCTCTGCTGAAAGCTTTTACATTCTCTGAAATCGCTGCCCTGTGAGGCTAGGATCCATCTCAAAATTGCATGTATGACTCATAAAGAGCTGCACCGCTATATCCTTACCTGACCCAAAACAGATCTTTCCGAAGTACCAGCTCTTCACTATTTAAACTACAAGAATTCAACAAGAAGAAAGCCTCCAACTAATCCTTCTCCAGAATTGCCCCCAAAATCTGGAACTCCCTCCCTCCCAAGATCAGATGCAATTTTCAGGAAAGAAGTAAAAAGGGTTCGATCCAAGAAATTCCTCTCACACTGAGGACATGCCTTCCTAATCTCATAAGCAGCTCCTTTCTGCCTTTGTTTGCAGCTGCTTCTTATCATGGCTATGCCCATAACCACGAGATACGGACTGTTGTCCTGAATCTCCCTGCCATCTCCACACTGTTCTGACACCCATCAGAATTTGCTCATGTGTTCCTATCTATTCTCCTACCATATACTCATGTAAATTATTGTCCTCATAACTTATACTATGTTTTTCTATATTGCCTACCATTTTTGTATCATACTTACTTGCTACTATTGTAAAGCATTCTGTCTTGTTAGCACTTTATAAAACACTAAATAAAATAAAATAAAGCAGGCTGTTAGGAAGTAGACAGCTGCAAGACATTTCTTGTTTTCCTATTGCTTTTGTGCTATTTGACAAATACGCATGAAATTTAGAAGGCTGCTGTAATTCTCCATTGCACCTGCACATTACTTTTAACTTGGGTATTTTATCAGTTGGGCTACTTAATTAAGTGCTGTACTGAGGGTGCAGTTTTTAACTGTGTTACTGTGTTACACCCCCCTCCCTGGTCTGTGTTCTGTTAGAAGTGGTAGCTCTATGGTGTCAGCTATCTTGCCCACGCCACCTAGAAGCTCCATATTTAAAGGGCATGGTCTAGTTGGCAGGGGCTGTTACTATCAACCTTGTCAATTGCCCATAAAAGCATGCCCAATGCCTGGACATGCTTCTTGGTTTAAGAGTCTGTAAGATTTCTTGTTGAATTAGAAGTTTACTTTTAAGTTCTATATTTTATCAGTTGAGCTTTATAATACGTGTTGTATCATGTGGCTGTTTTTTTACTTTGTCAGTGTTCAATTTGTCCTACCTGGTCTAGGTTTTGTCAGCAAAAAGAGTCCTATGGAGTCGGATATCTTGCCCATAGCATCTAGCGGTGCAATATTGAAAACAAGTGGGCTAGTTGGTCAGGACTGTTGCTAATGACAAGGTCAATGGTCTGCTTCTTGAGTTATACTGCTGTAAGATTCGTCATTGCACCTGCACTTAATTGTTTTTATCAGATAGGCTTTTTAATACAGGGTTTCGCTCACCATAGCGGGCTATGCCGGCCATTAACTGCGTGCTCCCTTGTTAAAGGGTCGGGCCAAGAACGAGGAACTTTAACAAGGGAAGAGTCCTTTAATGCCTGATATAGCACACCACAGTTAGCTATAAGGCTATAAGAAACATCCACTCCTTGAGAGCAGAATGTCCTAATTGGAGAAAAAAGGGTCTCCTGAAGCTCTAGGGCGTTAATTCCCTGAGGCTCTGAAGCCTTTGTCTCAGAGATGTGACTGTTCAATTGCTTACAGCCATGCGCAGGGCCACAGCTGTTAGCTGTTGAACTTTCACAGCAATAGCTGTGAAAGGGGGCTCAAGTCAGCCCCTGGTTTTCTCTAAGCTCCGCTAATCTGCTTTTCCCATTCAGCTGAGCCAGGGAGATCCAGACGCTGAGCAACATTTCCCCCTCCTCTTTCCAAGGCTCCAGTGACTCTGTGAGCTACGAAAGGAAGGAGGGGGAAGGCTCCAGTGTGCTTTGCAACACAGCCTCTACATTTCACTTTTCCCTGCCTACTCTATATATTGTGGAGAGGCAGGGGAAAGAGAAAGGAAGAGGCTGTGTATTAGAACACTGACATGATGACAGCAGCAGGCCTATACCAGTTTATATGGGCTGCTACTGTTTCAGTGTCTTCAATGGAGCTCTCAACATTCCAGTGTTCTACTAAGTGTTGTTTCAAGGGCCTACTTTTGACTGTGTCACTGAGTTATGGTCCCCTCCCCAGTCCACATTCAGCATGAATTCAATATTTACAGTGCAGCTTTACTCATCTACACATCTACTGCAGGGGTGGGCATAACTTGCATAATTTACCCTAGAGATATTATGTGGAATTACATAAAATTACATGAGATTACATGGAATTATGAGGGAATCCTATCACAGAATTTAGTCCTATTTTGTTAGCACAAAATGCACTCTCGCATCCAAAATGGACCCAAGGATACCGAAGTAAACAGAGCTAAATGCAACAGAACGAGAACAGCAGCCATCAGCGGCTAGCTCTCACCAACTTTGTTGTTCTTGTTTTCCTACTGTAGAATGTTTGTGCCATTATACTCATAACTACTCAATTGGGCATAATCATGTAATGTTAGACACTTTTACATCAAAAGAGTAGAACACAATTATCTTTGGGGCTTAGTCAGTTGTCTATAAAAGCATGGCTAATAAAAGGATGCTTGCAGCTGGTGCACCATTGGTGCATGAAAGGCTCAACAATAGAATAATCATAAGGGACAACCCTTTATTTCCCCAGAACCTTTGCTCCCTAGACAAATTTAATCAATTATCTAATAATGATTCTTTGTGACATGATTATATCACGTCACAAAGAATCATTATTGGATGCATGATAAAATGTGCCTGTGAAGCAAAGGCTTGTTAAAGTTTCTCTGAAGCAACCATTGTTTCCGGATATAAAGCCTCAACAAAGGCATGCATTTCTTTTCCCCTCTGTGCCTGGCTGCACCTGGAAGGTACCAGGGATGATGTACCCTGATCAACTTCACAGCGACCACCTTCAGTATTCCCGGATCATCCCCAGATCATCTGTGGTCATGGAATCTACACTCACAGAAGACAGTACACATATTTTACTTCCAATGGGCACTACAACAGCATGCAAGCATTGAATCTTTCCCACTACACTTGACTCAATTCCGATATAGTGGCTGTCTGCCAATGATTGCAGTGTAGATGCTTTATTTCTAATGAAAACCTGGTTTAATGATAGTCCCAATCATGACATGGTCTATACTCACAGAGAAAGGCATTGCGTTATCAAGTGAGACCCTCTGTGTAAGAGAGATGATGGTACTGCCATTGTTGTTAAATCAGACTTTACATGCACTACTGCAGACTTTCCGGTGTCTGATTGTGAAAGTGTAATTTTTTCCTTAACTTTTCTAATAGCTTTTCTTTTTTGGGTTCCCTGATTTACCGCCCACTGAATCTGGAGACTAGATTCCTTTAAGCCCTCCCAGAAGCCACTGCATCCTTCAATCTCAAATTCTCCAATTTCAACTTTCTAGGACGCCTCACTCTTCACTTCGAGGAAGAACTCTACATCACTGTATTTAATACCTAGAAGCTTTGCAGTCCATACAACTAATCAGTAGTTTTCTATTGGCATATCAAGCCTAGTGCAGGGATCCTGGGTTTCGTGCAGTTTTGACCTGAACATATTTATATCTTTAAATAAGGAGACTTCAAACCAGCAAATAAAGGCACTTTGATGAAGTTCTATTTTCATACCATATGTGGTGTAATTCCATTCAACTGTTTTTTCTTTAGTGTAGAGCAAAGATTAGTAGAGAAAAGTCTCTTTCTGCCTATCCGTAACAGAAGTGCATGAAAATGCCCACGCCTAAACCAAATGGGATGAACGGTTTCTTTGTTAAAAAGTTTTTTGAACTGTGACAAAGTTATTAGACTCTGTCCTTGCAATTGCTTTCCCAACTGAGAAACATTTTTCACAAAACAGCCTTTTTATGTTAAAGAGGCAGTTGCTGCTTTTTAAAAGATGTGTTTCCCATTTGAGAACCCATCGGTGAGAGTAGGCATTGCTTGTTCTGACTGAGGTGGTCATTCTGACTTCGGTGGTCTTTACTGAAGACCGCTGTATAAGCGGGCGCCGAAAGACCTCCAGTGATGGTGATATGAAGACCACTGTATTACAAGTGACCAACACAACACCACCAAAAAAATGCCAAAAATCTGAGGCCATCAACGTGATCGACGGCCTGAAAGAGGCATCTCCACCACCAGCACCGCCGCACCAACAACATTCCCCCCTCCAAATCGCGAATCACGTTAGCAATGGCGATCCGAACTGACACGGAACAAAAAGCACCTCCACCAGACCACTGCACTACATTCGACAATACCAATACCCCACACCTGAGACACATACACACACCACACACACCTGACCAGAGCACTACAAAACACACTCCCACACATAGCCAGAATCCTCTGCATCCAGAAAGTCTGACATAGCGAGGCAAGAGCACACTTACAGAAGGCACTGCAGCTAGATATCACAGGCACCATCACACTGAACACACATCACACAACATACAAGAGCAACACAACACGTACATCACCTCTGCACGCAAACACCACAAACCACACACACATCCAATCATTCAAACTCATACCAACAAACAGCACACCCAGCATCCCTGCACATCACACACCTCACCACCCACAACACAACCACCATGGCACCACGATAAAACCCACAATTCGCAGATGAGGAGCTGAGGCTCATGGTCGACGAAATCGTCAGAGTGGAGCCGCAGCTGTTTTGAGTACAGGTACAGCAGACATATATAGCCCAGAAAACAGACTTATGGCAGAGAATCGTCGTCAGAGTGAACGCAGTGGGAAACCATCCATGCACAAGGGACGACATTTGGAAGAGGTGGAACGTCCTACAGGGTAAGGTACAGGCCATGGCATCACAAACCCAAATTGCTGACTGGTGGTGGGCCCCTCCTCCAGAATTATAATAATGGGAGGAGAAGGTCTTGGCCATCCTATACCCAGAGGTGCTCATGGGACTACCAAGTGGACTGGACACTGGTAAGTCAACTACACTCCCCGGCCAACATGTACCCCTGCACATCATGTACCCCCACTACCCTGTCACCCCCTCACACCACCTAACGTGCACAAAACCATCATGGACCCAATACCCACCCTTGCATGCCACAGCTCCCTACTAACACCATTCCCTCACAGGCCCACCTAGTGCATGGATTCCCCACACTGCAGCATGTACTACAACTACCACAATGCAACACTCCCTACCCTCGCATGACTGCTAAATCCACTTCACATCTATGCACCTGCATGTAAAATCATGTCACCCCCCTTCAACCAGAAATTGGAATGCACATCAGTACATGGCAATGACAGTATCAATACCAACATCAACTACTGATCAAAATAGGAACATTGCAACATTCAACTGATGCAAACACAAGCAGTAGTCTAGTAACTGTCAATGCCATTACTGCTCTCCAAATCCAGACAATGATGGCATACAACCATGTGTACTACTTGTACAATACCATCAAGTAAAACAATACCTCTCATTTCACAGGCCTCCCAAGTACTGCAACACAGCAGAGTATGCCAGTGACAGAAAGCCCAGCACTGGAAGCAGGTCCAATAGAGGAGGAATCCCCTGGATGGCTGGATAGGGATGACGTACCGGGCCCATCAGGTAAGAGTGGTAGGTCCACCATCACCAGCCTCACTCTACCCACAACTGAATCCCTCTACCCTGTGGCATCTAGTGCACAGCAAAGCCCACCTCCCCAAACCTGTGTCCAAAGTTCACATAAAAAATCAGTGTGTCCCACAGTATAGGGGCACGAGCCAACATTGCAATCCCAAGACAATGGCGGTCCTGGTGTGAAGGCACAGGGGCAAGGGCCAGTGGGAGGGCAATTGTGGGCCAAAGGATGAGGCAGCAACAGGACACAACTGGCAAGGAGGCCGTCTCTAGAGTCCTGGGAGCCTACCAGCAATCCCAGGGCAAGATGAGCCAGATACTCACCACCTTGCTGGTGGAATATTGCAGGGGAAATAATACCAGGAGGCCATGCAGCAATGGCAGGTACTCAGTGTCACCATGGTCTTTATGTTAGGGGAGTTCAAAGAACTCAACACCATCCTGTGTACGTCCTCCACCCAACAGCAGGCCCAGTAGTCACATAACACCTCTTCCATCTACATCAGCACCTGCTACTGTAATTGAGACCCGGCAGAAGGACCCACAGGCCACCACCACCCCTGCTCCTGCAGCTGAGGTACCCCTGTAAAAGAGGACGACCATCCAGACATCCTGCAGGACCTGAGGCAAAGACCAATCCCCCCACAAGGAAGTGATCCATCTCCTGAACTGTCACCCTTGTTTGCCACTATTATACCCTGTTGACTCTTGTTAGAAATGTCATACTTGGCATGGTCTCCTTTACCTTTTTGCCTCTGTTTCCTGAGTTGTTGATGTGTGCTGGACTCTGTTTTTGCTACTCTGCACACTTTACCACTGTTAACCAGTGCTAAAGAGTAAGTGCGCCTTTACAAATGTGTATGTAATTGGTTCATCCATGATTGGCATATTTAATTTACTAGTAGGTCCCTAGTAGTGTGCACTAGAGGTGCCCAAGGCCTGTAAATCAAATGCTACTAGTGGGCCTGCAGCACTGTGTTGTGCCACCCACCTAAGTAGCCCTGTAATCATGTCTCAGACCTGCCACTGTAGTGTCTTTGTGTACAGTTTTAACTGTAAATTTGACTTGGCAAGTGTACCCACTTGCCAGGCCTAAACCTTCCCTTTTATTACATGTAAGGAACACCTAAGGTAGGCCCTACGTAGCCCCAATGGCAGGGTGCAGTGTATGGTTAAGGAAGGTCATATAGTAATGTGTTTTATATGTCTTGACAGTGAAATATTGCTAAATTCGCTTTTTACTGTTGAAAGGCTTGTCCCTCTCATAGGTTAATATGGGGGCTACCTTTAAATATAAATAAAGTGTAGATTCCCTTTGGGAGCAGATAGACATGTGGAGTTTGGGGTCTCAGAGCTAACAATTTAAAAATACAACTTTTAGTAAAGTTGATTTTAAGGTTGTGTGTTTGAAAATGCCACTTTTAGAAAGTGAGCATTTTCTTGCTTAAAAACAATTTCTGTGACTCTGCCTGTTTTTGGATTCCCTGTCGGGGTCAGTTTGACAGTTGGGCTGGTCTCTCACTAGACAGTGACACAAGGGGAGCTGGGGTGTAGTCTGCATTTCCTGATGAGCCATCTGTGCTAGGAGTGAGGGGAGGAGTAGTCACGTTGATATGAAAGGCCTATGCCTGCCCTCACACAATGCAGTCAACCCCCTGGTGAGTGTCTGGGGCCTGGCCTGGGCAAGGCAGGATTTCACAATCAAAAGAGACTTTGCATTGAAGTAGGCCTACTTCAAAGGAGAAAATGGGTATAAAAAGGGCACCCCAAACCATAGACTTTAGAAACACTTCTGGAAACCAAGAGGAACCTCTGCCTGGAGAATAGCTGAAGAGTTGAGGAAGCAGACCTGCCCTGCCTGTGACTGTGCTTTGTGGAGCTATCCTGCAGTTGCTGCTTCTGCCTGTGCTAGAAAACAAAGACTGGACTTTGTGTTGCATTCCTTCTTGTGAAGATCTCCAAGAGCTTGATTTAAAGCTTGCCTCCTGTTGTTTGAAGTCTCAGGGACAGCAAAGACTTCTCTCTGTCAGCACCTGGAGTCTCTGGAGAGACTCCTACTTTGCCAAGTGGTGCCCATCCAGTTCCTGGGACCCTGAAAGAAGCTGGCAACCCAAGAGTGAGAAATCCACGCACAGACCGCCGTGCAGGGAAAAGATTGACGCAACTCCGATCTGCAGCTGAAAAATCGATGCGCCATCTGCTTCGTGCCTGAAAATCGACGCTCGCCTGCAACGCGACCCGAAGATTGACACCTGGGGCTGGAGTAACGATGCACAGCATCGCTGACGGAGGCTGGGGAGATCGCAACCAGCGTTGCGTGGTTTTCAGGTCATTGTGCGGCTGGATTTCCAACGCAAGCCACGCTGGGTGTGTAAAAACAACGCAAGGCCTACCCGGACCCAAGAGTGCTGACCGGATTGACGCATCACTCTCCTGCGGAGAGAAGAAACAACGCACACGACCCGACAAAAGGAGAACCAAAACAAGGTCTCACTTGTGAGTGAAATCAACGCATCACAAGCCCTTTTTGACACACACTCGTCCGAGCGGGGTTATTTTTGACGCGCCCAAATTACATTTTCACGCTAACAGCGTTAGTGTGTGCTTAAAACTACATGAAGACTCTTTTTGCATTGTAATTGATACCTTGACTTGTGTATTGTGGATTTTTTTTGTTTTGGTCTTGTTTTGTTTAGATAAATATTCTCTATTTTTCTAAACCTGTGTTGTGTCATTTTGTAGTGTTTTCATTAAAGTTACTATGGGCCTGATTCTAATGTTGGCGGGCGGCGGGAGCCGCCCGCCAAGCTACCGCCGCTGAATGACCGCACCGCGGTCAAAAGACCGCGGCGGCCATTTAGACATTTCCTCTGGGCCGGCGGGCGCTCTCCAAAAGAGCGCCCGCCGGCCCAGAGGAAATGCCCCTGCAACGAGGACGCCGGCTCAGAATTGAGCCGGCGGAGTTGCAGGGGTGCGACGGGTGCAGTTTGCACCCGTCGCGTATTTCAGTGTCTGCTTAGCAGACACTGAAATACTTTGCGGGCCCTCTTTCGGGGGCCCCTGCCGTGCCCATGCCATTGGCATGGGCACGGCAGGGGCCCCCAGGGGCCCCGCAGCACCCCCTACCGCCATCCTGTTCCTGGCGGGCGAACCGCCAGGAATAGGATGGCGGTAGGGGGTGTCAGAATCCCCCATGGCGGCGCGGCAAGCTGCGCCGCCATGGGGGATTCAAAGGGCAGCGGTAAACCGGCGGGAGACCGCCGGTTTGCCTCTTCTGACCGCGGCCGAAGCGCCGCGGTCAGAATGCCCTGCGGGGCACCGCCGGCCTGTCGGCGGTGCTCCCCCGCCGGGGTCAGAATGACCCCCTATGTGTGTTGGTACAAATACTTTACATCTAGCACTCTAAAGTTAAACCTATTGCTCGTGCCAAGCTACCAAGTGGATAAGTAGGGGTTAGCTGAGGGTGATTCCCTTTTACCCTAACTAGAGTGAAGGTCCTTGCTTGGGCCCTGAATGCCAACTAAAAATGGGATTTGACTTGTATTTGTACTTGACATACAGTAATTAAGTGTACACTCCTGTTGGAGTTCAGACCACTACGTGACCACATATTACTTGTCTTGTGATTTTTGCTTTTCTCTTTGGGACTTCTTTTTGTTCTACTTCTTGCTGATCCCTGGATTTACTTTTTTTTTAAACTTCATTTGGGAACTTGTTTTTCTCCCTTCGGAACTTTGCACTTTTTAAATCTTCATCATGTCTCAATCTGGAGATGCATCAGCTGGAGTTGCCTTTGACATAGAGAAAGTGGAGAGCTACACAGTAGCTCAGTTGAAGCAATTCTGCAAGGATTATTCCTGTCCCATTAAGACCTCATCCTAGAAGGAGGAGCTGCAAAAGGCGCTGAGGGCATGGGTGACAGCCAAACAAGCTGAGGGGCACACAGATTTTGAACAGGAAGGGGAGGAATAGGTGCAAGTCACTCACAATGATGTGGTGGGTGGGCCTGGTCCGTCTAGGGAGAGAGTCTCCAAGGCAGGTAGCAGTGTGTCCTTCAAGGGTCGGACACCTGAAGAGTTGCAGTTCAGACAGGCAGAGAGGGAGTACCAATTGGAGCTGAAGAAGCTCAGTCTAGAGATGAAAGAGAGAAGGGTAGCCATTGAGGAAAGGAAGATACTGCTGGCTCACGAGCTTAGATTAAATGAGTTAGGTCATAGGAGCCAGTCCAGTAGAGATGGTGGCAGCAACAGTACAGTGCAGCCTGAAAGAAGGGTACACATCCCAAAAGACCTAGTTAAGGATTACAAGAGGGAGGGTGACATATACTTGTGGTTCAAGGGGTATGAGTCTGCTCTCCACATGAATCTGGTCACTGAAGCTCATTGGGGGGCGGGTCTGTGGAAGCACTTTGAGGTAGAGGGGAGGGAAACACTGACAGCCTTAGGGGATAGTCAGAATCTCAACTACACTATCATGAAGGATTTCCTACTCACAAGGTATGGTCTCACCACTGAACAGTGTAAGGATAAGTTTAGGTCCTTTAAGAAGAAGGAGGAATCCCAAACATGGTTGGAATGTGTTGATTCTTATTGCAGGTCACCGGATGGTTGGGTTAAGGGCAGTAAGGTAACTATGAATGAGGGGCTTTACAATGTGATTGCTTGGGGGCACTTGTACAGTTTATGTTTTCCAGAGCTGTGCCAGCACCTGATTGACAGCAAGCTGATTAATCCCAGGAAGCTTGTGCAGGAAGCGTAGCGCTGGGAGAGCACCATGGTCCAGAAGAGGTATGGGGAACCACCACGCCAAGGGTGGGCAGGGTCCCTCTCAGAAGAAAAGGGGAGTAAGGGTAAATAGGGGGAGTTCTCTAAAGGGACCCAAACTGATTCCCAGGGTAAGGATTCCCAGCCCCCCAGTGAGAAGAAGCCATGGTTCTCCAAAGGGAAGCCAGTGGCAAGTGGTCCCCCACATAAGTGCTATGCATGTGACCAGGTGGGTCATGTGAGGGGGGACCCTAAATGTCCCAAAAGTACACCAGCACCCACTGGTGCGCTGTCCCAGGGTTTGGCCAGGGTAGCGCTTGGGGAGGAGTTGGTTCCAGGTGGGTGGGAGCCAGCTGAGATGACCCTTGTCTCACTAGGGGGCAGTGAGTTGGTCCAGAGATCCCTCATGCCTGAGAACACTAAGAATTACAGGCAGTGGTTGACCATCAATGGACAGAGGGTGGAGGCTCTGAGAGACACAGGAGCAAGTGTGACTACAGTGAGTAGTCAACTGCTGTCTGAAGAGCAGATTGATCCCCGGGTACTTCACCAAGTAGTTGCAGTGGACAGCACAGAGCACCTGTGCAGAGTGGTGCAGGTTCCCATTGAATTGGGGGTGGGGGGATCTCAGGTTCCTTGAAGGTAGCCGTGAGTCCAGACATGCCTGTTGATTGTTTGCTAGGCAATGACCTGGAGGATTCCCCTTGGAAGGAGGTGAAACACAGGTCTCACTTGGAGATGTTGGGTCTGCCTGGTGGGTATGCGTATCCACCTGGTCAAAGGCAGCCCGTCAGGGTGGTCAAGAGCCCCTGGAGCCTGAAACAGTAGCCCAGGGGACCTCTAAAAAGAGGAAGGGCAGGGGGCACGGGAAACCGGCCCCAGAAGTTCCCACGGTCCGGAAGGAGGCAGAGCCTGAGGGTGATACCCCAAGCCTAATGAGGAACGGGTGGATAAACTGGGGGAGGTCCCTGAGCTGTCCCAGTGACAGCAGGTAGGGGAACCCACCAGGGAGGCATCCTCTGAGGCACAGAAAACTTGCCCTACTCTAGAGGGACTGCGGCGGCAGGCTGCAGCCCAGCCAGCTGGCGAGGAGCCAGGTACTCACCTGATCTATTGGGAGGCTGGCCCCCTGTATAGTGAGCCTAAGGGTTCTGAGCATGGGTCAGCTCGTATGCTAGTGGTACCCCAGTGCTTCAGGGCCTTCTTACTGGGGTTGGATCATGATGTGCCTTTGGCAGGACATCTGGGGCAGGACAAGACCTATAAGAGGCTTGCCTCCCACTTTTATTGGCCCCAGATGAGCAAGCATTCTGCTGCACACTGTAGGTCTTGCCATACTTGCCACACAAGTGGCAAGAGTGGGGGGAAATGCAAGGCTCCCCTCCAACCTTTACCTGTGGTTAGTACTCCCTTTGAGATGGTAGGTATTGACATTTGGGGGCCTCTGGACCCCAAGACAGCCTTGGGTAATAGGTTCATCCTGGTCTTGGTGGACCATGCCACCAGGTACCCAGAAGCCATTCCTCTGAGGTCAGTCACTTCCCCTGTGGTGGGTCGTGCAATGATGGGGGTTTTTACCCGCATGGGGTTCCCCAAGGAAGTGGTATCTGATAGGGGTACCAACTACATATCCACGTATAAGAAGTCTCTGTGGACGGTGTGTGGGGTGACCTACAAGTTCACCACACCTTACCACCCCCAAAGTAATGGTCTGGTTGAGAGATTCAACCGCACCTTGAAAGGCATGACTCAGGGCCTGTCAGAGCCCTTGAGGCAGAAGTGGGACGTCCTCTTGCCAAGCCTTCTGTTCGCTTACAGGGAGGTGCCTCAAAAGGGACTTAGGTTTAGTCCCTTTGAGCTCATCTATGTCCACCCCGTGAGGGGACCTTTGAGTCCGGTGACTGAGGCTTTGGAGAAAGCTCCTATTAAACCCCCACAGGATGTATTTATCTACATGCTGGCTTTGAGAAACCAGACTGCCCACTTCAGGAGTCTCACACAGGAGAACCTAGATGCAAGCCAGAAGGATATGAAACAGTGGTATGACTGTAATGCCACTCTGGTCGAGTTTCAACCTGGTCAGAAAGTGTGGGTGATGGTGCCAATGGAGCCTAGGGCGCTCCAGGATAAGTGGACTGGGCCATTTGAGGTGGTGGAGGCAAGAGTGAAGTCACCTACCTGGTGGACTTGCGGTCTCCACTGAACCCTTTGAGGGTCCTGCATGTCAACAGCCTCAAACCTCACTTTGAGCGGACTGAACTGTCCATGCTCCTTGCAACAGATGATGGGGTGGAGGAGAAGAGGAGCCTCTTCCTGACCTCCTATCTGCAGGAGAAAAAGATGGGTCTGTGGAGGGAGTCATCCTCTCCCCCTCCCTGACTGAAGAGCAACAGAGGGACTGTCGCAAGGTGTTGGGACAGTTCGCCTCACTATTTTCCCTGATCCCAGGGGTCACACACTTGTGCACACATGATGTGGACACTGGGGACTGTATACCCATTAAACTAAAAGTTTACCGGGTGACTGACAGGGTCAGGGCTTGCATTAAGGATGAAGTATTCAAAATGCTAACCCTAGGGGTTACTAAGCACTCCAGCAGTGCTTGGGCCAACCCAGTGGTATTGGTCCCAAAGGCTGCTGCACCTGGTGCCACTCCAGAACTCAGGGTCTGCATGGACTACCGGGGACTCAATGCGGTCAGCAAGACTGACGCACACCCCATTCCCCGAGCTGATGAGCTCATTGACCGGTTAGGAGCTGCCAAGTACCTCAATTCGTTTGACTTAACATCTGGGTACTGGCAGATTGCCTTAACTGAGGGGGGCAAGGAGAGGCCAGCATTTTCTACCCCAGATGGCCACTTTAAATTGAAAGTCATGCCATTTGGGATGAAGAATGCCCCTGCCACCTTTCAGAGGTTGGTTAACCAGGTGTTGGCTGGGCTGGATGAGTTCAGTGCCGCCTACCTGGATGACATTGCTGTGTTTAGTTCCACATGGGAGTAACATCTGCAACACCTCAGGAGAGTGTTAGAGGCCCTGCAGAAGGCAGGCCTCACTACTAAGGCAAGCAAGTGCCAAATAGGGAAGGGTTCTGTAGTGTACTTAGGACACCAGGTGGGGAGTGGCCAGGTGGCACCCCTACAGCCTAATATTGATACAATTCTGGCTTGGGATCCTCCCAAGACTCAGACTGAAGAGAGAGCCGTCTTAGGTCTCACAGGATACTACAGGAGGTTTGTCAAGGGGTATGGTACCATTGTTACCCCCTTGACTGAGTTGACTTCTAAGAAGCAACCCAGGAAAGTGATCTGGACTTGCCAGAACACTTTTGATGTCCTGAAGGCTGCCATGTGCACAGCACCTTTGCTTTGGGCACCTGACTACTCCAAGGAGTTTGTTGTGCAGATGCCTCAGAGCATGGTATTAGGGCAGTAGTCTCACAGCTTAATGAAGAGGGCCTAGATCAACCTGTAGCCTTCATTAGCAGGAGGTTACTTCCCAGGGAAGGTAGGTGGAGTGCCATAGATCTTGAAGCATTTGCTGTGGTCTGGACGCTGAAGAAGCTAAGACCCTACTTGTTTTGAACTCACTTCTAGGTTCAGACCGACCACAGGCCCCTCAGATGGTTGTCCATTTCCCTAAGTGGATGGACTTTATGGTGGAACACCGTCCTGGTACAGAACACGTCAATGCTGATGGTCTGTCCATGTTCTTCACCTTAGTGATGAGAACTCCCATGAGGTTGGGTAGTTGCTCCCCACTTTCAGCTGGGGGGGGCACGTGTTAGACTTTACATCCTTGGCGTGGTCTCCCTTAACGTTTTGCCTCTGTTTCCCAGGTTGTTGATGTGTGCTGGACTCTGTTTTTGCTGTTTTTGTTACTCTGGGTACTTTACCACTGCTAACCAGTGCTAAAGTGCAAGTGCTCCTTTACAAAATGTGTATGTAATTGGTTCATCCATGATTGGCATATTTGATTTACTAGTAAATCCCTAGTAGAGTGCACTGGAGGAGCCCAGGGCCTGTAAATCAAATGCTACTAGTGGGCCTGCAGCACTGGTTGTGCCGCCCACCTAAGTAGCTCTGTAATCATGTCTCAGACCTGCCACTGCAGTGTCTGTGTGTGCAGTTTTACCTGTAAATTCGACTTGGCAAGTGTACCCACTTGCCAGGCCTAAACCATCCCTTTTCTTACATGTAAGGCACCCCTTAGGTAGGCCCTAGGTAGTCCCAAGGGCAGGGTGCAGTGTATGGTTAAGGAAACGACACACGGCAACCTTACAAAAGGAGAAACAACACAAGGTCTCGCTTGTGAGTGAAACAGTTGCAAGCCCTTTTTGACGCACACTCGCCCCTGCAGGGTTATTTTTGATGCGCCCAAGGTACATTTTCACGCTAACAGCGTTTGTGTGTGTTTCAAACTACATGAAGACTCTTTTTGATTTTTAATTGATAACTTGACTTGTGTATTGTGGATTTTTGTTGTTTTGGTCTTGTTTTGTTTAGATAAATATTCTCTATTTTTCTAAACCTGTGTTGTGTCATTTTGTAGTGTTTTCATTAAGTTACTGTGCGTGTTGGTACAAATACTTCACACCTTGCACTCTGAAGTTAAGCCTACTGCTCGTGCCAAGCTACCAAGGGGTAATCAGGGGTTAGCTGAGGGTGATTCTCTTTTACTCTAACTAGAGTGAGAGTCCTTGATTGGACAGGGGGTAACCTGACTGCCAACCAAAGACCCCATTTCTAACAGCTGTCCAATGTCAAGTTCCCATCATCCCAAGGCTAATATATAAAGGACCTGTGAAACATACAGCTGGACCACCAACTTTGATCATCACCTAAACCTAGTCCACATTCAAGAGGCCGAAAGTCTTCTCAATTACACGCCTTGTCCGGCCATGTGCCTCATTGTACCTTTTCTCCTCTCCTTTAGTTGGTTGTCTTACATGTGTCAGAGGCAGAGCAGGTTGGGGTATCCAGAGTCACCTGTATGGAAAAGGAAGGAGACATGACGATAGGGAACAATGCTAGGCATATTGCAGATTTTGTAAGGAGTGATATCAAACGTCTGACATGGACAGCAGTACACACATCTGTTAGCCAGGCCCTTTCTCCCAGTGGAAGTAACATCAATGCAGGAACACTGTTGTTCCTCAGGATGTCATGTACCGAAGCAGGGAATTACGCTGTTACATGTGTTATGTACTCGTCTGCAAGACACACCACTTGTACATTAGGCGAATATGTATTCTTCCGGTTTCTGTAGACCTGTTCATTGGCCCTCAGAGGTACCAAGGAAATGTGAGTCCCATCAATGCCCCCTATTACATGTGGGACATTTGAAAGATTGTAGTAGGCTGTCTCAACAGTGTTCAAGTCAGCACGCTGTGGGAACCGTATGGACCTTTTCACATGTTTGAGTAGGGCATCCAGCACATCCTGTAACACCTTACTGAACATGGGCTGTGATATCGATGCAGTCATTCCCACAGTCACCTGAAATGAGCCACTGGCCAGAAAATTCAGGACTGCCAACACCTGGACTGTTGGAAGGATGGCATCGGATTTCTCAAAGACGGCAGGAGGTCTGGCTCCCACTGGGCGGCCAGTTTCCTAAAAGACACATGGTTCAGTCGATAGGTCATGATGATGTGGCGCTATTCCTTGGTTTAAAGATCTACTAGGGGCCGGTAAACTGGTGCACTCCTCATCACTCCATTTTGGTGGTATATAGTCAGGGAGACAAACAACAATCTGGGCACATCTCACAATGTTGTGACCCATGTATGACATACGACAATCAGGAAGTATTGGTCATGTAAGTTTGCTGTCATGTTGTGTAAAGACACATTACTGCACACTCCATTCCTACCCAGACAATGCCTCATAAAGCCATACCTGTGACAAGGGACCTGTACAGGACATGTAGTGATGTACAAGGGAAGACTTTCAATGTGTTCCACTATATAGATTGTCAATACAAACATATGTAGTGACAAGTGTGGTGATGTCCCCTGATACCCACTACATATTTGATTGTTGACAAAATGTAACCTACATTAAGCATTTTGCGACGATATGCAGGTAATGACGCTGTGAAAACCCAGGACAGTCATGTAACATTCTAAAATGGCATCCGCCTGCCCTGCATGCAGAGGACAGATGGAAGTGACCTCATTCCGCTGGAGGCAGTCTTCATGGCAGAAGGCGGTCAGAACTGCCGTGCAACTCGTCACTGCTTAACATTGACATCTATGGGAAACTTGGAGCAATGATGATCATCCCCGGCTCTGACGGTTATGACCACTGCGGCCATGACAGCAATTTTGTATGGCCAAGCTCAATTGACTCCTGGCGTTCGCGCAAGGAAGACCTCCACGTCAAGTGCTGCTGTGCCCTTAATCTTGGAGGCACAATGACACGCACTGCAGGGGATAGGTCCCCAGCCTTCACAGCTGAGGAGCTAAAAAAACTGGTGGAAAGGTTCTACCTGTATGGGCGGCTGTATGGAGCTCCAGGGCAACAGGTCAGTATAATGCCCTTTTACTCCCCTTTCGGGTGGTGTTTGACGGCGAATGTGTGTGCACATTGACCGGTGATGACTGCTTTGGGGTATTGCATGCACATGATGAATGTGGTGTTTGGTGTATAGGCAATGTGCATGGGCTGTGTATGTTGTGGAGAGTAATCACCAAGGAAGTGTAGACCCTGTGGTCCGTGGCTGGCAGAGCACCCAATGCAGGAAGTGGGGGAGGACCTGAGACGCTGGGCCTGGAAGACTGCAGAGGCCCAGCTGAGGATGGCCTCTAATAGCTCGCATACTGACGGTGGCCTACCCAGAGTTGGATGGGCGCTTGAGGGCAGCACAGCAGCCACAAGGGGGTAAGGTGACTTCTGCATGGTTGTCCTACTGTGTCCCTCACTAGACTTGGTATTTACGAGGTCAGATGGAATTTGGGGAGTGTACAGTCCTGGTTGTCATACCAATCATGCTGCAGTGTGATACATTATCTATGTAAAGCCATGCAGGAACTGAAGTGGTGGTACTGTACCACACATTCTACTGTATGGATGAGTTACTCAAATGTTCAGGCATTTTACTGGCTTCATTCTCCATCTCTGAATGTACTGTTATAGACCAAAGTGATCTCGTTGGCACTGAATTTGCGTAATGACAAGTATGTGTAGTTTACATTGCAAATGATATCAATGCAATGTCAATGGACATTTGTACAGATTGTAATCTACACATACCTGTCATTTAAATTGTGTGCACAGTACCTCTGAGGTCAGATTTGTTTCATCCTGTCATGACTGACATGTATTTGGGTATGTTCATGGAGTAAATTGTTAGATAAATCAGTCAGTTGACAGGCATGTATGAGTTTTCAATCTTGTATCTAGGCTGCAGGGATGAGGTAATAGGTGATAGGTCTGGATATTGCTTGCAGGACTCTATTGTTCATGACTGCAATTTGTTTTCCAAACAAATGAGTGTCTTGTTTGTATGTGAAGTGGATGTGTAGGAATTTACCATTTCCTCCTTTTCTTTCACTTCCACCCTTCTTCTCTGTTCACCTCTGTCTATGTGTGCATTAGCATCATCTGGCGAAGGATGAAGGACATTGGCGAGTGGGGATGCTGCATCCCACGGGACCAAGGAGGTTGGCACCAGCTAAGCCGAGGGGTAGTGGGTGACGACATCACCACGGGGAGACTGGAGCTACAATGTCATCTGATTCAGATTCCTCCTCCAAATGCGGCTCTCTGGCTGACCCATGTGGGACCACCCCAGCACCATCCTTGTCCACCACCAACCTTACCAGCACTGCCCTCCCTAAAGCTCCCCACCCAGTTGCCCGTTCCCCCTCACCTAGGAGGGTGGGCGTCTTGTTTGCCACAAACACCTCTGCCCCTGCCCCAGTCAGCCCTGCTGCCCTCAATGAGGAGGCCTTTGACCTCCTGAGGTCCATCTCTGTGGGGCAGACAACCATCATGAATGCCATCCAGGGACTGGCATCCAAGGTGCAGCGGTCAAATGCTTACCTGGAAGGCATTCACAGTGCCTTGACTGGCCTACAGAGATCGTTTCAGGCTCTGGCCTCCTTGTTGATGGCAGCCAGTGTCCCTTCATCTTCTGCCCCTCTTCTGTCCCCTCCCCAGCTATCTGTTCTCAATCCACAACCCCTCTCCCTTCACCCATCCAGGGCACACCTAAAGACCAGCATACCCCCAATACAACAAACAAGGTGCGCAAAGACAGACACAAGCACCACAAATGAACCCACAGGCGTGCACACACACACAACACATTTCTGCATACACAACAGACACTTCCCACACTGACTCCCTTACAGTCACATCATCACTCACACCTGCCACCACTCCATCATCACCCACTGATCCTGCCAGCATTCCTGTCATTCCCTCAATCACCATAACAGCAGACTGACAGACATCTACCACATGTACCACATCCACACTCACTACAACCGCCTTCTCTAGCACCTGCAGCACATCCACCTCACTTGCACAAACCACCCCAACATTCACTTACATGTCTTCCATTCCCTCTCCTTGCATCTCTACCCCCTCCCCCAAGATAAACACACGCACCCACTCACCCACCCAACATACACCCACCACACACATGCAGACATTGCACACACCAGCATCCACGTACAACACACCAACACGTCACACGAGCACTCCCTCTACTCCCTTCTCGATACTGGCGGTACTTTGGCTGTGTTGCGCTTGGTTCACTGCCTTAGTCGTGACCGCCTCGTGTACATAAAAAAGCCTTCCTTGCCTCCCTTAACCTCTTCCCTACTCCTGTCCCACCCGGTGTTGTCCCTAAGCATCATGTCCCCCTGCCCCTCCCAGGCCCTTCCAGCTCCCATTCCTCTAGTGCGCCCTCTGGTGTTTCCCCTGCTTCTCCAACCAGCAAAAAGTCTGGCCCTCTCAGAGACAGTCTTCCCTCCCATGCCCAAACAAAGACACCCCTCTTCCCAATCCAAGCTACCCACACCACCACCCCTCTAAACCCCTGAGGTGCCTGCCTGTCCAATTGATGCCCCTACGACGTGGAGGTCTGTAGGAAAGTACCATCTTGCCTGGCATGTTAGCCCCATATTTCACTGTGTATATGTTGTTTTAGTGTGTGTGTCACTGGGACCCTGCCAGCCAGGGCCCCAGTGCTCATAAGTGTGCCCTGTATGTGTAACCTGTGTTATGACTAACTGTCTCACTGAGGCTCTGCTATCCAGAACCTCAGTGGTTATGCTCTCTCATTTCTTTCCAAATTGTCACTAACAGGCTAGTGACCAATTTCACCAATTTACATTGGCATACTGGAACACCCTTATAATTCCCTAGTATATAGTACTGAGGTACCCAGGGTATTGGGGTTACAGGAGATCCCTATGGGCTGCAGCATTTCTTATGCCACCCATAGGGAGATCTGACAATTCTTACACAGGCCTGCCAGTGCAGCCTGAGTGAAATAACGTCCACGTTATTTCACAACCATTCACCAGTGCACTTAAGAAACTTATAAGTAACCTATATGTCTAACCTTTACCTGGTAAAGGTTGGGTGCTAAGTTACTTAGTGTGTGGGCACCCTGGCACTAGCCAAGGTGCTCCCACATTGTTCAGGGCAAATTCCCCGAACTTTGTGAGTGCGGGGACACCATTACACGCGTGCACTATACATATGTTGCGACATATGTATAGCGTCACAATGGTAACTCCGAACATGGCCATGTAACATGTCTAAGATCATGGAATTGTCACCCCAATGCCATTCTGGCATTGGGGGGACAATTCCATGATCCCCCGAGTCTCTAGCTCAGACCCGGGTACTGCCAAACTGCCTTTACCGGGGTTTCACTGCAGCTGCTACTGCTGCCAACCCCTCAGACAGGTTTCTGCCCTCCTGGGGTCCAGCCAGGCTTGGCCCAGGAAGGCAGAACAAAGGACTTCCTCAGAGAGAGGGTGTTACACCCTCTCCCTTTGGAAAAAGGTGTCAGGGCTGGGGAGGAGAAGCCTCCCCCAGCCTCTGGAAATGCTTTGCTGGGCACAGATGGTGCCCATCTCTGCATAAGCCAGTCTGCACCGGTTCAGGGATCCCCCAGCCCTGCTCTGGCGCGAAACTGGACAAAGGAAAGGGGAGTGACCACTCCCCTGACCTGCACCTCCCCTGGGAGGTGCCCAGAGCTCCTCCAGTGTGCTCCAGACCTCTGCCATCTTGGAAACAGAGGTGCTGCTGGCACACTGGACTGCTCTGAGTGGCCAGTGCCAGCAGGTGACGTCAGAGACTCCTTCTGATAGGCTCCTCCAGGTGTTGCTAGCCTATCCTCTCTCCTAAGTAGCCAAACTTCCTTTTCTGGCTATTTAGGGTCTCTGCTTTGGGGAATTCTTTAGATAATGAATGCAAGAGCTCATCAGAGTTCCTCTGCATCTCTCTCTTCACCTTCTGCCAAGGAATCGACTGCTGACCGCGCTGGAAGCCTGCAAAACTGCAACAAAGTAGCAAAGACGACTACTGCGACCTTGTAACGCTGATCCTGCCGCCTTCCTGACTGTTTTCCCGGTGGTGCATAATGTGGGGGTAGTCTGCCTCCTCTCTGCACTAGAAGCTCCGAAGAAATCTCCCGTGGGTCGACGGAATCTTCCCCTGCAACCGCAGGCACCAAAGAACTGCATCACCGGTTCTCTGGGTCTCCTCTCAGCACGACGAGCGAGGTCCCTTGAACTCAGCAACTCTGTCCAGTTGACTCCCACAGTCCAGTGACTCTTCAGTCCATGTTTGGTGGAGGTAAGTCCTTGCCTCCCCACGCTAGACTGCATTGCTGGGAACTGCGTGTTTTGCAGCTACTCCGGCTCCTGTGCACTCTTCCAGGATTTCCTTTGTGCACAGCCAAGCCTGGGTCCCCGGCACTCTAACCTGCAGTGCACGACCTCCTGAGTTGTCCTCCGGCGTCGTGGGACCCTCCTTTGTGACTTCAGGTGAGCTCTGGTTCACTCCACTTCGTAGTGCCTTTTCCGGCACTTCTGCGGGTGCTGCTTGCTTCTGAGTGGGCTCTTTGTCTTGCTGGACGTCCCCTCTGTCGCCTCATGCAATTGGCGACATCCTGGTCCCTCCTGGGCCACAGCAGCATCCAAAAACCCTAACCGCGACCCTTGCAGCTAGCAAGGCTTGTTTGCAGTCTTTCTGCACGGAAACACCTCTGCACGACTCTTCACGACGTGGGACATCCATCCTCCAAAGGGGAAGTTCCTAGCCCTTGTCGTTCTTGCAGAATCCACAGCTTCTACCATCCAGTGGCAGCTTGTTTGCACTCACAGCTTGCATTTCCTGGGCATCTGCCCACTCCCGACTTGATCGTGACTTTTGGGGTCCCCTTGTTCCACAGGTACTCTCGTCAGGAAATCCATAGTTGTTGCATTGCTGGTGTTGGTCGTCCTTGCAGAATTCCCCTATCACTACTCCTGTGCTCTTTGGGGAACTTAGGTGCACTTTGCACCCACTTTTCAGGGTCTTGGGGTGGGCTATTTTTCTAACCCTCACTGTTTTCTTACAGTCCCAGCGACCCTCTACAAGGTCACATAGGTTTGGGGTCCATTTGTGGTTCGCATTCCACTTCTAGAGTATGTGGTTTGTGTTGCCCCTATCTCTATGTGCCCCCATTGCATTCTATTGTGACTATACATTGTTTGCACTGTTTTCTATTGCTATTACTGCATATTTTGGTATTGTGTACATATATCTTGTGTATATTTGCTATCCTCATACTGAGGGTACTCACTGAGATACTTTGGCATATTGTCATAAAAATAAAGTACCTTTATTTTTAGTAAATCTGTGTATTGTGTTTTCTTATGATATTGTGCATATGACACTAGTGGTACTGTAGGAGCTTCACTCGTCTCCTAGTTCAGCCTAAGCTGCTCTGCTAAGCTACCTTTTCTATCAGCCTAAGCTGCTAGACACCCCTCTACACTAATAAGGGATACCTGGGCCTGGTGCAAGGTGTAAGTACCCCTTGGTACCCACTACAAGCCAGTACAGCCTCCTACAAGGTCTATTTGTTGTCAGAAGTCAAGTTGAGGCCATTATATGTGGACTATGTGTTATGTGCAGTTCTGCAAGTTGGACTTGCCATTTGGCACTCTCTGCATATAGTTAATTTTTAATGTTCTGTATTCTAGTACATCTGCCCACATTGCTGCGGACGGCAAGATGAGATGCATGTCATGGTTTCCTTCTACATGGTGGTGTGACATCTGTGTGCCACAGTGTGTGAGGTTTGTGTATGGGTTATGTCTGTGTTGTTGCATGAGCTGGGTAGATGGGTTGTGCCACGTGCATGTTATAATGAGTTTGACTGCTTGCTTGTGGGATTGTATGGGGTGTTGTGAGTGTCCGTGTGCATGGTACTGCATCTGTGTATTCCTTGGTATGTTGGTTGTAAGTGACATGTCACCTGTGTCATTGTTTGGATATGTGTTCACTGACATTGATTGTGTGTCATTGCTACATATAGCTTTTTGTGTGTGTGGATGTGTGGTGTTTCGCAACATGCCTGTCTATGACTGAATTGAAGTGATTGTGTTCTAGTTGTTGTTTTGTGATTATGGGGTGTTGTGTATGAATTTGTATGACTGTGTTGGTGTTGTTTGTGTGCATTTTGCACGTATCTGCTTGGCTTTGTGTGTGTATTGGGTACTTGGCTTTTTTGTATTTTGTGTCTGTGTGTTGATGTGTGTGCTGGTATGGTACATTTGTATGTGTGTGTGTGTGGGGTCATTGATGTCTGTGCCGGGAGTGTGTGTTATGTGTGGGTGTGTATCACTGCCCTTTCCTTCACTATATGCTACGCGTACTTACGTTTGTCGTCTTCATCTTTGTCGCTGGCCCTGAAGGTGTATGGCGAGATACAACACGGGGAGGACTTGCAGTTCTCTTGTCATGGCAGATGCAGATGCTTCTGTGTACCTGGAGGTGAGTGTCTTCTTTTGTACTTTGTGTTTCTGCCAAGGTTTCCTGGTAGTCTGGTGACTCGTAATATGGTGGGTGGGATATTGGTTCGGGACCTCCATTCCCCTCCTACATCCGAGGCTGCAATCTCCTCACCGTCAAGGAGGCTTACTTCAAGTGTTGATGTTGCAGAATGTAATCAACTTAGGGACTCTCTGCATTTGGGCTCCAAGTCTGTAGTTTCTAAAGATATTCTCTGTTCCAATAGATTTCAACTCCTAGCCACTTCTAGCGAGAGCCCAGGTTGTTCTCCGCCCTTAATTTCTGTGGAACCTGATACAGAGGAATTGGTCTGGCAGGCTCAACGCAAGATGACACTTGAACTGGGAATTGTTTCCCAGAAGCTGGACAATTTAAACTCCCTGGTAATGGTTATCCTTGATAACATTTCTGGACTATCTGAGATGAAGGTATTGTGTAATTGTAAATCGCTTAGCACGAATGACCACCTTCCTGAGTTGATTGGAGGGCCTAACGTGCTAGCTACTTTAGACACTGGGGACAATTTAGTTTCTCACCCCAAATGTCCTAAGCAGGGGGCCAAATCTATGAGTGTGGTTACAAATAAAAAGGGGAGTTGCCTCTCTCTATCCGACGGCAACCCCTTCGTCCCCGGTCGCATGTTTATCCCCGCTCCAACAAATAACGATCCACGTCCTTCCTGTATGAATCCCCTGTCCATGGGAGCCACGGTTGGGAAGGGTGCACGGGTGCCCGCAAGTCCACCCAGAGTCTCATGCCCAGGTCAATCCAAATTCATTCAGGCGACAGTTCCAAAGGAGAGACACGACCAGAGTAGGAAGGATGCACACATCTATATGACAGGGGTCCCCAGGCTATCTGCTGGGCAGAGAGAGTCTCACGATTCTCTCATTAATAAAGTTGTCTATTGGTTTCGCATCCAGAGGAAATGTTTGTCTGTTATCCGTTCTGATATTTGGGAGGCACGTAGATATGTTCAACCAGACTCAGATTTTGATTACATTTCAATCCTCTTTTTTGATACCTCTATGGTTGATAACCTCATGGCTTTCAACCTACGGACTCATTGTCTGACATCTGGTAGAAATATCGGAATTGGCCTCTGCATGTATTCTCCAGGGGGGGAGTTACGAAGGACTGATAGATCTTCCAATACCCATGAGGGAAAGGCTCTGGGTCCACCTAATAGCAATCGGTCAGCTTTGACCAAGATTCGTTCCCCCCGGTTATCTGATTTAGATTGACTAAATGACGTCTCTCCCTCAGCGTCCCCCATTTCAGTTGTTATGTCTCATAGAGGCAAACGATCAAGGGTTCCGAACTCAATCATATCCCCGAGAGCTAGACCCACACCTGTGCCCTCTGTACTAAATATTTTATCTTGGAATGCGGCTGGAATAAGGAAAAAGATGAGAGATCCTGGATGGGTTAACTTTATCTCCAAACAAGACTTATGCCTTTTTCAGGAAACCTGGGCGGAAGAGTTAATATATGTTGAGGGGTTCACAACTTATATTGTCGCAGCTCTGCCCGCCTCTGGAGGCTTTGGTAGACCTATGGGTGGGCTCATGATTTTAGTGAATAAGAAACTGCAATGTGACCATTCTGTATTTCCCCTTAACTCATTAGATCTCATGGGTGTCAGACTTATATTCCACCCTGGTTTCATAGTGACCTTGGTTAACGTGTATGCAAGGTTCGTCCCTCCCCACATGGAATCAAGGGTACTTGCCCAGCTAGTTGAGTATATGGAATCTTTGCATCCTTCTAATCATCTGGTGATAGGAGGCGATATAAACTGTTCTTTTGTATCCCCGAACCTCGTAGGTAATTTAACAACTGAAGAATACGACTTCTGGGGTATCCCCCAAGCGAAGGATGATTCTCTTAGCATTGGTTCTTGTGCCGCCACACAGATGGCTTCCCTTTGCCTACATCATGGTCTCCGGGAATGTAATGGTCGGACTAGATCTGATCTAAACCATGCCCCCACTTTTAAGCGGGGGTGTTCTTCCAGCACTATCGATTATTTTTTTGTTGACATCAGGCTTTGGTCACACATTCTGGATATGAAGGTTGAATCCCGTCATGACAGCGATCATTACCCCCATGCCTTACTCTATTTAACAAAGCATTTGGGAGAACTCAACACCTAGAGATCACTGACGTCCTGACCCCTTCCCTAAACTCCAGGCAAACCTGTGTTAGTTGGCCAAAAGTTATATCTAATCCACTTTTGGTTAAACAAATTTATTCTTTTTTTCTACAGTCGTTCTCTGGTCTTGAAAATCAAGAGGTCGATAGTCTTCCAATCATGAAAATTCATGTTGAGTTGATAAATTTTCTACAGAACGTTTTTTATAAAGAAACCACTGTGAGTCATGCTCCAGATGCCATCCGATCCAGGGAATGGTTCAACAATGACTGCAACCTTGCTAGGCTCAATCTTAAATTGGCCCTCCATAAGCATTCACAGGAGGAGATTAGGACCCCTAGAGTTAGCTATACTAAGGCCTTGAATCTAGCGAAGAAAAACTGGGAATTTGAGATCTGGCAGAAGTTGCTGGAGGCAGTCGAAAATTGAAACAAGGGCTCTTTTTGGACGTTGTTGACTCACAGGCAAAGAGAGGGTAGTGCTATTCCTAATTTTTATATCCAACCTGAAAGATGGGTGGCTCATTTTTCTGAGATTTATGCCTCATCTGTGCAACAGCATCACAAGGCCTATACGGGTGGTAAATGCAGACCTCTTATTGAGGGTCCCATGGAAGGCATTGTCTTTACAATTGCTGAAACCACAGTAGCTATTAATTCTTTGAAACCTGCTAAGGCTCCTGGTCCCGAAAAGATACCGGGGGACCTATTTAAGTCTGAACCTGTTATTTGGGCGTGGTACATTAATACTTTATCAAACGCCATCGCAGCAGGTAGCCCCATTCCGGACTCGTGGCTCGGAGCCGAAATTATCCCTATTCATAAGAAAGGAGATGTGGGACTGCCTGCCAATTACTGCCCAATTAGCCTCATTGATAATCTTCAAAAGATTTTCTCTAAGCAAGTTCTAGACAGGCTAATAGACTGGGCCCAAGCTAACCAAGTCCTATCTCCCCTCCAGGCTGGGGTTCATTAAAAAATCAGCACTATGGACCAAGTTTTTAGATTTGTTTTGTTACTTTGGAAATACGCTACCCTGGCCAAACAAAACTTGTATGTTGCTTTTGTTGACCTTAAGTCTGCGTTTGATCTTGTTCCAAGGCAGAAATTGTGGGAAGTCTTAAAGAAAATTGGCGTCCCGATGAACTTGGTGCAACTAATTCAAAGATTGCACAAGAATACCTGTGCTCGAGTAAGATGTGGCAGCCAGGGGGAACTTACTGACCGTATTAATATCAGGCGGGGAGTACGCGAGGGCTGTGTCTTGGCAACTACTCTCTTCTCGTTGTTTATCAATGAAGTAGTGCAAGTTGTAACTGACTGTCAAAACGATGCCCCTTCCTTGAATAATTCAAAAGTTCCAATGTTCTTATTTGCTGATGACTCCCTCTTGATCTCTAAAACACCTATGGGAATTCAGGTTCTCCTGGATAGGTTTAGTGTGTTTTGTGTAGATCATGGATTGGAACTTAATTCTAGTAAAACAAAACTTATGATTTTTGGTCCTGGCAGCTCTAAACGATGCAACATTTTGCATAATGGGGTTCCCTTGAGCAAGGTATGCTCTATTGATTACTTAGGGGTGAGAATCAGCAATGACATGAACTGGCAGGCCCAGGTAGGGAAAAGCTCAGCCCTCCTAACACAAAGGTCAGGGGCAATTTTGCGATTTCAAATGTCTAATATCGAGAAAGTCATTTCCCCAGCTATTAAAATTTATCTAGCCAAGGCTCAGAGCGCTGCAGTCTACAGTGCTGAGGTCTGGGGTTGCTCTAAATCTAGCAAGTTATCTGTGGGGGAAAACAGCTTTGCAAGATCACTCGTGGCATGCCCTTGTAGTACGCCCCTGGTCCCAGTGTTTCTGGACCTAGGGTTCCCTCTCATCTCCGATGTAATAGCTTTAAGGCCTCTAATTTTTTGGGTTCGTATCTGGACTACCCCTGAATTAGTCACCTACAAGGAATCTTTGCAAGACTTACTGGATAGACCAAACATACTTTCTATCCCTTGGTTCAAGCACATTTCAGAATGGTTCCATATCTTGGGACTTAGTCATTTTTGGAGCCAGCCCAATAACCTAAGGAGGGCTCACAAGGACCACCAGAAATCTGTTTACTGGTACCATGTCAGGGAAAAACATCTGTTTTGTGTTTCACATGGCAGGTTGACATCTCTTTTTCTCAATTATAAGTGGTTTCTTCACTTCGAACCCTTCCTGGACTTAATTACCAATCAATTAAGCAACAGTTTGTAAGTTCGTTTTAGGTATGGATGACTCCCTCTGAAGTCCTTTTCTAGTTCATGGAGCTCCACCCTGCTATCCGATAAATGCCCTTGCTGTAATGGTTCTGTGGAAACTGTAGTGCACTTTATGTTTATTTGTCCTGCCTATGGTATTGCTCGGCGGAAATGGCTTTGTCCCGTTTGTAGGAACATGGGGTTGAGAACGTGTAGAGATGCTCTCAGGTTTATGTTGAAAGATTGTTCCTCTCTCCTAACTTGTGCAGTCAGCAAGTTCCTTGCGTCCGCTTGGCACACACGTATATATTTAAAAAAAAAGGATTATAGTGATTTGATATTAATTGATCCCTGATTTTATCTTATGTAACTTAAATTGTTTTATTCATTGAATTTCTTATAAATTACTGATGAGGAAGTTTAAAGCAGTTAACAAAAGGAACTTTGACACTTGCCCCTCACTTATAGGACGGGATGCATATGTGAAGTTTTATTTAAATTTTTTCTTTTTGTATACTTGCAGATCCCTCATTTTATAGTATTTTTACCTTACTTTTATTATCTACTTTTTAGTCTTGTTGCTATATATTTATTATGTATAGATCATGATTTCATTGTTGTAAGTTATTGCTTTGATGGTTATTTAGACCGAATAAAGCTTGTGTGATTGATTGATTGATTGACTGTTGTTCTTCACCAGGGGTTCTTCTTTTGCACCTTCATCTGGGTTAGCAGGGGCTCCTGTTGTCCCTGGACTCTTCAGTGCTTCTTGAATTTGGTCCCCTTCTTTCACAGGCCTTCAGGTCCAGGAATCCATCATTGGTGTCTTGCAGTCTCTTTTGGTTCTTGCAATATCTTCTTTCTTGTGTTGTTGTGTGTTCTAGGAAAGCTACTGTGATTTACTCCTGCGTTCCTGGGCTGTGGGGTGTGTTCTATTACTTACCTTTGGTGTTTTCTAATACACCCAGCGCCCGTCTACATCTTACACTTGCCTAGGTGGGAAACCGACTTTCGCATTCCTCTATTTTAGTGTATGGTTTGTGTTCTCCCTAGGCCTATTTCTAAATATTTAGATTTTCCCAATTTGAGTTGTTTTCTAACTGTTTTACAGATATTCCAGCACCCTAGTGTACATACTGTGTATATTACTTACTTCCTAAGGGAGTCTAGTCTCTAAGGTATTTTTGGCATTTGTGTCACCAAAATAAAGTACCTTTATTTTTGTAACCCTGAGTATTTTTTTTCATGTGTGTGAGTACAGGTGTGACTACAGTGGCATTGCATGAGCTTTGTATGTCTCCTATGTAGGCCTTGGCTGCTCATCAACACTACCCCTAGAGAGCCTGGCTTCTAGACACTGACTAAATTTCACTAATAAGGGATAACTGGACCTGGTTCAAGGTGAAAGTACCTTTGGTACCCACTACAAACCAGGCCAGTGTTCTACAATCACAAACGTCTTCACAGAGGTGGTAAGACTGTTTTGGCTCATAAAATGGGGTTGGCATATTTCAAAACACTCTTTTGTGAATGCTGACCCAGTGATTTTCAACCACAAAATCATTTTGCACATGGACTTAAACAAGAGGAAAAAGCTAGTGGGAACTACTCTGCACATAAAGTATGAAAATTCAAGTAAATACGATCAAAATAATCATTTTAAACTGATGTGCAGAAAGAACTATTGTAATTTTACCCCTGATTTAGCATGATAACTAAATGAGTGTGTTTGTATGAGTGAACAGATTGGTGAGCAGTGATGTGTGGCAATTGGGAGAACAGAACAAAACAATGTCACTAATGCTTAAAATTTAAATTATATTTACTCACCGCTTAGGCTTTTAATTAATGGGGTGATCTTTTCTGTGACCAGGTGTTCCATATGTGGAAAAATATCAATTAATAATCTTAATAAGAACAATAAGATACTTGATGTCCTCTCAGGATTCCAAGGTATGTTAGATGTGATTATCTTGTAAAATGCAAAAAAAAGAGTTATCTAAATATTATTTCCTTTTACATTTAGTTTATGCTTAAAAGTAATGTGCAAGTCAAACAACTAAATGCTGGCTTTCAGTAAAATAATCACATAAATTAAGCACCTAATGAGGTCAGACGTGAGAGTAAAGATATTAAGGACTCACCAATAAACGGACGATAAGTCTTCTCCAAAGTTTTCTTTGGGCTGTGTAAAAAAACGAAGAAATTAGATATGATGGTTATTGCCTTTGAGTCTCACCAAAAGAACAAAGGGTTTCCAACACTCATAACTCAAGATAAATCTTGATACAGGAATTTTACTATGGTTTGAAACCTAAATCTATGTAAGATTTTGAGCTATCAAACCTTACTTATTGACCAAAGAGACACTTCCTTCAGATACAAAGGTTTTAACTTTTCAATCACAGCTAATGGATCTCAAGATGGGAAATCAGTATTCCATGTGTTGAGGGACACCATAAAATATCAAGTGTGAGCCTAAGTGACTGAGTTAATTAACGTACGCTTTTTAAAAAACACTGTTGTAACTGCGGTATAACAATCACCCTTCCTAAATCAATACAGTTGTTGTGTCTGGTACTGTAGCCATTGTTAATATAGCTTCATGCACGTTAGTTTAACATACTAGGCCGCTATGCACTTTGCCCTAGATACACTTTTTTCAGCCTTGCACTGTTAATTTACAATAACCAGTTTTACAGTCTTGTTTTAATTTCCTTCTATCACACTGCTTAGCTTAGTTCAGCACTGTGTTCTCAAATAATGCATTCTTGATTGCCCTGTGCTTCAGTCAAGGCTACAGTTTGGTACATTGCCAGTAAACGTGGTAGAAGTTTAGTCTCCAGTATTCGTAGAAAATACACATCCTTACGAAGGGACATTTTCTTAGAACATCTGCGTGTTAGTTATAAAACACTTCCTAGTCCTAGTACACGTCAGAGGGAGATTCCGGCCAGGAGCCTACAACTAGATGCTGACTGCCCCGTTGCTGATGCTGATGCAGATTACAGGCCTTTGCTCAGGTATGAGGGAACCTGAAAGGCAGGCTTAGAGCTTCACATGCTGGGCTCGAAATATAACTTAAAGAGAAAATAATCTAGCGGCACTATGATAGCCTTATTCGTGTGCTTCACTCTCTTCGTTACTATTTTAATCCTACTGTGTTGTGTAGTTCTGGTTATTGAAGCTCACGCTTTGCTATCTAAAATGCAGTTGTTTTATTAAACCAATCTTTAAAAATTAAACTGCCTTTGTCATTTATATATGAGACCATACTGTGTATGAGAGAACCGGTTGTGACCTGCGTGACCACGACTTCCCTGGGAAGTACAAAGATGTCATGTGCTCGGCTGCCCAATTGTCTCTTCCATTTGGGAGAGATGAGGTACTGCTGGTTAGCCGGAGCAAAACCCGGATTTAGAGTGACAAGTGTCATCCACTGTGGGTCCGACTTAGTCCCCCCCACTGTGAACGATCTTGCTGCTCAAAATCCAGTAGTCTCATTAGGATAATGAGAGCCTACACGACAGTACCAATAATGACTTATTCTATGTAGCCATGCTCACATGGAATCTACTCCCTGCTACCAAAGGGTGACATAGATCATAATACCTAGGGTTCATGATTTAAAAAATATAAAAATTGATACCAAAGCACTCATTCATAAAGTCCAACAAGGCAAAGGTCCATCAATATAAAGGGATTCCATAGTATTTACTCTGAATAGGATCAATAGTTAATTCCAAAATTCCACGTAACTTGATTGCAAGCTTTTTACAACAATGGTAGCCGACACGTTTTGTCACAATAACTAATGTCTTCACAACAATCGTTAGATATACCAAAGAGACCAGTCCGGGACGTCAACTTCTGTTCAAATAACACAAAAATAGATGTTATGTCAGTAAAGTATATTGCAAGAGACAAACTTCCACAATAGTGAGTGATGAGTGGGGACATCCAAGTACAGCAACCAGTAACGGTAAACTGCATATTCTAAAAGTTATAATGCTGATGTAGGAAAAAGACAAGCCTTGATAAGCTCTCAATTCTGTACGTCTAGCTCTAGCATCCGGTAAAAAAAGGGCTTTGTTATGTGTATTGTGGTCAGACCACCTCACCGCCATGTTGGCAGTCCTGAAAAGACTGCGATGTAGGTGGTCTTTCAGACCACCCTGTTATGAGTTATACATGCAGGACTACCAACTGCCAACCAAAAAAGGCAGACCCACCCAGTGGTACAGGCGGCTTGGAAATAGGCGGTCCGAACTCCAGCGCCGACAGCACAGTGACCAAGCATAGTACAAGTAATCAGTCACTGCAGTGGACCCCCATGGAGGTCAGCAAATGGCAGTCCAAACCACAGTGGGGCGCTGTCAGCAAAGTAATACACAACTGCACATTGGACGAATTCGAAAACAAAACAGCTGGCACATTGCCACAGTGGACACACCTGCAGAGGACACTATAAAACACACCCCTTCACAGACCACAATCCTTTGCATTTCCACCGAAAGCCAATGAAGTCCGAACACCTTTTTTGTAGAGTACATAGATTAGACACCCCTTTTTTACACCATCCCATTGAACATCCTGCACACACTTTTGTCCGTTCACACCCTACTGCACTTCCCCTGTTTAGTAAGTCACTGTCACACGTTTTTATGGTCCACCATGTCATGTTCCAAAAATCTCCATTTTTCTGAAGATGAGTTGAGGGTCATGGTGGATGAAAAACTACGAGTAGAGCCACAATTGTTTTGAGCACAAGTCCTGCATACTCCTCTTAATAGGAAAATGGAAATATGGGTCAGGATCATTGACAGAGTGAATGCTGTAGGCACCACCCTGTACACAAAGGAGAACATCTGGAAGAGGTGAAACAACCACAGAGGCAAGGTCTGTTCCCTGGTCTCCAGGCACCAGCTGCAGAACAAGAAGATTGATGGTGGCTCTCCCAGGGCCGCATTACATCTCTTTCCCTGTGAGTAGAAGGTCTTGGCCATCCTGCATCTTGAGAGCTTGACAGGAATACATGGGAGAGTAGAGTCTGATAAGTCAGAACACTGAAAATGTCACCAAAATGTAATGCCATGCATGCTCATAGCTCACCTTTTGCTTCATTTACTGTTACTCCACTCACCAGCCCAGTGTTCACCTGTTCAAAGTCCTCAATTGGGAAACTCACAATTGAAGTGTACTCACCTGGGGAGATGACATTTGTATAGCATGTGTATTACAGGGACTGACATGACTCCAACTCCCAGCAGAACAGTGCTATAACTCCAAACACCAGAACAGTGGTCACATGTTCAAAGACCCCTGTTTGTTATCAATCAATTAATGGGATAACATTTGTCATGTGTGTAGTACAGGGACTGACATGACTACAACTCCCAGCAGGCATTATTACCATGACCACAAACATTAGCACAGTGGTTACATGCTACAACACACCTGTTTGTGAAATCTCAATTGCAGTGTACTCACCTGGAGGGAGAACAATGGTCAAATATGTATAGTAGAGAGAGTGACCTGACTGGAACTCACAGGAGGCACTGTTCCTCTAAGTCCAAACACCGGCACAGTGGCCACATGCCCCAATACATCTGTTTCACAATTATCAATTAGAGTGTACTCACCTGGGGGGGATAACATTTGTACAGTGTGTATAGTAGAGAGAGAGACATGACTAACTCCCAGGAGGCACCGTTTATATAACCTCAAACAACAGCCCAGTGTTCCCTTGTCCAAAGACACCTGTGTGTCAATTCCCAAATGAAGTTTACTCACCCGGGGGGATAACATTGGTCAAGTGTGTGAAGTTGATGGAATAACTCGACTGCAACTCACAGGAGGCACTGTTTCTCTGACTCCAAACACCAGAACAGTGTTCATTCATCAACAGACCCCTGTTTGGCAACTCTCAATGTACGTTTACTCAGCTGGGAGGATACCATTTGTATAGTGTGTGTAGCAGAGTGAGTGGCATGACTGCTAAGGCAAGAAGGCCATGCAACTGTTACTCCACTCACCAGCCCAGTGTCCTCTTATCCAAAGACTTCTGTTCTGTAACTCACACATGACGTGAACTCACCTGGGGGATAATATTTGTATAGTGTGTGTAGTACAGGGACTGACATGACGTCAACTACCATTAAGCTCTGTTACTATCACTCCAACCACCAGTCCAGTGTTCTCTTCTCCAAATACCCTTGTTTGGGAACTCAGAAATGAAGTGTACTCATCTGGGGGGATGGCATTTGTCAAGTGATTGAAGTAGAGGGAGTGACATGACTGCTAAGGCCAGGAGGCTCTGTTTCTCTAACTCAAAACATAAGCCCAGTGTTCACATGCCCAAATACCAATGTCTGTTAACTCTCAATTTAAGTTTACTCACCTGGGAAGATACCATTTGTATGGTGGTGGGAAGTAGGGGAAGTGACTGGAAAACAAAGCCCAATAGGCCCTGCTTCTCTAACTCCAACCACAAAGCCAGTGATTACTTGCCCAAATCCATCTACTTATGAACTCTCAAATGAAGTTTACTCACCTAGGAGAGTAACATTTGTCAAGTGTGCGTAGTATGGAGAGTGACATGAGTGCAACTTCTAGGAGGCAGTATTTCTCTAACTCCAAACAACAGACCAGTGCTGACTTGCTTAAATACCCTTGATTGCCAACTTTCAATTGAAGTTTACTCACCTGGGAGTGACCAAAGTACAGATCACACTCAACTCTGAGATGTGTCTGACTACCTTGCTCCATTGTGACCTGCTAACTCAAGATTAAACTATTAAGGACAGAAAGACAGCTTACCGAATGATCCCAAAGGCCCTAAGATGCATAACCAGAATGGTATTGTCACCAGACACATTTGAGCTATACTGACCACATGATAACTTCAGTCGCATATACAAAAAAAACCTGGGTCTGCTTGCATCACAATCAACTAGGCCACAAAATGGACAAGGACATATCTTGCCTAGCCACTGTTTTACCTCCACACTGGTGGCAATATGGCATTCTCAGATCATCCTCCCAAGGGCTAATGATCTGCATATTTCGTCAGCTGCTTCAGTCAAAAAGATCTGCATGTTCCACAAATGTCATATCAGTACAACCAATACCATGGCTACTTGTCACAATAGGATTAACAGCAGCTTAACTTTGTACAAGATCACTACTTGATCTAACACTAAGCTGTTGGAGGAAGATGTCGCAATACAAATGGTAACATTGTATCTTTCACATCAATGGTTCGAGCTGAAACTGGGCACAAAGAGGCCACAGAGGAGACTGCCACCACCCCACTTGTTGAGGCAGTCAGTGAAGAAGATGCTCTTGGATGTCTGGATGTGGAGGATGGTTCTGGCCAATCTGGGCAACCTGGTCAGACACCAATAGTGAATCTCACTGTGGCCACATCAACACCTCCCTTTCTAATTGTCTCAACATCACAGGCTGGCCATGCAACCCCTAAACTGTGTCCCAAGCACAGTGGCCACCATCTTGTGCCCTTCAGTCCTGGATCTTGAGTTGCAGCACAACACTTCCGATAATGAGGGTCCAGGACCCAGTGGGAGAGGGCACCCTGTGTCAAGGGCACAGGGCAGTGGGGGTAGGGTGTACCAAAGGGATGATGTGGCCAGCATATTGAGGCCACTGGGGCTGCCCTAGACCAGGACACCATCATCCACGTCTTGGGGGTCTATCCGGAGTCCCAAGGCGTGATGGGCCAGGTCCTGACCAAACTCCAGGAATTCAAGCAGTTACAGAGGGACATGTAAGAACAAATGGAGGCCCACAGTACCAACATGACCTCCCTAACAGGGATGATGAGGGGCATACACACAGTCTTGAGCAGGGTTTTTCAAACCAATCTTCCTCTTTCTTTGGCTCATCAACACCAAGCCCATCAACATCGGTGCCAAACACTAGAAGGGAGACCCTGCTGGAGGAAGAACCCACCCAGGTGCCCCTGCCTCTGTAATCACAGAACCCCCAAACCAAGTGGGGACATCCAGAAAAGACCTCAGGAGGTGCGGATGGCAAGTCACCCATCACTGCCAGCATGTGACCTCTTCCTAAAGGACCTCCTTTGTGTGCAACATATTCACTCTTCTGAGTGATCCCCAACCACCTACCAATTTAAATGGCAGGAATACTCTGGACTTTGTACTCCTAGTGGCATGACATGTACTCCAATAATTTCAGTCATCATGACTGACACCTTGACTTTCCTTTTTCAGTTCCTTTCTGTCAAAAGTGTATTTTCTCCATCAGCATTGTAATACATTTACCAATCCAAATTCATTTCTGCTTGCCTAATTTCCACATTTTGATATTTAGAGATGTAAGGCCAAGTGAACCATATGAGGAAGACCCAAGCTACTTGAGCAAGAATGGATATGTTGCAGGTACACATTGTCCAGCTCATGATTACAACCATCACACACAAACACAGTACAAGTGTCTGGTCATACTAAACATTTTATTCCAATGTACAGCACATGAGGTGTCTATATATATGTATGGACTTTTTGAAACAAGAATGTGTGACTCCTACTGAGTTAAGGTACAAATTCTGAGGTACAGCCCCCGCCACCAGCCCAGACCATGGAAGGAAGGTATTTGTCGTACATTGCCCTGTAGAATAGGCAATCGTTAAAGAGGATGATGTAACCAGCTTGAGCCTTATCACATATCACACCAAAGTAATCTAACATCACATAATCCATGAAACAGACAGATGACAGTACAACAGTCTCTTATCACAAGCCCATTGTAAACCAGTGACCATGAATTTGGTGGTATGACACAAACATATGTCAGTGTTGTGGCACGGGCACTGTGGCCTTTAATGATGAAGCACATCTACAGCTACAAAGGGTCATACAACAATAGTGTTTAGCCAATCGAAAGGGAAAATGACTGTCGCAATCTATGACTACATATTCCATGCCCATGTGATGACATACATGATGCACTTGGCCCACCACAGCACACAAAAGAAGTCCAATGTGCATTTTTGACCTTCCACCCAAACACTGTGCAAGCTGTATTGGGACAGGTCTCATACACCCCAAATATGTGACCTACATTACCTGGAACAATCCATGCTTACTTTGTATGTCAGAACATCATCAAATACCTGCCAATGTCATAACTCTGAAATGCCCACATGAGGGATGTCATGGTGAAGGTACCTGTTCAAAGACAAAACAAGGATTATAGGCTTGAAAACATACCTATCACACAAATCACAGAGCAAGCATCTGGAAATGAAATTACATTGCAAGGAAACTGACACAAACAAAGCAACATCAACATGGCGTGGATATGTCAAAAGTCAACTCATCAAGAAGCCTTTGGCTGAATATTGCAGAGTACCAGCTCCCTAGTTGTTGCTAAAATACTCAACACCGAACATTCTCACAACTACAGTTAATTGTACAGTCACATGAAATACCTGTGAAAAGTCACTGTTGATGAGATCGTCCCACAAGTCAGCTGCTTCCTCTTCCCCACTGTCATCCTCACTTGGCATTTCAGGAGTCTCACCCAGTGGCAACACAGGCTCCCCCTCCTCTGTGATGTACAGGATATTCCTCTGCATGGTGATGCTGTGGACCATGCCACAGTGGTATGACATACTTTTCCGGGTGAGTAGAAGAGGGTTCCAACAGTGCTGTCCAGACACGTAAATCTGGCTTTTAAGACCCAAAAGCATGCTCCACTACCTGATGTGTTGTTTAATGGGCCTCACTGAAGCAGACCTCCCCTAGCATAGGTGGATTCTTAAGTGACATCAACAACCAATGACAGTTTGGATAAGCAGAGTCTCCTGTTAAGGAATGGGACAATTGTGCAACAATGAGTCACTCAGTTCATGAGTGTAGTACTTGACATTGTACACACACAATCAGGACAGATGGGGTATGGTGCTGTTATGCATTATGGAGGAATTATGGGCTAAACCCAGAGAATGGATACAGACCAGTGCAATGTAGAGACCTGCCAAAAAAACAACTTGCACATTGATGAAATGGAAGTTCTCCCTGTTACGATAAATTTGTTCATTGGCCTGCAGTGGTACCAAGCCAACGTGTGTGCCATCAATGGCTCCCACCACATGTGAGAGGCAGGCAAAACCATAAAAGTCAGCCTTCACATGAGCTAAATCCTCAAGACAGGAAAACTGGATATATCTGTCAAGGTGTTTCAACATTGCTAAGAGGACATCCTTCAATACCAGACTGAACTTAGGTTGGGACATACCAGCTGATAGGGCCACTGTTTGTTGGAAGGGCCCTGTGGCTACGAAATGCAATACTAAAATGACTTGCAGAATAGGTGGTATGCTGGTTGGATACCTAATAGCTACCATCAGAACTGGCTCTAACTGATGGGATACACCCACAAATGTTTGCCTACCCAGGCCGTCATACACAATAATGTGCCTTTGCTCATGGTCTGAAGGTCTGGCAGTGGACGATAGAAAGGAGGTTGTCGCATCCTCCCTCTCCCTGGGTACCTATATATGACAAAACATGATTTTTAACATTAGTCAATGTCTCCACAGCAACATACATGAGGCATGTCAATGATGTCATGTGACAAAGCATTTCTGACTGAGTCATGTGTGACCCCCCATGGTTTTCAACATGTGTCCACAACATGGCTTTGGATGAAACTCAAAGATGTGCAACACAATTGCCCCTTGAAATGTGACCATATATACCACAACTGCCACAACTGCCAAAATGGCCATTGGTGGTGGATTGTGCAACACTGTTAAATGACATCTATGCCCTGCAACATACTACAATGGAGGTTGAGTAGTAGGACCTACATGACACGACCGAATAAGGAAGTTTGTGAGGTAAAAACATGTTTTGTAGGTGTGAAACAGTCTATTAAGCCCAACACAGCATTTCAGGCCACCCAAGTGGTGAATGAATGACTTACTCCACTGGACATTAGGAACCGGCCGTGACCACCTGTGGAAGCCATCATGACTGTAGGCAGTTGCAACTGTGGCAGACATATGGCTAATGTTGTTGGCAGTGGCGGGCAAGGCCCTATGGCTATGCCTGCCAGAGGTGACAACCTCATTCTTAGTGAATGTGACCGCCATTTTATGCAGATTCACTCACTCCTGACACTGTTGCCAGCAACAACTCCATAATATGAGCTGCTGTGTGCTAACAATCATGCCATGTCCAGCAGGTTATAGGGCACCTGCCTTCTCCCCAGAAGAAGTGGAGAGGTTTGTCTCTGAGGATCTAGGGCCATATGTACGAACACTTTTTCCCATAGACACAGAATGGGGAAAAACCTTTGCTACATCTGGCCCCTAGTCCTGTATGGACAGTTCTATGGCTCACGAGAGGAGCAGATAAGTACCTCATGTGCACTATTTTCTCTGTACTTGACCATCTTTTTCCTTCTACCAGACTACAATGTGCCCCTGTGTGCCAATTAGACTTCTTGTGTGCCTTTTGTTTCAGTCTGTGTGGCATCAAGGGGATGTAGAACGTGCAGGAATTGGTGGCCATTACCATATGTTATGTTCAGTCACATTGTGTTTTGTGAGGTTGTTGGGTCCTAGATCATCCCTGTTTTGGATGCACATAACTAGACAGGGAGATATCCAATGACATTTCTCTCCTCATGATTGTTGTAAATGTTGGACCACATGTTTGTGCATGACGGCATGAGCTGTATATGCATGCTGTAGGAGTCACTTGAGACTCATGTGAGCAATGTATACAGTGCCATGGATCTTTCAAACCACATCTGGCCTTGCTAAACTATTGTGTGGAAGGTATATCATGACTTACTGTGCCCTTCAGGTTGCCACACACACCTGCCAAATTGCTGATAGCCACATCACAATTCAACTGCGATTTGCATAAGCTGTGCAAGCGCAAAACTTACTTCATTCACACCATCACTAGAGCGCCAAGAACATCCTCAAACAATCATTGGCAAGCTGCAAGATTCTGGGAAAGTTATTTTAAGTACATTGTCTTTCCACTTTGTATCATTGAATCTGAAAAATTCAAAATTTCACCCAATCTTTGAATTACTTTTCTCTTTGTAGGAGACTAACCTTGATCCTATTATCATCTCTTGGAACACCTGTTGTTCCTGGGTTACTATCTCTGGGACAAAATACTCTACCACATATCTCTGGACTGTATGATGGGCTCTTAAGGAGACAAAACATGTAGCAGGACTTTAGGATGGGTTCCTAAGGAGACAACCCATCAATATCTGCTACCATCTCTGTTAGTGCGTCAGACCTTAATAAGTAAACTTACAAGGAGACGCAACTAGGTTGATGGACCTTTTGACAGCGCTCCCAGTAGTTCCCACCATGTAACCCCGTACCAATACAAATCAATATCACCGACAATCAAGTACATCAATAATCAATATACGAGTCAGTAATTTCCACACCGCATGACCTCGTGGCCATGAATAACCACACCTTTATGTAAAAGCTAAAATGTTTATTTCCCTATATTAACAATGCTAAAGTCACATAACTTTGTCTCAAAATCAAATGATAGCCATGCATAAACAACACTGCCTGCCAAAGCGGTGAAAGAACTGCAATTTAATTAAAGCTTGTGCCACTACACATTCCAAGGTTACAGTACAAATCAATAGCAAGAATAACTGCACAAACAAAATAACATACATTTAGATTCAGCAAAGAAAAGACATCAACTGTTATTACATGTAGCGGTCATCATCAGTGAATACCTTTACTAACTTCAGATTAGAATTGCATGTTTAGACTTCATGCAAAACAATTTAGTCAACACAAATTTGAGAAAACATCTAACTGTGGCTTTATCAAAACAGTGGTTGGTACCTAGAAACAAAAGCAAATAGACATAGCAATCAGTAACATTATCTTTATACCGGTCCTCAATATGGTTCAACAAGCTATGACAGTCTTCATCAAATGGACATCAGTTCGGTCAGCAAGGCATCAGGATTCAGCATGAAAGTTCAGAAAAAGCAAAGTCTCTTCAGGCAGTTCGGAAAAGAATAATAAAAAAAATGGGCTAAACTCTCAAGAAGAATTGGGAGAAAGGGTCCATCTCCTCTTGGTGCAGTCTGGCTAAGTTAGATTCACTAAAACTACTTCCCATGTTCTTATTGGTCAAAGAATCGCATGTTTGCCTTTAGTCCTATGAAAACAAAACCCCAAATCTACAAGTTTAGCTAGTACACAGTTCACATGTCGATGATAGGCTCCTCCTGTTCCCATAGTTTGTCTTGTCATGTATCAATATTGTTTGCAGCTTATGCTCTAGTCAGTCCATCCATTGTCTTCTACTGGGAAGGTCAGTCTTACACATTTTACATCAAACATTGTACCCTAGCTAGTACATTATCTTTTAGCCAGCAGTTCTCATGAGAAAGACTTTCAGCTACGAGCACTTGGTCAGCACAGTGGCAAATAGCAATTTAATTCTCTAAGCAGGCATTTTATGAGTTGATTAAGAAATGCAGCTTGACATGAGACAGTGCAACTAGGCCCAAGACCTCGCTAAGTTTAGGCCTACGATTAATACAGCTAATACATAATGCATAACCCTTAATATGACATATTACTACATTAATCAAACATAAGCTCAACATTTTACATTAATAAGCTATTAATGCACTTTGAGAACCTTGGAGGCCACTCAGGTGGGTGCACCTTTCAAACACATGCACTATTTTTCTCTAAGTTAAATCATTTCCTATGAAAATTCAACACTCAGAATACATGAATATTCATTAGTAAAATTCAGCGTTAACATAATGGCTCACAGAACAACCTGTCTAATTAATGTTAATTAGGCAAGTGGCTATTTGCAACCCCTTGCTTTTGCCTGCAAGCCCAGTGATGTTCACATTCTTATACAGGATTTTTAACAGCGTCATGTGGCTCTTGAAGGTACAAGTGGTGTCTTCAAAATCAAGAAAAATAATAGAACAGATCAGATGAAGCTGGTTTACTTTTTCTAAATCATTTACCACCTACTTTAAGGTGTCACATACAGATCAAGTGCACTCATAAATGGCACATTCCTTTCACATCCATTTGTTAATAGGACCCTGAAAATTGGATTAATACATATCAGAGACCCATCAGTGGGGTGAAGAAACTTGAGGAAGCCGCCCTGCACAGTACATGGAGGGGACACCCTCTCTCTGGCCTACCACTTACCACGTTTGCTTCAGAGGCCCCCTGGGACGTGCCCACTACCTCCCACTGCAGGAGGTGTGGGAGCTTATGTTACACCACAGAGACCCATTTACCAGCTGTAAATTCTGTATTACTGTCAGAGCTCTGGCTTTTATCATAGGGTCTGGTTGTGATTTTCTACATTCAGTGTTCCCATGAAGGGGTCAAATTTCTATGTGAACTGGGGATAGTTTTGCCAGCATACTGAAGTCGTCATCTTTGAAAGTGAAGAGTTGTGTCTATGTATCTCACTCACGCAGCTGCATGTAAAGCATCAGAGTTTCTTTTGTCTTTATGATGCAGCACACTTGGGGAAGAAACCATTGACAGTCATGCTGCATATGTAGGCACATAAATGGATAGTAACTTCCCAGAAGACAGTAGCCGGCATAACAGCAATTGAACTCATACACATCAATTATGGTACAAAGTAGTCATATTTCTCCACAGAAACATCGATTGCAAAGAGAAATCACAAATATTTTTGAAGTAGGGTGAATTATAAATTGAGTACTTACTTAAAGCTTTCAAATCAAATACATGCTCCTTGTCAGAAGACAATATGATCTCACACAACCTAGGTACTGCGGATATGTAGGACCATTTTAGTGTTAGTTTCATCATCCCTCTCCAAAATGCCGGTAAAAAACGCAATGGTGAGTGATCCACATAAAAAGCATACTTCTGGCATGGGCTGCTATTACGACAGTAACACATTTGGTAATATATTCACTATATTACGAGCTTTAACAAATCTTATTTTGGGATCTGAGAGAAGTGGAAGACTTGCTTTAGTTATCATCAAACATATTCCAAACTTGAAGACATTTGTTTGGCAAGTTACTACTGACAATTATTCTCAGTTCTCCAAGAACTACAGAAGTGTGTAGAAGGTGGATGAGGGGGGTCAACCCTGTGAGGTATTTGGTGATCTATTGGTGTTTGATGTCACTTCCTCTCTCCTTCACATTTTGGTGAAACAACAACCAATTGTTTTTGCCCAATCTGTTCATAAGTAGCTGACTGATAAGAATCAAATTTAATAGAAATGTGCTGATTAACATTAAGTTTGCTAACACATAAATTGGCTAGCATCTGGTTAAATTGGCTAACTTTTTTTCCAATAGTCCTCTTTTCTATCTATTGATCATGTTTTACATCTTTCAGTTTTAGTACACTGTCAGCCACAAAGGCACATAAGAAAGATTCCAGGTGTTTTAATTTACAGAAGGAGAAGGTCAAGTGGGATACTGTTTCCTGGAAGCACAGAACATTGGCCAAGCCCTGTCAAGTTTCATTACAGACACGGATGGCTCTTCATGCCTCCTTAGGCAGATTTACCACAGACGTTAGTGGGCAATCTGCTGGTGAGGTCAAAATAGTACCACAGGATGCTATTACGCAGGGTCTGCTGGAAGACATTACCAACGTGAGAAAAGCAAAAACAGCTTTACCAATGGGACCTGATGTCACACCAGCATTGTCTTCTGTGGATGCTTATGCGCTGCACAGATTCAGCAGTGTCTGTCTTGCTGTTTTGCTAATCTCTAGGTGTTTTGTGTCTGTCCGTTTATTGCAAGAAACTAGAAAATGTTGGTTGATCGCAGGGCCAAGCATCTGAGAGAGCCAAATGGTGGCACTGGTGGTGAACTGACTGGTTTTCTTAACAAAAAGTAATGAGGTAATGAAACGCTACTAAGCGTGAGTTCTTTTGACTCTGCAGTAGACATGGTTTGCTGTACCCTATAAAACATATGTAGGGCTTTGATACAAGCTAAATGCCTAACTTGTATAATTGCTGCATGCTGTCTGTTCATGGGTTCAGTGTGTACCTATCAATGACAATTAGTTTGTCCCAGTAGCTGTGCTTGTGTATATAATGGGCAGTTCAGCAACAGGTAGTATCACTCTTAGTCTCATTTCCATGGATAAATTCGAACTAGAATCACATATTGCAAGGAAATCATAGGATCACTGTATAAACTGTATAAACGTTCATGAACGGTACGTTAGGTGAAGAGTACGGAAAAATAATCTTTATATTTAGTTTATATTAAGGTTTGGAACTCTATAGTCCACTGTGTGCAACAAATCTTTGCAGACAAACAAGGCTTCGTAGCCTGGGAATGAAAATAGTAATAAGTTAGCAAGATTTTCAATTTGGAGAAATGCCTTCCACGTGTTTTGCAATGGTACTATGCCACATAACGAGGGGGCCGTGATTCAGAGTGGGCAAGCTAGCTTCCGGATGAACTTGAAGACCACCAAATCTTCACTATTTTTTTCATTTGAGTGCTCTCCTATCCAGTATCTAAGATGTCTTGCCTACCGTCTGTTAGTGTCTTTAATGCGCAAAAGAACTACTAGTGAAACTATGGTCAAGGTAGGGGTGGCAGCTGTTACATTTGGTGACCCCTAATTGACATGCATTTTGTTTCTTGGTCAGCAAAATGTGTACCACCAGCCATGATTGCTTAATGAGTCCACGATGGGGCCGAAGAGTAGTACTCCGACCACATTCAATTTCAGTTTAGTGAAAGCACTCACACTCTGGGGCATAAGGCTTTCCTCAGAGTGAACAATGCAGTTCAACCATCTTTGCGTTCCAAGCTGCATTGTCATTGACTCCTGTTAAACAGACTGACATGCTTGATAGGCGGTGCAGGGCAGGAGAAATGTATTGGTAAAGGTGGTGTTCCTCCTGTTACCAGCATTATGCAAAACTAAGTCAAGGGGTAATACATTTACCTTTCTATGAAATGTCTTACCTCATCAGACTTCTTTTGATGAAAGGCCATTTTATGAAGGAGATGTCTGCTTCTGCTTCGGATTAACTCCTGTATTTTATTATTCTTCACAGTAATTACTTCATTAGACTGTGAAAAAAGAGAAAATCCATTTGGCATGTTGCCGATTTTATTCTCTGATCATAAGAGCATTTCTTTTCCTCCATCAACATAAACTGGAAAATAAAATATTAAAACTATGCACTTCTGAGTAAAATGAAAATGAAATGATACATGAATATCAACGCTCACAACTAGTTTCCCATTTGGTATAACATCTTTCAGTCTAAGTATCTCAGATACAGTACATAATGCTATGCAGAACTGCTCTTGTATGACCTTTCTAAATAAGTTAAGTAAGTATTTCGAATAGTTTATAAATAAAGAAACCAGAGGTGTCTTCCACTTGTTCCCTTGTCTATATATATAGAATGTATTCCTACAGTATAATGGTTGAGAGGCATGTTGCACTACAAAGGGCAACAATACCTTGCATGGATCCTTCTTCCCTGGCAGGACATAGGATAAGGCAAGGGCTGAGGTGAATTTCCGTTTCCACCATGGCTTCCATCAAGGGATTTAAAACCTAATAAAATATTACACTACTCTATAGGAGTCCACCCACCAATCCTAGGCTTAGAAATAACAGCACAGTGTCCACCAAACGCCACATACATAAATCCTTGCAAAGCTAACTTGAAGGTCTTCGCCTATGCATAGGTTATTTGGAAGAATATAACCTTACGTCTTAAATATGTAAATAAAAAAGTATTGTTAATTTTTTTCTTAAATGGGAGGGGCCTGTTTCCATCGAAGAAACTTAATTTCTTCAAGCTACTAATGAAATACCCTGGTGTGTTTATGAGGATCAAAGGCCCGTGTCTGCTTCAAATATGAGACTCTTATCTACCACACGCATCAAGGACGTCCACATAGAAACATATAGCAATGTCAATAAATGGGATAAATAAACATCATCCAGGTGTTTACTCGTTCAAGGCGTATTTATTGCATATCTAGCAAACATGGCAAGCACTGGTAGTCGAATAAGTTTCTTTCCTGAGTCCTTAGATATTCATGGCGATATTTCGGAGGAACATTATTTATTGCATTGGCTTGTTAAAACCATTTACAATAAAATAGATAAAATAGCACAGCTGAGTATTATAAATTTGTCATATTTACATTACTTTAAATATTTACTATAAACATTATTTATTTGTAAAAAAAAATAACATGCAATTAGGATTAAAATGCCGGTAGTTAGAGCCAAAAATTCCATGGCGCACCCTATACATTTTTAGTTTCAACCTTCAAAGCACAATGCAGTTGCTTCAGTTATTGTTCTGGTGCCGTTGAGTTGAAGGATTGGTCTTAGGTATGTCTTCTGTAAATCCAGAAGCAGATTTTTTTCTAAGGTTTTATGCAACGCAGGGCAGCAAGCAAAGTGGCTGAGCTGCACTGCATGAAGCAGAGAAAAGAAATGTGCCATATCTAGTAAGATATGGCACACTTCTGCTCCCACCTCTCTATGGCACACTGGGGGTCATTACAACATTGGCGGTAAAAGCCGCTTACCGCCGTGCAGAAGACCGCCAACACACCGCCGCGGCCGCGGAATTCCACCACAGCTATTATGACCCACATCTCGAAATCCGATAAAATTCAGACACCCACACAAGTCCGCCACACCAAAGGTCAGTGATAAACTGGCGAAAACAAAACCTCCACCGTCACGCCAACAGAAATACGCCCACACTATCATGGCCCACGAATCCACGCGGCGGTCTTTCAACCGCGGTATACTATTGGCGGTACACACCACCGCGCTCAAAATATACACACACATACAAAACACCGCCACATTGGACAATTCGAAATACACACACCTGATACACATACACACACCACACCCACACACCCAATACAATATAAAACACCCACCCACATCACCCACAAACCCCTACTACCAAAAATTCAGAAAGAAGGCCAGAGAGAGACAAACAACAACATCCACAAACTAGCAGCCACAGGCACTCAACACCATCACCCTCACAACTTCCACGCACAAAACACCACACACCATTACATACCACCACACTTATCCCCACACACACCACCCCACACACACCACCCCACACATCTCCCACACCACCCCATGGCACAGCAAAGAAACCCCAGGTTCTCGGAGGAGGAGCTCAGGGTCATGGTGGAGGAAATCGTCCGGGTAGAGCCACAGCTATTTGGATCACAGGTGCAGCACCCCTCCATAGCTAGGAAGATGGAGCTATGGCGAAGAATAGTCAACAGGGTAAACGCAGTGGGACAGCACCCAAGAAATTGGGACGACATCAGGAAGAGGTGGAACGACCTACGGGGGAAGGTGCGTTCCGTGGTCTCAAGACACATCATCGCGGTACAGCGGACTGGCGGCGGACCCCCACCTCCTCACCCACAACTAACAACATGGGAGGAGCAGGTCTAGGCGATTCTGCATCCTGAGGGCCTCGCAGGAGTCGGTGGAGGAATGGACTCTGGTAAGTCAAACCTTTAACTATCATATCCCCCACCCTACCTGCATGCTTTCACAGACCCCCACCCTCATCCCCCCCTATCACTCCAACTCCTCACAAATGTACTAATAACACAAACCACACATCCCAACACCAAGCCCTGCATGACACAACAAAGCATGGACACCCATCACTAAAGCATGCCCACTGCACATACCCATAACACCCCCCTCAACCATCATCACACAAGCCCCCACACAGGAATGCTAGCACTGGGGTACACGATCACCCACCCATTGCACACCATGACACACACAGATGCAATAATCATGCTTTTACACCCCTGCAGGACCACTACCCAACGTCACCAGACAGGAGGGTCCAGACATCTCCACCCCACCCACAGAAGAGGCCCACAGTGATGACAGCAGCTCTGTCCAACTGGATCTAGGTGACCAGCCCGGACCATCGTGGGCCTCGGGACAGTCAGTTCCCCTCACACAGGCACAGCCCATGACTGACCTTCAACCCTCTGGCAACACCAGCACAGCACCCACCCAGCGGGCCCATACCTCCGTCACCAGGACACGTCAGTCAGCTGTGTGTCCATCACTACAGGGAACCCAGGATAACCCACCACCCCAAGAACAACAGGGACCAGGGGGCAGTGGCAGTGGGCACACGGTCCAGGGGACGGAGGCACAGGAGGGCTGCCATGCGACAGGGAGCGGACAGGCCAAGGGAACCCACTCTCCACGAGGCCCTCTCCTCCATCATGGGAGCATACCACCACTCCCAGGAGACGATGGCAACGGTCCTGGCCAAGTTTCAGGAGACCCAGCGCATGCAGGAGTAACTGTATTTGGGGTTCAGGGAGGAACTCAGAACCATCAGCTCCGCCCTGGGCACCATCGTAGGGGTGCTGAAGGAAATGCTTAACACCAGGAGGGACACTGTGGCACTACAAGGGGCCCCTGACACTAGCCTGGACGATGAACTGCCCACCACCTCCGCCGGCGCTAGTGGACAGGAGGCACCGCCACAGGACCACCACACCAGTTCCCCCCCTGCAGACGGAGAACCACCCCGCAAGCGGTCCTTGAGATCCAGAAACAAGACAGGGCACGATGCCAAGACCCCCACCAAGAAATTAGACCACCCTGATTGACAAACCACTGTCCCACTTTGTAACCCTGTCTATATTGGAACTGCCCCAGCTCCACTTCCTATGCCCATATGGGCAATGCACCTGTGAGACTAATAGACTGGACTCTGCCATGGACATTCCTCCACCATCCCCCCTCACCATTTTACTACCCCCTCCAATATTGAGCACTTCAATAAACACCCTTGAAGCACAAAACAGTCTGGAGTTAGTCTGTGATTTCGAAATTGTGTTTTAGCAATGACAGTGACAAAATACTTTTTCAAATGTAATGTCAGCATACCTATGTCACACATCTCAAGTCCATGAGGAATCAAAGCAGATGACACACGTTGGAAAACCACATCTGTGAAACCGTAAGGGAAAATGACAACTCAGTGACCATACACTGGTTGAAATCGACAGACCGGATAGAGGTAGAAGTGTTAAAGTACTTGTAGTAGGCAGGAATGTTTTCTCACCTGTGTGTCACTGGAAATATTGCTGGATGACTGAGTCCCTGTTGTCAATGTCTTCTTCCTCTGCTTCCTCCTCATCACTGTCCACAGGCTCCACAGCTGCCACAACACCGCCATCTGGACCATCCTCCTGCAGAAAAGGCACCTGTCGTCGCAAAGCCAAGTTGAGAAGCATAAAGCAGGCCACGATGATCTGGCACACCTTCTTTGGTGAGTAGAATAGGGAACCACCTGTCATATGGAGGCACCTGAACCTGGCCTTCAGGAGGCCGAAGGTGCGTTCGATCACCCTCCTAGTCTTCCCATGGGCCTCATTGTAGCGTTCCTCTGCCCTGGTCCTGGGATTCCTCACTGGGGTCAGTAGCCATGACAGGTTGGGGTAACCAGAGTCCCCTAATAGCCACACCCGGTGCCTCTGGAGTTGACCCATCACATAAGGGATGCTGCTATTCCGCAGGATGTAGGCGTCATGCACAGAGCCAGGGAACATAACATTTACCTGGGAGATGTACTGGTCTGCCAAACATACCATCTGTACATTCATGGAATGATAACTCTTCCGGTTCCTGTACACCTGTTCACTCCTGTTGTGGGGGGGGGGGAACCAAAGCTACATGGGTCCCATCAATGGCACCTATGATGTTGGGGATATGTCCCATGGCATAGAAGTCACCTTTCACTGTAGGCAAGTCCTCCACCTGAGGGAAAATGATATAGCTCTGCATGTGTTTCAGAAGGGCAGGCAACACTCTGGGCAACACGTTGGAAAACATAGGCTGGGACATCCCTGATGCCATGGCCACTGTTGTTTGAAATGACCCACTTGCAAGGAAATGGAGCACTGATAGTACCTGCACTTGAGGGGGGATTCCTGTGGGATGGCGGATTGCGGACATCAAGTCAGGCTCCAACTGGGTACACAGTTCCTGGATTGTGGCACGGTCAAACCTGTAGGTGATGATCAAACTTCTTTCCTCCATTGTCGACAGGTCCACCAGTGGTCGGTACACCAGAGGATGCCGCCGTCTCCTCACATGTCCCAGCGGACAGTGCCTATGAAGGACAACAGCAACCACAGTGTCAAACAACTCAGAGGTTTGTACCCACAGTCTACACAGAACACCATGCATACACAAAATGTGGCCTGTATTTGTATTGTGAGACAAGGCCTAGGTATGTGTGACGCAGTTGGTAATTAGGCCATGTGGCCCCTGAAATGGCGGCTGTCTGACCTCTTAACTGGGACAATGGGATGTGAGGTAACAGCGCTGGCGTTGTACACCGTTGCGGTAGGCGGTCGAAGACCGCGGCGCAATGCTGCATTGGTTAACATTGGACCCTATGGGTCCCAGGAGCCAATGACGATGTACGCCGACGGTGATGGTACACACTGCCGCGGACGTGACCACCATTTTCTAGCTGTTGAATCACTCAATACCTGATCTTTGACAGGAGAGGACCTACACTGTAAGTGGTGCTGTGACCTCGGTCTGGAAGAGACAATGGCTCGTGCGTCTGGGGAAAGGGCCCCTGCCTTCACTGCTAAGGAGTTGGAGAAGCTCGACGACGGGGTCCTCCCCCAGTACACGCTACTCTACGGTCCTCCAGACCAACAGGTAAGTACACAGGGAGCATGTTGTATGGGCTATGCCTGTGTGGAGAGGGCTGGTTGTAAGAAGGAAGGGGGCACAGTTGTGTGTGCATGAAGGACTGTAAATGCATGTGCCACATGGCAAGGGTAGGGATGTGGGCCACTCACTTTGACGGTGCAGTTGGTAATGACTTCTCTACTTCCCCTGTACATGGCATGTAGGTCAGCGCCCACCAGAAGAAGGATATTTGGCGTGCCATCGCCAAGGACGTCCGGAGCCTGGGGGTCCACCACAGACGGAGCACCCACTGCCGGAAAAGATGGGAGGACATTCGCCGCTGGAGCAAGAAGACGGCGGAGGCTCAGCTGTGGATGGCCTCCCAACGTGGGAGGGGTGCCCGTCGAACCATGACCCCCCTGATGTTCCAGATCCTGGCGGTGGCCTACCCTGAGTTGGATGGGCGCTTGAGGGCATCACAGCAGACACAAGGGGGTGAGTACACTATCATTCAGCGGACTTTGCACGCAGTGAAGGTGTCTGGGTGGGGGAGGAAGGCTGTGGGTTTCCCTAGGCCAGGGCGAGTTCCGTAGGCTAGGCCCCTCAGTAAGGCAGGCCATGTGGCACCCCACCCCACCTCTGTAGAGTGCCAAGTACAGGTATTCATGCCCCTGTGTCATCTATGTGTGCAGATGTCGTCCATAGCCTTGTAGGCCATTTCCCAGGAATTGCATCTGTAGAGCCCAACAGCGCGACGTAGTGCAGGGGGCTGCTGTGTCTGTATTGTCCGCCAACGGTAGTGGTAAGCCATGCACTCAACCTGTCTTTCTTCTGTCCCTCACCCCCTTTTTGTGGTCTCCCTGTTCTTGTGTGCATTAGCATCATCAGGCAGAGGTACAGTGGTACCGGAGCACGAGGGAGCTGCATCCCACATGGCCACGGAGGGCCACTCTACAGACTCAGAATACACCAGTGGGACGGAGGGTGAGGGGAGCACCACGGCGGTCACAGGATCTGCAACCAGCGACACGGACTCATCCTCCGATGGGAGCTCTTTTGTGGTGGCGGCAACATCTGTGCCCCCCACTTCTACAGGTACAGCCGCCACCCCCCCTACCAGCACCGCCCTCCCAGCAGCCCCTCGGCATTCGCCCCGTGCCCGCTCACCCAGGAGGGTGGGCATCACATTCGTCCCAGGCACCTCAGCCCCTGCCACCTCTGCTGCCCTCAGTGAGGAGGCCATTGACCTCCTCAGGTCCCTCACTGTTGGGCAGTCTACCATTTTGAATGCCATCCAGGGTGTAGAAAGGGAGTTGCAACACACAAATGCATTCCTGGAGGGCGTTCATTCTGGTCAGGCTGCCCTTCATCAAACCCTTCAAACTCTGGCCTCAGCACTGATGGCAGCCATTGTCCCTGTGTCTAGCCACCCCCCTCCAACTTCCTCCACCCAGACCCAATCCCCTGTACCTCAGCCTATCCCAAGCACACCATCAGACCAGCCTGCACACACCTCACCACACAAGGGAAGCTCAGGCAAACATAAGCACCACACATCCCACAGGCACTCACACAAGCATCACACACATACAGACACACCAACATCCACTGCACTGTGTCCCCCTCCTCCTCATCTCCCTCCTTCCTCCCAGTCTCGTCTACACTCACACCTGCATGCACTACCACTACAGCCACCACGTCCCGCACCAGCACACCCACCACCACACCCCGCTCCCGTGCACTCACCACCCCCACTACCATTTCCACGTCCCCTGTGTCCTCTCCCAGTGTGTCTGTGATGCCCCCGCCCAAGATACACAAACGCAGGCACACACCCACCCAATAGCCATCCACCTCACAACAGCCTCCAGCCCATGCACCTGCACCCAAATCCACAAAGGTTACACCTCCTACAACCACCACCTCTTCCTCCACTCCCAAACCCCCTCCAGCTACCCGTCCCAGTGTCTCCAAAAAAACTTTTCCTGTCCAGCTTTAACCTATCCCCCCGTCCAACTCATAGGTCCCGTACTAGCACCTCAGCCAAAAAATCTCCAGGACCAGTGGTGCCTGTTGTTACAGGTATGTGGAGTGCACCGGCCACCAGGCCAGCCAGTGTGGCACGGAGCCACAGCACAGCCAGTCCCCCCCCTGTGAAGCACCAGAAGTTGGACAGTGCCCGGTGGGAGAGCGGGAAGGCTCCAGCCAGCAAAGCTGCTCACAGGGGTCCCAGGGGGAGTGTCGACTCAGCTGTGACTTCTCCCAAGGTGGGGAAGGGGCAGAAGAAATCTCCAAAGTCTGGGAGGAGCAGCACGGCGGAGAAGACCACCATCATCCCCGCTGGCCAGGAGGCCTCCGCCAGCCCCATCGTCACTGCCCAGGAGGCCACCACCAGCCCCATCGTCACTGCCCAGGAGGCCACCGCCAGCCTCATCGTCACTCGCCAGGAGGCCACCGCCAGATTCACTGCCCAGGAGGCCACCGCCAGCCCCATCATCACTGCCCAGGAGGCCTCCGCCAGCCCCATCGTCACTGCCCAGGAGGCCACCGCCAGCCTCATCGTCAATGACCAGGAGGCCACCGCCAGAGTCACTGCCCAGGAGGCCACCGCCAGCCCCATCGTCACTGCCCAGGAGGCCTCCGCCAGCCCCATCATCACTGCCCAGGAGGCCACCGCCAGCCCCATCTTCACTGCCAAGGAGGCCACCGCCAGCCCCATAGTCACTGCCCAGGAGGCCAATGCCAGCCTCATCGTCACTGCCCAGGAGGCCACCGCCAGAGTCACTGCCCAGGAGGCCACTGCCAGAGTCACTGCCCAGGAGGCCACCGCCAGAGTCACTGCCCAGGAGGCCACTGCCAGCCACAGCCCAGCTGGCCAGGAGGGCCCTGCAAGCCACAGCCCAGCTGACCCATGAAGGACCGCCAGCCACAGCCCTGCTGGGCAATGAAGGACCGCCTTAGCAAGGACCTCTGAACAAGGCAAAGACCGCCATGGAAAGCACCGCTGAACAGGTCTGACACTGGCAACTCAAGCACCGCTGAACAGGCCAAGGACCGCTGAACAGGGCAAAGACCGCCATGGAACGCACCAGTAACCCATTTGCGGCAGAGCCAGTGACGCAACTGGGACCGTCACAGGGTGTGTGCTGCACTCTGGGCACCAGTCCCCCTCCAGAACCAGTGGAGAACAGCATCCACTCCGTCTGTCCTTGACAGGATGAAGCACTCTGGGCACCAGTCCCCCTCCAGAACCAGTGGAGAACAGCATCCACTCCGTCTGTCCTGCACAGGATGAAGCACTCTGGGCACCAGTCCCCCTCCAGAACCAGTGGAGAACAGCATCCACTCCGTCTATCCTGCACAGGATGAATCACTCTGGGCACCAGTCCCCCTCCAGAACCAGTGGAGAACAGCATCCACTCCGTCTGTCCTGCACAGGATGAAGCACTCTGGGCACCAGTCCCCCTCCAGAACCAGTGGAGACCTGCATCCACTTGAGAGACTGTGGCTTTGCACTCCCCAGGATTAAACAGTGGGCAACCCACCCACTGTAGAGACTTGTGAGACTGTGGCTTTGCACTCCCCAGGATTGAACAGTGGGCAACCCACTGTAGAGACTTGAGAGACTGTGGCTTTGCACTCCCCAGGATTGAACAGTGGGCAACCCACCCACTGTAGAGACTTGAGAGACTGTGGCTTTGCACTCTCTAGGATTGAACAGTGTGCAACCCACCCACTGTAGAGACTTGTGAGACTGTGGCTTTGCACTCCCCAGGATTGAACAGTGGGCAACCCACCCTCTGTAGAGAGTTGAGAGACTGTGGCTTTGCACTCCCCAGGATTGAACAGTGGGCAACCCACCCACTGTAGAAACTTGTGAGACTGTGGCTTTGCACTCCCCAGGATTGAACAGTGGGCAACCCACCCACTGTAGAGACTTGAGAGACTGTGGCTTTGCACTTCCCAGGATTGAACAGTGTGCAAGCCACCCACTGTAGAGACTTGAGAGACTGTGGCTTTGCACTCCCCAGGATACATCAATGGGCAGGGAGCTCCCTCGTGGATCTGGCGTGGTGCACTCATCCGGCTGAGGTGCCCACCCCTTCCCTTCCCCCTGAGGTCCCTGTTGTATTTCGATCTGATGCCCCTGCAGGTTTCTCTCCATTTGGATCGGGTATCTTGTGTGGGCCTCGCCCATGCATTTTGGGCCCAGTGGTCCACGGACTATGAATGGTGCAATACCTGCACTACTAATCGTGGTGTATATTTTGTTTATTGTGTATATATATATATATATATATATATATATATGTATATATTTGCTTACTGTATATTGATATATTACAATGGTTCCACTCATTTCCTTTTGTCTTTGCATTCTTCAGGGGGGGTTGGGGGGTGTTACTGTAATGTATAGATATGCATTGGTGTGTGTGTTGTAGTGGGTGAGGGTCGGGGCGGGGTTTGGGGTGTTGAGTGTGTGTGTCCCTGTATTTTGGCCTCCCCCTCCCCTATGTCGTAGGTGCAGTACTCACCGTGGTCTTCGCCGCCGGCGTTGATGATCCTCGTAGAGGAGCAGGAAGACTAGCACTGGCAAAATATGGAGTTCCGGCTCCATGGTGCCCTCCTTCCTCGTGGAGTGTGTAGAGGTGAGCGTTTTCCCTTTGAAATGGCTATTTCTGCTGTGTTTTTATCCGCGTTGAATCTGCCCCGGAAAAGGTGGCGGATTGGTAGGTTGTGATACTGTGAGCGGTACATTGTCTTCCGCCGGTCTGTTGGCGGTGACCGCCGCGCTGTTTGTTTATACCGCTGTGGCGGTCGGAGTGTTAAAGTGGCCTTTCTTTGTTGCCGGTTTCCGCCACGGTCATAATTGCAAATTTGTTACCGCCGGCCTGTTGGCGGTCTTACCGCCACTTTAACACCGTCCGCCAGGGTTGTAATGACCACCACTGTGTATTACTTAGCACCAGTGCATGCACCCTTTCATGATGCTGCACGGATGCCTGATTTATAAGCAGGATTGTTTTTGTGTAGGTAGGGGTACCTTCCTGCACAAAAACAATCCTTAAAGAAGTGTCCTTTTTTATATGTGAAGCGGAATGCATTAGAAATAACAACAGGTAGTAACAAGAAGAAATAAAGATATTTCCCCTCTCCATGCCTGGGACGTTCACCTTTTTGGACACAATCCCAGTTTTTTTTTTTACCTTAGTAACTATGGGATTGTGTAAACATCCATGGATAAATGCATGGGAATGCACACACTCCTCCTATAAAACACCTCCTGATGCAAAGTAACAAGGCAGTGGGATTTGGTCCAGCAATAATCCACGAGCATACCCTAATGTCATGTAGGAGGGATGTATTATTTATCAGGAATTCTTCTGAACTCTGGCATACCAAATGTTTGACGTGTTCTGGTCTTGCCATCATGTATGATAACCTTCAATCATGTGGTATGTGATCTCTCTCTTTGCTTCATGGTCATTGTTAACTTCATCTTTAAGTTATCAACTTTATTTGAAAATCATGTGACAGGTTCTCTGTAGAACCTTAATAGACTAGAGCTGGCTGTTTGGGAATAGCATCTGTTCCTGATACTATTTGGTATGTTCTATTATGCATATCTGTAGGCCAGACTGTCACCTGCAAGGGTATCCTGTCACTGAGCAGGTGTTTGCGCCTAGCCCTACCTATGATAGATTGCCTAATTAAAAAGCCAGGTCTTTAGCTTTTTGTGGAATTCAAGAAGAGAGGAGAATGCTCTGATGTGGAGTTGGATTCCATTCCCTGCGTTGGGAGACGGCCTTTCCTCCTGATCTGGTTCTTTTGTAGTCATGGGATGTGCTGGGGTAGAGATTCCTGTGGAGCGTAGGTGTCTAGGAGGTTGGTAGAAGATGTGACTGTTTAGGCAGGTGGAGCCTAAATTGTGTAGTGCTTTGAATGTGTTTGTGAGGAGTTTGCAATTAGGGTGTTCATTTTAATATACATGTAAATTTTCTCAGGTTTTGATTCTACACCCCAGTTTGTCAGCTCATGCTTTCTGGACTGGATTGTGGTGGGCCACATTTGAGACTTCTAGCAGAAGTCTAGCAAGTAGTAATATTTTTTCCATTTTTTGATCTGAAATTAACCTACTGCTTACAGGATCGTTTGGATTTAATTGACTCAATGCCTTAAAAAAGTATAGGAGTTTCAGGATGTTCTGTCTATTTAAGATACCATGATTACCTTCTGAATGATAAGTAGGCAAACATCATTTGGGTCAATAGTGCTTCATATTTTCAGTTACTATGTTCAGAGGGACTTGAAAATACTTGCTTAAAAAAGGTCTACAATTCCACTTTTAAAAAAGCCGGGAAGAGAAAAGAGATTGTCCCAGATCACAGTGGAAGAGAAAGTGGCTGATAGCACATATACAGAGAAGGCAATTTTGACTTTGATCTGGAATGTGGAAGGGCTTAGAAGTAGGAGCAGCAATTTATGTTTGCTAAAGACTTTTCTATTCTTTGCTTGCAGGATATCTGGGTCACCTACAATCTTTTCACAAACAATTATATCACCTACCATACTCCTGCTCAACCCATTATTAGTGGTTGCGCCATGGGGTGACTCTGCACTTTCATTTGTGTAAATTTGAGGGAGAGGTATTTTTGTAAGTACCTGACTCTCCCTATTACCAATTGATTGGGTTTAGATCTTGTTACAACCACAGAGTACCGCTAAATAATTATAATACTTTAGTTAATCGAGAAAGGTATTAGGTCATAGAGAAATTTGTTGCCTCGCATGTTATTGGGCAGTAACTTTAAGGTCCATTTGTAAACACTGTCAGCCAAATCATTCTGTGGATATTTAGATTCTAAGAAAGGGGGCAAATACACCTTTTTCCAATGAGCATGGTGAAGAATTAAATAAGTGCTTCATGAGTACTAACTTGGTCTTCCCAGCGAGGTGGTTGAACCCCCTGTGGAATTTATGTCTACTTTCATCGGCCGGGGAGAAGGGACAACTATTGATCACATCCTGATATCCAAGAGTATAACAGCTTTGGTGCTGAACTGGAAAACATATGCTATTGGCTTGAGTAACCACCTGCTACTTACTTTAAGGTTAGACACAGGCTAAACCATTGGGGGCCTCTGTATGGTGCGCTGTCTAAAGCAATGATACTCAAATTATAGTTTTAAAAATTAATGTCGAAACATTCATGCTTCCACACACGCTGAAAGCAATGCCAATAGTGAAGTAAGAGGCACGTCACTTGCCACATAAACCTTCTTGGTGGTCTGGATTGTTAATATACATGGACAACATTACAGTTTATTAAATCAAACAAAGAAGGGTTTGTACAGCACATGTCCTGAACTCATGTATTTCCAGGTATTTTTTATATGACATATTGAACAACAGGAGGCAAAGTGAAATTGGACAATTGTCTAGAATAACACAATTTGGTCAAGTGGGGAAGCCAGAATTGATCCGAGGTTTTCTCATTTCACATTGTGCAATTCTATTTCATTTCAACTCAATAATCAAGTGACTTCCCTTTTACACTTGAATCTCCCAAGCTAGTGATAGCGTCCACCTCAACCCCTCCCCTCACAAAGCCCGACTCCCATCATGCTGGCACCAGTGCAACCCTCGGGCACACCACTGACCCCACTTTACGGCCCCTAGAAAGATGTTTGTGAGGAACCCATGGTCTAAAAGATAATGAGATATGCAGGTCTAATGGCCCTATAGTCAAATGGTCCAAGGTTAACACAAAGGACGTCCTTAGATATGTATTAAGGGTCAATTGGAAACTATGGCTGAATTGTTTACATGAGAATGTCAACCCTAAATGCATCAATGATGACTTTGTCATAATTTCTAATGAAATCAAGACGGTTCATAGATGGGCCTTTTAAGGCCACCCCTAACCCCCAAAAAAACCATTGGACAGCTTGACAGCTTTGTTCTATTGCTAACAGGAACTTGAAAACCACCCTAAAAGTGAACCCCAGGGATAGTAAACCTAATGGGGCTTTTGGGCACATTTATAAGGAGAAGCTCTGGCATTGTAAAGAAGAGATCAAGATGGTTGTCTGGATGTCCTTACAGGAGGCTTCTCAATTAAGGGACAATGTGCTATTTTGGAAGATCAATAAGAAAGTCCTTTTTTAAGGTTGTGACACACCAGTGATTGCAACTGATGTGATTTAAGTCAGCCAGGGGGATACATTGGGCTGGTTAAGGACATTTTTGATCCTGTAACCCCTGCTCCAGATAATATAATTTGCAGGGGTCAACTTGTATTCACATTGGAGGAGATGTGGTTAGCAATCAGAACCATCAGTATTAAAAGGGTTCCTGAACACATTGAGATCCCCAGTCACATCTTCAATGAGAATCTTAAGGTTATGGGTAGGGGTGGGCAGTCAACTGTGCTCCTCCAGTGGAGTTCACCGATTTTTGCCACTCAGCAAAAACTCAGCCCAGCGTGCTTTCTAATTTTAATTGTTAGGCTAATAAATATGTTGTGAATTTTGTATAAGCATGCCTTGATCCAACACTGACCAATCAGACGCTTTATTTACTTTAAGACATTTGCTACCTTTGACCAATAGCAGAAAAGTTGGGACATGGCTAATCAACCAGTGAGCGGATTGAAATTAGCCTGCAGTTGACCCTGGGGTATTCAAATGGGTAGCAGCGGCAATTGCTGCTTACTTTTGAGTTTGGTTAGTCTTGTAAACCATAAGGTGAAGAAGACTGAGGCATGAGAGAGTGGGGAGGGTGAGTGAATACTACTGTGAGTGAGGGTGAGGTGCCCATTGGTATTGGGGATAGTTGTTGGAATGTGGTGATGGTCATGACATGACCGCCCCATCAGCCCTCCATTAGACACTGCGGAAGCCATCCATCTCACCATCTCAGACACCTCTACCATGTGCTGCTCTCGTAGCCAGTTACCGCACATCAACGGCCTTTGATTTCCATGGATGGTGCACACTGATGTGTTGTGGGGGCATGAGAACAAATGAGGCTCCTTTGAGACAACCACGCTGGGGCAGCTTGTCCGTGTGTTCCTGAGGTAACACCTATTCCACCCTGTTAATGGAACCATAGATGGGAGGCAGCAAAGGCAAGCATGGCTTGAACTGGCTCTGTGAAACAGTCATCCAAAGTTAAATATTAGGTGCCGTTTACCAAATTGTGACTTGTGGTAGCATCTGCATGTCTCATCTCACAGCCTCACAACCTTGGGGGGGGGAATGTAGTTGTTGTTTATTTTATTTATAACACCACGCACAGGAGAGTGCTCCCGTGAATGCACCTTTGAATCTCCATTCAGTGAGATCCACTGTCCTCTTAAAAGCAGTGTTCTGGCACAATTTCTTTTTATAATTTATCTAAATGGGCTGGAGTGAGCACTCTTGTCTGAATGTAAAGATCTTCCACAGATCACCGAGTGCCTCTTCCTAGTCTTCTTGTATGCAGAAGACATGTCTTGATTTCCCAGACTCCTGTGGCCCTTCAGCAGACCCTAGATGGCTTTTGTGATTTTAAGACTTACTGGTCAACTCCCCCAAATCCTATATTATGCATATGGATCCACCTAGGGGAATGTGTCAATCTTTTTATTTAAATAGCCATGCATTTAGTCTAGTTCCCTCATTCATGTATGTAGGTGCCAAATTTGATGCAAAAGGCTTCTGTGAAGAAGCTGGACACTTGCAGATCGGAATATCTCTGGATGGAGTTGTAAGCTTTGCTAAAATGGCATGGGCAAAAACCTATTAAAGCTAAGCTAAAAATGCCTAAAGTTAAATGTGTTAGTATGGTCACCTGTAGGGTGAGTGTGTGAGGCTACACTAAGCTCACCTCTATCCCAATAACCAAGAATAAGTTTGTGAACAGAATGCTTGCTATCCCCTAAATTGATTTCTTCATGTCTATCTCATTGTGAGGTTAACTTGAGTTTTATTGAAGACACGATTTACTCAAGTTTATTTTTGTTGTGTCATAGGTTTGGAACGCGGATGAAGCAACCTGAAAGATAGATATAATTTTAGATTCTCGCTCATTTGACAACACCTGCAATATTCTATGATTGAGGAAGGTGAAAATGATATGTGAATGGAATGGAATACCCAATTTTTTGGAGATCATTGAAATCTTCATAGGATTAGCAGAGAGACCCTCAGAAATGTGGCAATGAGATACTATGAGGATGTTAGGTTAAGGGATGAATATAAGAAATCAAGAAGCACCAGTTATCTCAAAAGGGAATCCACCTCAGTCTTACAACCTTACTTAGTGTGGGTTGTGAACAAACAAGAAAGGTTGTAATTGACTTTTTTTATATTGAACTTGAAACATGGTTTTATTTCCCACACACAATAAAAGCCTGGTCACAAACTCATGCCCATTGTCATGTGATGCATTCTCTTCAAAAAGCACTATGTACTTTACCATTTGCTCTAATATTTGTCATTAGTTGACAAGAAGGTATCTTAAACCTACCTTGTTAAAATATAATCCTAGAAATTGTAATCTAGCACCTGAATACATTTGTAACACAGTTATCACATATGTTAAAGCCGCTTTAAATCTTCGCGAGGGTATGAGTGATTTCACTGATTTATGAAGGAACAGAATGGCTGGGTGCACCCAGTCCTGGGAATGACGCTGTAATTGTGTTATAAATGGCTTTATTTATTTAATTTATATTTATTTTATTTTTTCCTACTCAATGTTACTCTAGTTTTTATTTTAATTAATGTTACTTAATTTTTCATTTGATGACAAGAAGGTACCCTAAACCTAATTTGTTAAAATATAATCCTAAACATTGTAAGCCAGCACTTGCCTTCCGATAGGGACTGGAACCTGAAGAAATTTGCAAAAGTTATCACATATGTTAAAGCTGCTTTAAATCTTCACAAGAGTATGAGTATTTTCATTGATTTATGAAGGAACGGTATGGCCGGTGCACCCAGTCATGGAAATGTTGCTGTAATTGTATTAAAATGAATTTATTTATTTAATTTATATGTATTTCATTTTTTCCTACTTAATTGTGTATGTATGCCTTAATAGCATCTTCAAAGATTACAGACTAAAGTTTATTGAACTGAATTGAGAAGGTCAAAAAACTAAGCCGATAACCTGGTGAATGAAATGAAAAGTAGAAGTGGTAACATATCACTTTAAAAATTGATAGTCATCAAATCATCACACATAGTGGATTGTTTTCTTAAGCAAGCGTGACATTAATGAGTTGAAATAAAATATGCCCCTAGATTCATAGCTGACAAGGATGGCCTATGTGCACAGTACTGAAGTAACAGAGAACAGTCTCAAAAAAGAGTTCATGGTATTTCAATCATATCAAAGAACTGAAAGTAGGGCTATTGACATGGCTTAAATTGGACCAGCGGTTGCATGCTAGACTTGGGATCATTGGCATGGTCTCCCCTAACATTTTGCCTCTACTTCCCAGGTTGCTTCTGTGTGCTGCACTCTGTTTTTGCTGTTTTGTTTGCTCTTGGCACTTTACCACTGCTGACCAGTGCTAAAGTGTAAGTGTTTCCTGTATAAATTGTATGTGTACATTGGCTTACCCATGATTGGCATATTTGATTTGCTAGTAAGTCCCAAGTCAGGTGCATTAGAGGTGCTCAGGGCCTAAATCAAATGCTACTAGTAGCCTACAGCACTGGTTGTGCCATCCATGAGTAGCCCTGCAAAAGTGGCTCAGATCTGCCACTGCAATGTCTGTGTGTGCAGTTTTTAACTGCCAGTTCGACTTAGCAATTGTACCCCCTCTTGCCAGTCCTAAACATTCCCTTTTTATACATGTAAGGCACCCCATGGTAAGCCCTAGGTAGCCCCATGGGCAGGGTGAAGTATATGTAAATAATAGGACATGTATTTATGTGTTTTACCTGTCCTGACAGTGAAATACTGCCAAATTAGGTTTTTACTGTTGCAAGGACTATCTCTTTCATAGGTTAACATGGGGGCAGACTTTAAATATTATTAAAGCGCAGATAGACATGTGGAGTTTTGGGTCTCTGAACACACAATTAAAAAATATATATTTTAGTAAAGTTTGTTTTTGGATAGTGTGTTTGAAAATGCAACTTTTAGAAAGTAGGCATTTTCATGCTTAAACCATTCTCTGACTCTGCCTGTTTATGGGTTCCCTACCTGGGCCATTTTGACAGTTGGGTTGTTTGCACCTATCCTCTAGACAGTGACACAAAGGGAGCTGGGGTGTAGCCTGCATATCCCGATGCGCCATCTGGGCTGAGGTGGGGAGTGGGCACTTTCACCTGAAAGGGCTGTGACTGCCCTAACACAATGCAGTCTCCAAACACCCTGGTGTGTGTCTGGGGCCTGGCCTGGGCAAAGCAGGATCCTGAAAACAACAGAGACTTCTCTTTGAAGTAGGCCTACTTCAAAGGCAGAAAGGGGTATAAGGAGAGCATCCAAAACCCCTGATAATCAGATTACTTCTGGAACCAAGAGGAACCACTGTCCGGGAGAAGACTTGGAGAAGCTGGAGGAGGAGTACTGCCCCTTTGCCTGTGACTGTGCTTTGCTGGGTTGGGTTGGCCTGCAGTAGCTGTTTCTGTCTGAGAGAGGACAAAGACTGACTTTTGTGTTATTGCCCGGTGGTGGAGAATCTCCATGGGATTGAACTGAGCTTGCCTCTTGTTGTTGAAGTTTCAGGGACAACAAAGACTTCTCTCTGCTAGCATTTCTGCTGAGAGTCCTGCCTGCCACGTGGTGCCCTTACCTATCTCTGGGCCCTTGAAAGGTGAAGCTGGTGGAAAAGGACAGATATTCATGCAAAGACCGTCATGCGGGAAAACTTTCAATGCACCACCTGCCTCGCGGCTGATAAACGACAAGCCGCCAGCCTCCCAGCTAAAATCAACTCTCCATCTGCATTGCAGCTGGGAGATCGATGCAACGCGGCTGGAGAAACAACAAGTAACCCCTGCAGCGGCTGCTGTTAATGACGCAAGGCTCCACGCAGCGCGGTTTCTTGACACCAGGCCACAGGATTTCAACACAACATCGATGGGTGTGGAAAAATCCACGCAAAGCCTGGCCGGACCAGAGGTGCCCGTCCGGGATCAATGCATCACTCTCTTATGGGAGAGAAGAAATGACCCACATCGACCCGACTGTAGGAGGAACAACCCACTTTCTTACTTGCGGGTGAGAAATCAACACATTGGTGGCCTTTTTCAACATACATTCGCACTTGCGGCTTTATTTTGTCCCTATCCAGGTACTTTGGTGAAATAACAGCGTTCTCACTGTTTTCTAAGGATTAGGACTCTTCTTTTTTTATTTATTCATAACATGACTTGTGTATGTCGGATTTTTGTTGTTTTGGTTTTGTTTTACTAAGATAAATATTACCTTTTTTTCTAAACCTGTGTTGTGCCATTTTGTAGTGTTTTCACTGAGTTACTGTGTGTTGGTATAAATACTTTACACCTTGCTTCTGAAGTTAAGCCTGCCTGCTCGTGCCAAGCTAACAAAGGGGTGTGGAGGGGTTAACTAAGGGCGATTCTCCTCTACCCTGACTAGAGTGAGGGTCCTTGCTGGGACGGGGGTAATCTGACTGCCAACCAAAGACCCCATTTCTAACATTCCACTAATTGGACTTTCATCCAGAGCAAGAGAGGGGAAAACACAAAGATGAAATGTAGGCAAATACATATTTTTGCATAATTTCCCCCATTTTTTGTACTGATGCTGATGGATTTTGTAGTCTGTGCACTGAGACCCTGGTAAGCAAGCCCCAGCGCATGTGCACTGACCGCTAAAACATATACAAACTGGTTATACTCCTAATTGGTATATTTAACTTACTTTTAAGTCCCTTGCATTTTAAACAAAGTGTACCCACGGCTTGTAAGCTAAATGTCTCTAGTGGACTTGAGCACCAATTGTGCCACCCATTAAAGTGACGGTGCAAGCCTACCACTGTAGCATGGTTATGTAAGTTTTAAAATGTAATTCAACCTGTCAAAATATACCCTTTTGGCAGGTCAAAACCTTTCTTTCTAATTATTAATAGGAAGTTCCTATGGAGCCTTGTCAGCCCTTATAAAGGGTGCAATGTATTTGAAAGAGGGACATATAGAAATGTGATGCTGTACGTATCTGAGTGAAAAGCTCCAAAAGCTATTTCACTGTATCAAGGCTGGCTGTTCCACAGAGAAGCCCTGTATTATATTATTACATTTAATGATGCTAATTTTCGTTAGGACACAGCTAGAAGTATAATCCAAACACTCTTTTTAATAGGTATTTCAAAGCCAATTTGATGACAAAATTAAACCTGTGAAAACTATAAAGGATGAGTATTAGAAATGGAGTCTTTGGTTGGCAGTCAGGTAACCCCCTGCCAAGCAAGGACCCTCTCTCTGGTCAGAGTATGTCACACACAATCCAAATCATCCTGTGCCTACCCTGTGCAGTCAGGCTTAACTGTGAAGTCAGGCTTAACTTAGAAGGCAATGTGTAAAGTATTTGTGTAATAAATTATGCAATAACACTGCATAATACCACAAAAATACACCACACAGTGTTTAGAAAAATACAGAATATTTATCCGATTAAATGCAGGTCAAAACAATCAAGATTTGATAAGTACACATTGAGATATCACTTTAGAAAATTATAAAAAAGAGTCTTTAAAAAGCAACAAGTGTTTGCGTGGAAAACGGCGAGGTGTGTGTCGGTTTCTCTGGGCGCACACAGATGATGCGTCAATAATTTTCCATGCAGGGAAGGCTGTGCGTCAATTTCCCGCACGCTGACTTGGATCCTCTTCGGGTTGCAGGGCATTTAGACGCCCCGGGAATGATGCAGAGAAATCCTGGGCATGCAGGATGAAGTTACAGGAGCTGCGTCGATCCGATGGGCGATGCGGGGACATTTCTGTCGCACGGCAGGCGCTGCGTTGATTCTTCTCAGGAAGTTGGGCTCCGTCGCTCCAGCTCAGCTATGCATCAATTTAATGGCCAGTGCGTCGAAGTTCCTGTCGCAACGTTGGCAGTGCGTCGATCTCCAATCGGGGAGCCGGACTGCGCTGTTCCGGTTCAGAGTGCAGTGATTTTCTCACTGCGATGCAGGCTGTGCATCGTTTCGGACAGGCTGTGCGTCTCATTTTCGCCGCACAAGAAGTTCTTTGCAGGATGAAGTATTTTTGGCCCTGACACTTCAAGGAACAGGAGGCAAGCTTTATCCAAGCCCTTGGAGAGCACTTCTCAGCTCAGCAGAGCCAGGCAGCAGGGCAACAGCAAGGCAGCAGTCATTTACAGCAAAGCAATCATGTGAGACCTTTGGGCAGCCAGGCAGCTTCTCTTGGCAGGTTGCAGATTCTGGTGCAGAGTTTCTTTCCCAGGAAGTTGAGTGTGTAGGGTCAGAGTCCCTGTTTCAATATACCCAAATGTGTCTATGAAGTGAGGGAGACTTCAAAGAGTGGCTTAGAAGTGTACATGGTCCTCTTTCAGTTCCATGCTGTCTGCCAGGTTCCCAGTAGGGGGTGGGGCAGTCCGCTGTGTGAGTGCAGGCTACTGTCCTTTGACATTCAAGTGTCAAGCCCTCAACCCTCCCAGCCCAGGAAGACACATTCAGTATGCAGATGTGTGCAGGTGTGACTAAGCATCCTGTGTTTGGGGTTGTCTGAGTGAAATGCACAAGGGAGCTATCAACTAAGCCAGCCAGACATGGATTGTAAGGCACAGAAGGATTTAAATGCAGATAAATGCTCACTTTCTAAAAGTGGCATTTCTTAAACAGTAATATTATATTCCAACTTTACCAGTCAGCAGGATTTTGTATTACCATTCTGGCCATACTAAATATGACCTTGTTACTCCTTTCAGATCAGAATCACCACTCAAACAGTATATGAGGGCAACCCTAATGTTAGCCTATGAAAGGAGCAGGCCACACAGCAGTGTAAAACAAGTTTAGGAGTTTTACACTACCAGGACATATAAACTACACAGGTACATGTCCTGCCTTTCACCTACATGGCACCCTGCCCTATGGGTTACCTAGAGCCTACCTTAGGGGTGACTTATAAGTAGAAAAAGGGGAGCGTAAGACTTGGCATGTACTTTTAAATGCCAAGTCGAAGTGGCAATGAAACTGTACACACCGGCCTTGCAATGGCAGGCCTGAGACATGGTTAGGGGGTTACTTATGTGGGTGGCACAACCAGTGCTACAGCCCACTAGTAGAATTTAATTTACAGGCCCTGGGCACATGTAGTGTACTTGACTAGGGACTTACAAGTAAATCAAATAAGCCAATTGGGGGTGAGCCAATGTCACCATGTTTTAAGGAGAGAGCATATGCACTTTAGCACTGATTAGCAGTGGTAAAGGGTGTAGAGTCCTGAAGCAAGCAAAAATGAGGTCGGAAAAACAGAAGGAGGAAGGCAAAAGGTTTGGGGGTGACCCTGCAGAAAGGCCATTTCCAACAATGAGGTACTTTTAGAGTGATAGCTTTTCTCTGCCTATATCCTCTGGAGGCCCATTTGCATGAATTCCTACTGTACCTGGCAGCTGGCTAGCCCCTAATGAGGTGTGAAAACTCCTTACAGCAGGACAAAGGCCTTGGGAATAGGAAGGTGATACTGTTCCTCTGGCGGGATGATCTATTTGTCTGTGCCCAGAAGCTTCAATACCTTGAAAGCAGGGACCTTTTTTGTTCCCCCACCTGCATCAAATCTATTTTAGTGGGAGTCTAGGAGAGGGTATCCAGCCTCATGGGTCTCTATTCAGCTGCATCTTACAGCCTTGCCCTGCTGGAGAAATCTGCATTCCTAAAAAGTGACTAAGTGCCAGATTTATAGTTTAGTGGAGAGGGTACTCTGCCGCAAAAGTTATGAAGAACTTTCTCTGTCAAACTCAAGGTCTGCTGGCCTCATTTAGAGTTAGGTAGACCTCTCACAGCCTGATAGAGTAAGGGCCATCAGAGGGTTTGCCATTTGTTTACCCACACTAGAGTGGGCAAACAAATTGCCAGTTTTCACTGCCAGTCACTGACAGGTAGGTAAGGGACAGTGAAAACTATAAAATGACCCCCCACGCCATGGGGAAATAATTTAATGGCGGGGTCAATTTCTTTTTTTTTGTTTTAAATCCCACTTTGAATTTGTTTTTAATAAAAAAAAAAGCATCTGTCAAACTTTCAATGCACAACCGTGAAGGTGGTTCCTGTTAAAGCAACAGATGTCTGCTGGGCAGATGGCCATCTCTAACTTTGGCAGGCAGATACACCCTCTAGTTACTGAAGTACTTTCCTACATGACCCTGACACAGAAAACATCAATCCTCCAATCTCTAAATCAGGCCCTATGTCCGGAAGTAGAAATCTATCTTGCCAGCAAGGGACCTTTCTTATGTATGAATTTTGAATTGCTCCCTTTCTGAGCTTTACCGCCAAACATCAAAAGTTTCACCAGGGCCTTGTCCAATGGTTATCTGTGGAACCATTCTCGGCCACAGCCTATTGATTTACCAAAAGTAAAACCTATGACTGGTTCTAACCATGTTTCTGTATCTGAATTGCGCTCCATCGCAGTCAGGCTTACATCGTGACTAGGCATTGGTCAAGCGCAACCAAATCACTGTGGTTGCTGCTTAATGCGTTTTGGCACTATGTTTATTTTACACTGAATGAAAGAGTCATGGAGTGGCTTCTAAACTAAGCAGCCTCGGCATTGGGCACCCCAATGTTTGTAGCACTGGTCTCATTCTTTGGAGCGAAACTTTGGGCTCCACACTTGTTTTACAAATTAAGCCCTTGTTTTTTGGAATTTTGCGTCTGGGCATCTGTAACTAACATTATTATAAAATGTTTAATTATAGACAAAACATTTTTACTGAATGGGCGTGCATATGCCTTATAGGTGAAACACTCAAATCTTTCGGGCTTGAGTGTGTCTTCTAATAGAATGGAATAAAATTAATATTTGATTAAATAACCAGTGTGTGCTTTGGATCCCATTCATTCTTCATCTCGTTTTCAAATAAAGGTCGCCTCTGCTAATCACAATATTTAGCAAGTTTTAGTGTTCCAACAAGCCGATTGCAATGGCCGGAGAGTCTTTACTGGAGGCTGTTCGCTACAGAACATCCTATTTTCACCATTGTCAGTGTTTCAAGATGTTTAAAATACAATTATCAGGATTACTAGATTTATAACCAGTCCCCCGTCAGAAGTCCAGCATTGCATATTTTAGCAAATATCTTTAAAATCAGACTTTATCATTCAAGACTCTTGCTTGTTCACTCACTGCTCTCTGCCTTTCATTATCAATTTTCTTATTTTCCTTCTCCCTCTTCCATAGGAAATGGAACACTCTGCTCACCTTCGGAGAAATGCTTAGTTTTGCTGCTAGGTATTCAGCAGCATATGTGCAATTTGTAGCAAAAAAGCCACTCTCTATCAAGTTCTCCATAAGTTTTAACACCTCAATGACGACCTGTAAGTAAAGGGAGATGAATTAGAATTTATAAAAGGGTGGCATAGAAAACTCAGAAAACATTTTTGTTGGTTTATGTACAAATTTAAAGATTTCCAGTACTAATATACAAAACCAAGCATAGATAAAACAAAATTACAAATATCATCACTGATTCAGCCTACATCCCTTATTGCACTGTGTGACAGAACAGGTGATATGGGGACGCTGTTTCATCCTCAACTGTGCCACAATAACACTCTGTGGCATATTTTCAAGGAATTGACATAGGGCAGCACAGCAAGTCTTTCTGCTGTGCTGCCCTACTCCAAAACAAAGGGGCAAAAATGTACCAGATTTCTAAGATACAGTGCATTTCTGTTCTTTTCCCCTGCACTGGCGCACAATTTGTTGTCAAGAGCCAACGCAGGAACCCCTGTGCAAAGGTGTCTGCATTGTTGGCAGGATTGTTTTTGTGCAGGAAGGGGCACCTTTGTGCACAAAAACAATCCAGATAGGTTTTAACCTTCTTTCTATCTATGTGTGCTGCAGAATGCAGCACAGAGAAAGTGGAAACAACGATGAGAAATAAAGGTATTTCTCCTTGCAGTGCCTGACCTAGGGAGGTGTACAGTTTTGATGCAGTCCCAGGTTTACAGATTTTTGAAAATCTGGGAATGTGTCAAAACCCATGGGTGTTGCATGAAAACACCCATTGCAATGCCCAAGGACCGGCTCCCTGGTGCAGTGTAAGGCGACCCAGCGTCTTGCACTGCATTGCCTTACACAACATCCACAGGGCCATAAAAAAAGTCACATCAGTGAAGCATCATAAAAAGTGGCTCTCTGTGGCACAAATGGCTTGAAAATATGCCCTTTAGTTCTTGACAATAAAAACTTTAGAATATCATTGTATTCTCACAGCATATTCTCCTATAAGTTACACATTCCACCAATTTCAAACTGTTCTAACTTTTGTAAATCATTGTCTGTCTCTCAAATGTGTTCAATGTTGTTATATGGTGGACATATAGTAACAGAAATGCATCTGTTTCTTCATGGTGGTGGTCAATCTTATTCTTGTGCGTGTTGTCTTGTAGTCATCTCATGTTGATGAGTATGGTTGTGGTTCTTCATAATGCACATATGTCTGAAACTCATCTTTTCATGGCTCAATGTCTGCCAAGCTTGGGTATTATATGTGTGGTGGTTATCAATTTGGTTCACAATTTGTGGGTGTTAACTTTTGAAGTAGAGGCACGCTTAGGGAGATTTCTAATCACCGTTTTCAGGTAATGTTGTTAAAGTGACATTTAGTGTAGCTATTCTTGTTTTCCCATTCCCATGATTCCTTGACCCTGATTTGAATCGATTCCAGTGCATTGGTACTTGGCCCATTTCAGAAATTCTGTTTTCCAAATATAGATCTTAGCTGCGTTTGGAGGTCTTCAGCTCATGGCTATTTGCCTTTTGGTCAACACAAATGCAAATTTAATAAATATACACTTGAGATTTTTCTTCACTGATCTCCTCATCATGTTAGTTTGGCATGCATAAAATGTGCATATGTGTGCCCAGCCTGAGAGTGAATAACCCTCCAGTATTTCTCTATGTTGGAGTCAGCACATGACAAAGAACTGAGTCATCTGCACCACAGTGTGTTTGTGCGTGCTGTTTCACGGCTTATCTACTCTATGTAGGTACTCTGGTGTGTGGTTCTGAGTAGAAATTTGTCTTGTAATAGATTTATGTTAGATATTTTGTAGGGAAGCACTCGTTCTGAAGCTCACTCTGGATCTGTTAACTCTCTTTCAAGTTGAGTGTTCTATTGGCCGGCCATCTCATCCTGTTTCGTACCCAGCTTTACCTGTATGTTCTCGTATAATAAGATGAAATAACTGGTGCTCCTTGTAATCACGAGGGTGGAAAATAGTTCAGAGGCTGGAGTGGTGAAGGTTAGCTGTTGTCACTTCCCCATGGCTGTCAGATCAATCTGACGACTGAGCCGTGTGTCAGAAATTAGCCTAGTGGTTTAAAGTATGTCTGTCCTAGGCTCTGGAATGTAAGGTGGAGCTGTCAAATAGGTCTACCAGTTTTGCAATTTCTACTGCATGGCACGCTGAAGGTTCAGAGGCTCTTGGGAGGTGACTGAATCTGCAGTAACATCACAATTTTAGCTATACTTTGTTCTTTGTGTGTGTTAGGCACCATTTCCAGCAGTACTTTGTTATTTTCTGAAGTGTTCTGTACTGCTGGCATTGACTATTGTACATGTGACTAACATTATTTCTATTAATGATGAATTTCGTGTGGACCCGTTTCATTGGTTTCTTCAGGTTTTGGGATTGCAAACCATCCAAGCACCAAGTCTAATTAGGTAAACAAGTACTACGCCTGCTGGAAATGGCCCTTTCTGCAGGGTCACCCTCAATGTCTTTGCCTACCTCCTCCACTTTTCTGACCTCACTTTTGCTGGTTTTAGAACTCTGTGCCTTTTACCACTGCTAAAGTGCTTGTGCTTCCTCCTCTAAAATGTGGTAACATTGGCTTAACCCCAATTGGTATATTTAATTTACTTGTAAGTCCCTAGTAAAGAGCACTACAGGTGCCCGGAGCCTGTAAATTAAATGCTACTTGTGGGCGTGCAGCACTGATTGTGCCACCCACTTAAGTAGCCCTCCAAGGGGGGCAGAAGCCACCAAGATGCCAGGGATTTTTTATGTACTTTGTTTTTTTATGTGTTGGGGGGTGCCCCCTTTGGCAAGGGTCGCCCACCAAAGGGGGCAAAGCACTGTTGGACAGTTCGGCCCCCTTTGGTGGCAGATCAGCCTATTCTTTTAGGCCCATCTGCCCCCAAGGGGGGCAGAATCCACTTAGCAACAGGGATCTTGTGTGTGTGTGTGTTTTGTGTGGGGGGACCAATATTATTTACACCAGCAACACCATTTCTGTTGTTAAAAAAAAATGTGATGACAGTGTGCATGGAATGGCGCTTAGCTGGCAGTGTGCGTGGAGTGGTGATTGGCTGGTGGTGTCAGTGGAGTGGCGCTTGGCTGGCGATGTATATATTAACCTGCTGTTGACCATTGCAACACACTGCTAACCAAACCCCAGTCCGCACACTCCCATCAGCTTGAGTGATTACTGTGTCAGGCATGTGGGCGCATAAAAGTGATGGGCACTTGAATGGCGCTATCTGTTGATGCGGGTGCTGTAATGTGCTGGGCCCGCAGCTGGCGGCGTGAATGGTCTTATGCATGCCATATATGAAAGGTGTGTGAATGAATTGTAAAGCGGTTGGTGCCTTGTCGCTGCTTTACAGCTCAGGAGCTGTGAGTCATTTGTTCAGTTTTTTGGACTTTCAGTTATTAACAGTGCATTTAATTTTTGTGAAATCTCGTTAATAAAATGTGATCTACTGAACAATCACTCACCCTCGTGCCATATCCAACGAGTATGTGTGGTGAAAATGAAAAAACCTGCTCTGCTGTAATCAGGTGTCACAGCACACCCGTGACATTGCTTGTCTCGGGTGGGATCCCGATGATGAAGCATGCCACCAACTTGGGTGGTGGATGAGGGGACTTTTTAACATAACCTAAGTCCATATTTTTTCACAATTTTAGTGTTTAGAACATCACAGAAGGACGTGGACAAATCAAAATGATCCAATGATCCATTATAAAACTACCTGTGTTTCCAGGGCTGGGAGTGGGGGAATGGGGACCTGTGATTATGGTCCCGGGTGTGGCCTTCATCTAGGGAAACCTACCAAACCCAGACATATTTGAAAATTAGACACCTTGAGGAGGCCAGGGAGGTTTGGCTTGCGTGGATCTCCCAACATTTTCTTACCCAGAATCCTCTGCAAACCTCAAAATATGCTTACAAAAGCATATTTTCCACACTTTTCCTTGTAGGATCACCACACCGCCACAAATTTCCTACCACCCAGCGTTCCCCTCAGTCTCCCATGCAAAATAATACCTCACTTGTGTCGGTCTCCAAAGCAGAGTCAGCCTAAAAATGTATAAAATAAAAAATTGTGCTTATCAACTCGCTGTGCTATTCCCTCAATCTCTACACGTTTTTTTATTTTTTCTGTTGCAGGCACCTGGGCCACCCACACAAGTGAGGTACCATTTTTATTGGGAGACTTCGGGGAATGCTGGGTAGAAAGAAATTTGTGGCTCCTCTCAGATCCCAGAACTTTCTTCACCGAAATGTGAGGAAACGTGTTTTTTTTGTCAAATTTTGAGGTTTGCAAAGAATTATGGGTAACAGAACCTGGCGAGAGCCCCACAAGTCACCTCATTCTAAATTCCCTTGGGTGTCTACCTTTCAAAAACATATAGTTTTGCTAGGTTTCCCTAGGTGACGGCTCAGCTAGAGGCCAAAACCTACAGCTAGGCACTTTGCAAAAAACAGGTCAGTTCTCTTTGGGAAAATTTAATGTGTCCATGTTGTGTTTTGGGGCATTTCCTGTTGAGGGCACTGGCCTCCCCACAAAAGTGAGGTACCATTTTTATCAGGAGACCTGGGGAATCCTGGGTGGAGGGAAATTTGTGGCTCCTCTCAGATTCCACAACTTTCCATCACCGAAATGTGAGTAAAACGTGTTATTTTTGCAAAATTGTGAGGTTTGCACAGGATTCTGGGTAACAGAACCTGGAGAGAGCCCCATAAGTCACCCCATCTTGGATTCCCCCCCGAGGTGTCTAGTTTAAAAAAATGCACAGGTTTGGTAAGTATCCCTAGTTGGCGGCTGACCTAGAGGCTAAAATCCACAGCTAGGCACTTTTCAAAAAGAAGGTTTGTTTTCTTTTGGAACATGTGATGTGTCCATGTTGTGTTTTGGGGCATTTACTGTCTCAGGAACTAGGCCTTCCCACACAAGTGAGGTACCATTATTATTGGGAGACATGAGTGAATGCTAGATGGAAGCAAATTTGTGGCTCCTCCCAGATTCCAGAACTTTCTATCACCGAAATGGAAGGAAAAAGTGTTTTTTGTGCCAAATTTTGAGGTTTGCAAAGGATTATCGGTAACAGAACCTGGCGAGAGCCCCACAAGTCACCCCCATCTGAATGTCCCTGGGTGTCTACCTTTCAAAAACATATAGCTTTAATAGGTTTCCCTTGTTGCTGGCTGGGCTAGTAGCCAAAATCTACAGCCAGGCACTTTGCAAAAAACAGTTGTTTTCTTTGGGAAAATGTGATGTGTCCACGTTGGGTTTTGCAGCATTTTCTGTCACAGGCACTAGGCCTACCCACAGACGTGAGGTACAATTTTTATTGGGAGACATGGGGGAACGCTAGGTAGAAGGAAGGTTGTGGCTTCCCTCAGATTCCAGAACTTTCTATCACCTAAATGCGAGGGAAAAGTGTTTTCTTTGCAAAATCTTTACTTTTGCAAAGGATTCCGGGTAATAGAACCTGGTGAGAGCCCCACAACTCACCCCATCCTGGATTCCCCTGGGTGAGTAGTTTATAATAATGCACAGGTTAGGACTCCCTAGGTGCCTGCTGAGTTAGAGGCTAAAATCCACAGCTAAGCACTTTGCAAAAAACAGGTCTGTTTTCTTTGGGAAAATGTGATGTGTCCATGGTGTGTTTTGCGGTATTTCCTGTCACGGGCACTCAGCCTACCCACACAAGTGAGGTACCATTTTTATCGGGAGACTTGGGGGAATGGTGAGTGGAAGTAAATTTGTGGCTCCTCTCAGATTCCTGAACTTTCTATCACCGAAATGAGTGGAACAGGAGGGTTTTTTGCCAAATTTTGAGGTTTGCAAATGATTCTGGGTAAGAGAACCTGGTGAGAGCCCCACAAAGTCACCCCATTATGGATTTCCCTTTGTGCCTACTTTTAAAAAATGCACAGGTTTGGTAGGTGTCCCTAGGTGTAGACTTAGCTAGAGGCCAAAATCCACAGCTGGCACTTTGTAAAAAACTGATTTCCATGTAAAAATGTGATGTGTCCATGTTGCGATTCCTGTCACAGGCATTAGGCCTACCCACACAAGTGAGGTACCATTTTTATTGGGAGACTTGGGGAAACACAGAATAGAAGAACAAGTGTTATTGTCTATAGCCTTTCTCTAAAAAGATTTCTTCCAAATGTAAGACAGTGTGTCAAAAAGACGTCTATTTGAGAAATGTCCTGTAATTCACATGCCATGTATGTGGACCCCGGAATTCAGAGATGTGCAAATAACCACCGCTTCTCAACACCTTATGTCCTGCCCATTTTGGAAATACAAAGGTTTCCTTTATACCTATTTTTGACTCTTTATATTTCACCAAATGAATTGCTGTACACCCTGTATAAAGTGAAAACTCATTGCAAGGTGCAGCTCATTTATTGATTTACTGGCTCTGTGTACCTAGGGTTCTTGATGAACCTACAAGCCCTATATATCTCCGCAAGCAGAAGCGTCCAACAGACATAACGGTATATTGCTTTTGAAAATCTGGCATTGCAGGAAAAAGTTAGAGTAAACCGTAGAGAAAAATGGCTGTTTTTTTCACATCAATTTCAATATTGTTTTTTATTTCAGCTGTTATTTTCTGTAGGAAAATCTTTTAGGATCTACAGAAATGACCCCTTGCTGAATTTAGAGTTTTGTCTACTATTCAGAAATGTTTAGCTGTCCAGGATCCAGCATTGCTTTCATACCTATTTCCGTCACTAAATTGAAGGAGGCTAAAAGCACAAAAAATAGTAAAAATGGGGTATGTCCCAGTAAAATGCCCAAATTGTGTTGAAAAATGTGGTTTTCTGATTCAAGTATGCTTGTTCCTGAAAGATGCGAAGATGGTGATTTTAGCACCACAAACCCTTTGTTGATGGCATTTTCAGGGAAAAAACCACAAGCCTTCTTCTGCTGCCCCTTTTCCCCTTTTTTTAAAATGAATAGTTTGCTGTATTTTGTCTAATTTCTTTGTCTCCTCTAGGGAAACCCACAAACTATGGATACCTCTAAAATCCCTAGGATGTTTGAAAAAATGAACCAAATTTGGCATAGGTAGCTTAAGTGGACAAAAGTTACAAGGGCATAAGCACAAACTGCCCAAATTAGCCAAAAAAAAGCTTGGCATCTGAGGGGGAAAAGGCCTGGCAGTGAAGTAGTGAAAAAAACAAATAAGTGAACAAACAAAGTAGAGTTCAACAATTATTTGGCAGCTATTAACTAACTTGTTAACATCATACATAGACAGCAGTGTCCTTATAAAACGTCAACAGCACCAATTACTCATCATTAAAACCTGGAATTACATTGTTTTTCTGTTCTTCAAACATCAACTGGAGAAGCTTCGATAAGAAAGCCTTCTTGTTGCCTTCGAAGTCTAAAACAAAAGCAGAAAATTATGATTTGTGGATGAATAATAATAAACTGTGTATGATATGTGGTTTAGGCAAAAAGGTGTTGGACAAACTTTTTTGCCCCAAATTTTGGTGTCAGGTGTAGGACTCCTGGAGGATTAACTGCCAATTTCCGCCCATTAAGCAAACTTCAAACTAATCTGAAGGGTGAAGCACTCTCCTAGTAACACAAAGTCAGTTATATTGCACTACAGGTCCTTTTTTTGGTCTAATACTCCTAGTTAATACCAGTCATCCATATTATGATTTTGTCTCTCTTATTCCATTTTCTTCACAACAAAGTCTTGTAGTTTAATCCAAAGAAGAACAGCTTCAATCTTCATCTCCCAAAGTATTTTATTGCCCATTCTTTTTAATTATTTTTACAATCAAGTGGACTGCATACTGCTCCGTCAATAAGTTTCGAACTTGTACAATAATAACTGATGCTCATCCATTCATTGTTACAAATTCCAGGTGGGTAGAAATAGTAAAAACGTTTTTGGTTTGTTGCCAAAGGAATTTGCATTGGACTCGCTTGACATTCCTCGATTTGTGATTTAGATCTAAGCCAAGGTTATGCAGAAATATGAGGTCTTTGCACTAGTCTTCAATAGTGGACGCTCACCATGGGAGGGCATCAATAAATCCACTATGACTAAGTTATCAAATATATAACAATATGTTAAACCTTCTCAATGGTTCATAACAATAACAATGTGTTAAACTGTGTCAATGGTTTATATTGATAACAATGTGTTAACCACCCTCAATGGCTTCTATTGCTGATTGATTCTTTGCTTTGTAGACTGTACTATTATCTATCAAGGAACATAGAATTATCTTACGTGTCTCGTTTAATTAAGAAAAGTAATTTAGGTACTCTGCATGATTTATGAATTGAACTTGGATGATCATTATTACTCCCTATATTGTACATATTAGACTACATATTTCTTTTATTAACATAGAACTACCGCTTGCATGTCGGTCCCTACTATCCTTTCATCATTTCTTGCCATTATATATTAAGGCTAATAATAATGATGCTGCTAACTAGGATACAGAAGAACACAAATTAGTCATAACACTAAATATTATGCTAGCATTTATCTACCATAGGGTTAATGAATAATGTGTCTCTCTTCCTTTTTACACATTTTATGTTGGCCACAGATAATTAAGCTGGTTATTCTTTCACTCTTTGCCATGACAAATATGACCAGTTCACCTTATTCCATGTCTTGCTGGATATCATGGATAGGATCCTGTTCTATTATACACCGATTAGCCCATTATAAGATGCCCGCCCTTTTTCTCCTGGTTCCTATTGGTCACAACATGCCCACTCAGCATCATGACCTGAGATGCACATGACCTTTGGACTGGAAATAATTATACTATTGCTGGCCACAAAAATCCCTCGCTTGTGACCACTACTAGAAAATCACTTAACAACAGGGAGACCCTTTGGGACTGCAGGGACTTCTTTTCCTGATGACCACACACAAGTAAGGTAAGTGCTGTGTCTCTCCTTTACTCATAACTGGAGCTCACCCATAATCTGAGCCATTCTTTATGCAATGCCTCTTTTTTCCAGCTAGACCACAACATCTGCTGACAAACTGGGATCTTCCCATTAAGCCTCACTAATTTGGCTACAGCAATACAGTTTTGGTAGGCTGCCCCTTGCATGATTTTGAGCTTATTTAGCACTAAAGAGACACACTTGTGCCTATTGAAACGGATTTCACACTGAGACTATTCCATTTTCCCAACACTGCAGTTTCACCTCGATATTGTTGAATTGATTTTTTGATGGGATGCCTTCCCTTAAAAAGGTTTCTGCATGCATGGTTTTCTACGACCAAACATGAATAAAGATATTCATGTTTTCAACAGAGATTGCATGTATGCAGTGTTCCATAGCTTTGCAGTTTATGCTGACACCATCTAAACTTGGGCACTATAATGCATTCTTCCTACAAGTGTAGAAATATATTATTTTGAGTAAGGATATGGTTACAAATTATTTTAAAATTTTCCTCCATTGTTCTCTATTTGCTGTTTTCATCCATTTTGTATTGTGACTAATTATCTGAAATGTTATTTACAATGTACCATATCTTATTTACAATGTATCCCTATATTATGATTTTGTTTCTCCTCCATTTTCTGAATCAAATGTTACTACAATTTTAGTTTTCAATTTAGGCAATTGAACAAATAACCAATATATGACATGAATCTACGACATGTATGCTGTCTATTTAACATTTTTACTAAATTGCTAACTAAAATGCAGATCTTAGGGTATTAGTTCCATAAAAAAACAAAAACAACTGTTCAATTGATTCTATGTAATGATAACAAATTCATGTTTGGAAGATTTTTTTTTTTAATACAGGGCACACCCATCTCCTGGTAACTGGCAGTAGACTGTGACCAACTCCTTTTCTGCACCATATTTGCTACTGATTCTGTGCAGCCATTATACCTTTTTCTACAAAGATTTCACGGATCAGGTCGAAGGTCTTTAAACACAAATGTTCATTATGATGGTTCAGCCCCCTTCTGATGTACTGGTAAAAAACGCTCTTATGAGCACATGCTAAAGAAGAAAACATATTAAAAGACTGAGGGCCTGATTCTAACTTTGGAGGACGGTGTTAAACCGTCCCAAAAGTGGCGGATATACCACCTACCGTATTACGAGTTCCATAGGATATAATGGACTTGTAATACGGTAGGTGGTATATCCGCCACTTTTGGGACGGTTTAACACCGTCCTCCAAAGTTAGAATCAGGCCCTGAATCACTCGTAAAGACAAATTGAATAATTCTTAAAACATGAAAACACAATAGGTTTATGTTACTAAGACATCTACTATATTGAGTAAGTTGCAAAACTTTCAAGAAAGCTGTTAAAACATGGCAAGCTATGAATGTAAGGCATAAAAAGGGAAATGCATGGCAATGTATAGGTAGATGTTTATCAAAATTATTTATCAGAAACATGAAGTTATACTCACCTCGTACATTTTCATATCTGTGCTACGCAGCTGTAGTATCAAATCTACACCACCAAGCTAAAGGTTCCAAGAATGTTATCTCCCCTGAACGTGGAAGATGAGATTGGTGCTACAGAAGGGGCATCATGATCCTTCTTTATTACTTAATATGTACCTGGTCTGGTACTGGGTATAAGTTCAAATACATGGGCCCATACATATGAAGAAATTATTTGTCAGTGCACATGCTTCCATTGCACAAGTATGCACGTCTGGACATAGGCTCCTGGAGGGCAATTGATGTTATAATGAAAAAGGTAAAGAAACTGGTTCTAGCACCTGAATGTAAAACTGAAAAGAAGTTAGCAATTCCAGCTTCTCGTAAAAAGGGCATAATTATTAGATTCCCTACAGACATTATGCAATTTCGCATAGAGCTATATAATAACAAAGTTCTGTTGTCCATGAATTTTCATCTTGGCTCTTTTCCACTTGAGGTTTGGCAAGTAATGATTGTCTGTCGTTGCTGGTGCACTGAATGTTTTGAGGAGTCACTGGATCTAACTTCTCCCTCTTTTACCCTTAGCCATTTTGAATTAGTCTGAAGCTCATGCATTTTGAAATCAATATGAGCTGCTCTGGTAAGTTTTGTTCTTTAGGATTTAAATACTTACTTGGCTTGGACTTTTTATTTTTATTATTCACAAAAAATAAGGTAATTTTCTTCCATATCCTGATTATACCCTGCATCATTACTTGAATCTGCAATGAAGTGTCAACTTTTCTTGCATTTGTTAGCTATGCCTCTGCCATTCAAATACTGATATTAATGCAATATATTAGTCACGTTTCATCCTTTATCAATCAATCAATATTTTGTTGGGAGGCTGTGGAAGGGGACACATGCAAATTTCCTGCTGTTTGCCTGGCAAGACAGATCTCATGTCTCTGTACTGACCCATGTTTATTCTGCAGCCCATTTGCAAGTCTGCAAGACTCCTGTCTGATCCCACAGATCTTAAAGGCCAAGAGAGATCTACTGAGTGTGATCAGATTTTTAGCATGTCATCATTGACTATTTCCCTTCATTCATACCTAAACAAAAATGGCCTATACCAAAGACATTCCCCTGATGTTACATGTACTTTTCTTAGTCTCAGCACACATAAGAGCTCAATCCACCACTCACAGCATAAGTGATTTACAGAAACGTTTAGAGTCTATGCATGTTGCAGTGGATTATAATGGCCATCCATGTTCAAGCCTTCCAGCCTGTAAGCAGCCCATTATGAAAGAGAGATGGACATTATATGATGTCCTTAGAGAGAGAAGGAGACCCTAAGTCATTGAATGACATCTATCCTTTGCTAGCGAAGAAAGAGATTGAGCTACTACTTTCACTCTTTCCCAGTCCTGAGGAAGACACATTACAAACTAGTACCCACTTTCAGTAAAAGCAGAGAAAGCAACTAATTAACCACTTAACGAGCTGGATGATTAATTGTCTGCAAGCAGTTGCAGCTGCTTGCCCTTCAACAGATTTGTGAATCTTAAATATGCCGATCTGCAAATAGAAACAAGTAACATTGAAATAAAATACATGTTATTTGTCATACAAAGTGCCCATAAATGTATTTGGAAACGGTAAGACCCTGATTCACAAAAGTAAACCTACACTTTTGTGTAAGTTTACAATTGTTTCCTAGAGCCTCAGCACATAAAAAGGTGTGCTGATACTCTGCACTTGTAAAATTTCTACTCGTAAATCCCATTGTGAGTAGCAAAAAATAATAAACTTACACAAACGTGTACCTTTGTGAATCATTTTAATCAGTCTAAGTTTGTCCGCAACCTCACGCACTCATATGTGTGAGTTGTTTTATAGTTGAGTGAATAATATGAGGGGTCATCTCCAAACTTCTCATCCTACAGCAAAGATATTGTGGGGCATATTTACTAATCTTTCATGTAGGGCAGCAACAAAGGTTGTTGTGCTATGCTGCATCAAAGGGAGAGAGCAGAAAAGCTCCATATTTACAGAAATATGGGGGAATTCTGCTCTCTCTTTATGCTGGTGTATTGTGTGCTGCCTAGCACCAACTTAGGCACTCCTGTACAATAGTTGAATGGTACTAATGTTACTGCCAGGATTGTTTCTGTGCAGGAATTGACACCTTTTTACATAAACACAATTCTTAGAAGCGTTTTCCTCTTGTATGGTGCACAATGCCCCACACATGAAAGGAGGAAATAAAGATATCTCCATTTGTTATGCATCACTGAGGAAGGTGTAGCATTTTTACAAATTCCCAAATTTACTAGCTTTAGTAAATCTGGGAATGTGCCAAAATCAATGGGTGGATAAATGAGATGCCCATGCTCCACTCATGGAATACTTGAAGTATAACCTAATGGAGCTCAGACATGTATAGTGTGCAACATTTCTTTAAAAAAGAAAGGCAAGGTGGTACACATCCAGCCCTATCTGGCTTTGTAAATATTACTTGAAGTCTTTATGTTGTCCTTGTGTCACCTTGCCAATCGGATGGCTAACGCAACAGCTTGATAAATCTGAGCCTGTGTGTTTTTCCACTGACATCTACAAAGTAAATGCCACCAAGTACAACTTCACAATAGGTTAATCTACATTGGTCAAGAATTTCATGATTTTATTTTGCTTGATGCTTCTCCGATAAGTTTGTGAATACATAAGTACAGGATGATTTCTGTTGCTCAGTCACAGCTTTTCATACAAGTATATAGTCTACCTGCTAAGACCATACATAAGGGAACTGGCATGAGCCAGACCAGGTCTATTCCAAAGGTTTAGGCTCACTGCGATGGAGTGGAGGCCAGATACAGTCAAAGACAAGTCCCACTGAAGTTTTGCCTTCTCAAGAATTAGGCCAAGTGTCCCATGCGAACAGATGAACTTGCAGTGGCTCACCCTGATTCTTTCGGCGAGTGGCACGGTTCCAGAGCGAACGGGTGCATTCATGGCCACAAAGAGCCCAGGAGCTTGATTTCAGGAGGCCCAAAAAACACATCCAAGGGTCCAGGACTGGAGGAGCGCCCCCTGGGGGTCGGGAGCTTGTTGAAGACAGGTCCAGGAGCTGTGAGGAGCCTGTTATGTCCCAGAGGCTCAGATCAGGAGTCCAGCAAACTCGCCCTTGGAGTCACTCTCGAGTCCTGGGTTCAAGGTGGAGGGTTCGAGGTCCAGTTCTCCTTCGCCAGACAAGAAGGCAACAGGCAGCATGTCAGCACAGAAAGAAAGCAGTTCTTCCAGAGCAGCAGTCCACCAGAATAGCAGTCCCTGTAGCAGTACAACAGTCCTTCTTCCTGGCAGAGTATCAACAGGTTCAAAAGTGTAGTGACATGGTGGTGTCTGAGGTCTTAAATTTATACCTAGGTGCCCTGGTACTGGAAGGTGGGGGAGGCTCTAGACAGTAGCTATGAAGTCCGGGAAATCACCTTCCTCCTCATCCCTAGCTTCAGGCTGGCTGGAGTGACAATACAGGGTTGTTAGATATATTGTGAGGAGAGAGGGCACAGCCTGTTCATGTGCAAGTGGGGCTGTGCTTAGCTCTGACACCCATCAAACCAGTGAATTGTCCATCAGGTCACACCTAAGCTCCCATTATGTGTGGCCATATAGGGGGATGCACAAAGCCCAACTGTTACCCCTCCCCAGGAGTGTACTGGAGATAGACTGCAGGCACACAGAGCTAAGAACAGGAAAATGCCAACTTTCTAAAAGTGGCATTTTCAAAATTGTAACAATACATCCAACTTTACCATTAAAGAGGATTTATCATTAAGATTCCATAGGCACTAAACATTCCAGATCCAACCAGGAACTATAGCTTATTAAATGTAATAAACAATCCCTAATGTTATCCTATAGAAGGAGTAGACTTCACAGTAGTGAAAATTAAACTTGGGAGTTTTTCACTACCAGGACATGTAAAACTTAAAGGGCATGTCTTTCCTTTTAATTACCCAGCACACCTATCTATCCTATGGGCTACTTAGGGCCTACCTTAGAGGTGACTTACATGTAAATAAGGGGAGTTTAAGGCTTGGCAAGGGGTTTTGATGCCTGCAGTCAGGCTGCAATGGCAGACATTAGACAAAGTGCAAAATCAGTACTGCTAGCCCACTAGTAGCATTTAATTTGCAGGCCATGGGCATATGTAGTGTACTTTACTAGGGACCTAAGTAAATTAAATATGCCAGTTGGGTTTATGCCAATCAAACCATGTTTTAGGGAGAGAGCACAAGCACTTTAACACTGGTTAGCAGTGGTGAAGCACACAAAGATCTAAGGCCAACAAAAATGAATTAAAAAAATGTGAAGGGAAAAAGGCAAAATGTTTGGGGTGACCCTGTAGAGGGGGACTGTGAGGAAGAATGGGTGTCACTTCCTCCACACAATCCCTGTATCTGTTGTACTCACATTGTATCCATATGTCAAATGCCTGTAGCACACAGTGACATTCTTCAACGTACTTGCCTGAGTCCACCTGTCCCTAAAGGGAGGCCACAACATTTTTATTCATGTTGCAGCCAACCAATCACCGCATGAGCTCCTGTGAAAGTTCACAAGTGGTTTTTTGTCCCATGAGATTACCGATGGGAGCAAAACGTCCTCTTAGCCAGTCAGATCACCCTATTTTGTTAACATACGTGATTGCAGGACTCTCACAATCTCCTCACGAACCCAAGGAACTTGAACCATTATTTTTCAAAAACTACCAATATTACACAAGTCACTTGATTGTGATATAGCTTTCTGCCATATATGCCATCCTTCAATTTACCCGTTTTCACACTATTTTGTTTCAATTTCCTGCAGCAAAAATGAGTGGTGAACTGTGTTTGAGACAACCCCCCTTTTTATTGGCCCCTGCTTGACAGATCTCCCTGATAATTTCCAGGGAGAAGCCAAGGTGGGTGAAAATTGTTTTTGGAAAGTTTCATGAAGATTCCCCAAATGACGCCAAAGTTTTTAGGAAACTAAAAATCCCTATCTTGTGGTAAATAGGTCTAACTACAGAGTGTTGACCTCCATATACATATGAAGTTGGCATATGATATCCACAAGTGAAGGTAAAGAAATACTTAATTGTAGGAAGTGTTTCTGAATTGATTGGCATGTTACCAATGCATTACAATATACGCTCTGAAATATTCACAAACTCAATTTTGTAATATGTTACAATAGTACTACTAAATTAATACAAAATGATAGTCACAAACTTGTAAGTGTAAATGTCCAGCTGCACCTTGCCTGTCTGTTCTATAGAAAGATCCTCACAAATGTAGGTTTACTATTTAGTATTAAATGTGGTAGTGGGAGTGGCTGAGATTCAGAGAGGCATACGGAGGGGGTTAGGGAGGGTTAGGGAAGGACTTAGGGAAAGACATGCACCCACCCTCTCACAAAACAGTAAGGTCCAGAACTATATACCTTTTTCTTAGACATCAATGGCCTGATTCACAGAAATGAGCTGTTTGCAACCAAGAAAAAGAATTTCCTTATGTACGAACACAAGTTTGCAATTCAGTACCCTAGTAATCAAATCACAAAGTGGGTTTGCAACTCACTATTAGGAAGGGGTGTGCCACGGGCATCCCTTCCTAATAGTGACTCACAGTGGTATGTATGATTGTTTTGTGACTGTGGTTGCAAAATAATCACAGTTACTACCATTTCCAAATTGGTGGTAACCCATTCGCAAAAGGAAAGCGGTTCCCAAAGAACAACTTTGTGAATGCACATGAAAATGTTTTTTAAGAGCAAGCAGTAGTTCCACAGACCACTGCCTACGCCTAAATAATGAAATTTAAACATATCATTTTTTTTTTAACCCGTTCTGTGCCTTGGACGAGGTGATCTCGTCCAAGGCACCGGTTCCCAGGTGCCTTGGACGAGATCACCTCATCCTGCACCCAGAAACCGGGGGGAGCGCTAGCGCTCCCCCCATGGGCCCCCCACCCACACCTCCCAGTCGTGGATGGAAGGGGAATCCCATCCCCTTCCACCCCTGACCCCCATACCCCTTTGACGTTAGTGCTCATCGCAAGGCAATGGTCGTTCCCCTGGGGGGCAAATTTATCTTAGGCCATTTCTGACCCCATGGGGGGCAGATCAGCCTATTTTAATTAGGCCGATCTGCCCCCAAGGGGGGCAGAAACCACTAGGCACCGGGGATTTTTGTTTTTGTTGTTGTTTTACAGATGGTGAGCGACCCCTTAGGAAAGGGTCGCTCCCCTGGAGGGGCAAATTGTATTTAGGTCATTTCTGCTGCCTTTGGGGGCAGATCGCCCGATTTTAGGTCAATCTGCCCCCAAAGGGGGCAGAAACCACTAGGCACCGGGGATCTTTTTTTTTGCTCCAATGTCACGCAAGGGGAGCGACCCCATAGGCAAGTGTCGCTCCTGGGGGGGGTTTGGAGGGGTGCAATTTTTTTTTAGGCCATTTCTGCCCCCGGGGGCAGATCGACCTATTGTTATTAGGCCGATCTGCCACCAGGGGGGGCAGAAACCTCTAGGCGCCAGGGCAAATTTTCTTGTGTGTTTTATTTCATTTGTTAGTTTTTTTAGAGATGGGGAGCTACCCATTATGCAATGGTCGCTCCCCTGGGGGAGGCAAATTGTATTTAGACCATTTCTGCCCCCCTTGGGGGCAGATCGTCCGGTTTTAGGTCAATCAGCCCCCAAGGGGGGCAGAAACAACTAGGCACTGGGGATCTTTTTTTTGTGCCAATGTCACACAGGGGGAGCTACCCCGTAGGCAAGGGTCACTCCAAGGGTGGTTTTGGGGGGGCATATTTATTTTATGCCATTTCTGCCCCCCTGTCAAAAAATGTGATGTGTCCACGTTGTGTTTTGGGGCATTTTCTGTTGCGGGCGCTAGGCCTACCCACACAAGTGAGGTATCATTTTTATCGGGAGACTTGGGGGAATGCTGGGTGGAAGGAAATTTGTGGCTCCTCTCAGATTCCACAACTTTGTGTCACCAAAATATGAGGAAAACGTCTTTTTTTAGCCAAATTTTGAGGTTTGCAAAGGATTCTGGGTAACAGAACCTGGTCAGAGCCCTACAAGTCACCCCATCTTGGATTCCCTAGGTCTCTAGTTTTAACAAATGCACAGGTTTGGTAGGTTTCCCTAGGTGCTGACCTAGAGACTAAAATCTACAGGTAGGTACTTTGAAAAAAACTCCTCTGTTTTCTGTCAAAAAATGAGATGTGTCCACGTTGTGTTTTGGGGCATTTCCTGTCACTGGCGCTAGGCCTACCCAAACAAGTGAGGTATAATTTTTATCGGGAGACTTGGGGGAAGGTTGGGTGGAAGGAAATTTGTGCTCCTCTCAGATTCCAGAACTTTCTGTTACCGAAATGTGAGGAAACCGTGTTTTTTTAGCCGAATTTTAAGATTTGCAGAGGATTCTGGGTAACAGAACCTGGTCAGAGCCCCATAAGTCACCCCATCTTGGATTCCCCTAGGTCTCTAGTTTTACAAAATGCACAGGTTTGGTAGGTTTCCCTAGGTGCCGGCTGAGCTAGAGGCCAAAACCTACAGGTAGGCACTTTGCAAAAAACACCTCTGTTTTCTGTCAAAAAATGGCATGTGTCCAAGTTGTGTTTTGGGACATTTCCTGTCGCGGGCGCTAGGCCTACCCACACAAGTGAGGTATCATTTTTATCGGGAGATTTGGGGAAACATAGAATAGCAAAACAAGTGTAATTGCCCCTTATCTTTCTCTAAATGTTTCCTTCCAAATATAAGAGAGTGTGTAAAAAAGACGTCTATTTGAGAAATGCCCTGTAATTCACATGCTAGTATGGGCACCCCCGAATTCAGAGATGTGCAAATAACCACTGCTCCTCAACACCTTATCTTGGGCCCTTTTTGGAAATACAAAGGTTTTCTTGATAGCTATTTTTCACTCTTTATATTTCAGCAAAGGAATTGCTGTATACCCGGTATAGAATGAAAACCGACTGCAGGGTGCAGTTCATTTATTGGCTCTGGGTACCTAAGGTTCTTGATGAACCTACAGACCCTATAGATCCCCACAACCAGAGGAGTCCAGCAGACGTAATGGTATATTGCTTTAAAAAATCTGACATTGCAGGAAAAAGTTACAGAGTAAAACGTAGAGAAAAGTTGCTATTTATTTCACCTCAATTTCAACATTTTTTTTTTTCAGTTGTTATTTTCTGTAGAAAACCCTTGTAGGATCTACACAAATTACCCCTTGCTGAATTCAGAATTTTTTTTTCAGAAATGTTTAGGTTTCTGCAATCCAGCATTGGTTTCGCACCCGTTTCTGTCACTGACTGGAAGGAGGCTGAAAGCACAGAAAATCGTAAAAATGGGGTATGTCCCAATAAAATGCCAAAATTGTGTTGAAAAATGTGGTTTTCTGATTCAAGTCTGCCTGCTCCTGAAAGCTGGGAAGCTGGTGATTTCAGCACCGCAAACCCTTTGTTGATGCCGTTTTCAGGGAAAAAAACACAAGCCTTCTTCTGCAGCCTCTTTTTCCCATTTTTTTTTTTAAACAACATTTTTAGTGTATTTTGGCTAATTTCTTGGCCTCCTTCAGGGGAACTCACAAAGTCTGGGTATCTCTAGAATCCCTAGGATGTTGAAAAAAAGGACGCAAATTTGGCGTGGGTAGCTTATGTGGACAAAAAATTATGAGGGCCTAAGCGAGAACTATTCCAAATAGGCAAAAAAAGGCCTGGCACAGGAGGGGTAAAAGGCCTGTCAGCGAAGGGGTTAAATGCATCTCGTTGTCCTTTAAGTAAAAAAAGATTTGTTTAAATACAATCACAGACATGGTTGTCTGCTGACACCAGCATTTTTTCTGATTCCCAGTGGGCCGCATATTGCGACCTACTTCATTAATATTAATGAGGTAGGTCTCTTTGCTACCCATTGAAAATTGCTAAAGAAACTCAATGGAGTTTCATACATGTGGAATAACAATTTCCTAAATGTGCCTCACAGGGAAGCACAACTAGGAAATCACAATTCCAAACGTTCATACCTGTGGCCCTTAGTGCACTGCTATTCACAAACTACACTTTTAAAGATGCTGCAAATAAACCAGTAGTAAAGTACCCCAGCTCAGTGCTGAATTAAATTAAGCAACACACATGGTCAACCACTTGTACTGCAATACCCTCCCATACGACATCATGGTGGCAGAGATTTATATTAAAATCGCTTATGAAACCACAAGAAATAGTGTTAAACACAATTACATTATTTAAAATAGTTAAAAATATTCATAAATATCAAGGTTCCTGGAATTTATAAATTACTGAATCATTACCTTTTATTAAAAAAATAATGCAATTACTTTAAATTACATTGGCATAATACATTTTGTACTTTTGCTGGAAATTCATTTTTTATTGATACTTCAGAAATTGTATTTGTTTAAATCAATTTAAATCCATTAAATATTTGTTTCAAAATACGTTTAACATTGCTGTCACATTTTCCTTATTTTGTTATAATTTTAAATAAATACATGAAATCAATTTACATTCATAGTTAACGTAATATGTTTTTGCACTTTGTCTACTTAAATACACTTTTTTTTTAGTTTTCCCTATAGTTTACCATGGGGGGATTTAATATTCGAGATGGGTATCCCCCTGTGGTAATGTATAGAGAAAGGTTTTAAAAACGTTTTTTTTAAGCTTTAGAATAAATTAATAAATTAATAAAATATGTATATGTTAAATGTTAAGGTATTATATGATAAATATATATTATACATTTATTTTAAATGCAGAACAAAAATAATCAACATCACTTTTAGCTTGATTTTGAATTAACCACTAAACAAATTAATTTAATGAAGTAAAGAAATATGTCTTTTTGTTAAGGATTAATAATTATTTATTGTGATATGTAGAATTGATCTGAAATATTTAAATACAAATAGTGTTTTACTATTTTTTTAATTCAAACCTGTTTATTAAAATATTTACATCTAAATATTCAATATGAATTACATGCAGATATTCTAACATTAATATATATTTATTGATATTTCTGTTTTAAAACATTTAATTTAATATTATTTTCCTTGGAGTTTTTTTTTTTATTCTCTATACCTGTTATTGTATATGGTTATAAGTATAGAAGTCTCAGTGGTTGGTCATGTGTGGTGCTGATCTTACTACTATTTAGTTTTTGTCATCAGTAATGTATACTCATACATTTAACAACACACCCTTTTTCAGCAGGTAAAGTTATGTAAATCAATACTTTTGAGTGACTTCACACTTGGAGTTTGTGGATAGCCAAAAGTAGTAAAAAATGTAAGAGGGAATTGTGTCTGTATATTACTCACAAATGTAAGTTTTGTGCCTCTACATTACTCATAAGTTTTTAAATAGCCTAATAGAGTACAATGAGTTGACTTTTGGCCACCCCCCTTTGGGCATTGGTTGTTGACATTTTTCTCGATTTGCCAATAGTTGGGTTTTCTTTAAAGTCAAGACATTTTATGGAAGGTTACAAGGACTTTAAGTAGTATCCAGTGGTAACCTCCCCATTGTTGTCCATATCAGTGCCTTCACCTTGCTATTTCTATGCCAACAACAGAGCAGGATGTGGCCCACCACCTTCCTGTGCTACCCAACTCATTCTGATATACAGAGTTTTAAAAAACATAAGGAAATTCATTAGAAGATTGCCACTAAGCATGAGTGTGCATGAATGCTCATCATCTTGTAATGAATATGTAGAAAAGTAGATCATGAATGTAATGTAAATTTGAGTGCAATCTGAGTACATCTGAATTACGGAGACAAATGGCAGACCTTTGCATAACTTGCATGAAACTGTTACGAGATGACATCCTGGTGATTATTACAATTTTTAGGGTGTGACTGAGGAGTAAGGACCAATTCTACTCAGGAAACAATGTTGACAACTTTTCACCCTCCTACCACTACTCAGTTTTAGTTTTCAAGCCTATTCAGCAATATAGAAAGAATGATTTTCAAGTTGCTTGCTGGGCTTCATTTAGCACAACAGAAATGACCTCTATGATGTTTGCAAAAATGTATTCTATGCCTCTCAAGAGCCTGAAGCCTGTCAGTAGAAAGCATTTGGGCCCATATTTATACTTTTTGACGCTAAACTGTGCTAACGCAGTTTAGCGTCAAAAAATTTAGCGCCGTCTAACGCTATTCTGAAGCGCCATGCGGGCGCCGTATTTATGGAATGGCGTTAGCCGGCGCAAGCAGACCGGCGCTGCCTGGTTTGCGTGGAAAAAAAACCACGTAGACCAGGCAGCGCCGGCGTTGGGAAAAAATGACGTTAGGGCGTCTTAAAGTGGGGCAAGTCAGGTTGAGGCAAAAAAATCGCCTCAACCCGATTTGCGCCATTTTTTTACGACGCCCAGACGCCATTTCATGACTCCTGTCTTAGTAAAGACAGGAGTCATGCCCCCTTGCCCAATGGCCATGCCCAGGGGACTTGTGTCCCCTGGGCATGGTCATTGGGCATAGTGGCATGTAGGGGGGCACAAATAAGGCCCCCCTATGCCACCCAAAAAAAAGTAAAAAAATATAAAACATAATACTTACCTGAACTTACCTGAATGTCCCTGGGGTGGGTCCCTCCATCCTTGGGTGTCCTCCTGGGGTGGGCAGGGGTGGCAGGGGGGGTTCCTGGGGGCAGGGGAGGGCACCTGTGGGCTCATTTTGAGCCCACAGGCCCCTTAACGCCTACCCTGACCCAGGCGTTAAATAGTGGCGCAAATGCGAGGTTTTTTGACCCGCCAACTCCCGGGCGTGATTTTTGCCCGGGAGTATAAATACGACGCATTTGCGTCGCCGTCATTTTTTTAGACGGGAACGCCTTCCTTGCATCTCATTAACGCAAGGAAGGCGTTCACGCAAAAAAATGACGCTATTTGCCAATACTTTGGCGCTAGACGCGTCTAACGCCAAAGTATAAATATGGCATTAGTTTTGCGCCGAATTTGCGTAAAAAAAAACGACGCAAATTCGGCGCAAACGGAGTATAAATACGGGCCTTGGTTTTACTCGATCTAGTCTTGCTGATCTCTGCATTCTATATTTTCAGAATGTTGTTATTTAAGGTAAAGGATTATTTGGTAGTTCAACAGAATTTGGTCATCAGTCATTGCTTCCCTTGCATGCTCAGCTTTTAACCTATGACATAGTGACCTGGTTCCTCTTAGCCTAACCTCCATTGTGACACAGCCTACTCACTAAACAGGGCATTTATTGGACTCTGTACTCATGTGGCACTCACCACTTAGTAGTCCTGTTTTGGACAGCCCTAACTCAAGCCAGTCTGAGAACAAACAGCCTGTGATGTTTGATTTGTAATACCCATGCAATATAATCTCTTGGACAAATTGTCAGTTTGACCCTCATTGTTAGACCTGTCAACCTTAGGGGGGTCTTCCCCTTAGTGCTTTGCCTACTCCCATTCTACTTTTCTGAAATCTTTTTTGTGGGCCTTAGCACTCTGTGCACTTTACCATTGCTAACAAGTGCTAAAGGGCATATTCTCACTCCATAAAACACGGTAAAATTGACTTATATCTGATTAGCATATTTAATTTACTTTTAGGTTCCTAGTAAAGTGGTACTACCTGTACCTAGTGCCTTTAAATTAAATGCTACTAGTGGGCCTGCAGCACCTATTATGTGACTCACGTCTACAGACCCGTAAGCCAGCCTGTAATACAGTTTTAAACTGCCAATTTGACTTAATAAAATTAACCACTATTTGTAACATTTCCCTTTTTCTGAACACGAGCCTGCGGCAACAATGCACTTTGCAAATTCAAAAAAGTAGGTCTTATTCTGAGTGGCATGTTATTTTCCTTCAATAACCCCAACTGAGAAGATACTGGCTTAACATGTTAATGTGCACATTTATCTGACCATTTTCTTTCTGTTTTGGAGGAAAGGATAACTGGAATCCGAGTATGCACACCTCCCTACTGCAGATATTGCCTCTTTGTGACCCATGTTCTGTCTGCAAATTTCCCCCAGTTTTTCTTGGTGAAATCTGCAAAGGAAATAATTTTGGAATGTTACAGCAATGTAGCAACATGTCTGATGTCAAAAGTGGCACACAACCATGTTTGCTTCAGAGTTCCTGCATGGTTGATAAAGAAAGGCAACTTAATTCATGTACATGTGCTTCATATTCAGTACTATGGAATATCATAAAAATTGTGTCCTAACTATAGTGCATAAAAATTGTAATCTATTCAGTAAGGACGGTCTAGTATTGGAGTTTTGTTAAGGAATCTCATACCAGATGTAATTAAGACAACATGACTCTGTTACATAATCATGGGGATGGCGTTCCTGGGGTAATGTTTGATTTCAATATTATAGATATCAAAATGTGCCTTGATGTGAAATTGTTTGTACCAGGTACATTGGGCTGGTAGTGGAACCAACACTATTTAGGAGACTGAGAAACAGGATCCAAATGTATACATTGCTTATGCTCATTTAAATGTTGCTCTTCCAACTGCAAAGATGAATGTATTGATGACCCCTTGCTCTTTTGTGTTTGAGGTTGTAATGTGCATTATCATTTTATGCATAGGTTGGTAATGTTTCAGCTGGAATATTTTAATGTATTTATTGACCTTGCAAACCATTTATCAAATGTGAATGTTGATTAGGCTTATTCTTTTTTAATATGTTGTTTTACTCTTTCCTAGTCAAGCTCAGTGTGCACCATAATATGCAGGTGCCTTTACTCTGATATATGTGAAATGAAATCCTAGCCAGTGTTATGGATTTACAGAGGCTTTGCATGAATGGTCAGCTCATCCTGCGGAAGGTGGAATTCTTCACTCATCCAGGACCAGATCAAAAACAGTTATGGCTGGCACTATTTCATGTCCATGGTACCACGTTAAGGCAGTGCTTACTCCACACAACTTTTATCATGGTAATATGAAAACAGAATTCTGGGGTGCTAATGTGTAACAAAAATAACTGCATATTTGATGTGTTGTATTTTGCTGTGGTGTGATGTCTTTTGCATGGGAGGCTCCTCCGTTAGAGCTGAGAAGCATCACTTTGCCAAAATGTCCCCAGAAATGCCCCAGAGATGAAAAATAAAATAGTAATGAAGTTAATTCATTGCAACTTTATCTTTTGTCCACCGGTCCTGAACCATGTGCCAGAATGGGATGGGGCCTGCGGAGTGGCAGCAGTGGTGGGCTCCCTCTGAACTAATTTAAAAGTGCACACACCACTTTGGCTTGTCTAATGGTAGCTGGGTTGAGAGAAAACATATGGCTCCAAAGACCTCGAGAGCATCATTCCAGTACTGCCTCGTCTTCCATGCTGGTTAACATCGGGGAAAGCAGCATCAGGATTGGTTAAGTGAGTTAGCTAGGGCCCTGGACGTGACATGAGGATGAGAAGAAGAGAACCGGAATGAGGATGACAAATCTGCAGACCACGGTAAGTAACTTTTTTTTTTATTTTGCTTTTTTTTAAAGTAATGTTTTATTACTGCACTCACCCACCACCCATTTTCCTGCCCCTCCATTTGTTATGGTTGCCAGCTGCCACTGGTCTTTTGTTTTATGCTGCATTGGTTTGACTACAATATTGCGATGTGACTTTGTTCTTTTGTACTGGAATTATGTTGCTTTCATTTTCAGCTGTTTTATGTGATGTACCCTATTGTTTTCAAAATGTGTTTTTTTGTGTCACTTTGTGTATGTTATAGTGTTATGGTCTATTGTTTACTTTAGATACTCAATGAATGATGCTACATTTCTAGCCAAAAGCTACACATGCCTTGAACGTGCCTAAAAAAAAAAACATTAACCCAGAAGCTAAGGTGGTAAAACTGCAACCCCAAGTAATAAAACACCAGTCATCCCCAAACTGGCAGAAACTGAGTCTAAAAATAACACTCACACTACTTTCTTTATCTGATACAGCTCCTATTCTTAAACAGTCATTTTCTGGCTGATGTTCATCAACTACAGAATCACCCGCTGTGTAGTTCTTACACATACTTTTGTCACTGAGGAGTGTAAAATCAGTAGTGGTGAACCTCATCCTTTCTGGACTCTGGGACATGGAATCAAGTCAAGAGAGACCTAGACCCCAGTCTGCAGGTGGAGTAAAGCAGAAGTTAGCTTAGATGAGACAGAGACATAAAGCTGCAATAGTTTAGTCTGACCTTTGACAGTACATAGAAAAGAGACAAGGTTTAAAATACCTGACCAATAATGCATGTTGGATGTGTCTATGTCTTTTTAATAAGACTATGCTAAAACATGAAAAGAGTAGTTGCATTTTGTCGTAGTAGTTATCCAGAGAATGCCAACAGATAATACATTATTATATAACTACCACAATTGGATGGCACAGACTATAGAAAGGCACGGTCCACTCATCCATGCTAACAAACAAAGCAAAGGGGGCATTGCTTCCTAAAGTATTCTGAAATTGCCTTTATTGTTCTGGATTAAGTTATAGTGCTCAGTGGTGCAGCCATACTCAGAGAGAACTACCCCTGATTCACAGGGGCATTTCCTATTTCTCATAGTGGATTCACACATTTTTATGATGCAAACATCAAATAAAATGCCCTCAATTAATTCAAACTGAGATTAAATATTTCCTTCTATCTCTCCTTCAAACTGCCTTTAGATGTTGGAATAGATTAGCTTACCAAGCAAAGTAAGACCTCCATCAAATTTGGCAATGATTCCAGATTTGGGGACGGCATCAAGGAGGCATCTTCAATAAGTGTTCTCAAAGGCTGTAGTGAAATAAGAAAGATGATGCGATATACAAGTGCACAGCAAACTAAATTAGATTAATAATTATTCTTTTACATCTTCTAATGTAAACTGTAATGCAATTTTTAAAATAATATTAGTTTCCAGTGAGATGCCATGACCCTCTACTTTTATATGTCATGCCTTACAAATCTGAAAAATAAAAGTACAATAAATCTGTCACATGCACTTGTCCCAGACAGAATGAGGCAGCCCTTTAGTTAAGTCAGGTTTCCTACAGGTCTCTCCACATTCTGATAAATACCACCTACTTCAAACCAGTAACCTGTAATTGTTTTGGACATTAAATGGTCCCTCTACAATAGTGCTAGGACAATGCAGTGTTAAGGCGAGCAGTTCTGTGGAAGCTGTGTTCCGTAAAGCTGGGACCAAACTTGGATTATTGAGACACTTCAACCGATGTGACGAATGGGAGAAAACAAGCTGAACTGCCCGATGCAAGACCAGCACAAGGCACAGGTAACTAAGTATCAGTATGAAGAATAACTTAAGGAATCATGGTCCTCTTCACAACCCTGGCGAGTGTCACCGCCGACGGGCTCGCGGTGAATACCACCAAATTAGGAGTTGGCGGTTTGGATGAAACAAAACTGCAGAGCTCCCATCCGCCCGGCCACATTACTGTGTTCCGCCGGGCTGAAGGTGAGCACCTCCAGCACTGTGGATGGCGTGATACTGCTAGTGGTATCACAAGGCGGGAGACCGCCAGCATTTTTCTGGCAGTTCCACCGTCAGAAAAAGCTGGTGGTTTTGCACCCTGGTGACAGGAATAGGCATTCCTGTCACCACTATACACTCGCACTCACACACACATCCACATGCCCACACACATGCACTCACACACTTCTAGACACAAACAAACTCACCCACACAAACATGACATACACACCCATTCACACTGACAAACATCCCACTCATGCATGCATTCCCTCCCCATGCATATGCATACATTCACACAACCCACTGCACCACATAAATGCACTCACCCACTCGTCCCCATCAACTCTCACAAACACTTACCTCCTCCCCTGTCCACATACAATCACTGACACACGTAGGCACGCAAACACTCCCCCTGCATTCACAACATTCACACATGCACTTACAGACACACACAGACACACACCCACCCACACACAGACACACACCCTCCCTTTAGATGATCCACTTACCTCGGTTGTCGAGGAGGTCGTCCGTTAGGGGACGAGTCCTGGCGCTTCTACCGCCAGCAGCGCCTTGCCATCTGGACACCGCCACATCACATTACGGGTTGTAATATGGTGTGCAGTCTCTTTTTGGCGTTGTGGTACTGGTGGCTGTACTGCCTCTGAACTGCCGACCGCCAGCACGACTGGTCTCAGAATTCCACCCGATTTCAGGCAGAAGTCAGAGATCAGTTATAGCACTGGTGGTATTTTGGTGCCCGTAATGAGAACCCAAGTCCATCAAGGCACAATGAGAATCTTGCAGGCCAGCTGTCATAGAGGAAGAACAAAGTCAACATACAAGAAGTGCCTTGGTTAAAGAGCTGCAGGGTAGTAAGTAATCCAATCTTTATTCAATTTGTAAAACCATAAAAAAAATGCAGAGCAAACATCCATTACTACGCAATCGATATATCACAGAAATTAGAATTGGGATATGACAGTAGATGTTCAAAAATATATACATTTAACATGTGTTACTTTTCAACGAAGAACAAGTACTCCACAATAAAAATTAAGGCCATAAAGTGACTTGTGCATAAATAGAAAAGAAAAAAAGATACAATAAAGAACTGAACTTAAATGGCTCTCTCCTATATATCTTTCTTAGAAGCAAAACAGAGACACCATTAAGACATTACTTCCCCACCATATCCCTCAGTATCACTACCGTCAATATACACTTGTTTACCATTGTGCAGACATATTCAGTCTGCAACAATTGCAAATAAAATAGAGCTTGTTTGCAGCTTCTAATGTTCAGAAACCTATGTAATGGCATTAAAAATGGTTTCCTTGATACATCACACAGTTTGCAGAAATAAAAAACAGAGTAACAGAGATTGATATGATCAGGATTTATAAGACCGTAGCTCAAGGCCTGATTCACCATGGATATGTCTTGGATAGGAAACTAAAAGATGGCTATATTGAATCTAAACCTAAGCAGATAACATCTCTGGTTGTGATGAAGACGACAATAAAGGTAGGGCTCCATGCTGTCTGTGGTTACTAGCATATGATGGGCAGCCACTTTGTTCCAATTGAGCTCTTGGAATTCCTTTGGTCATCCCCACTTAAAAAGAAAACCAAACTGTTTTTAAACACCTTTTGGGTAAGTCTGTGAAGTTACGTGGACTATGAAAACATTCAGTGTAAGCTAGCATAATAAATTGTTCTTTAACATACCACAACTACGGATATCTCATAACATAATTAAGCTGTAGGCAATTAGTGATTATATCCTGATTTAAGAGCGTTTCTTGTGTGGACCAAATATAGTGCCACAGCATAAGTAGTGCTAACTTGAAACACAGGCATGACTCCCTTGGGAGGACCCAGGTTGAGATCAACCTCCTTCTGTGAGACCATCTTATAGTGGTATATGACGCACAGGGAGTTCATTGATTGGAGAGCATGTGAATTTCTGATCCAGCTGCCACTCCCTAGCTTAACGGCAGAGCAGGTGGAACGTTTAGATGGTGATCTCTCAATGGAGGAGCTGGAAGAGGTGGTGCGAGGGATAGTCAGATGCAAGGCATCTGGCCTGGATGGGCTACTGGTGGTGTACTACCAGACATATTTGGAGCTACTCCTCAACCACCTATGTGAGATGCTCCTAGAGGCACGAGAGCACAGAGAGTTGCCGAAGTCCATGCATGAGACACAGGCCCAAGGCAAAGAGGCACCCTGCCGACTCCTGCTCCTACCACCCCTTTTTCTTGCTGGTACAGATGTAAAAATCCCTGCAAAGGTCCTTGCGACAAGACTACGTGGCGTAGTCGCCCATCTAGTGCATGCAGATCAGTGTGGCTTTATACCTAGTTGGGAGACGAACATAAATTTGTGGCTATTATCCCACTTGCTACATTCGATTTCAGGCAATGAGCTAGATGCAGCAGTGGTTGTCTTGCTCATTGAAAAGGTGTTCGATACTCTTGGCTGGGAGTATATGTGGGACGTCCTTCAGAGAATGGGCCTTGGACCGGTGTTTTTATCTTGGGTGTGATTGCTTCATGCAAGTCCGGTGGCCAGGGTACAGACGGGCCCCTGGTGTCGGAACAGTTACCCATTGAGAGGTGTACTAGACAAGGGTGTCCCTTGTCACAGCTCCTTTTTGCTTTGTCGCTGGAGCCACTGACGATATGTCTCCACCGAGACATAGCTGTGTGGGGGATCTCAGTATGGGGTAACAATCCCATTGTACCATTATACGTTCCTGTAGCACTCGTGTCAGTTGCCTGACATGAACAATAGGTCTGCAGACTATTACATATCATGTCTCTATTCGAGGTGGTGTTGGGCCTTCAGGTTAACACACAGAAGACAGTACTATTACCACTAGCCGCACTGGCAAGAGAAAGCCCCATGCTGGACTCCCAGAGACTGGCCTTCATGGGGAGTCTGATCGTTTTAGGTATCTGGGGGTTCAGATAGCAACTGACCAGGGGGGTCAATACAGCCTTAACATGGGTAGTGTTTTCCAGGGACTGGAGGATTCCATTAATTTCTGGGTGCACCGACAATTATCAGTGATGGGCAGAATTGCACTGTGTAAAATGGTATGTACAATATTCCTTCATCCACCTTTGCTCAGCTCAAAAAACATCTAGTGTTCCTGGTGTGGGCAGGCAAACACAGCAGAGACAAGCTTGAGCTACTAAACTTGGACAAGAATCTGGGAGTTTTGGGTTTACCAGGCCTCATATCATATTACTTCACCAGCCTTCTTCAGTATGCTACTCAGTGGTGTGCTGAAGGCCCTAATGTGGAGAAGTCCTTGTAGGGTGCATGTGGTGCAGAGGCAGACCTTCCACACTGCCTTATGCTTTGGGCGGGCATCCCCACCAACTACCTTTTCATTGTTAGGCAGGTGACCATAGCATGGGAGCAGGTTTTAACATGCGTGTTGCGCTGGGCCCACTATGCCAAGACACTACCTCGCGGTGGCTGAAACCTATATATGATAATCAGTCGGTGATGGACCTGACAATGGTATGCAGGCGGCTGAAATACTGGTGGAGAGTTATTGCATAACAATATTTTCCTCAGAATAGCAGAGAAGCAAGACATTTAGGGGGTCATTAAAACATTGTCGGTAAAAGCCGATTACCGCCGCGCAGAAGACCGCCAATACACTGCGTGGCCGCGTAATTCTGCCACAGCTATTATGACCGACAGCTCGGAATCCGCCCAAATTTAGACACCCACACAAGTCCGCCACACCAAAGGTCAGTGATAAACTGGCGATAACAAAACCTCCACCGTCACACCAACAGGAACACGCCCACACTATCATGACCCACGAATCCACGCAGCGGTCTTTCAACCGCGGTATTCCATTGGCGGTACACACCGCTGCGCTCAAAATACACACACATTTACAAAACACTACCACATTGGACAATTCTAAATACACACACCTGATACACATACACACACCAATCCCACACACTCAATACAATATAAAACAAACCCCTACAACAACAATTGCGACAGAAGGCCAGAGAGAGACACCACCAGAAACAACACTAGCATCCACAGGCACTCAACACCATCACTCACACAATATCCACGCACCTCACACAACACACCCCTAAATATCACCCCACACATCACAACACACAACACCCCACACATCACCCACACCACCCCATAGCACCGCAAAGACGCCCCAGGTTTTCTGAGGAGGAGCTCAGGGTCATGGTGGAGGAAAACATCCGGGTAGAGCCACAGCTATTCGGATCACAGGTGCAGAACACCACCATAGCTAGGAAAATAGAGCTATGGCGCAGAAACGTGGACATGGTCAATGCAGTGGGACAGCACCCAAGAACACGGAATGACATCAGGAAGAGGTGGAACGACCTATGGGGGAAGCTGCGTTCCGTGGTCTCACGACACCAGATTGCGGTTCAGCACCGCTGAACAGGACACCGCTGCCACCAGCACCGCTGCCAAGGACACTGCCGCCACAAAAAACGCTGCCAAGGACGCCGCTGCCACAAGCACCGCTGCCAAGGACACCGCCGCCAAAAGCACTGCTGAACAGGTCACTGCCACCACCAGCACCGCTGCCAAGGACACCGCTGCCACAAGCACCGCTGAACAGGACACCGCCGCCACCAGCACTGCTGCCAAGGACACCACCGCCACAAGCACTGCTGGCAAGGACACCGCTGCCACAAGCACCGCTGAACAGGACACCGCCGCCACCAGCACTGCAGGCCAATGAGCGCCAAAGCCTCCGACGCTACTGAGGCCGCCACGAGCAGGATAAATCATTCTGGGCACAAGGCCCCCTCCAGAACCAGTGGAAAAAGACATCCACTACCTCTGTCCTTGGCAGGATGAAGCACTCTGGGCACAAAGCCCCCTCCAGAACCAGTGGAGATTTACATCCACTACCTCTGTCCTTGGCAGGATGAAGCACTCTGGGCACACAGCCCCCTCCAGAACCAGTGGAGATTTACATCCACTACCTCTGTCCTGTGCAGGATGAATCACTCTGGGCACAAAGCCACCTCCAGAACCAGTGGAGATTTACATCCACTACCTCTGTCCTTGGCAGGATGAAGCACTCTGGGCACAAAGCCCCCTCCAGAACCAGTGGAGTAAGGCATCCACTTGAGAGACTGTGGCTTGGCACTCCCCAGGATGGAGCAGTGGGCAAACCACCCACTGTAAAGACTTGTGAGACTGTGGCTTTGCACTCCCCAGGATAGAGCAGTGGGCAAATCACCCACTGTAAAGACTTGTGAGACTGTGGCTTGGCACTCACCAGGATGGAGCAGTGGGCAAACCACCCACTTTAAAGACTTGTGAGACTGAGGCTTTGTACTCCCCAGGATAAAGCAGTGGGCAACCCACCCACTGGAAAGACTTGTGAGACTGTGGCTTTGCACTCCCCAGGATAAAGGACTGGGCAACCCACCCACTGGAAAGACTTGTGAGACTGTGGTTTTGCACTCCCCAGGATAAAGCAGTGGCCAACCCACCCACTGGAAAGACTTGTGAGACTGTGGCTTTGCACTCCCCAGGATGAAGCAGTTGGCAACCCACCCACTGGAAAGACTTGAGAGACTGTGGCTTTGCACTCCCCGGGATAAAGCAGTGGGCAACCCACCCACTGGAAAGACTTGAGAGACTGTGGCTTTCCACTCCCCAGGATACAGCAGTGGGCATGGAGCCCCCTCGTCGATCTGGTGTCATGCACTCATCCGGCTGAGGTGCCCCCTTTCCCTTCCCCCTGAGGTGCCTGTTGTATTTCTATCTGATGCCCCAGCAGTGTTCTCTCTGTTTTGATCGGGTATTGAGTGTGGGCCTCGCCCATGCATTTTGGGCCCTGTGGTCCACGGCCTATGATGGTGGAATACCTTGGACTGTTATTCTTGGTGTATATATTTGTTTATAGTGTATATATATATATATATATATATATATATATATATATATATTTTTTTTTTTTTTTGATTACTATATTTTAATAGAATACAAACGTTCAACTCATTTCCTTTTATCCTTGCATCCTTCCAGGGGGAGTTGGGGGTTGTAAATGTAATGTATCTACATGTACTTGTGTGTGTGTTGTAGTGGGTGAGGGTGAGGGTGGGAGTGTTGCATGTTGTGTGTGTGTGTGTCACTCTTTTTTCCCTCCCCTGTGTCGTAGGTGCAGTACTCACCGTGGTCTTCGCCGCCGTCTTTGTTGTTCCTGGTAGAGGAAGAGGAAGATAAAGGCTGGGAGTATCTGAAGCTCGGGTTCCATGGCGTCCTGGTTCCTCGTGGGGTGTGTAGAGGTGAGCGTTTTCCCTTCCAAGTCCTGTTTCCGCCATGTTTTTGTTTGCGGTAATTCCACCCCGGAAAAGGTGGCGGATTGGACTGTTGTAATACAGTGGGCGGAACCTTGTCTTCCGCCTGTCTGTTAGCGGTTACCGCCGCAGTGTTTGTTTGTACGGCCGTGGCGGTCGGAGTGTTTGAGTGGCTGTCTATGTTGGCAGTTTCCGCCACGGTCGTGATTACATTTTTTTTACCGCCAGACTGATGGCAGTTTTGCAGCCGCTTTAACACCGACCGCTAGGGTTGCAATGACCCCCTTTATCTTCATGAAGGGCAGTTCCTCCAATATGCCAAAATATCTGTGAGATTTCACAAACCTTCCCCAGTGAGCCCATGGAGTCGCAGACCCTAAAGATGATAGTGGACTCCTGGTCATCCAAAGATCTAATATTACGCTTTTTTATTGCCCTCAAGAGAGATTGTTACACGGACTCAACAGCAGTCCAAGATAGGTGGTTGGAGGTGCTGACAATGGCCCTCTCGACGAGTGCATGGAAGAGAGCGTTTGCCCAGGTTAGGAGTTAGCCAGTTAGCCAGCAATGCGAGGTTCAAACTCACGCAGCTTTACTACTAACACCAAGCTTACTTAACCCCTCTGCAGCTACAAATGACTGACAGGGCGCATTTGGCTGCCTGCCCTCGCTGTGGGATGACACCAGTGAACTTTCTTCACATGACATGGAATGGTGGTGTCCTTAGAGGGTACTGGGAAGAAGTCCTGCTGACATTGTGGGAAGTCACCCAAAATGTAATAGAGTCCTCCATAGAGCATTGTCTGCTTGGGGTGCTCCCAAAGCCTCAACCTAGGGCCCAAATCCATCATAGATTTGCTCTGTTGGATTTTGTCTTGGCTAAAGGTAGTGGGACTATACACTGGATGCAATCCACAGCCCCAGCGACTGTTAAGTGGCTAACTGATGTCCTGGAATGGGGATTGGCAGAGGAGAGGTGCTTTTCAGCAGTGCACACTGATGACAATGCCAAACAGGATTTAGACATATGGGAGGTCATGTTGAATAATTTGTCGAAGATTGCACCCGCGGCACTCACCCTGCGCATAGACTTGGGGAGTCAGTACCTTGTGTTGCCCTTTGACATCGATTCTGGGGATGGGTCCACACCCAAAAATGATTGAGCCCTAAATATGGTGTGCTTTTGGAAGTTGGGGATTTATATGAGGGGAACGACTGATGGCTCTTGGCCCCCCTCTCACACCCTATGGGTGATTGTTTATTGTTTATTGTCTATTGTTCTTTTCACTCGCTTCTCAGTCCCCCTCCTGTTAACAAAACTGGTCCCAGTTGAGCTGCTGTTTTCTCCTCTATAATTTGTAATATATATGGTACAATGTTTATGGCTGTAATATTGATGATATGCACATAATTCCTTGCACATTGTGTATCTTGTTGAATGTTATGCTGTGCAAGTGATTGCCCTGAGTGGCATATTAGTACATGGTCATTATCTCAATGCCACATTTTTTGTCAACAAAACAATAAAACACGCTAAAAAGAAGTGGTGCTAACTTAATGCAGCCCTCCAAGTATGGTACGCCCAACTCCATGTTGCAGCCACAGATGGGTACACTGGTGGAACCAACAGCAGTCTTCTCAACAAGACATTCTTGCTAGCCTGTAAGTGCGAAGTACTGTAGTACCCTCATATTCCTTCACTGTAGGTCATAACAGAACAACATTGTGCTTTATAAATATTAACATCACATCCAAGCGTTTAGAGCCTAAATTCCCCAGTGAACCCAAGAGTTGCCTCTGTTGTTACTTTAAATGGAGGTTTCCTAACCTTTGCTAGACGGGCCAGGTACATATACTGTCAAAAGTACCCCAGAAATGTAAAAGTTGGAGCGCAGAGACGATTATTGCCATTGATAAAATCGGGTTTCAAATTGTTAAGGGATAAACTATGGTGTGTGACTTAATGAAATGTAGATTTATATAGTGTAGCTTATCACCCGTGAGGTTCTTAAGGCACTACTCACAAGGAGATTAAATAATTTGCCCAGCATTCCAGGACAGTGTGCCCACATCAAGGATCAAACCCAGATCTCTGACTCCTGAGGCAGTCTCTCTGACAGCTGTGCTACATCCTCTCCCACTTAGCAATGTTGGTCATTAAGCCTATGTCACTCATTAAACAAAACAAATGTATTCAGTAACCTAGGAGACCCACACTGATTCTCAAGACTCTGACATTCGCCTGCATATAACAGTGCAGGGAGTCTTCTTCTTCCTACCCTGGACGTGGTTGCCTCCGCGAGTGTTAAACATGTATCTACATCATTAATGTATAAACAGAGAAGAAAAGGGCCCACCACGCACCACTGTCTCACACCATGCTTATTCTTGATTGGTGGGGTGCATTCACCATTAGGCCCACACCTAATGCACAATCTCACATTTTCATATTGTGAGGTAAAAAAATTGATTAATGGGGCCTCCATTCCCATTTCCCAAATTTTCTTGCAGAGCTTCACTATATTAACAAATATAAATGCTAAGGTCCATGAACGCTAAATACAAGCAACCCTTCTTTGCTTTCATTTATTTGTTAATCATTAGGTGTAGGTTCAGGCTTTGGTCAACAGTCCCTAGTGACTAGGCCCTTTCTCAATCCATACTGGACTGCAGAGAGGATAACCTTTTCTGCAACACAAACTTTCAGCCGATCCAATTAGACTATGCAAAGTATTTTTGCTGTTGAACTATTAGGGAGATGGGTCAACAGCACTAAGGGTTAACTCTATCAACCTTCTAATAAATAGGAACAATGATAGAATTCAACCATGACTTGGGTGGGCCTTTAGTAATTGTGGTCCTTAATACATTGACAATTAGAGGTGCCCGTAGATATACATTATCAATAAAAAGATCAATTTGCACCCTATATGAGCTAGGGGCCTTATTCCTTGTACTCCGCTCTTTAGCAAATCTGACCTACCCTAGAGAAATCTGTGCCATTCCAGGCCACCAATGGACAATCAGCCACTGTGATGTCACAATAATTGCCTGGTCCAATACCACTGTCATAAACCTTGGTAAAGTGCTCACCCATTTACATGGCATCCAAAGCGGTATTATGACTGTCTCCAAAGAAAGGCACATTTACTGCTTTTCAAAAAAGTGCCTTAGTAAAGTTTTGATCAAAAGAGTCTACTATACCTCCTTGACAAAGATCAAAATTATTATGATAAAAGTTTATAATAACAAACATTCCCTTAAACTCAATAATTTGAAAATAATGTGAATCATGGTAGGTCTTTAAAAATCCTAGTTTCTAGTGCAATTGAGATCAATGTTACCAATCCACCCCATCAATGCCAAATTCTAGAATATTTGGTTGCAGTTCAAACTGAAACAGACCCATCAATATGTACCATCTTACAAGCCCAGGTCTCTTGCAGGCATACAGTATGAAAGTTCCTTATCACGTAATTCCACTCAGCATTGTTCAACTTGCTTGAAAGGCCAGTTACTCTTGAAAACAGAAAATCAAAATCTGTCACAGGTGCTTTGGTCTATGGGGTGAAAGGTAATGTAATCCCAGTATCTGTTGACAAGTTTACGGCCATAATACAGTTGGCTACAATGTTGCTCACCTCCTCACTAACGAGGGGAGCTGTACCATGATGGACGAATACTAGTCTGTCTCAATGTGTGCATTGAGCTACAAACTGGGCAAACTCTGCTAGCACGCATCTGCCCCTCAATTTCCATCCTGGCTGAGGGATTGACGTAGGTAAGCCCCTGTACCCAAGGGGAGCATCAGAGGTGTGAAGCGATTGTGGTTCTGGGTAATGAATGGTTTATACATAGGAGCTAAATGCATGGTAGCTATGGAGGGCACAATGTAAGGTGGCTTGTAGAAACAGCTAAGAGTTACTGCCCTAATGTTACTGTTAGGTGCTCCTACAAAGGGTAGGATGTTTAGTAGGGATCCTACCAACTGTGCATCCCTAAAAAGTACCACAGAGTACCCAGGTTCCCTTTTGGGGCTGTTCCCCACCCAGCTTACTCTGCATATTGATAATATTATGTTATAATGTTTCACGGCTATGAGAGGCTAATGCTCTGCCCAACCAATACACAGTATTTTATTTTTTAATTGGGTATCATCCCAGCTGGATTTTTATATAACATGGGGATGTTTTTAAGCACTACCACAAGAGGAGTGGCTTCAGGTGGCAGCTGCAAAACCTTATTGTGTGGCCTGGGAACACATCCCTAACTGGCATGATCCTCTGACTTTAACCTCCTTAAACCTCGTGCTAGTAGGCTAGGAACTGTCCCCAAATGCCTTAGGTGGGGAACAGGGCTCTGCATGAGGGGTGAGTCATTGTGCAATAGATTGGCACCTGCAGGTTTGGGGCAGTCTTTACTGATGAAGGGTCATTCACCTTACTTCCAATATTTCCAGCGGGGCTGAGCCCTCATCTGGGCTTATTGATATTGCATGGAGTGCCCAAAACCCCAAGGCCTCCATGGGTAGCCTTGCAAGCTTGTTCAAATAGTAACTTTAGTGAAGAATCTATGATCTTGACTATGAGTCAAAATATTTAGCCAAGACTGCCTTAACCACCTTAATGAGTACAGATTCCATTCACCTTGGCTATGGTTTAGGACATTTGTTGAAAAAGCCTCTTCTCAGCTACTCCTACTCATTGGGGCTATGTTAGTCTCAGCTAAGGGTAGTAATTTAGAAGTATTGGGTGGTCATCTGGTACATGAATTAACCCACCATTGCTATTTTTCTTCTTGAGTGGGGGAGAATTCATATTTTAAGTCCTGTCAATTGAAGTGTTACTATCATCAATCGCTTAGTCCCCATTTTTAACACATAAGTTAGAGGTCTCGCTTCCTGGATCTTTACCTAAAGCACAGCATGGAGAAAATGGGCCGGAAGTAGGGCCAGTATCCAGAGCCATTGAGAGTGCATTTTTGGTTACCCCCACCTTTCTTCCACACACTCAATCTCGGTATTGAGAGCACCTGTGGTATTTGAATGGTAGCTGGTTATCGGGGCGAGTGAGGGGTAGTCCTTTGAAGACAGTGAAAGTGTGGAAGGTTTCCTCTTACCCATGGTGTGTGGGCCTTAAAGGGCTGAGGAGTCTCACAAAACTCAGACAGTAAAATGGAAGGCCAAGAAGGGTGGCCCAGCCCAGCGGCCAAGAAGGGTGGCCCAGCCCAGCCTTGACTGGTCGTAGATGGGTGCAGACAGACCCGCTCTTGGCCCAGTCTTTGCTGGGCTTGTGCCAGGTGCATCCCACATGCATCCTGCACTGCAGGAGTTTCCAATGCCTTCAATGCACGTGCTCAGTGTGCAAAGCAATCTAGCCACTTCCCAAGCCACAGAGAGAACTGTCTGTATTAGTCTGTGCACCACCAAGGGTATTCAATAGCAATCAGGTGTCCCACACTGCCAGAGACTCCAGCGTCTTTAGTGCACCTACTTAGTGCACACAGCAAGGTGGATGCATTCCCCCGTAACAGGGAGAACTGGTTATGGTGGTCCAAACCCTACCAGGAGCAGTTCCAGCAATCAGGCATCAGAAATTATTTCTTGCATCAACACATATGAATAGCACTATCAATAACATGCCACACACCCATAGGGCAAAATCATTTGCTCTTTCAAAAGCCAAGAGGGACCTAGGAGTCTTGCTCCTTTACATCCCTTTTGTGGGCCTAATCCAACATTTTGGAACTGGTCTCTCCAGAATGTAAAGCTGTAGAAGTACCATTCTTTCAAGTTGGAATTGGTCCAATTATTAAAGTCTAGTTCTCAGATGAAACTGACTAAGCCTTGGTGGTTCACGTGGAGTCTCCTGATACTGGTGCATGTACACCATCAGAGAATCTTCCTATTTTGAGATGAAAATCCATAATGATGTGATGATCCACTTTCAAAAACTAGAGACCAATTTGGTATTTACCTTATTGTTAACTTTAACTTTAACCTGTGTCCCAAGTGTACACTGATTAATGAATCTAATACAGTCAATTGAAGTGGTCAAAAAATCACACAAAACCATGCACTGTACTCAGATGGAACCTGTTGTTTGGGTAGTACCTTTTGGGAGAATGTATTTTTTAACTGCATCTAGGGCTCCAGCACACTGCATATATGAATGCTGAATTCAGAACCTATTGATAGAGAGGGTCAAACAAATGGTGGGTTGCTTCAAAATACTTCAATAGCTGAATTGCTGTCCCAATGGCTGAGACAAACATTGAAGTTAAAGAGTCCTAAAGTGATCAGATATCAATTAGCGTAACCTAATTGAATGACACTACTCATTGGAGCAATATGGTATAATATCTAAACCCTAATGCCTAAAGACAATACAATTGTTGAGGTCATACCTCAGCCTGTTAAGGAGCTCAACCCTTATGTTGTTTGGTTTTTGTCTTCATTTATTTTCATTTATCCATACATACAAGTCCTATTCTTCTGTAAATATGTATAACTGTAATTAATATATGTTTGTTTTTGTTAACATGCAATTGAGTTCCTAACAGGTACTTAGACTGGTCAACTACTCTACCCTGAGTGATGCCAGCTCAAATACCACCCAGTAACTTCTGATTGCCCCTGAACCCAACAAAGTTCTTAAACCTGTCATCGAGCTATGCTCCTGCTTTATCATCACTCTGATTAACTGGTGTGTTACCCAGATACAGACAGATGATTATCAGCCTGAGACAATCAATATATGGCAATGATTTGCAAGTGAAGTTTGAGGACCCAAGACTAACCTCAATAAGTGTATAAGCAATAGATTGTTCGGTGCTTCTGAGTGTCTCCATTTCTTTTAACATCCAACGAACCTCGGGGTACAATCTCTCAGAATTCAGCTTACATAGTATTTTAGCTAGGCTGTTGAGCTATGGAAAGAAAGAAACACATTTTGTGATCTAATGCCCGAGGAATCAGAACGTTGCAGTCTTCCCTTACCAAATGGCAACTGAAGATACAAGTAATCGCTAAAGAACCTCTGACAAGTGACTGATGTTTGGTGAGTACCGATTCACACTTGAATAATAACACATAATGAAAGTTTAAAAGAAAGAGTGAAGAACTGCATTAACAGGGATTGCAAAATAGTCAATTGGATCCATAAGATGTTTGAACCAGAACCTTACACTTACCTGACTTTCCTTGCTTTTCTTATTGCTAGATGTTTCTATATAGAATTTCTTGTATGAAGTGTAGCACTCATATAAGTAGAGTTCGATGGTACAATCTGCATTTTTATCAAGTGTCTCTGCTAAAATTTCGGCCACTAAAGAGAAGCACAGTTTAATGAATGGTTTAAAAGACTACACAGCTACCTTACTTTCAGTTCTGTCCAGTTTTGATTACAAAGCGGGAAGTACACACTTTAATCATTAGCATTGCAAAACCCCATTTTTTGATCAGAACATCAATCTATACAGACAGTTAAGAATAAAGTTAGATTGTGTCTACACTTACCAATACTCAAATGCGGCTAAGCAACACTCAAATGAACATTGAAAATGCATGAAATCACTGCAGGATAGGTGAAGCACAAAAGATGAACATGAGCCAGGTTTATGTCAGTCCATTCTGGATGACTTTTTTAAAAAGAATGTGAGCAAATGTCTCACGTACTTACTAAATGCTAATATTTAAAAAATCAGAGGTTGTTACAGCTCCTCATAGTACCCTTTGCCTCATCAACTGTAGTTCAGCCAAGCACAAGTATCAAGGATGCTGACGATAAAGTGGGGCGCATTTCAAATTGATGCATATGTCGCTCCAACCCCCTTCCCTCTGCTTACACTGGCTACACTTTCCAAAGGCACACATGTGCATTGAAAACACAAAGACCATTTTATAGAACATATCCTACTGTAATGAATGATAGCCTACCTAAAAATGCAAGCTCTCTCAGTCTCAAGGAGGAGGCCATAGGGAGATGGGGTCTGGGGCCCATTAGAAGTGAAAGGTATGAAATGCCTTGATGCCAGTGCTTCACATAATTTTTCCTTGGGTTTTGGGGAGACCAAAATCAGATTTTTGTAAGTGAGCAAGATGAAGCATTCAGGCTTGTGTGGATTTTGACATTTTCAGAGTAAGGGTCTGTAAAATCTTCAGCTCTGCTCACCAAAGGTCCTGCAATATAGAATTACCCTGTAAACCCAAAATATATCACTCTTGCACTTCTGCATAGAGTGGACACTCCATCCCATGGACCACCCCAACATCACCATATAAGTGAGTGCAGTCACTCACTGCACCCCTGCATGGGAATCTCTCTCCCCTCTTAAAAGTATAGGCAACATGCCAACTGCACTGTGATACAGAGAGAGACTTTGAAGCAGCTACTCTGTATTCCACTTGAATGCACTGGCTTAACCATTTGGGAGGTGCACCATGGCGTAAACAGGGAAATTGCGCACAGTCCCAGATAGCCAGTTCATGACACAAAGCATTCCAAGCATGACTTAATAGGTGGCCAGGATGGTAAGAAATATCTTCCTTATGGATATGACATCCACTCTTTGAAAACTGTAGCTATTGCAGTATTCACCTGGTGATGTCTAACAGAGTATCTATGATGTCACCTTTTATTTTAACTGGCTAACAATACATTTCTTCTCTATGGAAGACTAGTCATTAGTTCTTTATCAGGAAAGTACCTGTAATCAAGAAAAGTAAAATGAAGACTGGAAGCTTCTGGCATTTTTCTAAAATTAAGTGCTTCACTCATTTTTGGTGACTTTTAGAGCCAAACAGTCATTAGAAAGGCTATCTAACGACGTGAACATAGGTAGTAAAAAAAAGAAAATGTACCCAGAACCACATTACTTTACTAAATACGATGTTCATCCTATAAACTGCTACATTTCATTTTATAATATACTCATATGTTTGCTCAACTGGGATTTGTGAACATCTTCAAAATGACAGGTATTTGCACGAGCACCTATTACAAAGCTGCTCATACCCATTACAATATCTGTGAACCCTCACAAAATGGGCAGGAGCACCTCTAGATGACAAACATTCCAAAAGATGGGGAAGGAGGCAATGTTCTGCACTCGGTGCATTGCACATAAATCCCCACGACTACTAAAGCAAGATGGAGACTGCAAGAATTTGGTTATACTTTAGGGTTGGCAACTATTCAAGGAATAATCAAAATTCTTTCAGGATGAACCCTTAAAGTCATTATGTCAATTTGAGCTCAATCTCCCGATAGCTATTGCACAGGGCAGACAGGTGAAGGCAATCTGCAATGTTCATGCAGTACCAACACAGTAATAAAGTCAAAATGCTAAATAATAAAAATCCCAAACCATATTAGAAAAATAGAGTAAACGCTGGTAAACAAAATGAGACAGAAATTATAAAAATCTAAAAATGGGAAACAGAGATTTGAATCTTTAATATTTTAAGTTGCAATAGTGCCAAAAAGCACAAGGTGCCAATGATAGTCACTTGAAGTTGCAGACAGGGACCAAGGCACATTTTGAGCCTGACCACGATAGAGCGTGAGTTAGATACACTAAGCAGGTTAATCCTGATCAAAGATTTTACCTTATGACTTATGGCCTGATTTAGAGTTTGGTGGATGGGGTTACTCCATCACAAATGTGACGGATATCCTGTATACTGTTATATGCAAATCATAATATGGCAGACGGGATATCCATCAGTTTGTAAGAGAGTAACCTATCCGCCAAACTCTAAATCAGGCCCTAAATCCTTTAAGTCCCAATTCATCACTGCAGTACATTTCCAAAGCCCTGCCGGACCTCAGTGGAGGCAGTTAAAGACTCACAAGGTGTCAGACAGAGGCCAACAGGAGGGTCCTGTTCATGCCTAGTTCCACTGGTCATCTGCACGGTTACAAAAAGGCCTCTTGTTGCATATTATATATCTGTAGCGCGAACAGGAAGTCAAGCTTATGTCCCTTAAAATCTACTTGTTAGTCTGGGATACAAGGAAGAGTAGGCCCAATCCTTCAGGTCACTCTTCTCTTCTCATGTCACTGTCTGCTCTAGTTCTCTTCCGTTCTTCCTCAGGTCAGAAGTTTTCTGACGTGGGCACCTGAAGGTGCCACATTTATGCCTGTCCCTAGCTAGTGGTTAGGGATGACTCCTGGGCATGCCTTAACCAATGGGGTAAAAGTTCCCATGGCCAACACTACTCAGTCTGGGCATTTTTAAGATGGCGAAAATCTCCAGTCAGATTAAACTTGGACTCTGAGAGCTGGGGTTGTGTGGGGTAGTGTACTATGGTAATACTAGTGTCCTCCCACATCTAAGACTAAAATCTTGTTAAAGGCAGCCACTGTGTGCACAGTAAACTCAGAGCCAGAAGTCTGGTAAGACGAACGCAAAGTCCTTGAGCAGTGGATCAGTGGAGCCACAAAAATGTCTTGTCATCCTGTTCTGTCATTTTTCAAGTGTACCAAAAGTGTAATATGTATATCCAGTAGACCTGTCAAGCAATATGTGACACAGAAGTGGCATTTGACGCTGTTGTGTCAAAAAGGATGTCCCAGGCGCCCACCCTTCTGCTGAGAACAAAAGAGTCATCGCTGTCCATATAGGTTGGCCTGTCAAACACAATGACCTATTTTGTAGACCCTGGAATGAATTTCAAACTTTAGCCACACCAAGGCCAAGTACAGGCTGAGGGGAGCTGAATAATTAATGGACATTAATTGCAAGGAATTACAGGCAGAGAAAATAAAACTTTCTGAAAGCTACCTTTTCTTAATAATTATTAAAAATCTGACTTCAAGATTAAATTGGATTTTTTATAACTATAACAAATTGTTGTTCATCAATTGTTTAGCTGGTTCCTTTCCTGAGATACAATATTAGTTTTTACTATTGCTCCATAGTGTTTCTACTTGGGCAAGCCAGCCTTCCTACAATGTAAGTCACTTTTGGGTATACTGTAAGGATATGTTAAGATTAATTGTATCTATGGTCTATTTCTCAATACCATGCACTGTGCCTTGTGCCTATACAAGGGTGACTTATTAATATTAAAAGGACAGTTTTCACCTGACACAGGCTTTCTTTTTTACTGTTCACAGTCATGCTTTGCACTCTTACAGTCAGGCTACAATGCTAGGCCTGAAGTAATATTTGTACTGCCACTATAGTGGATGACAGAACAGATCCTGCAGCCCACTAATTGCATTTAACTTATGGCCCTTGAGCATATATTGTACCATATACAAGGACATATAGGAAGGTTAAACATACCAGTTAGAAGTATGCCAACTGGACCATTTTTAAGGAGGGAGCACAGTCACTTTGCTAGTGGTTAGCAGGGGTGAAATGCACAGAGTCCTAAAGCCAACAAAAATATAGGGCCCAGCAAAAGGTGAACATTTCAGGGAGACAATGCAGAAATGGACTACTGCTGGTTTTTGTGTCCATAGGCCATGCTTCAACAGAGTTACTTCAAAGCCCAATGTCTTAAGAAACAACAGTCCCTGTGCAATTTCTACAATGCCAGGGTACCCAATATTATAATATTTTCGGAGCAGTTATCACAGGAGTTCTTCTTCTTGTAGGATTTAAGCTTGGCTCTGCTATCACGAAACAGGACGATATCAGAGTAGAGTAATGCCCATGTAACGGAAGTCTCCGTGGGAAACTGAAAAATCTACCGGCACCAGTGACCAGTACTTATATCAAGAGCTGTTAAATAAGCTCTTTTGCACTGTTCAAATTATGGGGGTTTTGTCAATCAAACACTGTATGGACACTATATATTCAGCTAATGTCAGTGTCAATTACAATAAGAGCCCTTCCCACAACACTTCCAATCGACCCAGATCAAGACAATTACTTTCTTCAGACAGAAGGAGCCACATATCAAGCAGGGGCAGAGGAGCCACTAGTGCTCTGGCAGAGGCATGTTAGAAAGCTGTAGAGAGAAGAGGGTCTGACACCTTTACATACATGAACACCATTAAACCTTAGAAACAAAAACAGGAGGAAAGGTGGCCTGGGAAACCTTACACTCAAACCTACATCACTTTATGTTACCTCACTGATGGGGAGTTTAAGATGGATTGCACCATCATCTCTTACCAATGCACACCGCACACATTAAGTACACAGCCTGTCCACATATATCCCACAAGCTGGAAGTAAAAAACCCTGTTGTGGAAGCCTGGTTGAATCTTTCACAAGGGGCGGCCAGTAGGCATCCCCCACCTAAGGAGTTAGGTAAAATACCTAGCCCTTTCAATAACAGTTACACCGCTGCCATTGCGAGTCCCTCAGAGCTCGATTAGAGTGTATAGGAGTCACTATCAGAGGGATATCCACTTTGGGTATCCCCTCAACATCAGAGCACACTTCGGATGACCTAATCCATGTTATCAGAGAGGAGCTGTATTAATTCATGTTTGCCTGGGTCATTGTAGGAAAAACAAAAACTGCAAAGGGAAAATAGAGCCATGGGCGAACCGTGTTAGCAGCCATGCATAGGACTTTCCATCCAAACATTTGCTTTTGAAAATTATATTTTTTCTGCATATAATTTGAAACGTTTTATATATAACTCCACCTAATGGTAGAAATAGACACCAATTTTGACAAATCACTTCTGCCACTTTGGACATTTATATTCAGTAGAGACTTATAGCTGCACACATTTTGAATACACATTTAAGTGCCACAGTCTCAAATAACTGAGGGGTGAACATATTAGACCAATCTCCTAATTTCTACTAATATCAATAAAGTGAATAATTGACGAGCATTAAAATATGTTTTTAAAGTTTAGATCCATGGCCGAAGGGTGGTTTTGTGCAAAGAGGCACATCTCTCATCTCTGCTAAGACAGAATAAAAAAATATGGCTCACACATTGTTTTTGTGGTGACAAATACTTCAGCGACTCAAAACAGCAGCCAGTAAGCTGCATTACAGTTCAATCATTTGTAGCCAGACTGTGGCACAGTGTTGACGACAGACTAAGGGGAAATACAGCCCACTCTAAGGGCCATATTTATACTCCGTTTGCGCCGAAATTGCGTCGTTTTTTTTGACGCAATTTCGACGCAAAACTAACGCCAACTAACGCCATATTTATACTATGGCGTTAGAGGCGAATAGCGCCAAAGTTCCCGGAATGTGCGTCATTTTTTAGCGTGAACCCCTTCCTTGCGTTAATGATATGCAAGGGAGGCGTTCCCGTCTAAAAAATGACTCCCAGGCCTTTACGTGGTATTTATACTCCCGGGCAAAAGAGACGCCCGGGAGTTGGCGTGGCTAAAAACGGCGCATTTGCGCCACTTTTTAACGCCTGCTCAGGGCAGGCGTTAAGGGGCCTGTGGGCTCAAAATGAGCCCACAGGTGCCCTCCCATGCCCCCAGGGACCCCCCCTGCCACCCTTGCCCACCCCAGGAGGACCCCCAAGGATGGAGGGACCCACCCCAGGGACATTCAGGTAAGTTCAGGTAAGTATAATTTTTTTTTTTTTATATATTTTTTTGGTGGCATAGGGGGGCCTGATTTGTGCCCCCCTACATGCCACTATGCCCAATGACCATGCCCAGGGGACAGAAGTCCCCTGGGCATGGCCATTGGGCAAGGGGGCATGACTCCTATCTTTACAATGATAGGAGTCATGTTGATGGGGGATGGGCGTCGAAAATAAATGGCGCAAGTCGGGTTAAGACGATTTTTTCGACGTAACCTGACTTGCCCCATTTTAAGACGCCCATGCGCCATTTTCCCCCTACGCCGGCGCTGTCTGGTCTACGTGGTTTTTTCCCACGCAAACCAGGCAGCGCCGGTCTGATTGCGCCGTCTAACGCCATTCCATAAATACGGCGCCCGCATGGCGCTTCAGAATGGCGTTAGACGGCGCAAAACTTTTTGACGCTAAACTGCGTTAGCGCAGTTTAGCGTCAAAAAGTATAAATATGGGCCTAAATCTTTCGATGACAGTCATTGCAAGTAGTCCTTACAATATGCTGCATCTACTTGGGTTTCAACCATGTTATTAATTGTGGAGAGAAACACATCTTGAAGATTGATGAAAAAATTGTGACACTCCAGGAAAATAGTTTCTACGTTACAAAGGGAAAATTAAATAGTTACAATAATATCATATTGTGCCAAAGTTTCCTTATTCAACTAAAATGAAACTAGAACATGAACTGTCCACACACTTTACCATGCAGCTGATAGTATAAATTCTGAAATAGTGTATAACGTTAACTAAGACGTAAAATAAGAAGATACATCAAAACAGGTCCAATAGTACAGTTTTATTCATTTGCCTCCTATTTGTGACAACGAGCACATACACAGTATTGGAGTAACTGAAAGGACTTAGGAAAGCAAAAGAGACAATGACATATTCACAAAGTGGCGTATGCAACATAAGGTTGAGATAAGGAGACAGGTTGATCATATTTACATAAAAGATGACAGGAAGTAGCCACAAACAATTCTTAACCCTCCCTTCAACCTATTATAGTTCTTTGCAACTCTGTTATGCCTATTTATTGTCAGATTGGCAAAAATCTACTCATTTCCAGATAGCGATGTGTTTGATTGTACTGTGCACATTAAGGTGTTTGATAATCTTTGCACTAAAGATAGTGACTGAAACCTTGCAGTCGGAGTGCTTTCATCACAAGTAATGAATATTTAATGGATGCTACTGTATCAGTCAATGGCTGATCGCAGCTAGCATTCCTCATGTATTTCTTTAATGACTAGAGGGTTTTTCAGGCATATTTGATTTTCCACTATGCCATTTTTTCAGTGTTGATACGTTATTGCAGATCATAGCCAAGAACAATGATTGACAATCATAATAAAACCTGCAGGAGAATACTAAGTCCTTGGAAAATTCTAAGAGCTAAATAAACAGTGCAGTGCTCTGGTAGACATTAACAAGTCAGAGATATGTGGCATAGATGGGGCATAGGTCAGTGCCCCTATTAATGTGACAGTCCTAAAGTTCATTGGCTGTAATTAGCTATAACTTAATTTATGTTCTCTTTTCTCCACAGTACATCTAACATCTATTCAGGCAGTGGTGCATACCTTGGCCAAAGCATTGTTTTTCTACATCAGTTGTACCCTTTCTCATAGTGGGCATTAAGGTTTCAAGAATTGTTTTCAAGTGGGGCTGGATTTTTTGTCCTGTAAAAGAAAAAGAAAAATACTTATATTAGTGACCTCTAAAAATCAAATTTTAAATTACATTTTACTTTGCCACATCTTCAAAAACCTTTTTTGTACATCGTGCTAGGCTTGCTAGGCTGGGAAATGACCAAAGAAGAGAATGGAAGGGCAATTTACATGGGTCCTGTGCAGCAAAGGTCAAACAACTTGTAGATGTAATATTTTACCGGTTTCTAATTATATCACAAACGGTAAGAACTTACAGTCTGTCATAAAATATAAGATGACTGTCCTCACCATAGTTTCACTAGAAAGCAGAGGATTCATGCAAAATGAGTTATCATTCCTGAAAAGAGTTTTTGCCTTCTCCAAGGCATGAGTGGTTCCTCACCTCCGCAAGGGTTTCTGATTGTGGCATGCACTTACAGTGGTATGGTGTCCCAACTGGCAGAAGAATACAAGGTTACATTATAATGTGTAGTTGATTTCTATGTAATCTGTTTGTAGTTGGTATTTGCATCAAAGGACTGTGATAAACATATCATTCATTACATTGTTGTTTTTTACGTGTGAAAATGCACTCTCAAGGTTAGAACTTAAAAATATAAAGAAAACGTCTATCAGCAGAGGTAATTGATCCACACTATAATCCGCATTTTTCAGAGGCACTATAAATTACTACTAATGGAAAACTAACTAGTTTCACCGCCATGGCAGCTGGAAATGTAATAATGCTTAAACAACCCAGTAATTACACAGTGTGATAAAGATCACACCTCTCATTAAATATCCATCATGCTGGTATTTAGAGAGGGAAAATGCCCTCTAAATACCGTAGGCATAAAAACCGTCATAGTATGCCCCACTATGAGGAAAAATATGTACCAGCAATATTTATCACCTCCAATAAATTCAGTACACATTGGTGTCGGTCATTTTTGGGTGCAACACTTAACCCCTTCACTGCCAGGCCTTTTCCCCCTCAGGTGCCAGGCCTTTTTTTGTGGCTATTTGCGGCAGTTCGCACTTAAGCCCTCATCATGTTTTGTCCACATAATCTACCCAAGCCAAATTTATGTCCTTTTTTCCAACATCCTAGGGATTCTGGAGGTACCCAGAGTTTGCAGGTTTCCCTAAAGGAGACGAAGAAATTACCCAAAATACAGCAAAACTTTCAGGTTTAAAAAAAAATGGGAAAAAAGGGCTGCAGAAGAAAGCTTGTGGTTTTTTCCCTGAAAATTGCACCAACAAAGGGTTTGTGTTGCTAGAATCACCATCTTTTTCCCTGAAAATTGCACCAACAAAGGGTTTGTGATGCTAGAATCACCATCTTCCCAGCTTTCAGGAACAGGCAGACTTGAATCAGAAAACCACCTTTTTCCACACAATTTTTGCATTTTATTGGGACATACCCCATTGTTACTATTGTTTTTGTCCTTTTAGCCTCCTTCCAGTTAGTGACAGAAATGGGTGTGAAACGAATGCTGGATCCCGGACAGCTAAACATTTCTAAATAGTAACAAAATTCTGAATTCAGCAAGGGGTGTAGATCCTACAATGTTTTCCTACAGAAGATAACAGCTGAAATAAAACAATATTGACATTTAAGTGAAAAAACAGCTAGATTTCTCTACGTTTTACTTTAACTTTTTCCTGTGATGTCAGATTTTCAAAAGCAATATATCATTATGTCTGCTGGACTGTTTTGGTTACGGGGATATGTAGGGATTTAAGGTTCATCAAGAACCCTAGGTACCCAGAGGCAATAAATGAGCTGCACCTTGCAATGGGTTTTCATTGTATACCGGGTATACAGCAATTCATTTGCTGAAATATGAAGAGTGACAATTAGGTATCAAAGAAATCTTTTAATTTCCAAAATGCCCACTAGACAAGGTGATGAGAAGCAGTGGTTATTTGCACATCTCAGAATTCCGGGGTGCCCATACAAGCATTACGGGGCATTTCTCAAATAGATGTCTTTTTTACACACCGTCTTGCATTTGGAAGGAAAAAACTGTAAAGAAAGACAAGGGGCAATAACACTTGTTCTGCTATTGTGTGTTCCCCCATGTCTCCCAATAAAAATGGTACCTCACTTGGGTGGGTAGGCCTAATGCCAACGACAAGAAACGAAACATAGACACATCACATTTTTACATTGAAATCTGATGTGTTATTTGGAAAGTGCCTAGCTGTGCATTTTGGTCTCTAGCCCAACCGGCACCTAGGAAAACCTGGCAAATCTGGAAGTTTCTGACTAGACACCAAGGGGAACCCAGGATGGGGTAACTTGTGGTGCTCTCACCAGGTTCCGTTACCCAGAATCCTTAGCATACCTCAAAATGATGCATTTGCTCCTCACATTTCGGTGCTTCAAAGTTCTGGAATCTGAGGGGAGGCACAAACTTCCATTTACCCAGCGTTCCCCTAGGTCTCCCAATAAAAATGGTGCCTCACTTGTGTGGGTAGGCCTAGTGCCCGTGAAAGGAAATGGCCCAAAACACTATGTGGACACATTAAAATTATCAAATACCAAACTACCTGTTTTTGCAGGGGGAGCACCTCCGGTTTTGGTCCTGGGCTCAACAGCCATATAGGGAAACCTAAAAATGATACCTCACCTATGTGATTCAAAAGGCCAGGGTCGTATGAAATAAGATAAGAGTCTGTGCAGTTAGGTTCTTGGTCTTCGGAGAGTCAATATATAATCCAAACAGAGGTAAAGTTCAGTGTCTTTATTCTTGTGCGAGGTTTTCATACATGTTCATCACATCAGAAAGATTCCATATGTGGTTATCACAACAACATCCAACAGCCAACACGTCTTTCGTCTCCAAGAAATTAATCTCATTGAATTCCCCAGGGCAAAGTATAAGTAAGGTGTTAACATGAATAAATGGCTTATCCTAATCAAGTAAAACTCTTCAAGATAGTGTACGATCAATAGAGAAAGAGTAGTGGAAACCACGTGACGGGGCAAAACACTATTATCCCCGAGTCTTCGTGAGGGAGTACTCATAAGTCAGCACGTATGGATCCAAAATGTTTTACGGTGCGATCTATAAACAAAACAGTTCTTTTGGGTAAATTCTTGTGTTGGGGGCACTGTGCCTTGCTCCCTGATAATTAAGCTGGCGTGTAAGTAGAGAAAAAGGACGTGTAAGCCCTCTGTCTCATCTAGAAGTATAAGGTATAGAAGAGACACAGAGTAAGGTCTCAGGAGTGTGTGTGAAACTCCTCGGCATGACGATACCTCACCTATGTAAGTGGGCCAAGTGCCTGTGACAAGGAAGAACCTAAAACATTTTTATGGTATACATGCAACAATGCTGGGTGGAAATTTGTGGATTACTGCAGATTCCGAAAGGTTCCATCACCAAAATGTGGGAGAAAGTGTCATTTCCAGCAAAGCTGGAGGTTTGCAGGGCATTGTGGGTAAGGAAATGGTGCGGAGAGCATGTGAAGCACACCACCTTGGACTCACTGAGATGTTTAGCTTTCAGATGTGTCTAGGTCTCGTAGATTTTTCTACATGGCAGCGTCCCAAAGTCCAAAAAGTGCAGCCTTCACCATTCCAAGTGGTACGATTTTGAGTGTTAGACAAGCTCTCATGGCCCAAAGGTAAATGAAAAACCCCAAATAATTCAATGTCCTCTTGCTTGCCGTGGGATAAGATGTTTTAGTGTGCAGAGTGAGAGCTTAAAGACTGTTACCCCATTCAGTTGGGGTGAGGGCATAACCATGCCCCTATCCGTTGGTAGTCACCACCCCATATATATATTTTTTTTTGATTCACTGGCATCTAGTAGGCTTTCTGCCCCCTGGGGAGTAGATCGGGGGTAATTGCCCCATCTGCCCACCGGTGGGCAGAACAACTTTGTCCCCATTTATTGGGGGTGGGGATATGGCCATACCCCAGCCCTCTTTTTTTGAAAAAAAATCTTCCCTAGTGTCTGGTGGGCTTTCTGCCCCCTCCTTGGGGGCAGATCAGCCTAATTAAAATAGGCTGATCTTCCCCCAAAGGGGGCAGAAATGGCCTAAAATAAAGTTGCTCCCCCGGGGAGTGACCCTTGCCTAAGGAGTCGCTCCCCTTTTTTTAAATTGTCACAAAAAAAAATCCCTGGTGTGTATTGGTTTCTGCCCCCTCAGGGACAGAATGACCTAATACAAATAGGCCAATCTACCCCCCCCAAGGGGGGCAGAAATGGCCTAAAAACAACTTGCCCCCCCCCCCAGGGTAGCAACCTGTGTCTAAGGGGTCGCTCCCCTTATAAAGTTAAACAACAACAAAAAATCCCTGGTGTCTAGTGGCTTCTGCCCCCCCAAGGGCAGAACATCCTAATTAACATAGGCTGACCTGTCTCCGGGGGGCAGAAAATGCCTAATAAAATAACCCCCCCCTCAGAGCGACCCTTGACTAAGGGGTTGCTCCCCTTGTGAATGTAAACAAAAAAAAATCCCTGGTGTCTAGTAGCTTTTGCACCCCCCCCCCCCAAGGGGAGGATTGGCCAAATCATTTATATTAATTAGGCCAATCTGCCCCCGGGGGGAGGAAAGGGCTAATTAAAAAATTGCCCCCCTGGGAGTGACCTTTGCCTAAGGGATCGCTCCCCTAATACAAGTAAACAAACTAAAATAAAATCCCTGGTGTCTAATGCTCAATTTCACCCTGTTATGGCCTAAAATATGCTTGATGTGTCACGTAGTAAATGGTTACCCTCAATGTAATCTTTCTCTGATTACCCTTGATTTCATGTGATTTTGCAAGCTTTAAATTTGGTCAAACTTTTAGTGATTCAAAATTATCTTGAAATTGTTTACAGATGTCTGAATTAAATATCGAAACCAAACACTGAAACATGAATCAGAACAGTTGTTCTACATGGCAATCTTTCCAAAATTTAGGCCCGGATTTATACTAACGCAGTTTTGCACCAAAAGGTTTAGCACCATCTTGCACCATTTCTGATCACTAGCCAGGTACCATATTTATGGAATGGTGCTAGCCAGTGCAAAGGGTAGGCTAGCGTAAAAAAAAATATGTTAGCCGGGTAGGGCTGGAGGTATGGAAGAAGAATGTTTTGCAACAAAAATGATGCTAGGCAGGTTAGAGTAATAAGAAAATGACTCTAACCAGCCTAGCGCCATTTTCTGATACAAAACGATCCATACCACATGACTCCTGTCTTAAAAAAAGACAGGAGTCATGCCCACCACCCCAATGGCCAGCACAGGGGACTAGGGTTCCCTGGGCATGGCCATTGCACCCAGTACCATGTAGGGGGCCCATTCCAGGGCCCCCAATGGCACTTAAAAAAAACAAATCCTTACCTGTACTTACCTATACTTACCTGGGATGGGGTACCCCATCTTCTGCTGTCCCTCTGGTGTGGGTGGGGGTGTCCCTGGGGAGGGCACCTTTTAGCTTATTCCATGGTGTTCCACCATGGAAATAGGCCCACAGGTTCCCTAACGCCTGCCCTGACCTAGGCGTTAAATAATGGTGCAAAGCAAGCTTTGCACCAATATTTGACCCCTCCCCCCATGCGTGATTTTAGCACAGGGGATAAATATGGTGCTAAGGACATAGAGGGGGTCATTCTGACCTCGGCGGTAAAAGCCGCTTACCGCCGGTCAGAAGGCCGCCACAATACCGCCGCGGTCAGCCGCCACGGACATTCTGACCCACAACTGCAAAACCTCCGAAAATCCGCCCTCCACTGCAGTCCGCCACATCAGCGGCCAGCGGTAAACTGGAGAAGACCAAACCTCCACCACCACGCCAACAGAAATACGCCCATCCCATTATGACCCGCAAATCCACGCGGCGGTCATTCAATCGCGGTATTCCATTAGTGGTACACACCGCCGCGCTCAAAATACACACACCTTTACAAACCCCTACCACATTGGACAATTTGAAAGGCACACACCTGAAACACATACACACACCACTCCCACACATCCAATACCATATAAAACACACACCCACATCACCCACAAACCCCTACCAACAAAAACCAGAGACGAAGGAGAGAGAGAGACACATCAGAGAATAGAGAGCCAGACACACAGAGGCACACCGCAACATCACACACACCACATAGAAGCACAAAGCACCACACACCAACACACACATCATCACATACACCACCCCACACCTCATACACACCACCCCATGGCACCACAAAGGCACCCACGCTTTTCGGACCAAGAACTCCGGGTCATGGTGGAGGAGATCATAAGAGTGGAACCCCAGCTCTTCGGCTCACAGGTCCAGCACACCACCATAGCAAGGAAGGCGGAGCTCTGGCAGCGGATCGTGGACAGGGTCAACGCGGTGGGACAGCATCCCAGAAATCGAGAGGACATCCGCAAACGATGGAACGACCTACGGGGGAAGGTGCGCTCGATGGTCTCGCGACACAACATCGCAGTCCAGAAGACTGGCGGGGGACCCCCACCCACTCCACCCGAATTCACAACATGGGAGCAAGAGGTAATCAACATCCTGCATCCCGATGGCCTCGCTGGAGTACACGGAGGAATGGACTCTGGTAAGTACAAGGCCAACCACTTCACCCCCCCCCAGCATGCTAACCCCCACCCTCACCCCCAACCCCCCAGCACACATCCTCCCTGAGAATGTCTCCCCAGCACAACCCACCCAACACCAACCCCTGCATGCCACCCCCAAACTATGGACACCCATCACCTAAGCATGACCACTGCACATACCTATCACCCCCCCCCCCACAAAACACCCTCACAACACCTCCCCCAAGGGAATGCCAGCACTGGGGGACAAGGGCACCCATAAAACGCAAGCTAATGCACACACAGAAACAATAACCATACCCTCTTACCCCATGCAGGACCCGAACGACAACACACCGGTCAGGAGGGACCAGAAATGTCCATCCCACCCCCGGAACAGGCCCCTAGTGATGACAGCAGCTCTGTCGACCTGGAACCTGACGACCAGCCCGGACCATCGGGGACCTCTGGGGAGTCGGTTCCCCTCACCCAGACACAGGCCACTGCAGACCCAACCCCCTCTGGGAACAACAGCACAGCTCCCACCCAGCGGGCCCATGCCTCTGTCTCTAGGACAGGTCAAGCAGCGGTGTGTCTACCACTACAGGGCCCCCAGGGGGCAGTGGGAGTGGGCACACCGTCCAGGGGACAGAGGCCCAGGGAAACAGGGCAACTCGGAGGGCTGCTGTGCGACAGGGGGGGGAGGAGAGGCCCCGGGAACCCACTCTCCAAGAGGCCCTCACCACCATCATGGCAGCCTACCACCACTCACAAGAGACGATGGCGACGGTACTGGCCAGGTTCCAGGAGATCCAGGCACAGCAGGAGCAACGCTACATGGGGTTCAGCGACCAACTCAGCAACATCTCAACCGCTATGGGGAGCATAGTCCAGGCCCTGAACCGTATAGAGGACACGTTTCGGGACCATGTGGCATCACACAGGGCCCCTGTCACTAGCCAGGAACAGGAACAGCCTACCACCTCCGCCGGCGCTAGTGGACAGGAGGCCCCACCACAACGACAGCCCACCAGAACCCCACCTCCTGCTGAACAACAACCGCCCCCCAAAAGGAGCCTGAGATCAAAAAAACCGACAGAGTAGGATGTCAAGTCCCCCGCCAGCATCACATACCCCCGGAAGTCCTCCCACTGTTCCACATTGCCACCCTGTCCAACCTTGAACTGCCCCTGCTCCATCCTGCCACAGGCATATGGACAATGCACCTGTGAGACTGAGAACTGGACTCCGCCATGGACATTACTCCACCCCCACCCATCACTGTTTCACTATCATGTACCAATATCTATGCACTAATAATAAATCACACATTGCACTGAAATCAATCAGGACTCAGCCTGTGTTATTTACAAATGTATGACACATTACATATCAATTACGTATAATTAACATTGTGAATTACACATACCGAGGTAACTTAGCATTAGTCCATGGGCCAACCAAGCCGAGGTCACGCAGTGGCTCATACAGCACAGAAAAGGGAAGGGAAAATCAAACATCATGTTTATAGGTCTGGGGGGAAATCGACAAAGTTGAGATGCAGGAGGCTTTCAGGAAATGTAAAATGGCATGGGTGATTATTACCTGTGTGCTACTGGAAATACTGTTCTATTACTCTGTGCCTGTTGTCTGTGTCGTCCTCTGAGTCTTCCTCCTGTTCACTCTCCACAGGCTCCACAGCTGCTTCAACACCACCATCTGCACCATCCTCCTGCAGGAAAGGAACCTGACGTCGCAATGCCAGATTGTGAAGCATACAGCAGGCCACGATGATGTGGCACACCTTCTTTGGTGAGTACATCAGGGATCCCCCAGTCATATGCAGGCACCTAAACCTGGCCTTCAGGAGGCCAAAGGTCCTTTCGATGATCCTCCTAGTTCGCCCATGGGCCTCATTGTACCGTTCCTCTGCCCTGGTCCGAGGATTCCTTACTGGGGTCAGTAGCCAAGGCAGGTTGGGGTAACCAGAGTCACCTATTAGCCACACACGTTGTCTCTGTAGCTGCTCCATCACATAGGGGATGCTGCTATTTCGCATCACATACGCGTCATGCACTGACCCTGGGAACTTGGCATTTACATGGGAGATGTACTGGTCAGCCAAACAGACCACCTGGACATTCATAGAATGATAACTCTTCCTGTTTCTGTACTCATCGTCTTTTGGGGGTACCAAAGCCACATGGGTCCCATCAATGGCACCAATGATGTTGGGGATATGTCCAAGGGCATAGAAATCACCCTTCACTGTAGGCAAGTCACCCTCCTCTGGGAAAATGATGTAGCTCCGCATGAGTTTCATCAGGGCAGACAACACTCTGCTCAAAATCTTAGAAAACATAGGCTGAGACATTCCAGATGACATGGCCACTGTGGTCTGGAATGACCCACTTGCCAAAAAATGGAGGACTGACAAAACCTGCACCAGAGGGGGAATCCCTGTGGGTTGGCGGATGGGGGACATCAGGGCTGGCTCCAGCTGGGCACACAGTTCATGGATAGTGGCACGGTCAAGTCTGTATCGAAGTATTATATGGCGTTCTTCCATTGTCGACAGGTCCACCAGCGGTCGGTACACGCGAGGATTCCTCCTTCTCATCGCAAGTCCCAGCGGACGGTGCCTAGGAAGGACAACATGGAGCACAGAGTCAGGCAAACCACAGGTACGTACAGACAGCTTGCACAGTTAAAGAATGGCAGTGGGTTGAAAGGCGTGTATGTGTGGCAATGCAAGGCCTAGGCCTGTGTGTCGCAGTCAAAATTAAGCCATGTAGGCCCTTGAAATGGCGGCTGCCTGACCTGTGAAGTGGGACAATGGGATGTGAGGTCAATGCGCTGGCGGGGCACACCGTGGCGGTAGGCGGTCGAAGACCGCGGCGCAAAGCCGCATTGGTTAACATTGAAGCCTATGGGTTTCAGGAGCCAATGACGATGTGCGCCGGCGGTCGCGGTACGCACCGCCGCGGTACGCACCGCCGTGGGCGTGACCGCCATTTTCTATCTGCTTAATCACTCGAGACCTGATCATCCACAGGAGAGGACCTATACTGCAAGTGCTGCTGTGACCTCGGTCTGGAAGATACAATGGCTGCTGCGACTGGGGAAAGGGCCCCTGCCTTCACGTCTGAAGAGTTGGAGAAGCTCGTGGATGGGGTCCTCCCCCAGTATGCGCTACTCTACGGTCCTCCAGACCAACAAGTGAGTACACCGGGTGCACATGGAATGGGCTATGCCTGTGTGGATTGGGGTGGATGTAAGTTGGTGGGGTGGGGGGCGAATGAGGAGTGCAACGCCCGACAGATGAGAGCATGTGCCATATGGCAAAGTTGGTGGGGGGGGCCAATCACATCTAACATGCAGGTCATTGATGATTTCCTCCTTTCCACCCTGTACATGTCAAATAGGTCAGCGCCCATCAGAAGATCGAGATTTGGCGTGCCATCGCCAAGGAAGTCCGGAACTTGGGGGTCCACAACAGACGGGGCACCCACTGCCGCAAGAGGTGGGAGGACATCCGCCGCGGAACAAGGAAGACCGCAGAAACACTGCTGGGGATGGCCTCCCAACCTAGGAGGGGTGCCAGTCGCACCATGACCCCCCTGATGTCCCGGATCCTGGCGGTGGCCTACCCTGAATTGGATGGGCGCTTTAAGACATCACAGCAGACACAAGGGGGTGAGTATCAGCACATTCTCCTATCTTTCTGCGCAGTGGAGGCGTCTGGGTGGGGGAGGAGGGCTGTGGGTGACATTAGGCCAGGGCGCTTTCTGTAGTGTAGTCCTCTCCCTTAGGCATGGCCCTGTGCCCCCGGCCCCCACCTCTGTAGGGTGACAAGTACAGCCATTGAAGGTCCAGCATCTCCCATGTGCGCGTTTGACGTCTCTTGGCCAGTTGTCCTAGTCAGTAGTACTGAGTAGTGTACCCCGAATGCGCGGCTTAGTGCATTAGGCTCCTGTGTCTGTCCTCTCCGCCAACGGTGTTGACATTGCATGCACTCAACCTGGTCTTCTTTTTTCTCCCCCCACCCTTTCTCTTCATCTTCTTGTGCATGTGTGCATTAGCATCATCAGGCGGAGGAGATTTGGCATCGGAGCACGAGGGAGCTGCAGGACACAAGGCCCCGGTGGGCCCAGGAACAGACACCGAGGGCACCAGTGATCCGGAGGGCGAGGGGAGCACCACGACGGGGACCGCTGGTGAGAGCAGCGACAGCGACACGTCCTCAAATGGGAGCTCCCTAGCGGTGGCGGCAACATCCGTGCCCCCCGCCTCTACAGGTCCAGCCGCCACCCAGCGCACCAGCCCCGCCCTCCCAGCAGCCCCTCAGTCTTCGCTCCGTGCCCGTTCGCCCAGGAAGGCGCGCGTCTCCTTCGCCCCAGGCACCTCAGCCCCTGCCCCTGTTGCCCCTGCTGCCCTCAGTGCGGAGCTCATTGACCTGGTAAGGACGCTCATTGTTGGGCAGACGACCCTTTTGAATGCCATCCAGGGTGTGCAAAGGGAGGTGCAACAGAGCAATGCGTACCTGGAGGGCATTCATTCGGGTCAGGCTGCCCATCAACGAGCGTTCACTGCTCTGGCCTCAGCACTGACGGCAGCCATTGTCCCTGTTTCCAGCCTCCCTCTTCTTACTGCCTCCAGCCTTTCTCTGTCTCCTGTTCCTCAGCCTATCCCATCCACACCATCAGAACAGCCTGCACACACCTCAACACCCAAGAGCAGCTCATCCAGACACAACCACCACAGATCCCACAAACACTCACCCAAGCAACACACAGATGCAGACATGCCAACAGCCACTGCCACCCCTGTGTCCCCCTCCTCCTCGTCTCCCTCCTCCCTCCCTGTGACGTCTACACTCACACCTGCATGCACCCCAACATCAGCCAGTGCTTCCATCACCACCTCACCCTCCAGTACAGTCCACACTCGTGCAGTCACCACCCCCACTGCCATTTACACATCCCCTGTGTCCTCTCCCACTGTGTCTGTCACCCCCTCTTCCAAGACACACAAACGCAGGCAGCCACCCACCCAACAGCCATCCACCTCACGACAGCTTACAGCACCAGCACCTTCACCCAATGACAGCACACCTGACTCTCCTACAACCACCTCCTCTTCCTCCACTTCCATCTCCACTTCTCCTACCCTTTACCTTGGCCCTAAAAAACTATTCCTGGCTAACCTTGACCTCTTTCCCTCCGATGAGCTCCCCCCTCCATCTTCAAAGAGTCCCAAGAGCACCGCAGCCACCACCAGCCCAGCTTCGGGTGTCACTGTTGTGCATGGGTTCTGGAGCCCACCCTTTGCCAGCAGTGACACATCGATCAGCAGCAAGGGCACGTCCAGCCCCCCCCCCCGGCAAGAGGACCCGCAAAAACAAGGGCCGCCATGCGAGGACCGACAGGGCTGCCCCCAAGGAGCAATGTGCGGCCACTTCACCACCCACACCATCTAGGGGAGGCAAGGGCCCGAGAGCCCCATCAAAGGAGCGGAAGGGCAGCAGGAGCGCGGAGAAGGTGGACCCCACATGTCACATCCCAGCTGGGAAGGAGGACACTAAGGAGGCCAGGAGTCCGTCCCCGAAGGGTCCAGAAACGTCACGGTCCGAGGGCGACTGAGCAGGGAGTCCAGGCCAGGTCTGGCTCCCTTGACCTGCTGGATGAGCACCGCTGAACAGGGCCCGCGGGGCAGAAGAGCACCGCTGAACAGGGCCCGCGTGGAGAAGAGCACCGCTGAACAGGGCCCGCGGTGCAGAAGAGCACCGCTGAACAGGGCCCGCGGTGCAGAAGAGCACCGCTGAACAGGGCCCGCCGTGGAGAAGAGCACCGCTGAACAGGGCCCGCCGTGAAGATAGGCACCGCTGAACAGGGCCCGCCGTGGAGAAGAGCACCGCTGAACAGGGCCCGCCGTGGAGAAGAGCACCGCTGAACAGGGCCCGCGGTGCAGAGGAGCACCGCTGAACAGGGCCCGCCGTGAAGATAGGCACCGCTGAACAGGGCCCGCGGTGCAGAAGAGCACCGCTGAACAGGGCCCGCCGTGGAGAAGAGCACCGCTGAACAGGGCCCGCGGTGCAGAAGAGCACCGCTGAACAGGGCCCGCGGTGCAGAAGAGCACCGCTGAACAGGGCCCGCCGTGGAGAAGAGCACCGCTGAACAGGGCCCGCCGTGGAGAAGAGCACCGCTGAAGAGGGCCCGCCGTGGAGAAGAGCACCGCTGAACAGGGCCCCGCCTTGCAGAAGAGCACCGCTGAAGAGGGCCCGCCGTGGAGAAGAGCACCGCTGAACAGGGCCCCGCCGTGAAGATAGGCACCGCTGAAGAGGGGCCCGCCGTCTCAAGCACCGCTCCGCTGGGCCCCGCCGTCTCAAGCACCGCTCCGCTGGGCCCTTCTTCTCAAGCACCGCTCCGCTGGGCCCCGTCGTCTCAACCACCGCTCCGCTGGGCCCTTCTTCTCAAGCACCGCTCCGCTGGGCCCCGCCGTCTCAAGCACCGCTCCGCTGGGCCCTTCTTCTCAAGCACCGCTCCGCTGGGCCCGCCGTCTCAAGCACCGCTCCGCTGGGCCCTTCTTCTCAAGCAGCGCTCCGCTGGGCACCGCCGTCTCAAGCACCGCTCCGCTGGGCCCTTCTTCTCAAGCACCGCTCCGCTGGGCCCTTCTTCTCAAGCACCGCTCCGCTGGGCACCGCCGTCTCAATCACTGTTTATGGTTCACTGTGCCCACCATGCCTCCTCCTTGACCAGTGGAGACTGTCATCCACCTGATGGACGGTGGCTTTGCACTCCCCAGGATGGTACAGTGGGCAGCCCACCCACTGTAGAGACATTGAGGGACTGTGGCTTTGCACTCCCCAGGATGGTACAGTGGGAAGCCCACCCACTGTAGAGACATTGAGAGACTGTGGCTTTGCACTCCCCAGGATGGTACAGTGGGCAGCCCACCCACTGTAGAGACATTGAGAGACTGTGGCTTTGCACTCCCCAGGATGGTACAGTGGGCAGCCCACCCACTGTAGAGACATTAAGACACTGTGGCTTTGCACTCCCCAGGATGGTACAGTGGGCATGGTGGCTCCTCGTGGATCTGGCGTCGTGGACTCATGTGGCTGTGGTGCCCCTCTCTTCCCTTCCCCCTGAGGTGCCTGTAGTTTGTACATCTGATGCCCCTGCAGTGTTCTCTCCAAAGGACTCAGGTCTCCTGTGTGGGCTTTGCCCTTGTTTCTCAAAACTTTGGCCCACGGACATGATGAATTCGTAGGATGTGCAGGACTTGTTACTTCAGTTATACACTGATGTGTATGTCATTTATTTTCTTGTGAATATCTTTCATGGTTGTACGATATTTTTCAGGAGCTTTTTGGTACATAAATATTTATTCCAAATTTGATTATGTCCTAACATTTTTCAGGGGTGTTTGGGTGGTGTCACTGTGACTTGTTGCTCTGCATTGGTGTGTACATAGTTGGGGGGGGGTCGCATATGTGTGTGCCCGTAACCTTTCGTCCTCCCCCCTCCCGTGTGTCGTAGGTGCAGTACTCACCGTTGTCGTCTGCGCCGGACTTCGTACTCGTGGTAGATGAGAAGGTAGACGAGAGCAGGTAGGATGTTTAATTCGGGTTCCATGCTGTCCTCCTTCCTCCTGGAGTGCGTAGTGGTGAGCGTTTTCCCGTTCGTAGTCTGTTTCCGCCGTGTTTTTATCGGCGGTGCTCCCACCCCGGAAAAGGTGGCGGATTGGTGAGTTGTGATAGGGTGGGCGGTACATTGTCTGCCGCCTGGCTGTTGGCGGTGACCGCCGCGCTGTTTGTTTGTACCGCCGTGGCGGGCTGAGTGTTAAAGTGGCTGTCTGTGCTGGCGGTTCCTGCCAGGGTCAGAATTCCATATTTTTTACCGCCAGCCTGTTGGCGGGTTGGCCGCCGCTTTAACACCGACCGCCAGGGTTAGAATCACCCCCAGAGTCATTTTTTGCACTGGAACGCCTACTTTGCATCTTATTGATGCAAAGTAAGTTTCCACGTCCAAAAAATGACTTTATCTCCATAAATTTGGCTCTAGACGTGTCTAGTGCAAAAGTATAATTATGTCGTTAGTTTTGCACCAAACTTGCATAAAAAAATGATGCAAATTTGGTGCAAAACAAGTATTAATATGGCTCATAGTATCAAATCAGGATGACAGTCACATTTTAGGCACACCCTACTATTGAAGGATTTATAAAAAGCTGATTTGTGAAATTATCTTTATTGGTATGTTGTGGATGAGATGCTTTAAATATTTTACATTTAAACACTGGAAAGCAAAACTGAAACACTGCCAGGACGCTAACTGAAGGTCCCTTACTGTTGCTTGATATCATGATTTCTCTACATGGGCAAAGTGTACTCATTTTCTTATATCAAAGCACAAACAAACTTTACATTGAGTATAGGTCTAAAGTTTGCACTAAGTTTGCAGGTATAATATGCTACAATGTGTGCTACTTACACCAAGCAAGAAAAACAGTAAGGATGACGTGGAATTAAAATGGGTGCTACAGCTTCTGGATGCCCATCCAACTACTATGTATAAGATTATTCATATAATACATGACTAACCGTGCCGAAACATGAATACTTTGAAAGCTGTTGTGATCTTTTCAAGCGGGATAGGTTGATCCACTAAAAGCTGTGTCAGACTCCATGAAACATCAGCTGGAATCCACCGAGCTAACGATATTAGCACATTTAGAGCCATCTGCTCATGGCCAGTACAGCCCTCCTGAATAATAGAACACAAAGAGAAGTGCTAGGCTGAAAAGTTGCACACATTGTGTAATACTATAGTCGCTTTATTTTGCTCAGAGCATGATGGACTTTTCGGAGCATTAGTAAATTAAGGTAAAAGGACATTAAGATCACATGAACAAACCAAAGAAACAGAACACGAGAAATAAATTAAATTAAATAATCTCTTAATTTAGCAAAGGCACCAGTTGGGGTTTAGGGAATTATGGCACTACATTAGAGGGGTTGTAGACAGTATGGTTGCAGTAAGGGATCATGAAAGTACCAAGTTGGTCAGAACTGCGCAACATAAAACATAATGCAATTGTGCTGTGCAACATAATGACATAGCATAGCACAGCATAAAAATCTGTAACATCACAAACTGTGTTTCCCAAACGGTACTTACCATTTTATTAAGCAATGTCTGTATGGTGCCGAAGACAAGCATTATGATTGATTCCTCAATGCCTTTTAGTTTTAAAATGCCGTAAATGCTATAGAGAATTGCCATTCTACGTGTCAAAGTTAACTAGAACAAGAGGAAATGATACATTAGTGACCATCAGGCTTATTCTCTCTTACAGTCTGTTTCTCTCCGCCCCTCTACTTAACTTCCACATCTCCTTAAGCCTGTTCCATTGCAGCACTGAAAAGAATGGCCTTCTAGCATAAGTGTTACTGCAGCAATTTAGAAAAATAACAGTTTATTTTATTTTACCTTCAAACAGCCATCAAGATAGACCATCATGAAATGGCTTAAGATGTTGGCAGTTAAATATCTACTTTTGCTGCAGAGGACAGAATAGACTGGAATATGCTTCACTTTCTATTTCCTGCACCTCTACCTTTTTATAAAGGAAAAGTGAAAAAAGTAGCTCCAATACAACAGTACATAAATAAATTCAACTGTGATTCATAGTCAATTCCAACAAAAATAGTATCTAGTTGAACAATCACAAATGAATGTAAATGTACAAATGAGACCAGACAGTATTGGTTCGATGAAGATCACTTTTACAGTCTGAAGCTCAGCACATGTCTTCACCATCGCAATAATGTTGATTTGGAAATCGACAGGTACCAGTTTTGGGTCTTTTAGCAAGCTACATGTAGAGGAAAGGGTTTTATTGGCATCTCTTAATGAACACGACCTCAATACATCAATAATTGTTGGTCCATCCATACGCCGAATACGGTCAATTGATGGAACTGCAATAAATGAAAGCAGAAAAACATTGTAAAACAGGGATAGATAAGAAATTAATTTTATCATATTTAAATAAGTACTTTGATGTGTCCCATTCCTTGAACTTCAATTGTCCCTCTAAAGATATTATTAATACTGTCCATTCCAATTTATAGACCACAAGGTCCATAATTACCTACGAATGTTTAGAGACTGATATACTACTAGGCAGTACACATATTTAACTAGGGATCTAACTTGGGATGCACTAAATTTTAGTTTTTGCCAGCAAAGTTTTGTTAAAGTGACAGATTTCGCAATATCATGAAACTGACAAATTTGTCAACTTTGTTAAACTCCCTTTGTTTAAATTCTCTAGCAGGAAAAAAGGTTTCGGAAGTGATTCCAAATTCTTTGAAAGCTTTTTTAAACATGTTAAGTAGCTGAAATAAACAAAAAAAACACCATGGAATTGGCAAAACAGTCCTATATTTAATCAGTGTGATGATCAATTATGAATGTTGGCCTTAATGTGCGTTCTTTTAATGAAAGAGAAAGTGAACATGGCTGTATTGCTAGAATATAGACACAAGAATCCTAATTAAGGTCTTTTTGTGGTAGAAGAGTGAGCTTAAATAGCTCAACTGAAGACCGAAAAGCACAGGAATCATTTCACTTGGGTACTTTCCTGTGTTGAGTCCTCTGTTGCTCTCTCTCTCTCTCTACAGCCGGAGAGTTGCAGTAACTTGACAAGACTATGGCCCTCGTTATGACCTTGGCGGGCGGCTTCAGCCGCCCGCCAAGATCTGACTGGCGGGCGGCCGCCAATGCAGCCACACTCCTGCCGCAGTCATTTTGAGATCCCCATTGGGCCGGCAGGCAGAAACCTGGTTTCCGCACACCGGCCCAGTGGGGATCTAGGCCGCAACACAGGAGCCGGCGGTGTTGCGGCTGTGAGACGGGTGCAGTTGCACCTGTCATGCTTTTCACTGTCTGCAATGCAGACAGCGAAAAGCTGAATGGGGCCCTGTCAGGGCATGGGCAGTGCAGGGGTCCCAAGGGGCCCCGCGACTCCCTGTACCACCAGCCTTTTTCTGGCGGTCGGGGACTCGTAATCCCCTGGGTAGCGCTGGTGGATTATCACCGCCGTGGCAAATGTGGTGGGAAACCGCCGGCCCCGGCGGTGCGACCACGGCAGAAAATACACAAGATTGCACCGCCAGCCTGTTGGCGGTGCAATCGCCAAAAAATGACCCCCTATGTTTCCTGTATTCTCTGCATATTCCTGACTTGGAAAATACATGAAACAGGTTGAATGTTACTCTCTCATCTGCCATTACATCACTATAACCATTGCCTCTGCCTTGGTCTCAGGCCGTATCACATAGCAGTGCATAAGATGCACCCGGCGCAAACAAGGTAAATGCACCATGTTATCATGAGTGCCCCCGTTCCGTGTTTCACAGTGCAGGCCGCAACCTGCCTGCACTTTTAAGGGCGATTACAGATCCCCTTGCTTGCTGTGGCAGTGAGTGACTACATCCGCCTGCAATGGAATGTCGGGGGTTGGTGGTCCAAGGGACACCATTCCCCTCTCCAAAGGGTTGCCATCAGGGGCACAGTGACAGTGTGCAACATTTTAGGTAGTGCGCTGTCAGTGCACCTCCTCACAGCTTCTTTGCCTCTTCGACCACGTCTATAATACGGCATGAGTAATGGAGGGAACACCCTCTGGTGATAATGCTGGTGCAATGTGTGCCAGCGCTATTGCTATTATGGAAAGAACTGCACAAATGTCTGTGGCCCTTTCTGTAATACCAAAGTGCCCCAGGAGCACGCAAAGCGGGCACACATGCCCATTGAGCCACCAGAGCACATCTATATTATGGCCCCTGATATATTTACTATTCTAACTCTAAACTTGCCTTGTTGATGTAAAAGTTTTGTTGATGTAGTGATAAGGCAATGTAATGGCATTCGATGTAGTATTGGTGCATCATGGGACCACTTTATAACAGTTTTGTTTTGCATTTGCATTCTGCTGCAAATGTTACCTTTAACATAGTGACAAAAGAGAGCACACTAAATTCTTTCCCCCAGTGCACCTCAGTAGGCAATCCTACACAGGGAGGAGTCTCAAATTCTCGTAGCATACATTGTAGAGCAACAAATGGCAGCTTTCCCTGGTAAGAGATCCCCACTTTCTTGTTCAGGATCTCTATGCCTAAAATGCCTCTGCTTCTGCAGCAGATAAAATGTAGGCACAAGTGAATGCCGGGTGGGAACCATATACTTTTTTTTAACTTAATTTTTGATTTCCTTAAACAAACTACCAAATAAGAACTTAGCTTAAAAAAAAAACAATCACGGGCAACAATGTACAGGATGTTTTCTCACTCTGCATCAAGGCCTCTTTTTGTTTTCCCAGTAGGAGACACTAAAGGATGCAAAGTAGAAGAATAAACTGATACAAGATCAATACTGGTATTCACAAAACACAAATCTCAACTTGTAAATGTATTTACGCCTTTGTAAAGTAATGCCAATTTGGTGTCTTTTTTGTGTCATTAAATCCACTCAAATTTACTGGTTTTGGTCATTCCATATTTGTGAAAATGGGTGAATAACCTGGGTAGAAAAGGTGCCACAACCCACTGGATGTGGTCACCTCAGGGGAAAGTTAGACACTGGGGCTAGTAGCCCATTCGCTACTTGAACCCACAACCCTTACAACCCCAAATCTAGGATTTAAGGGGCTCTTCAGACACCAGAACCCCAGATCTTCAACAACTTGCAGAGAAAGGACATAAGAAGAACCACATCGAAGACAACAGGACCCTCACTAACAAAAGGTGTGATACTTGAACCTGAGGCAACCTCCTGCAATTGCTCAACTGTAACTCATCCTGGACCAAAGATTGCTTCCCCCACTCCCATGGACTAGTGGCCCAAGTCCCCTGCCCACTGCAGGTAAAAAGTACTCTTCACATCCAAAGAAGAGATGACCATCGGGCCCTCTGAGGGCTCGCCCAAGGACATGAGGCCCAGTGCAAAAAGTGTAGTCCAGCTCACTGCTAAGTTACAGGCAGCTACATTTTTCCATTTGAAACTCCAGAACGGGAGATAGCTTCTCCTCTGCCTTACAACTGCCAAGGCTTGTTGGTGACTAGTCCAGCAATCACCACCTTTATTTGATACTGCCACTCGAGAACACACTGCAACACCTTCACTTGACATCACCTGTGGCTCTGTTGTGGAGTTTATGCATCTGCTTCCTCACCCTCACCATCTTAGAGGTACAACCAGCAACAGTAGCTCACGTTCAGCACTAAGGATAGCCAAGGATGGTCAAGCACACCTTTGCACCCAAGACACTGAATCCTGGCCCAAGAGTTCACCCAAGCTAAACCTCCACTGGGCTCCCAAAAACTCAACCTGCAACTGACCTCTACCACAAGTACCATTTTCAGAACTCTCCTCTCCCGCATTCAGCACCAAGGACAGCCAGGACACCTCTGCAACCAGGCCCCATTAGCCAGGTAAAATTAGTCTGACCGATGCAGCCTGGTCTTGGAATCCACACAATCTTGACCACAAGTGGGTTCCTCTGAACTCATCCTGCATGTGATCGACTGTTACTAGTAACTTTCCCGCTAACCAGAATGGTGAGATTTGACAGCTTGTAAATGCACTGATTTTATTTTTACTTTCAAACCCATAACTCTGTAATATATAACTGATTTGTTTTATTTTGGTGGCTAAAATTAAATTAAATCAACTCTGTTTCTATAAATTGGTGTCAGGTTTCTTTTGAGTCATGTCAATTACCTATCATCTATGTTCATACTCTGAAATGCTTAATATGTTTCTCTAGTCAACCCTCACTGCTCTTTGCCACAATAACAGGGCTGAGGATCTATTAGTGTGGATCCAAGGGACCATCCTTGTAGTATTGTCAGAGTATTACAAAATGAAGCATAGCCAGCCTCACTGCATAATATTCCAATTTCCGATATTGGTGTTACAGCGGTGGGAACTGAACTCGTGTTTTGTAGTACCACTTGGTCATGAGTATTGTTATTGCAAATAAAATCCTCAATTCTCATTAGACTCAAAATAATTTTTCAGATTTTTCAAAAAACAAGTTTTTGATTGGAATTGATAAGGCCATGTGTAGACCTCCCATTCCTAAAGTGGTTTAAAATTAAAAGCTCAAAAAGTTTTAGAAAGTTCGACAAAAGATTTTTTAAAGGGAATTGCAACATTTTATGAAGTTTGCAACTTTCACAAGCAAAACATTAGTACACAATGAAGGTCAACAAGAACCTCAAATTATCAGGCCTCCCAGGTCTGATGATAGGAGATCGAAAAGTCTTGTGTAAGATTAGCGGCATTGGCCTTAGAACAACAGCCAAATGGGAGGATCTGGAAAAGATCCTCAGCTCCTATGAAGAAGAGAAACTACAGAGGGTGGACAATACCTCTGAAGAAAATCCTGGAAAGGATGAGGATAGTGCCCAGCCCAAAGAGATAATGATGAGGACAATGGTGGGGGCCATAGCTCAGGGCTTGAAAAATCATGAAAATGTTACTAGACCTGCAGGCTGAGTAACTTAAATAATCTACTCGACCTAACTGTAATGTACTTGACCCGTAACTGGTTTTAAATTGTGTGATCATAGGCAAATAGTTTACAGAGTCACCTTTTTCTTAATTCTCATATATGATTGCACCTTCAAATATGTGATCTCAGCATTTCTTTGTTACAACTCTGTCGTCCCATTTCTAGGGGACGCTGTAAGGAGACTGTCAGAAGCCTGGGAATCACCTTCAATACTTATCTAGAGTCCTTTGCTGACTCCTGTTTGTTTCTCTTTTCGCCATGGTATACTTGTGTAGTACTACATTTGCTTTCTGGGACTTCAAATCCCATACTGCACAGCTTGGTAGTCAGGAAAGCCTGGATTCCATTTCCCATTGTTTTCTGTGAGAGAAGTCCAGTTGCTCCTTTTCACCAGATTCTCTCCTCCAGTACTTGCAAGTGTCTGAAATTACACACACCTGAGACCTCTCCTGTGCAGCCCAGTTTGGAACTGCTTATAAGCAGCCATTTCAAGATCCCCGTTGTGCATTGGAGTTTGATTCCATTGTGTGTTACAGACCCTTTATTGGTTGGAGTCTTGTTCCTTTTCTGTTCCAGTTTGAACCTGTTTCCTGTTTCTCTGCCCTGCTCCTCATTGTTCCAGCCAGAGTCTGCTCCCTATCTCTTAGCCTTGTACCTGTTTATTTCTTCCAGAGCCTGCTCCCTGTTTCTCCGCCCTGCTTCTGCCTTGTTTCAGCCTGAACCTGCTCTCTGTTTCATAGTCCTGTTTACTGCTCATTCCTACTCCCTGTATTCCAACTCTGTCCTTGCCTGTTCCACCAGAGCCTGCTCTCAGTTTCCCAGCCCTATCTCTGTTTGTTCCAGCCAGACGTTTGCACCCTATTTTCAAGTCCTAGTCCTGCCTTTGCTTCAGCCTGAGCCTGTTCCCAGTTCTTGCCTCTGCCTCTTAGTTTGTTCCCTTCTGTTTCTGTTTCTTCTTGGTTATTTGTGTCTGGTAAGAGTTCTGATAAGAGTTCACCAGTGTATATGTGTCCTCTTTTGTACTGGGGTTGGCTCCTGGTTTCCAGGAGGCAATTCCAGCCCCCATCTTTGTCTAGTGTTATACGTTGTCTTTCATGCGTAACAGTGACAGTGTGCTATTGCTGTTTTTCCAGGAATCACCACTGTGTTTCCAGCTGGACCCAAAAGAGTGTGTCTTGTGTATGTAAGTACTATCCTTGTTTGTGCTCAAGGGTCCAGAGACAGAATCACTTCTGCCTCCTTTCTATGGGGCTGGCAGGGTGACTATCTGTAAGAGCAAACTGCACAGAGGCATTGACATTCCCTGTCACTGTGGGAGGTTCTGTGCCTTACTCTGTGCTCAACCCCAGCGTGTTTGTCCATTAGTAATCTGTTTCCTGTTTGTTCACACAAGGGTTGCTCTGCTTTTACTTTCCTGTGCCTGTCCATAGCTGTCCTTTCCGTGTATGCCTTTAGCTGCTCTTCTTCCCCAGTATACTAGCTCTTTAGGATATTTGGTGACCTCAAGGAGTGTCCCAACCAAAGTCCTGATCAGACCCACCTGAAACCGTGACATTCTTCAGTACAAAAAAACCCTCTTTTGTTTGATTAAGTAGACTAAAGTTTACTGCATGCATCACAAGAATCTAGCCCACATACCCATGAGGTCTAGACTTTTTTTAGTTTACTAACAACATTGCCATCAGGGCAGGAGTGTTTCTCAGTTTGTTTAAACACTCAATTGTAATAAATATATTACTAAACCATGATGTGGTAACATATTGTCATCTACACACAGCAACTTTCCAAGAAATGTCCAAAAACCTCTCAAATAACTTGCAGCTTTACTGATAAACCTATATAGTGTATTAACAATCTTTGAAAATTGGGTTTCAGAAAACATATCCTTTGCACATCAACATGTAAAGTATTCTGATTTGTTTTCATCCTATTAAAATATTTTTTCATCACAGAGAAATATAAAAAAGGGCTTTCACAACTACTGAAATATATTTTGAAATGTTTGCACGGTTGACTTAGCCATTTAGATGTGGGGAGTTAGGACAAACCTTACAGCCTATATCCTTTTATTTTACATTCTGACACACAGTTCACCTTACAAAGTCCTGGAACTCTGCAGCCAGAAGGAAAATTAATGGGAAGAAAACGTTACTTTTGACCTCTGTCTGTGAACACAGAGCAAACGTGACATAGAACAAGATATAGAGGCAACTTGTATTGCCCCTCCTCTTTCAACTGAACAGAACATCTGTTCAGTGTCAACTCGCCAGAAGGGATGAGTAAGTATTCGAAAAATAGCTCAACCTGATCTAACAAAACTTGCCAATGTGAGTGGTCGAGTGGATTTTTTTAGCCCTGTAGCTCTATATTCTGTCCCAGACCCCCTTCATCAGTACAAAGTGACAGGAGTTACCCTAGCATACTCTCAGTGGTAAGCGGATAGGACACTTAGAGGATAAGTTTAACTTCATCTCCTTGGAGGAGAGCAAGCTCAAATTTGAACAAAGGAGACTAGCACATGAAGAAAGAAAGGTCAAATTGTGCATGGCACTCAAAGATGGTGTCAGCATTACTTCCAGGAAAAAGAGGAATCTTTTTACCCTAAGATCCCTAAAGGGATTGTTCGTAAGATTAATGATGGTGATGACATTGCTAAATGATTTGCAGCCCTTGAGAGGGTTTATAAAATGAGAAGAACAGGTCACCAACTTTGGGGTTCTCTACATTCAGTTATTCTCAGTGAAGGGCACAGATAGGCTTCTGACCCTTAATGAGGATGACTGAGTCCTATCAGCAAATGAAAGAGACCCTCAGACAGTTTTGGACTCACCACAGAGGAGTGTAGTCACGTTTAGGGACACCAAGAAAAGCCAAAACACAAGCTGGGTGGACTTTGTTGGCGGCTCAGTGAAAGCACTAGAGGGCTGGATAAAAGGTAATGAGGTGGACACTTATGAAGGGTTTCATAGGGTAATTATGAAGGTGCATATTCTACCGAATTATACCTCAGAGGTTGTCATCTCCCAGAGAGCTGGGGAAGATAGCTGACAAGTGGATCAGAACCAGGGTGTCCAGGCAGACTAAAGGTGTGGGTAACCTTAAGAAGGGTGCTTACACTTCCCAGCAGGGGAAAAAGGTGAGCACTACCAAGGTTAGAAAGAAAGAATTCTCTAAAGGTCCCCATATGTCTTCTTAGGTGGGTGAGCCCTGAGACTCTTCCCAGTCCAAAGGAAAATGGTATCAAGGTGAGAACGGGGACCCTAAGAATTCTGTGGTGTGCTATGACCGTTAGCAGTCAGGGCATAGGTGATGCAGCATGTACCAACAAGTCTCCCAGTGGTACACAGTGCAAGGGACTGGCTAGAATAAGGGTGGGGATGGAGGTGTACTCTGGAGAGGCCAGATAATACACTGAGGTTACTTTAGTTTGCCTGAGTGAGGTGGATTTTGAAGCCCTGGAAGTGCTACATCCAAGTTTACAGAAGTACAGACAAAGGCATAAAATGAATGGGATTTGGGTAAAGGTTCTGAAGGATATTGGTGCCAGTGTCACTATGGTGGCTTCAAGACTGGTTTCACTAGACCAAATGATACCTGGTGTCAGTCACCAGGTGACCAATGATGACAATGAGTCTAAGCTCTATCCAACAGCCTTGGTAAGCTTAGCGTGAGGAGGGGTTACTGGCCCAAAGTAGGTGGTTGTGTCTCCTGTCATCCCAGTAGAGTGTCTGTTGGGAAAAGATCTGGAAACTTCTGCATGGACAGATACGGAAAGGAAGGCTCATGCAGAATTGATGGGTCTCCCTGAGTGGGTGTGTGTGACACCTAAAGCACAGGCAGCACAACAGGGAAGTAAAGAGAGTCTGAGGGTCTGGAGCCTGAAACTATGGCCCAAACCTCTAAGAGCAAGGGAAATTACAAGAGGACTGCTGAGACATCTTCAAGAGGTCACAGAGTCAGGGGGAGAAGTGTCCTGAGGGAGATGCCCTGATGACTGAGGAAGGAACTGCAGTTGATAGAGCCTGGCCTGACCTGGCAGAGCTCTTAAGTGCAGGTTGACTCTCCAGAGAGGACCTATGCCAAGGGCAAAATACATTACCTACTCTTGAAGGCATAAGGCATCAGGCTGCAAGGCAAGAAGAGGGAGATGCCAGTGGCACACACAGGGTCTATTGGGAGTATGAGCTCTTGTGCACTGAGGCCATGGACCCCAAACCAGAGGTTCCCATACAAGTGGTGGTTGCCCAAGTGTACAGGGAGATCTTCCTAACTTTGGCCCATGATACCCCCCTTGCTGAATACCTGGGACACACCCAATCCTGGGAAAGGTTGGTCACCCATTCTGTAGACCCCAGATGTCAAGCCAGTGACAAGACAAGGGGCAACCAAAGGCTCCCCTAAGTTCACTTCCAGTGGTTGGGGCACCTTTGAAGATGGTAGGGATTAGTATAGTTGGTTCCCTTGACCCTCCAACTGCATTTTGGAACATATTCATTCCAGTGGTAGTGGACCAATGCACTGGGGACCAGATTTAAGAAAAGTCATGAAGCCCCACTTTTCTTGCGGCCCCTTGCGCCCCCCCCTAACGCCACCATGTGTGCACCCTATTTAACATACAGCACACCATGGCGCAGATTAGGGACAATAACGCCATTGTTTTTTACGCTATTGTTGTACTTTGCAGGATTAGCACCAAAAATGTTGGTGCTAATCCTGCAATGTACATAGAAGCCCACTGAAAATAATGGTGTGCCTCATTTTAACGCCTGCCCTGTGCAGGTGTTAAAAATGCAGCTAAAATTGTGCAGTGGCATCTCATAAATTCCACTGCACCATTTTTGCAGGCCCTCTAACAGGGGAACGCCCCCTTCCATACATTATGCCATTATCCCATTTTTGCTACACTACTGCCACATTAGCATAAAAAATATGCTAATGTGGCAAAAGATGGAGCTCAGCCCTTCTTAAATGTGGTCCAAGGTAACCAGCTGGAATTCCTCTCAAGTTTGCTACTGCGCCTAAAGTGGCAAAGCCATCCTTGGTATCTTCACCAGGGTTGGATTTCCGAAAGAGGTGATATCTGATAGAAAGACAAATTTCATATCTGCATATTTGAACGCTGTTAGACTTTTCATCCTTGGCGTGGTCTCCCTTAACTTTTTGCCTCTTCTTCCCAGGTTGATGAGGTGTGCTGGACTCCGATTTTGCTGTTTTTGTTACTCTGGGCACTTTACCACTGCTAACCAGTGCTAAAGTGCAAGTGTTCCTGTACAAATTGTATGTGATTGGTTTATCCATGATTGGCATATCTGGTTTACTAGTAAGTCCCTAGTAAAGTGCACTAGAGGTGCCAGGGCCTGTAAATCAAATGTTACTAGTGGGCCTGCAGAACTGGTTGTGCCACCCACATAAGTAGCTCTGTAATCATGTCTCAGACCTGCCACTGCACTGTCTGTGTGTGCAGTTTTAATTGTAAATTTTACTTGGCAGGTGTACCCACTTGCCAGGCCTAAACCTTCCATTTTCTTACATGTAAGGCACCCCTAAGGTAGGCCCTAGGTAGCCCCAAGGGCTGGGTGCAGTGTATGGTTAAGGTAGGACATATAGTAATGTGTTTTATATGTCCTGACAGTGAAATATTGCTAAATTCGTTTTTCACTGTTGCAAGGCCTGTCCCTCTCATAGGTTAACATGAGGGCTACCTTTAAATATGATTAAAGTGTAGGTTCCCTTTGGGAACGAATGAACATGTGGAGTTTGGGGTCTCTGAGCTCACAATTTAAACATACATATTTTAGTAAAGTTGATTTTAAGATTGTGTGTTTGAAAATGCCACTTTTAGAAAGTGAGCATTTTCTTGCTTATGCCATTTCTGTGACTCTGCCTGTTTGTGGATTCCCTGTCTGGGTTTGACAGTTGGGCTGGTTGCACCTCACACTAGACAATGACACAAAGGGAGCTGGGGTGTAGTCTGCATATCCTGATGAGCCATCTGTGCTAGGAGGGAGGGGAGGAGTGGTCACTCACACCCGAAAAGGCTGTGTTTGCCCTCATACAATGCAGACTCCAACCCCCTGTTGAGTGTCTGGGGCCTGGCCTGGGCAAGGCAGGATTTCACATTCAAAAGAGACTTTACTTTGAAGTAGGCCTACTTCAAAGAAGAAATTGGGTATAAGAAGGGCACCCAAAACCACAGACTTTAGAACACTTCTGGAAACCAAGAGGAACTTCTGCCTACAGAAGAGCTGAAGAGCTGAAGAACTGAGGAAGAAGAGATGCCATTTCTGTGACTGTGCTTTGTGGAGCTATCCTGCTGTTGCTGCTTCTGCCAGATTAAGAGGCCAAAGACTGGACTTTGTGTGCCTTCCATCTTGTGAAGATCTCCTAGGGCTTGATAAAGAGCTTGCCTCCTGTTGTTTGAAGTCTCAGGGACAGCAAATACTTCTCTCTGCCACCACCTGGAGTCTCTGGAGAGACTCCTACTCTGCACTGTGGTGCCCATCCAGTTCCTGGGAGCCTGAAAGGAGAAGCTGGCAGCCTAAGAGGAGGAAATCCATGCACAGAGCACTGGGCGGGGAAAAGATCGACATGACTCCGATCTGCGGCTGAAGAAACGACGCGCCGCCGGGTTTGCGGCTGAAAATCTGCGCTCGCCTCTAACGCGACCGAAGAATTGACACACGGAGCCAACAGTGACTGGGAGATCACAACCCACTCTGCGTGGTTTTAAACTCATTATGCAGCTGGATTTTGATGCAAGTTCTGCTGGGCGTGTAAAAACAACGCAAGGCCTGCCCGGAACCAAGAGTGCTGTCCGGATCGACGTATCGTCTCCTACAGAGAGAAGAAACGACGTGCCCTGACGAAAGGAGAAATGACGCAAGATCTCGCTCGTGAGTGAAATCGACACATCGCAAGCCCTTTTTTACACACACTCGTCCATCCGGGGTTATTTTTGACGCACCCAAGGTACATTTTTATGCTAACAGTGTTAGTGTGGGTTTTAAACTACATAAAGACTCTTTTTGCATTTTTAGTGATAACTTGACTTCTGTATTGTGGATTTTTGTCATTTTGGTCTTGTTTTGTTTAGATAAATATTCTCAATTTGCAGTGTTTTTACTGTGTGTGTTGGTACAAATACTTTACACCTAGCACTCTTAAGTTATGTCTACTGCTCTGCCAAGCTACCAGGGGGGTAAGCTGAGGGTCATTCTCTTTTACCCGGACTATAGTGAGGGTCTTTGCTTGAACAGGGGGTAACCTGACTGTGAACCAAAGACCCCATTTCTAACAAATGTTATGTGGAATGAATGTGGTGTAAGTTACCAGTTCACCAGCCCCCTGTCATACCCAGGTAAATGGTTTAGTTGAGAGTTTTAACAAAACCATGAAGGCATGTTTATGGCCCTCCCTGAAAAGCTCAGGAGATGGTGTAATGCCATTAATGGAGTTTGTTTGACCAATGACTTTGTGTTTCACCACTGCGCATATTAGTTGCTCAATGTTCACCAGTAGCACATTGTATGTTTTGTTCAGTTGAGCCGCCTATTGGCTTTGACATGGCATTAGCCATTACTTTCTGAATTCAGTTTAGTCGCCTATGGGCTTTGACATTGCATTAGTCATTACATTCTGTATTCTGCCTATTGGCTTTGACATTGCATTAGTCATTACATTCTGTATTCTGCCTATTGGCTTTGACATGATATTATACATTGCATTTTATATTCAGCTCAACTGCCTAATGGCTTTGACATGATATTATACATTGCATTTCATATTCAGCTTAGCTGCCTATGGGCTTTGACATGATATAAGACATTGCATTTTGTATTCAGCTCAGCTGCCTATTGGCTTTGATATGACACTAGACATTGCATTTGATATCTAGGTTAGCTGCCTATTGCCTTTAACGTGAAGTTAGACATTGCAGTTGAGAATCCAAGCTGTATTTTTCCTAGCTGTGTTTTTGCACAAGATGAACCAAGATGTTTTTCTCACAGTAGACTAGACCTGATAAGAGAGGGTACACAGGTTGTTTTTTCTCCGCTTGAGCCTGGGAAGAGGAGACGTCTCGGAGACCTGGCCAGTCTCCAAAGGCTTGCTCAGCTTTCCCAGGTCTGAGAGGAGGGGGCACACCTTTGTAACGAATGTAACAGGCTGCAGAGATTCAGATTCGGATCTGCCGGACCTCGTGCTGGAGCTTGGCGCCAGCTGCCAGCAATCCCGTGTGGGTAGATGAATCTCTTTCTCGCGGCTGACAGGGGGTCATCAGCTTGCAGACCTTAGAAAGATGAAGCTGTAAATAGTTTCCCACACGGTGAAGAATTTGTTTTGCTTTGCATTCAATATTTTATAAATATAACCTGCTGTGTATATTGCAAACTGTGCATTAACGTGTGCTTGAAAGCTACTAATTCGTCAAACATAAAAATTGCGGTTGGGGAAGAATTAACAACAATAAAAGTCTTCTTTGAACTCAGAAGTGCATTTCTGGTGTGTTATGTTAGTGCTTAAAACCTAGATAAGAGGAAAGCACTACAATTGGTACCAGGAGTGGGGTCGATCATTAAGAGTTGATTAAGGGGTTTGACGAGTTAGTGGATTTCTAAGTGCACACTTTAAAAGTGCAATTGTTTTTGTTGTTTTGAGAATTACAGAAATTGTTTTTGTGTTGTTTGGGGAATTACAGAAGCACGGCAGACCATGTCTGAGAATGCATGTGTTGTTAAACTGCCCGATGGTGCTATGAAAAACTGTGAATTGTTTTCTGTTTGTGGAATTACAGAAGCAAGGCAGACCATGTTTGAAAATGCATGTGTAGCTAAACTGCCTGATAGTGCTTGGAGAAATAATTTCTGATGTACATATGTAGAAAATGTGTCTTTTGGAAGTAATGATGACAGAAAGGTCTGGATACCTTTATCTGCTTACAGAGAAATGCAGGAGAAATGTAGGAAGTTGGAACATGAAAATAGGAATTTACGTGAGCAAATTAGCCAGGATACAATAATTCAAAATAATGCTGAAAGTTATAAAAATGTTGGTTTAGAAGAATCTTTCTTTTCCCATTCCAGTAATGAGGGGGTTAAGACAGCTCCGAGCTGCACTGAGCTTTCATGTGAGCCAGGGTTTTTGGCAGTGAAAGCGCATTCCTTAACTGATAACACGGAGAACCATGCGAGAGCTCAGAATGTGATTTACGAGTTACCGTTGCAAAATGCACAAGTAAAACGAAAGATTTTAGAGCAAGAGCCGACTTTCATTAGCTTGTTTGATTTTTGGAAACAGAATAGCCTTCATTTGAGTGAAATCCTAACACTTTTGTATATGGTCACTGTGAAAAATAATATGCAGTTGCGCGCTTGTGATTTGGCAAATGAAATAATGCAGACTTTAGGTTTCTGCGCAGTGCAAGAAGGAAATACTTATGGACATGTAAATCAAGAACAAGGGAAGAAAATAGTGCCCCTAGCTAGAATCATACACTGGATCTGGTACTTGCAAGACAGGGCTAGAGTACCACAGGTAAAAGAGTTACCGGTGAAATTGTGTGCACCATTTGAATTTGTGTCCACTGAAGATAAAAAGCATGTTTGTTTTACTAATGATTCATTGACTGAAATGTTGTTTTCTGGCACAGTAGAAGGAACAGCGTTGTATAATGTGTGTCAGATTTTAAAGCAAGAGCTGCGTGAGATGTGTCATTTTTACGCTGTTTTTTTGTTCATTGCTAATGTTTTAGCTGTTTGTTTTTCCATATGGCTTGTACCTAACTGGTTCAATTACCTTGCAGATGTTAATGAGAAAAATTCAGAGAGAGAAGTGTACACCCAGAATTCTGCCTTAGTGGGGATGGCTAAGTGGGTGCCCCAGAAATGTGAACAGCTGAGAGAAAAAGCCACTTACAGGTGGGCAGAGATGAGAGAGATGCACATTCCCCTAGATTTGATAAAAACTGTGCAGTACGCACAAAAGCAATCTGTCATGCAAGCAGTCACAGAGCAGTTGGGGAGAGGAGAGTTACCACGACAGAAATGGCAAATTGATCAGGTTTTAGGGAGAGTGATTGCTGCAAATTACCAAGGAAAAATCGAAATTATGCTGATATCTAGAAAAGAATCTGATTCACTCATACAAATTGGAGACAGAATGGCCCAAATTAGCAAAAATGCAGTGAATGGAGGTTTGGTAAAGAAGGAGTCTGCCCCAGCCCTTCTGACAGTGCAAGAAAAGGGAAGCTGTGGCGCAGCAGATAAAAACCTCAGTGCTGATGGGTGGGCTGAAGCCCTAAGTGACCCTCCAGAACCTGCAGAAAATATAACAAAGGGCCCCAAAAATGTCCTGCTGATTATAAAACAGGGAAAGAAAGAGGAAGGGTGCAGTTTAAATGACAAATGTTATTTGCAAGAAAAGTCATACTTGTTTCTTTTGCAGATCCTACCACGTTTCGCCACTGTCCCTGAGTGTGCTGTGTGGTCCCCCTTCCAGTGTGTGCGTGTGGGGTCGGGGAAGGGACCGAACGCCCAACCTGAACCTGGCTGAGTAAAGTGCCAGCACCATGGATCCATTTTGCGCAAACTGCGCCTTCAGTTCAAGTTCAACTTGTTTGATTGCATTCTTCCACTGGAACTAAGCTGTGTTTTTTTTTTTTTTTTTCCTTCTCGTATGGAACTCTGACTTTTGCTTACCTTCCAGAAAACCTTTCAGGTGGACCGTGCACCTTTACATGAGTAAAACTCATGCTACATCAAATTGCTAACACTGTTGAATTAGAGACTCATTCAGAGTACAAATTGCTCAGTCTTTTCTATGTAGATGTATCTGGTGTGAAAGGTTATGAGATCAATGTGTTAATTCACTTCTATTGCTTTACAGGTATTGCTTTGATCATTCAAATCTGATTTGCTGATAATGTTTTTTTTGTGCTGATGTTTTTTGTTTTTTTTGTTTTTGTTTGAAACAAGAGATATGTGAAACAAAAATTCATTGGTCAAAGGGCGGAATGTAATGCCATTAATGGAGTTTGTTTGACCAATGACTTTGTGTTTCACCACTGCGCATATTAGTTGCTCAATGTTCACCAGTAGCACATTGTATGTTTTGTTCAGTTGAGCCGCCTATTGGCTTTGACATGGCATTAGCCATTACTTTCTGTATTCAGTTTAGTCGCCTATGGGCTTTGACATTGCATTAGTCATTACATTCTGTATTCTGCCTATTGGCTTTGACATTGCATTAGTCATTACATTCTGTATTCTGCCTATTGGCTTTGACATGATATTATACATTGCATTTTGTATTCAGCTCAACTGCCTATTGGCTTTGACATTATATTATACATTGCATTTCATATTCAGCTTAGCTGCCTATGGGCTTTGACATGATATAAGACATTGCATTTTGTATTCAGCTCAGCTGCCTATTGGCTTTGATATGACACTAGACATTGCATTTGATATCTAGGTTAGCTGCCTATTGCCTTTAACGTGAAGTTAGACATTGCAGTTGAGAATCCAAGCTGTATTTTTCCAAGCTGTGTTTTTGCACAAGATGAACCAAGATGTTTTTCTCACAGTAGACTAGACCTGATAAGAGAGGGTACACAGGTTGTTTTTTCTCCGCTTGAGCCTGGGAAGAGGAGAAGTCTCGGAGACCTGGCCAGTCTCCAAAGGCTTGCTCAGCTTTCCTGGGTCTGAGAGGAGGGGGCACACCTTTGTAACGAATGTAACAGGCTGCAGAGATTCAGATTCGGATCTGCCGGACCTCGTGCTGGAGCTTGGCGCCAGCTGCCAGCAATCCCGTGTGGGTAGATGAATCTCTTTCTCGCGGCTGACAGGGGGTCATCAGCTTGCAGACCTTAGAAAGATGAAGCTGTAAATAGTTTCCCACACGGTGAAGTATTTGTTTTGCTTTGCATTCAATATCTTATAAATATAACCTGCTGTGTATATTGCAAACTGTGCATTAACGTGTGCTTGAAAGCTACTAATTCGTCAAACATAAAAATTGCGGTTGGGGAAGAATTAACAACAATAAAAGTCTTCTTTGAACTCAGAAGTGCATTTCTGGTGTGTTATGTTAGTGCTTAAAAACTAGATAAGAGGAAAGCACTACAGATGGGATGTCCTGATACCCTACCTCTTGTTTGCCTACAGAGAGGTGCCTTTGAAAGGGGCTGGCTTCAGTCCCTTTCATCTTCTGTTCTGACAATGTGTAATGGGTCCTTTAAGACTTTGAAGGGAATGCTGAGAGAGACCTCTCGAATAACCCAAGCAGGACATAGTGAACTACTTACTGGGCCTGCATTCACCATGGCTGAGTACATGAAAATAGCAAACAAGAATTTGGAGGCCGGCCAGGAGCTTCTTAAGCTCTTGTATGACCAAATGTCACCACTGGGTAAGTACCAACCAGGTCAGTTGGTGTGAGTGTTGGACCCTATGTCTCCCAGGGCCCTCCAGGACAAGTTGACTGGGCCCTACCCCATTGTGGAGAAAAAAGGAAGTCACCTACCTGGTGGACTTACGTAACCCTGGGAACCCTCACAGGTTGCTTCACTTAAATTGTTTGAAGCCACACAAACAGAGGGCTCATATGACAGCCCTAATGGATACTGATGGAGGACATAAGAGAGTGAACCTCTCCCTGACCTACTACCAAACAACCCAAAAGATGGTTCAGTGGAAAGTGTTGCCTTGTCTGATACCCTCACTGCACAGCAACAAGCTGACTGAAGGCAAGACTTCAACCAGTTTGTAGAGCTCTTTTCCTTTGTCCCTGGTCATGCAACCTGGCGTGTCCATGAGGTGGACAAAGGTGACTCTCAAAAACAAGATATATTGACTGCCTGATCAAGTCATGGCCTGTATCAGAGCTAAAGTAGGCAAGATGCTAGATTTTGGGGCGATTGAACCCTTTGACCACCCATGGCCTAGCCCAGTGGTACTATCCCCAAGCCTCACTCAAGGGGTGGAAAACCAGAGATGAGATTTTGTATGGAATACGGGGGTTTAAATGCACTAAAACTGATGCACAACAAACGCAGATGAGCTTAATGATAAGTTGGGCACAGCAAATTTCCTCAGTACCTTTGATTTGACATCAAGGTATGGGCTAATTGGACACACCCAAAGAGCAAAAGAGAGATCTGCATTTTCTGCCCCTAAAGTTTAAAGTGATGCCTCTTGGGCTGTACAATTCACCTGCCACTTCTCAAAGGTTGATGAATAGAGTTCTTTCAGGTCTGGATGCCTCTAGGGCAGATTATCTGATGACACTGGTGTCTTTAGTTCCACCTGGGAGGATCACCTGGTCCACCTGAGAGACGTTTTGCAGCAGGCAGGCCTAACTATCAGTTGTGGTAGAGTTATGCTGTCTGCTTAGCTTACCTTGTAGATGGAGGCCAAGCAAGACCTTACCAACCCAACATCCAGACCATTCTGGGTTGGGAGACTTCCAAAACACAAACCCAAGTCAGGGCATTCCTTTGTTTGACTGGGTTTTACTGGAGTTTTGTGCATGGGTATGGCACCATTGTGGCCCCTTTCACTGAGCTCACTTCTAAGAAGCAGCCAAAGAAGGTAACTTGTGCCAGTGGATTTCAAAAGGCCTATGACACCCCCAAACCAGCCATGTGCTCAGCACCTGCCCTGAAAGCACCAGAATATGGGATAGAGTTAATTGTCCAGACAGGTGCTTCTGAACGTGGGAATGGGGCAGTGTTGTCTCAAGTGATAAGGGCCAGGTTCAAGTAGTAGCCTATATCGGAATACAGCTCCTCCCTAAATAGTAGCCTTTAAAGAGGTCTGGTCCTCAAAGAGGCTGAGATGCTACCTGTTTAGGACTCACTTTAATGTTCAAACTGACCACAGGCCTCTAAGGTGGCTGATGCAGAGGAGAGGAGAGAACCCCAAACTGTTGAGGGGGTCCATTTCCCTACAGGGTATGGACTTTAAAGTGGAATACCAACCTGAGATTGACCATGCCAATGGAGATGGCCCTTCCATGTTCTCCCACTTAGATGATGAGTACTACCAAGAGGGAGGTTAGTTGCTAACCACCTTTAGTTTGCGGAGGTCATGTAGGAAAGTACACTTTTTGGATGGTCAGCCCCACACATTTTGCTCTAGATTATGTTAGTTATAACTAGCATACTGAAGCTTGCTAACCATGCCCCAGTGCGAGTGCCCTTTCCCAAAATTGGCAACTGTGAATTGGTATGTCCAATTGGCAAGTACTTTAATCCCCTTTTACGTCTCTAGTCTATGGTACCTAGGGCATGGTTGTGAATGGGGTCACCCGGGCCTAAAGCACTGTTTGTGCCACCCTGAGTGACCCAAGGAAAACTACTGACAGCAGGTCTACCAAAGCTTCAACTGGAGTGTGCCCACACCATGTGTGACACAGCCCCAACATTGTCTTTAATATATGTCAGCCACCCCTAAGGTGGGCCCCTGGACCCAGTAGGCAGGGTGCATTATATAAAAGGTGTGGACATATAGGTGCAAGTGTATATGTACCTATGGTGGCCTTTTCTGTGAAAGGCTATTATAAGTGAACAACGGTCCATAGGATAATATAGGCTGCCAAACAGACAAACCTGAAGCCACCAACTCCATTCTGGCACTGCTGACATTTGGTATAAAAGAACATGCCTTCTCACCCCTGACACGAATCTTGTGCCGAGGGCGATGTGGCATGGACTCTGAAAGCATCCTTAGGGGTTGCCCACTGAGTTACCCCAATATTCCTGTGTGCTGGTTGCCAGTCTGCAGCTGCCATGACAGGATTCTGATCCCCTGGGCAAAGGTGCGAACACTCCTAGGAGTCTGGACGATGGTCTAGATGGGAAGGAGGTCACACCTCCCTCCCTCCCTCCCAGGAAGGCTGCCTTTGCACCCGGCGAGGGAGGGAAATTAGTTAGCCAGGAGGTGTGCACCCCCAGAAAGCTAGCCATACCTCTAGGGTGAGCAGCCTGGTCTCTGCAGCTGAAGAAGACTTCTGCCATCTTGGAAAGAGGCAGAATAGAGGGAGTATAAATGGTACCACAACCCACCAGATGTGGTCAACTCAGGGGCGGATTAACCACTGGGGCTAGTAGTCCATTGGCTACTTGTACCCATACCCCTCATGGCCCTAAATCTAGAGAGGAGATAGCTTATCCACAACCTTACAACTGCCAAGCCAGTAAAGTCATCACCACCTTAACGTGATGCTGCAACTCGAGGGTGCAACCCAACACCATCACCAGACGTACCCTGGAGCTCCAGTGTCGAGTTTTTGCATCTATTTCCTCACACTCACCATCTCAGTGGTAAAATCAGCAACTGTAGCTCCTGTTCAGCACCAAGGATAGTCAAACACACCTCTGCACCTGAGAAACAGAGACTAGGTGGAGTTGTTCTGCCTGATTAATTCTGGTCGAAGGGCCCACCCAAGCTTAACTTCCAGTAGGCTCCCACAACCTCGACCTACAAGTCACTGAGTGTCAGGAGAATACCCATTAAATCAAACTTCCACAGGAGCAGATGCCTTTTACCCAACTCCCTCCAACAGATGGAGTCGCAGACTTAACCGATTATCTGAACCCTTTATCTGATAGGGGAAAAGGGGAATGGCAGTAGAAAAAGAGAGACCACCTCCAGATCCAGTTCCAGCCTGTGTTTCCCACTTGAAGATAGGATATTCAATGTGTGCTTCTATAACGTGCACCTTTCTTCTTATTGGGATTTCTTTAAAGGAAGGACCTGCAGTCGGGTGATAAGAGCATAGATAAGAACATTCCTACTGCGCATTCAATCGTTCAGCCATTCACATTCACCCATTTATATCGTTCTCCTAACCTAGATCTTTTGCTAGACTAGCCTCTCTCTAAGAGAAGAATGTTAACTTAATATCTTCTTTTCTCCATGAGTCCGAGGTATCCAAGGTTCTCTGGAGAACAGTTCAAAAGTTCACAAATGTACAATCTACAAATGTCTTTTACAGGAAAGGAAACCCCTTCTCAAGGTTCAGTTTTCTCAATCACACTCTCTTGGAATTAGTCTGAGCACTGAGGTTTGTCTCTAAGACTGGCAAGTCTGCAAGGTGAAGACTTTTTGAATATATATGTAGATATATATATTGGCAAGTCTGCAAATCATTGTTTTGCCCTCCTTATCTTATGACCAAGCTGACAAAACTTCTCTGGAATGCACTTCTAGTTTAAAGAAGACATTTATTATTACTTCACCACGAGGTTCCAGAGAGACGAGATTAGTAGGTTGGAAGCACACGTTTAAAAGTAGTACACAGCAAATACATGTGATTATATTATAGCATAATTTCAAAGCAAAGAATAAAAGTCAAAATTCATCACCGTAGGGCCTATCACTGCTTGTCATCTTTCTCATACCTGCAAGTTGATGACTCCTGTTCAACTGCGAGAAAGAGATTTTCCACCCAAACGGGAGGTCAGGCAGCTGACGTCTGCTCCTGACTGAAGTCCTGGAAAATTCTGCCTTGCTGCTACCCAGGGACACCGTTAAAAAGTCTGCTAACATGCCCCTTAGTCTAAACATGCTGGCTCAGTGGGGGAACCGAACAAGAGTTTTGAGAGTGGCCAAGTCTCCAAACATCACTCGTTCCCAGGCTGGATAGAGAGGTAAACACAAAATATATGCTCTCTTATCACGTTAAACACAGCTCGATCTATCATGTGGAAAAACACAGCTTATCTGCAATGTCGCAACTGCAATGTCGAACTCCACATTAAAGACAATAGGCAGCTAAACTGAATACAAAAATGTAATGTCTAATGCCAAGTTAAAGCCAATAGGCAGCTAAACTGAATACAAAAATGTAATGTCTAATGCCATGTTAATGCCAATAGGCAGCTAACCTAAATACCAAATGTAATGTGCTACTGATGAACATTGAACAACCAATATGCGCAGTGGTGAAACACAAAGTCATTGGTCAAACACAATTAATGGCATAACATCTCCACCCTATGACCAATTACTTTTGTTTACATTCCTCTTATATCAAACCAAAACAAACAAAAAAAACCACAAAAAAACGTTATAAGCAAATCAGATTTGAATGATAAAAGCAATCACTGTAAAGCAATGGAAGTGGATTAACGTACTGATCTCATAACCTTTCAAATCAGATACAGCTACAATGAAAAGACTGAAACTTATATACTCTGATTGGGATAATAACTGATTGAATAGTGTCTCTAAAACAGCAAGTTGATGTGGCATGGGTTCTACTCATGTAAAGGTACACGGTCCACCTGAAAGGTTTACTGGAATGTAAGTGAAAGTCAGGTTTCTACACGAAAAACCACAGACAGTTAACTGGCAATGTTGCTTAGTTCCAGTAGAAGAATGTAATCAAACAAGTTGACAAACTTTATGTTGATCCCATGTAGAACTTGAACTGAAGGCGCCAGTTGCGCAAAATGGATCCATGGGGTTTGTACTTTAATCAATCAGGTTCAGTTTGGGGGTGCAGTCCCTCCCCTGACCACACACGCAAACACCCGAAGGGAGACCACACAGCACACTCATGGTCAGAGGCGAGTCGTGGTAGGATCTGCAAAAGAAAAAAGTATGACTTTTCTTGCAAATAACATTTGTCATCTGGAATATGTTCCCATTTTTCCTGTCCTGATTTCATGATCAACAGAACATTGTTGGGACCCTTTGCTATAATTTCTGCAGTTTCTGGAGGGTCACCTGGGAATTCAACCCACACTTTAGCACTGAGTTTTTTTATCTGCTGCACCACAGCTTCCCTTTCCTTGCACTGTCAGAAGGGCTGGGGCAGACTCCTTCCTTACCAAACCTCCATTCACTGCACTTATGACAAGTTGGGCAATTCTGTCTCCAATCTGTATGAATAAATCAGGTTCTCTTCTAGTCATCAGCATCATTTTGATTTCTCCTTGGTAATCTGCAGCAATCACTCCCCCTAAAACCCGATCAATTTGCCATATCTGTCCTGGTAACTTTCCTCTCCCCAACTGATCTTTGACTGTTTGTGGGACAGATCTCTGTTGTGTGTGCTGACAAATAGGACATTTCAAAATCACAGTTTTAATCAAATCTAGGGGAAAGTGCATCTCTCTAATCTCTGCCCACCTGTAAGTGGCTTTTCCTCCCAGATGTCCACATTTCTGGTGCACCCACACAGCCATCCCCACCAAGTCAGAATTCTGGGTTAACACTTCTGACGTTGCACTTTTCTCTTTAACATCTGCAAGGGCTAACCCATTGGCTGTGAACCAAGAATCAGTGAAAAAATGACACATCTCAAGCAGCTCTTGCTTTAAAGTCTGACACACATTGTACAACTCTTCATATTGGTTACTTTTTCCTTCTCCTGTGGTAGACAACAACTTTTCAGTAACTGCTTTCCATTGTCTGTTAGTACTCACGCATTTCAATGAATCATTAGTCAAACAAACACAGTTTCTATCCTCAGGGGACAAGAATTCAAATGGTGCACTCAACTTCACTGGTGACTTTTACCTGTAATACTCCCTGCACCCTCTCCTCATCCTGTAAAGGGGCTTGTGACACATGTTCATGTAGGGCTGCAGTAACTCGAGGCCTGTCTTGTATGTACCAGATCCAGTGTATGATACTAGCCTCTTGTGCCTGTCCTATACTGTGAGATTTAGGTGAACTCATCACCCACTGCATGACTGGTAGTTCAGGTTTCAGAAATACATTTTCATTTAATGCCATTTGCTCAGCATACACTAGACCCCAATAACAAGTCAAAAGCTGTTTTTCAAAAGGAGTACAGCACTCCACAAAGTCAGATAGTTTTCTAATCCAAAGCACCAGGGGCACTCTTGTCCTCCCCTGTTTCTGATTTACATGTAAATCAGTGTTTCCCTCTTGCACTGCGCACAAATCTAAAGTCTGTTGAATTATTTAATTTGCCAAATCAAAAGCACGCAGCTACTTCTCACTCCATTTAAACTCATGTTTTTTCCTAGTTGCTTTGTACCAAAGTGTTAAGATTTTACTCAGATGAGGGCTATACTGTTTCCAAAAATCAAACAAGCTCATGAAACTCGGTGTCTCTTGCTTAGTGCAAATAGTAAGAAACTCTAAAATCTTTTGTTTTACATCTATCTATTTTCTAGATTCCACTGAATTCCCAGAAACTGCACATTTTGCGACAGTACCTCTGCCTTGTCTTAATTAATTTTACACGTCGTACGTTGCAAAAGCGGTCTGAATATAATATTCTCAACTTCGTGCTCAGTGTAATCTTTTAAGTAATGCACTTCAACTGCCAACAACCGTGGGCTATGCTCCGCACACGGAGATCTACGCTCTGCTCAAGAGGTTCACACTAGCCCACACCTTTTTTAACCTCCTCATTACTGGAATGGGAAAAGCCAGATTCTCCTGCAACAGCTTTATAAATGTCAGTTTTATCTTGCAACAATTTGTTCTGGCTAATTTGCTCACGTAAATTCTTATTTTCATGTTCTAACTGCCTACATCTCTCATGCATTTTTCTGTAAGCAGACAAAAGTATCCAAACCCTTCTGTCAAGAACAAAAGGGGCATAATTTCTTTCAGAAAGCACTTTTTCTAAGTATGAAAACACTTTTGCTTTATCCAAGCACTCATCCCAAGACTCACAAAGTCCTGATAAACAAGAAAACAAGTTTCTCACAGCACAATAAGGCAGTTTAACTTCACATGCACTTTTAAACATGGTCTGCCGTGCTTCTTTAATTCTCTAGACAACAAAAACAATTACACTTTCAAATAGTGCACTTCCAATCTCCAATTAGACTCCCAGACTGACGGCTAACGCCAAAATGTTTTGCTTTCCTTATCTTATGACCGAGCTGACAAAACTTCTCTGGAATGCACTTCTAGTTTAAGGAAGACATTTATTATTACTTCACCACAAGGTTCCTGAGAGACGAGATTAGTAGGTTGGAAGCACACGTTTTAAAGTAGTCACAGCAATGAAAGCAAAATATATCAAAGTACTTCTCAATTGCAATGTACACAGCAAATACATGTGATTATATTATAGCATAACTTCAAAGCAAACAATGAAAGTCAAAATTCATCACCGTAGAGCCTATCACTGCTTGTCATCTTTCTCATGCCTGCAAGTTGATGACGCCTGTTCAACTGCGAGAAAGAGATTTTCCACCCAAACGGGAAGTCAGGCAGCTGACGTCCGCTCCTGAATGAAGTCCTGGAAAATTCCCCCTTGCTGCTGCCCAGTGACACCATTAAAAAGCCTGCTAACAGGCCCCTTAGTCTAAACATGCTGGCTCAGTGGGGGAACCAAACAAGAGTTTGGAGAGTGGCCAAGTCTCCAAACTTCGCTCGTTCCCAGGCTGGATAGAGAGGTAAACACAAAATATAGGTTTTCTTATCACGTTAAACACAGCTTGGTCTATCATGTGGAAAAACACAGCTCATCTGCAATGTCTCAACTGCAATGTCGAAATCCACGTTAAAGCCAATAGGCAGCTAAACTGAATACAAAAATGTAATGTCTAATGCCACGTTAAAGCCAATAGGCAGCTAACCTAAATGCCAAATGTAATGTGCTACTGAGGAACATTAAACAACTAATATGCGCAGTGGTGAAACACAAAGTCATTGGTCAAACACTATTAATGGCACAACAATCATACAAAAGTATTCCTTACTGCAGTTGCTTGAAGTTCTGTTAAGCCAAAATGAATTTTCCTCAGAAGGCTGATTGCCATTTGTTGGAAGAAAGAATAAATTCAGCTTCTCCAGAAGGGAAAAAGCAGCTGGTGTGCACACCATAACAAGAAAAAGAATTAATTACTCAAAACTGTAAGAATTCTCTATGAAACTAAGTGCCTCAGAAACACTGCTCATTCTCCTCAGGATGACAGTTGAAGTTTACAGCTCCCAGAAAGAAACAGCTGGAGGGAAGCTTCAGCACGAGACTAAGATAGAAACACTCGAGCGCTAACCTCACAAAGATTTGCGGCCACCATCTTGAGTGGCAGTTAAACCTGAAGAAGCAAGTTCTAAGAACAGCCTCCGCAAGTGAGTGAGGACGCTGCTGCAACCAACGTGGGTACAAGGAAAAGGGGAATCGTTTTTGCTGAGGGAAGAACTTACCAACACTAGCAATAGTTTTCCTGACAGTACCCCCCTCCAAAGAACTCCCACCCACTGAAGGTTTGTTGGGGAAATGTATTGTTTAATTGCTTTATCAACCTTGGAGCATGCACATTTTGGAAGGGTTCCCAGGACCTTTCTTCTGGGTCAAAACCTTTCCAATCAATGAGGTAATATAATGTTCCTCTTGTATATGTTGAGCCTAAAATTATATTCACTTGATATTCTAAATGTGAATCTACTTGGATAGGATCTGGAGGGGTGGTTGTCCTAACATTTGGAGGGCTTCTTTTAAGTATCGAGACATGGATGAACCTTAATCTGAGGAGGCAAGGCGAGTTTGACTGTTCCTGGATTTACAATTTTCTTTATTTTAAATGGTCCTACATATCTAGGCTGGAATTTTTTGCTCCCTCTTAAATGTAAATGTCGAGTGGATAGGCAGACCTTCTCACCCTCACAATAACCAGGATTGCCTCTCCTCTTTTTGTCAGCATGCTTCTTGTAAGAGCCCTTCGCCTTGGTCAAATGTTCTCTAGCGGATTGAAAGGTCTTTTGAATTTCCTTACTGAACACATTTGCAACTGGGACCAAGGCTCCCGACCTTCCTAAGATAATGTTAGTGTGCCTACCAGAGTTCAAATAGAAAGGAGAATAACCCGTGGAGGCATAAATAGCATTCTCGCACGCAAATTCTGCTGTCCAAATGAAATCTGGCCAATCATTATCTTGGTCCAGAAGATATAAGCGTTGGTACAGCTCTATCTCCTGGTTAACTCTTTCTGTCTGTCCATCCATTTCCAGATGATAAACTAGTAGAATAGCTTGAGTCTATTCCACGTTCTTTCATAAAGGCCCTCCAGAATTGGGAAACAAATTGGGGACCTCGATTTGAGATTACAACCCCGGAATGCCATGAACTATGTGCTGTGAAAATAACTGCTAAGTGAGAGGCTCCAGGAACCTTCTTCAGAGGGATGAAATGACTCATTTCAGAAAAGGTGTCCACAAAAAATAGGATTGTGTCAAAACGTTGACTTGAAGGTAAATCTACAATTAAATCCATAGTAATGGTGTGCCACGGATATGGTGCAATGGGAAGAGGCTGAAGCTCGCCTTCAGGAGCTAGTCATGTTGTCTTTCCTCAGATGCATTTATCACAGGTTTAAACGTATTGTCTTATTTGAGGGATCTTGGCACACCACCAGAAATACCTCTTAATTAATTTGGTAGTCTTTAAAATTCCTTTATGGCCAGCTAAAGGATCATAATGACACGCCTGTAGCGCTAGTTCTTGCAACTCACGAGTTGGCAATTATAAAGCATTTTCAACAAAAAGGGAGATTTATATTTTTGTTGGGCCAATCTGAAACTTCTTGGTCAGACATTGATCCTCAAACCTTCTTTTAATTTCAGAAAATTATAAGGTACAAACAAACTTGTCATCTGGAATAATTGGAATCTTTTCAGGTTCTCGGGCTCCAGGTATATTATTCATTCTCGATAACACATCTGCTCTAGGATTGTCAGAGCCAGGTCAATAGGTAATAGTAAAATTAAAATCTGCAAAGTACAAGGACCATCTCAATTGCCTTGGAGTTAATGTCTTAGCAGTTTAAAAAACTGAAGATTTTTATGATTGGTGAACACAGTGACAACATGATGAGCCCCTAATAAATAATACCACCATTCCTGAAAGGCATCCTTCACTGCCAATAGCTCTTTGTCAGCAATTGGATACTTTCTTTCAGGAGGATGAATTTTCTGGATCAAAATGCCACAGGGTGAAGTTGACCAGTATCCTTGTGCATCTTAGACAATTCACCACCAACTGCTTGGTCAGAGGCGTCAGCTTTCACAAAAATTGGCTCCTCAGGGTTAGGATGGAGAAGGGTCGGGCTGTTGTAAAGGCTCTTTTGAGGAACTCAAAAGATTCTTCAGCATCAGTTGACCAATGGAAGGGTACTCCTTTTCTTAAACGTTTTGTAATGGGGATCACCTTTTCAGAAAACTCTTTTATAAACCGCAGTAAAAATTCACAAAGCAATAAAACTTTGCACCTCCTTCACCGTTTTAGGAGAAGGCCAATCCAGGATTGCTTGAATTTTAGCAGGATCCATGGAAACTCCATTTTCCGAAAAGAAGAATCCCAAGAATTCTACTTCCTTCGCATTACCTTTTCCAACTTCACTCTTATCCTGAATTATAATGTTTAGGCTTCTTTGGACATTCTCTTACAAAATGCCCAGACAACCCATAATAGAAACGTAGGCCCTCACCACAACCCCAGCGGTCGATGTTAAAGCGGTGGTAATAGTGCAAACAGGCCGGCGTTAAAAAAAAATAGGATCATGACCACAGCGGAAAGTGCCAACACAGACAGCCACTTTAACACTCCGACTGCCACGGCAGTAGCAACAAACACCGCAGTGGTCACCGCCAACAGACAGGCAGAAGGCGATGTACTGCCCACCCCATTACAACCCGCCAATCCGCCAGCTTTTCCGGGGCAGTACCAACGCCATCAAAAGCACGGCGGAAACTGTTTTTGGAAGGGAAACCACTCAACTCTCAACACTCAACGAAGAACCAGGACGCCATGCAGCCCAAGTTACAGGTCCTGCCCATGCTGGTCTATCTCCTCATACAACAGGAATATAAAAAGCGGCAGTGACGACGACGGTGAGTACTGCGCCTAGTACACAGGGGAGGGAGGGGAGAAAAAAGAGAGTGACACACACACGCAACACGCCACCCCCCCACCCTCACCCACAACACCATACACACAAACATATGCAACAACATAACATCTACACCCCGTAACTCCCTGGATGAACGCAAGGACAAAAGGAATTGAGTCCAATCAGTGATATATTAGAAATAGGCAGAAATACGTAACAAATATAAAAACAGTATATACAAATATTTACAATATGTGTATATGTCCGTACATTGTCCCTTCCAAATGTCCGTGGGCCACTGGGCCAAAAAACATGGGCCAAGCCCACACTTGACTCCCGCATCAATGTGGAGAGAACACTGCAGGGGCATCAGGTTATAAACACACAGGCACCTCAGGGGGACGGGAAAGGGGGGCACCTCAGCCGGAAGATGGTACTACGCCACTGCTCCTGGAGGGGGCTACATGCCCACTGCTTGGTCCTGGGAGTGCAAGGCCACAGTCTCTCCAGTGGATGGCCTTGACACTGGTCCTGGAGGGGGGCTTGTGCCCAGTGTGCTTCATCCTGCCAAGGATAGTGTGAGTGGATGCATATCTCCTCTGGTTCTGGAGGGGGCCTTGTGCCCAGTGTGCTTCATCCTGCCAAGGATAGGGTGAGTGGATGCATAACTCCCCTGGTTCTGGAGGGGGCCTTGTGCCCAGTGATGCAGCACTTGGGGTGTGGCAGTTCACAGTCCCTCACCTGGGTGTCTGAGGCACGAGATTTGCAGGGACCAGGTAGCATGATAGTCGATGGAGGCAGGTCTAGACTCCATCCTGCGGCACCTAAGGCTGCAAATTGGTGGTAGTGCTGGTGGGGGTGCTGCCAGTGGTGGTGAGAGGCTCCAGCTCGTCTCCTGCACCCTCAGACGGATGCACACTGGGACTGCTGCTGCTGGTAATGGTCCTACTGTCAGCAGTGCAGGTGGCGGTGGTTGCGGCGGTGCTTGCGGCACGGATGCCGGTGCTGCCAGTGGGGGAAGGTGGCACAAGCCCTCTCCAGCAGCCTCGGACGGTTGCCCACTGGGGATGCTGCTGCTGATACTTGTGGTGGCAGTGGCGGTGCAGGTGGCGGTGTTTGCAGCGGGGATGCTGGTGGCGCTGCCCACGGTGCAGGTGGTGGGGCTGGTGGCCACCAGGCCCTTACCTGCAGCCTCCGACGCATTAAGTGCCTTGCGTGTTCTGCCCCTTCCTCACCTTGGCAGATGCTGTTGTGACCTTGGCTCTGGCAGCTGGAGTTTTGGAGAAGGCCTTGTTGGGTGGGTCGTGCTCCTTGCCCTTGCTGCATGCTGTCCCCTTCAACACCTTGGCAGGTGGCGGAATGGTTTGGTCCTTTGCAGGGGTCGGTGGCACACTGTCTGGCCTGACGGGTGCCCCCTTTGAGCCTCTGGGAATTGCAGGTACCACATCGGACGCCGACTTGGTGGCCAAGGTGCTGGCCTGGGTTCTGGACACCCTGGCCCGAAGTGAAGGACGGGCGGAGGGAGGGGTAGGGAACAGGTCAAGGTTTGCCAGGAAAAGTTTTTTAGACACACTGGGCCGGAAAGATGGAGAGGCTTTGGGAGTGGAGGAAGAGGGAGCGGTTGTAGGAGGTGTCCGTCTGCTGAGTTTGGGTGAAGATGCATGGGATTAATGCTGTTGTGAGGTAGATGGCTGTTGGGTGGGTGGGTGCTTGAATTTGTGAACTTTGGGAGGAGGAGTCACAGACACACTGGGAAAGGACACAATGGACGTGTGCATGGTTGTGGGGGTGGTGACTGCTCATGAGGGGTGTGTTGTGATGGACGTGCTGGTGATGGAGGTAGTGGATCAAGATGTAGTGCATGCACGTGTAAGTGTAGATGTTACGCTACTGGGGAGGTGGACGAAGAGGAGGAGGGGGGCACAGTGGAGGCAGTGGATATTGGTGTGTCTGCATGGATATGGTGCTTGTGTGAGTGCCTGTGAGATGAAGTGTGGTGCTTATGTTTTCCTGAGCTACTTTTGGGTGGTGATTTCGGTGAATGCTGGTCTGAAGGTGTGCTTGGGATAGGCTGGGGTTGAGAGGATTGGGTCTGGGTAGAGGAAGTTGGAGGGGGGAGGATAGACACAGGGATAAGGGCTGCCATCAGAGCTGAGGCCAGAGCCGGAAGTGCTCTCTGTTGGGCCGCCACGCCAGAGTGAATACCCTCCAGGTATGCATTTGTTTGTTGCAATTGCCTCTCGACACCCTGGATAGCATTCAGTATGGGTGACTGCCCAACAGTGAGGGATCTCAGGAGGTCAATAGCCTCCTCACTGAGGGCAGCAGGGCTGACTGGGGCAGGGCCTGAGGTGCCTAGGGCGAAGGAGCTGCCCATCCTCCTGGGTAAGTGGGCACGAGAAACACACTGAGGGGCTACTGGGAGGGCGGTGCTGGTGGGGGGGTGGCGGCTGTACCTGTTGTTGGGGTGGGCACAGAGGTGTCCGCCACCACCAGGGAGCATCCTTCGGAGGAGGAGTCGCTGTCTGTGGTCTTCCCTCCTGTCCCCGTCGTGGTGCTCCCCTCGCCCTCCGTCCCACTGGTGCCCTCACCGTCAGTGGATTTGGCCTCCAGGCCCATGTGGGATGCAGCTACCTCCATCGCCGGTGCCTCTGCTCCTCCGCCAGATGATGCTAATGCACATAAGGACAGGGTGACAAAACAAAAAGGGGGGGAGACAGAGGATACACTTGGTAAATGCCAGCAACACCACTACCGTTGGCGTACATATCACACAGGAAGCAGCCGTATGCACTAGGCCATGCCCAACCATTTACTAAGTCAGTCACCAGCCCATGAGTACGATGCCTAACGTCATCATCTGCACACCAGAAACCCACTTGACCCTGCCCAGTAGTAGATGCCCACTAACACTATTGGAGTAGGAGTGCTTCAGAGCCGGCCCAACAAGGGACCTACCCTACCATGTTTGCCCTGGCTTAGGGGCACCCACAGCCCACATCCCCCACCCAGGTACCTCTTAACGAGTGCAATGTCAGGTTTCAGATTCAGTACTCACCCCCTTGTAGATGCTGTGATGCCTTCAAGCGCCCATCCAACTCTGGAAAGCCACCGCCAGGATGCGGAACATCAGTGGGGTCATGGTGTGATGGGCACCCTTTCCTCGTTGGTAGGCCAGCCCCAGCTGGGCCTCCGCTGTATTCTTTGCCCAGCGGCCCAGGTCCTCCCACCTCTTTCGGCAGCGGGTGCTCCGTCTGTCAAAGACTCCCAGGGTCTGCACCTCCTTGGCGATGGCATGCAAAATATCCTTTTTCTGGTGGGCGCTGACCTACAGGGAAAAGACAGCAGAAAAGGGAATTAGTCAACCGTCCAGACCGTCACACTCATGGCCCACCAGATCCCTCCCATCCCCGACATACATACATTGACCACCTTCCATGCTGCACTCAGGCCAGGACACCTCAGACCCCCAACCCATACATGTGGCTTACACACACAGAACTCCCTACATTCATGGCCCAAGCATCATGCTCACAGTGTACTCACCTGTTTGTCTGGAGGACCGTAGAGTAACGTGTACTGGGGTAGGACCCCATCAACCAGTTTCTCCAACTCCTCTGCAGTGAAGGCAGGGGCCCTTTCCCCAGACACATGAGCCATGGTCGCTTCCAGACACAGGTCACAGCAGCACTTGTAAACCTGTTCATTTCTCCAGGGGGAGACAAATGCCACATGTGTACCATCAATGGCACCAATGATGTTGGGGATATGTCCGAGGGCATAAAAGTCAGCCTTCACTGTGGCCAAATCCTCCACCTGGGGGGAACACCATGTAGCTGCGCATGTGTTTCAGCCCGGCAGAGAACACTCTGGACAACACATTTGAGAACATTGGCTGGGACATCCCTGATGCAATGGCCACTGTTGTTTGAAAGGAACCACTTGGCAGTAAATGGAGCACTGACAGGACCTGCACTAGAGGGGGGATACCTGTGGGCTGGCGGATAGCTGACATCAGGTCTGGCTCCAATTGGGCACACAGTTCTTGGATTGTGGCACGATCAAGTCTGTAGGTAATGATAATGTGTCTGTCCTCCATTGACGCAAGGCCTGTACACCGAAGGATGCAGCCATCTCATATTCTGCCTCAGCGGTGGAAGCCTATGGAAGAAAACAGTGAGCAGAGGATCATATTCACACATCTATTGCACTAATGATGATTTCTTCACTTCACAGAAGCTAAATGTGAATCCGACAATCAGTTGCTGTGCCAATGTCTGCTGTGACGCAAGTAGGTGCCAAGGCGTGTGCCCCCCTGAAATGGCGGCTGCCTGACCTGTGAGGAGTGACAAGTGGAAATGAGGTAATTGCGCTGGCGTTGTGTGCCGTCGCGGTAAGCGGTCAATGACCGCTGCGCTAAATCCCATTGGTTATCATTGGGCCCTATGGGTTCCAGGAGCCAATGGCGATGTACTCTGGCAGTGATGGTACGCAGCGCGTCGGACGTGACCGCCATTTTCTATCTATTCACTCACTTGCTACCCGAACTTCAACAGGAGAGTACCTTATTTGCAATTTCTTAGCACATGTATGAAGCCATTACTAAATGCGATTTGGGCATTTAGGAATCGCTATTTACCACCAGGTTGAACCTGGTGGTAACCATGTGCAAAATGTAAAAATGCATTTTTAAAATGTACATGTAAGGCACACATGCCCTTTTGGCATGTGTGCACCTTACATGTCCCCCAAAATAATTTTGGGGTGCAGCAGAGGGGGGCTTTAGGCCCCCAGCACCCTGGGGTTTTGCATTTCCAAAAGGCTCATAGGTGCGAATGGGGCCGGTATCGCAATTTGCGATTCGGTAATAGCATTTGCGATTTTTAAGAAATCGCTATTACCGATTCGCAAATGTGATACATGGCATTTTGCGAGTCGGAAATAGTGACTTCTTAAAAATCACTATTTCCGAATCGCAAAAGGCCTTCATGATACATCTGGTCCCAAATCCCTATTTCCTTGTTTTAAGTCTAGTAATTCATTATCTGTGGCTTGGGAAATTGTTCTGCAGTCAAACATTTGAAGGAATTAGTTTTTTAAAACTTCGAAATCATATAATATAGGGTTATTTCGTGATACCAAAGGCATGGACCATGAAGCCGCACCTCCACTCAAGTAAGACAAAATGAATGTTGTTTTTGACTGATCCTCTGTAAAAATAACGGGTCGACAATAGAAGTGTAAGGAACAATGGGTTAAAAATATCGGTGCCTTTGAAGGATCTCCACTAAAACGTTCAGTTGGGGCCTGGAGAATGATAGGGGAGATGGAATGAATGACTTGTGTGGATATTTTTGAGGTAGACAGAAGTGAAGTTATTTAATTTGTCCATGAGCTGTTGGGTCTCAACATGGGATCTTTTTATTCCCTCTCTCAAGTTTTTTTTTCATCTAGGGCAAGGGTTAACTTTTTTTGCATTTTGTCCATTAGTGCCACCAAGGCATTAACATCTGAACCTTCAGCCATTCTGCTCAGGTGGAAATAAGTATTTTTTAGGCACTTCAATCTGTCAGGAGATTACCCATTAAATCAAACTTCCACAGGAGCAGATGCCTTTTACCCAACTCCCTCCAACAGATGCGTGCTCAGACTTTACTGATTATCTGAACCCTGAATCCGCTAGGGATAAAGGGGAATGGGAACAGAAAAAGAGTGACCGCCTCCAGATCCTGTTCCACCATGTGTTTCCCACTTGAAAACAGGATATTCAGTGTGTGCTTCTGTAACCTGCACCTTTCTTCTTTTTGGCATTTCTTTAAAGGAAGGTCCTGCAGTCGAGTGATAAGAGCATAGATAAGTATATTCCTACTGCGCATTCAACTGTTCAGCCATTCACATTCATCCAATTCTATTGTTCCCCTAACCTGGATCTTTTGAGAGAATAGCCTCTCTCTAAGAGAACAAATGTTAACTTAATATCTTCTTTTCTCCAGGAGTCAGAGGTATCCAAGGTTCTCTGGAGAACAGTTCAAAGGTTCAAAATGTACAATCTACTAATTTCTTTTACAGGAAATGAAAACTCCTTCTCAAGGTTCAGTTTTCTCAATCACATTCTCTAGGAATTAGTATGAGCACTGAGGTTTGTCTCTAGAACTGGCAAGTGTGCAAGGTGAAGAGTTTTTGAATATATATGCACATATATACATTGGCAAGTCTGCAAATCATACAAAAGGATTCCTTACTGCAGTTGCTTGAAGTTCTGTTAAGCCAAAACTAATTCTCCTCAGAAAGCTGATAGCCAGTTGTTGGAAGAAGGATTTCAGCTTCTTCAGAAGGGAAAAAGTAGCTGATGTGCACACCATAACAAGAAAAAGAATGAATTACTCAAAACTGGAAGAATTCTCTATGAAACAAAGCACCTCAGGAACACCGCTCATTCTCCTGAGGATGACAGTTGCAGTGCAGAGCTCCCAGAGAGAAACAGCTGGAGGGAAGCTTCCGCACAAGACTAAGGTGAAACTCTAGAGCGCTGACCTCACAAAGATTTGCGGCCACCATCTTGTGTGGCAGTTAAACCTGAAAAAGCTAGTTCTAAGAACAGCCTCCGCAAGAGCCAACGGGAGTGAGGACACCGCTACAACCAACGTGGGATCAAGGAAAAGGGGAATTGCTTTTGCTGAGGGAAGAACATAACAACAATGGCAACAGTTTTCCTGACTCCGAGTGTTACAAGTACCATTTTGAGCTCCCACTGCCTCCGCATTCAGCACCAACGACAGCCAGCACACCTCAGCACCCGAGCCCCATGAGCCAGGTAAAATTGGTCTGACTGTCGCACCTTGGTCTTGGGATCCGCACAACCTTAATCACGAGTGGGTTCCTCCAAACTCACCCCACAAGTGACTATGGGCCAGATGTAGGAAAATTGCAAATTGCGACTTGCAATTTGCGAGTCCTTCCGACTCGCAAATTGCAAGTCGCAATTTGCAATGCAGAACGGTGTCTCAGACACCGTCTGCGAGTCGGTATGGGGTCGCAGAGACCCACCTCATTAATATTAATGAGGTGGGTCGCAAATTGCAACCCCATACCGACTATAGGCACTCGCAAATATGGAGGCCTGCTGTAGTCAGCAGACCTCCATGTTCGTGACTGCTTTTAAATAAGGCAGTTTTTTTTTTTTTTTAAGTGTAGCCCGTTTTCCTTAAAGGAAAATGAGCTGCACTTAAAAAAAAAAAAAAAACCTTTAGTTTCGATATTTTTTCAGGGCAGGTAGTGGTCCCTTGGACCACTACCTGCCCTGAAAAAATAGTTTTGGGGTAACTGCGACACCATTTGCGACCGCATATGCGGTCGCAAACGGTATTGCATAACACTACGAATCGCAAATAGGAAGGGAACACCCCTTCCTAATTGCGATTCTGAAAAGCATTTTGCGAGTCGGTCCCGACTCGCAAAATGCATTTCTGCATTGGAAAAACGCATTTGCAAGTCGCAAACGGCAGATTTTGCCGATGGCGACTCGCAAAGTGTTTCCTGCATCTGGCCCTAAGGCCCATATTTAAGAAAAATGACACACAACTGCTCTAGCGCAGTTGTGGGTCTTTTTTCTTAATGCGAGTTAACGCCATCCATGTGCCTTATTTAGGAAATGACTCACATTAGCACGAAAGAATGGCTAGCATCTCAAAAAAAGATGACATCTGGTGATGGATGGGATTAGGGGAAATGATGCTAATGCACAAGAAATGATGGTAGGCTGATTAGCGGCAAAATATCTGTTGCTAGTCAGCCTAGCATCATTTTTTTACGCACAAGCAGAAAAAATTAACTCCTGTCTATAATTATCACTACCCCAATGCCCACCATAGGGGACTAGTGTTCCCATGCAAGCCCAACACATCCAGTGCCAGGCACACCACACACATAAACATACACTTACCTGTGATGGGCTCCCCGCTCCAGTAGTGTCCCAGTGGTGCAGGTGGTGGTGATGCTGGGAGTTGGGGTGGGCCCATTCCATTGTGTTTCCCAATGGAAATGAGCCTCCCTGCACTTTAATGCCTGGTCTGACCAGGCATTAAATAATGACGCTAAAAGGGCTTAGCGCGATAATTTAGGCCCGCCTCCTAGTTGCGTGCTGTTTCAGCATCATTTTTGGGAAGGGAACACATATCTTGCATCTCATTGATGCAAGGTGGGCTGGTGCTTTCTAGAAATGGTGCTAACTCCAATATTTTGACACTAGACGGGTCTAGCGTCAAAATATAAATATGGAGTTACATTAGCGACACTTTAGTGTAAAAATAAATGACACTAAGGTGACACTCATTTTCCTAAATTATGGGCCTAAATGTCACTAGTAATTTTTCCCATTGTCACGGTGGTGAGATTTTACAGGTTGTAAATGTACTGATTGTATTTCTACTTTAAAATCGATAACGTTGGTTATACATTACTGATTTGCTTTGTTTTGGTATCAAAAATTATATAAAAATCTGTTCAATTTTTATACATTGATGTTGGATTTCTTTTGAGTCATTTTAATTTCTTATAGTCCATGTTGTTACTCGAAAATGCTTACCACGCTTTCCTCTAGTAAAGCCTGACTGTTCTTTGCCACACTACCAAGACAGAGCTAAGGATTTATTTTGTGAATCTGAGGGACCATCTTAGGGGTATTGTGAGGGTATTACAGAGAAAAGCCTATCGAGCTTCACTGCATAGTACTCCACTTTCCTACAGTACTTAATTGGTTACAAGAACACAAAGACCGACAGATCTTATTGCCCCTAAGCAATCAATCTGAGATTGTGAAAATAGGGAGGACAGATACCTTGGAGATCTAACCGATATAGACTTGAGATGCTGAAAGGGCTGCTGGGAAATAGTCTTATGTTACAAAAGATATTAATGGCCTGATTTTGATCGGGGTGGATGGGTTACTCCATCACAATGCTGACAGATATCTCATCTGCCGAAATATAAAACCATTGTTTTCTATGGTATTTAGATTGTGGCGGACAGTATATCCATCATCGTTGTGATGGAGTAACTCCTACGCTGAGATCTCAAGTAGGCCCTAAGAGTTAAATGGTGATGCCACCAATAACCTGGGAATGAAAAAAATCAGTCAGAACCCTTCAACCTTAAAAACAGGACATCATTTGGTAGGGGTGGGATAGAAGTAATTAAATGTAAGCTTAAAAACCACTCTGCATCCTCAAACACCATAACAATGGCAAGAGGCAGGAAGAAATGAGAACCGTTGAGTGACAGGTAAAGCAGAAGAGAAAATATAAAGAGCTTTATAACATGTCCTCATGGACTGTATCACCAAAAGACTAGCCTACACAGAAAAAAGTGGACATTACTAGGGACCTTATTCTGTGATTCCTCAACAATATCAAAAGTGATGTGGGTGCCATCTAATCCTACTTTAAGACAAGCTTTGTAGAGCTAAAAAGAGAGTTTGCCTTTCTAAGAGCTATGGGAGCAACCGGGAGAAAAATTTAGATGATCACTCAAATGAACTGAACATTGTGTGGGGAATTTCCTAGGAACTACAAAGACCAGAATATAGAATAGCAGCTGAATCTAAATATCTAGACAAAAGATTTCAAACAAATAACTTAAGCAACTTAAGCATTAAAGGCTTGCCAAGAGGAGCAGGAAGACTAGACATGAAGATCTTCATCCCAAATCTAGTGGACTCTATCAAAGAACAACCTAAAGAGCTGTCTCTATGATAAGAGGAAACACAATGTGCTGAATGTGGAGGACCTGGGTTGATACCCCACGGAGGAGTCAATTTTTTCAAAGTAAAAAAGTTGATGACCCTACTCCAAGCAAAGAGTGACTTCACATTCTGCAATTATAAAGTGCTACTGTACATAAATCTAACAGCTTTGAAGCTGGGAGGGTGTCAAAATCTTAGGACCCAGAGGATAATCTTCTGGGCAAAGGAGTAAGTTACTCTATTCTGATCAATTCCATGTCAGCCAATGCAGCAGTCATTTCTTAAGAATGTACAGAAGCTGCAGGCATGGTCGTTTGTGTCAAAGCTTTGCTAAGTTTGATTATGGGATCCATCTATGAAGCATAATTGTTTTATCTTCAAAAAGAAAATCTTAAAGCAGGATTTTCTTTTTGAAAATAAAAAATACCCCCCCACCATGGGAGAAATCTCCCATGGTGAGGGGGAACTCGACACTTTTCACTGTACCTTATACCAGGATTTTCCTGGAAGTAATTGCCAGTGAAAACAAAGTTGTATATCTTCCCATTTAAATTAGGTGGATGGAACACAGAGGTCAAACTCCAACATCCTTTACTCTGTCGGGCTGATGAAGGGGTGTAAGCATGGAAAAGAAGGAGTAGTCTCTGCCTTAGTTACACCAAAGCATCATTCGCATCTACATTGTGCCGATGTGCCATTATATTAGCAGTAGTAGAAACTTATCTGTATGTCCCCCATCTAAATTAGGTTGGCGGACATAGAGGTCAACCTCTGATGCTCCATCAGGCTATCAGAGAAATGTAACCATGGCGAAGCGAGCAGCCAAAACTGTCAATTATCTAAAAACAACAAAGATCTCTAATTAACAAAAAACCAAGCAATAACCTTTGACTCTGTAGACCTTGCTGGAGCGATAAAGTTCCTCCCTCACTCCCACTCCCTTAAAAACATCTGAACTGAGAATAGATGCTTGACAAGATGATGAGCGAAAGAGGATTGAGTATTGAGAGAGACAAAAGTGCTATGCCTGGGGTTTTCTTTTGTTTTGCTAAGATCACTGGCATAAAATCGATGTATAAAATATCAAAACACATCGCAAAAATTAAATATAATTGACATAAATATTGCCTTCCTATGCTTAACAAATGAAACCAGAAATATGTACAACACAAATATCGCTGATAAAATATTAATTCTCATATTTATCAAAAACCTTAACCAAACAATTGTACAATTAAATCAACACTATGAAAGGCACAATAATTTTATCAACTAAATTAGTGGTTCCCTGTCTGTGGTCCAGGGACTTCTGCGAGTCCACATAGCCCTCCTCATGGGGTCCATGACTGCTTAGAAAATAAAATATTGACAGATTAATAAAGTGCATGGAAATAAAGAGGCTAAATGTACAACTGAAAATATTAACAGGTACTGTAAATGCCAAGGAATTTGAAAGTAGGAGCTAAAAACTAAATTAGTATCTGCCAATGGATTTGTTGGAGCAGTGCATGAACATCAAACAGAATACAGTATGGATGATGTGTGGCTTCAATTGGATTTAGAAAAGCTCCAAACTGCCTATTAATAATTTTTTTTAATTCACATTTGTTTTCAAATTAAATAACATGTCTTATTGTTTGTTTGTGTTCGATGGAATTCTTGCTTCTGTAGTTTTTGTGTATTTTTTGCAGTTCAAATCATCAACAATGTTTAGGTAGGGGTCCCTGACGTCCAGTAATAACTCAGTAGTGGGGGGGGCCCGAGATTCCAAAAATGATTCCGTGGGGATCCCAGGGTTCCAGTAATGATAAAGTAGGGGTCAGAAAAAGTCAAAAGGTGGACAACCAGTGAATTAAATACTTCAAAAATGACAAATACTGCAAGACAAGGAAACTAAGGTATTATGGCAAATAATTAACAAAACACTCTCTAACGTCTATCTCTTTACATGTACTTCCTAAAAGAAAAGTCTACAACTTTGAAAAGTGATAAAGCTGCCAAAGAAAATCTAGTATAAAACAGCAAGATGATGTAACAAAGTATATAATCATTTTAAAAAAACATAAACTCACCCCAATAGAGAGTGAAACTAAACAACCACACCCTCTATAAGCTACCAACAAATAAACATTTAAAATAAGACTGGTGCCTTTTCTCCTTCAAACAGAAAAAAAGATATTGCCTGCTCCACATTAGAACATCCCTAATTGAAAAGCTGCAAAACAGTGTGAAACATCAAAAAGAAAATAAAGTAAGTATGCAAAACAGAACTAGTTAAAAAATATTATAAGTAAGTAACAAACATAAACACTTTCAAGAAATGTATTTATTTATACGATTATGCTACTTTCAGATACTCTAACAGAAACAGATAAATACATAAGATCCCAGAAAGGAAAGCAATTACTAAGGGCTTCATTATGACATTGGTGGTCCCACGATGGAACTTCCAATGCCACTGGGAGGACTCTGCCATCATACTAGCAACAACCCTCCCATTGCATTACAATGTTCACAACAGGTTGACCGGTGGGAGCATTGTATTATGCCATTCCTGCCGGGCTAAATGGCAGGAACAGTGATACGGTAATGGCTTCTGCTGCCTTAAGGGAGCAGAGGCCAATAACGTAGCACTCCAGCACCTTCGGAAGGGCACACTTTCTGCAAAGAAGACAGTGTGCATTCTGAGGGTTCTGGACTGGGGGACCCCTGCACTGCACACTACATGGTGGTGGGAAGTGCAGGGGCCTCTGTGTGTTCCTGGAACTAGCTTTCCGTCTGACTTTCCATAGCAGTGAGACCTGCCATGGAAAGTGGAGTCATGATCAGCACTGCAGTGCTGACTTCAGTGCTGCCATGGCTGACCACAAATCTGACTACAGTCAGCCCATCGGGAATAATGTTCCTGGCGGGGACAGCAGTCTTGAGGTGGTCCGACCACCAGGGTTGTAATGTGATAGTCAGACTGCCTGGAGTGCCGCGGTCCGACCATCATCAAGGAGCTGGCAGTCTGACGACTGCCAGCCTCATGATGAGAATCTAAGTCATATAGGTTAAACCTACAACCAAGAAAGTGCACCAACAAAAAATGTCAATTGCAAATGTACCAAATATTATTTTAATTCATGTTATGGTAGGGCTACTACCAAAGATGATGTTGTAATTCATATAAGCTAACACAACCACAACCCAAATGTAATTGAAATAGAAGTAAGGGAGGTACTGCAGGATATAGGAAAGGCAAGAACTAGCTTCCTGAACCCAACCCAAAAGCCTAAAAGTTATGTCTAAAGTCCCCAAACACACCATCCATACCGACTTTAAAATGCTTAATTGCAAGAACTAAAAAATGGATCAGCGTTACTCCTCCTGCCCTAGAAGATGCCAAGAAACAGAAATACCCGATCATTTAACAATGACACATAAGGAACCTTCCCTTTTATATGAAGGCCTAAACAATGATAAATTAATACCAATATTCACTACAACAGATAGCTTAAGCAAATGTCAACCCTGGATGATGAATGGGACCTTCAAAATGTATCACTTACTGGGAAATCTTAAATACATTAAACTTAAAACAAATAACTGTTACCCACAAAAAAATAATCATTGACTTTGAACAAATCACGATTCAAACCATTTTAAAGATTTACCCCCGTACAGCCATACAAGGTTGTTACTATCATTTCAATCACAGCATATGGAGACACTTCCAACAATCTGCACCAAGTTTAGCATATGTTACAAACAACCAATTTGCCTTCGAAATAAAAAGAATGATACCACTAACCCTTTGTCACTGTCACTGAGGTAGCTAACCACTACACTATACTAATAGAAAACATTTTCTTCCAAAAAAATGAAGACACAACTAAGCCCCCTGTTGGAGTATTTTGAAGATACTCGGAATAGCAGACTGCATTGCTCCAGACACAGACGCCAACTCAAATTCCAAATTCCATGGTGGAATGTCCCTGACAGCCTCTTGGCACAGAGGCCAAAACAAACACTACAGTAAAAGGATGGCACAATGTCTTCAAATTCACACTAGGCAAAACCTAACCTACACTACAAATTTATAGAAGCATTACAGAGTGAGAAGCACCAACAACTATGAATGGAGCAATTTGTAACCCAAATTGCACCTAAACTTCGCTAACAAGCCAAAAAAAATGTAGGACATGCTACACTGCAAACTCAAAATCTTCATAAACCAAGAAGGAGTAGATAAGTTAGAAATAACATCCAAAAGCATATTATACAATAAATAATAAGCAACAAAACACCTAAAAGTCTGACACGAAATCTAAAATAACATCACAAATTATTTTTCATACAAATAAAAAACATAATAATTTATATCAGTCAAAACAATAACTAAAACCATAATGTTAATTGACTTGTATAATAAAATATTACATTAATTATTTACATGAACAATGTAAACCTCACCAACCAGAAGCTCAAAGTAAAAACTCAACACATCACACAAAATAAATACAAAGCATAAACCCACACATTTTCAACATCACATAATATTTACACAAACAATAAACTATAACATTTCTCACGTCATAAGAAATGAAATAAATACGAGTTACTGTTCTGTAGCTGAAGATCGTCCTCTGTACCCACATAAGGAAAATGGGAGTTGACCAAAAATGAGAAAAATATATTCCAAAAAGCCCCCCCAAAATTCAAAAAGAAATCAAATGCAATCGAATTTCATTGAAGCAATCCAAAGTATCTAGGAACCATATAAAACTTCAAAAAGTGTTTACAAAAATAAACACTCCTGGAAACCCAAAAAAGAAGGAAATCAAAATAAAAAAATGCTTATTTATTAGGAACCAAAAGTGCTTTCCCTAAACAATATGGTTTCTCCTAATGCTCAAAGGACAATTTTGTTGACAAAAGCCTGTAATGAAAACAAGAAAGCTCACCCGCAAACATATTACCATTCCACAAATACATATAAAATACACTTAATCATAACAAAAGAAGTAATGTAACACAATGTAGCATGACATAACAATACATTAGTAAAACAGTGCATGAAAATCCCAAAGTACACTCCAGTGAAAACACTACTATTAATACAACTAAATGTTCCAAAAAACCCACAAACAACACTATGATAAACCACTAGACCTCCCCTTACTCCACTACCCTCAAACCTTAAAAAACTATTTGAAAAAGGGCTGACCCAGTCCAACAAACAGCAGCACCTTATTGCAACCTAGATCTTGGAAAATGACACAAACAGACTACAGAATAGAAGGTCGTGGTGACAAAAAATGCTTCCTAAATAAAAACTTAAAAAATAGACTAGGGGGCTGATTACCACTTTGACGGAGGGGATTACTCCCTCACATTTGTGATGGCGTAATCTCCTCCGCCAAGGTCTGAATCAGGCCCTATGTTCCCATACAAATGATTGGAAAAAATACAAAAATGTTGAATAAACATAGTCAAAATGTTAAAAAATATTAGACATGCAAAACATGTCACAAAAAGTTGTACATATTGTTAAAAAAATATTTAAAAAATGCATTAAATAATAGTATCAACTATATATGAGTTTATATGTTACATTGCCAACGTTATGGTACATCATCAATGCTAACCAACCCCTAGGTAGGACCTTTTGAGAATATGGAGCTCAACTGGTATTCTCTAAAAGAGATAAGGTTGATAATTGACCATAGTAAGTTAACAAGAGCAGCTGGACTTGACAATACCGAAGCACTCTTATTTGAGACAAACAGTGGTTAGTGGGCTAGGGTCTTTCCACATTTGTTTTAATGGATAGCCATAATAGGACAAGATCTCCCTTTCAGAGGTAGGGTCCATAGTGAGACCAATTATATAAAGGGGCGATGGCTCCCATCCCTCTCATTTTAGGCTGATTATGCTCCTTGATATTTCTGAGAAGGTGTTCTCAAAACTTATGTTGTCTCACTTGGATTATTGGGTGCAAGATACTGTTATTATCCCCATTGAAAAAGGAGAACTCCGGAAGGGTCACTGTACCATAGATCATTGCTTTGCTCCCTGGGCTATTATTCAGAAATCCTTGGAACTTAATCAAAGGTTGTGCTGTTCCTTTATTGATTTCCAGACAGTTTTTTGATATAGTAGACAGGGGTCTGCTTTGGGAAAAACTCTACTCCTGGAAGATACCAACTGATCATCTTCATACAATCCAGGCATTACATACTGATAACTGGGCACAGGTGGAAATTGATAAGAGTGGGAGACTATCGAAAAGAATTTCAGTTCAGAATGGCCTATGTCAAGAGTGTGTAGTAGCTCGGCAGCTTTTCAGCTTTTTCTTGGCAGACTTACAAGCACCCATAAAATTATCAAAATCTTTCTCTCCTAAATTTGGGGAGCAGCATATCCCATCCCTGCTAATTGTAGGTGGCATGATTTTGCTAGACTATACCCCTATGGGTGTACAAAGGAAAATGGACACCCTTGATGTATATATTAAACAGACTTATTTGAAAAGTATTCTGAAGAAAACATAAATTATGTTTTTTAGGGAAAAAAATGAATAATTTTAAAAGAGTCCTAAACTCATTAGTGGTAGAATTGGTAGGCTCCTGTAAGTACTTGGGGTTGAACTTCTTTAGGAATTTACAAAAGGATACCCACATGAGAAGCATGAAGTCCAGGTCTATGTTACAAGCTTGGTGTCTGGTTAAGTTTAACGAAAGGTATGCTTGCATTGCCCTCTCTCCTCTTTTGAAAGCTTATGGAGGAAAAACACCCTCCCATCATTGCACAGGGCTGAGATCCTTGCACTAGATCCCACCTGTAACTGGGACATGTTAATGTGGGTCCTCTTTAAGGAGTCATTGCCCCACTCCCCAGGAACAAGGATACAGAGTATGAGGAGGGAACTTAATTTGCTTCCTGTCAAAGATAGGAAGAAATTATTGTCAGTAAAAGCAAATGGGCCGGGGATGTTCTGATAGGTGACATCAAAAATGCATTTTTGTGTGGGGTACAATTGGAACATGGTCTCCCTTTCCAAGCAAACAAGTTCCAATAGATTTATTTGAAAAGGTAGGCTATACATTGGACTTGGTCTTATAGAGAGAAACCTTCTATTAGTCTCACACTAAAGTCCCTTTGCCAGCACATGGTTTTTCCCCATTGGGCTCAGGTAAATCACCCCCAGGTTACACAATGAAAGCTTAAAAGTGAGAGTAGGAGGTAACTAATTTTCTTCAAGTTTCAAATGGCTTAATGATGTACGAGTTGAAAATGGTTTCTGTATGTGCCCCGTGAATGTGAAATATTCCCTGTAACATGTATCTATCAATTGTATTTTTTATAAATCTGCTCATGTTAAGTTTTTAAGACCCCTATTTTTAAAATTTCAAACATATTTGAGATAAGACTCAATGGGGCTATTGTGTGAAATGTGTTTTATAGATAATGTGGTAGGAATTGCATGATGCACGCTTGTGGTTGGGCAGTGATTCTAAATTTGATTTATGATCGGTTAGGGTCATATTTGTGTGTACTTGGGGATTTTAGGATGGTTTTATTATGTAACTATTTTTATATTTTTAGAATGTTTTATGTACTATCTTTAAAATGATGTCAAAAATATGCAAATAAAACAGTTTAAGAAATGTTAAATTATGGAAAAAAATGAAAATGTGCAACAAAAAATGCAATTTAAATATGATTTATATAACACAAATGCACTAAATGTTTCATTTATTTCTCTATACATAAATGTTTATTTAAAGTTTAAATATACATATTTAGAAGTGTAAATATGTACATAAATACCACCTTTATTCTAAACAAATAGATTATTATTATTTGTTAAAAATGTAACTATTTCATTATATTTCTAAACTACAACAATGCTAATCAAACAACACAAACTATTTCGTCTACATACAAACCTAATTTAAACAAAATATTTCACACAAAAAATTAAATATTTAAAAAATCACACTACAACATAATCCATTTTTAAGAAAGAGTTGGGCACTGATAGGATGGCAGTTACTATTCCCATTCTAATCTAAACCGGTTTGGGAGGGTGTTGGACACTAAAGGGGTGACATTTACTATTCACATGAAAATCCACACCAATTTGGGGAAGGTGTTGGATACTAAAGCATTAACAGTTAATATCCCCACTTCAATCCATACCAACTTGAGGAAGGTTTTGGACACTAAGGGCTTCATTGTGAGTTTGGCGGTCAGTCTGCCAAACCACCATGTTGGCAGTCCTGAAAAGACTGCCATGCCACGCTGGCGATCTTCCAGACCGCCCTATTATGAATTATATAGGCAGGACCACCAAGCAAAAAAGGCAGTATGGCAGTGGCACGGCGGCCTGGACATAGGCTGTCTAACTTCCAGCACCGCAGCCAACCACTGAGCACATTACAATCACACAGACACCATGGCAGTACCCTGGTGTTGAGCAGACAATGGCGGTCAAGACCACAGCTGTTCATGGCCAGCAAAGTAACAGACGTGCACATTGGATGATTTAAAGAACAACACAACTGACACACATTGGACACAACTGCATATCACACTATAAAACACACTTCTTCACAAACCTCAATCCTTAGAATTTCCACTGCAAGACAGCAAAACCCAAGCACTTTTTGTAGAGTACATAGATTAGGCATCCTTTTTTCCATCATCCCATAGAACACCCTGCATACATATTTGTTCATTCACACCCTATTGCAATTCCCCAGTTTAGTAAGTCCCTGTTACCCTTATTCTTTTTTAACACCATCTCACGTTAAAGAAATCCCTGTTTTTCAGAAGATGGGTTAAGAGTCACGGTGGATGAAATCGTAAGAGTAGAGCCACAAATGTTTGGAGCACAACATGTAAATATATGCCTGTTAGAAATGGTGTCTCTAGTTGGCAGAGGTATACATCCTTGTCCAAGTAGGGGCCACAATTCTACTCAGGGTAAGTCACACACAATCCAAATTATCCTGTGCCCACCCTCTGGTAGCTTGGCACTGAGCACTCAGGCTAAACTTAGAAGGCAAGAAATAAAATAATCGAGAACCCACTTTGAAAAAATCAAGAATTGTATTCGTATATCAAGTTATGTTCAGACAATAAGTTTTGAAATCCACGTTTTCGTTTTCAGTTCATTTATTGGTTCAATACACAATAAGTTTGTGAGAAAAACAAAGCAAGACACCCAACACGTGTTTCGCACCCTTGTGGTGTGTTCACCTATGGCTTTTTCAATGCATTATCATTGAACATCATGGAAAATTCATTGCTTAATGTGGATAATCTTGTCCCAGACTGTAGAATCCTCAAACCGATACTAAAATCGTGATCGCCGCGTCCTGTGCGGGTGCCGTATTGGATTAGTGGAAAAAGGAAAGGCAATGTGTAAAGTATTTGTGCAATAAATCATAAGGTAAAACACAGTGAAAACACCACAAAAATACACCACACAGGTTTAGAAAAATTGTTGATATTTATCTGAATAAAATAAGGTCAAAGTGATAAAGATTCTATAAGCACCATTTCAAATATCACTTTTGCAAGTTTAAAAAGAGTCTTAAATCTTAGAAATTGATTACACAATGCACCTGGTTTGTGTAAAAAAATAAATAAACATGCACGGATACTGCATGGTGATACGTGGAAAAATAAGGTGTGCATCAGATTTTCTGATGCAGCAAAGATGTTGCATCGTTTCTTTCCATGCTGCAAGGGGCTTGCATAATTTTTCAGTGCCCAGTCTTGGTTCCTCACTGCGATGCGGGGATCCATTTTATGCCCAGGGACGCTGTGGAGAAATCCTGGGCACGCTTGAAGAAGTCACAGGCAGTGCACCGATCTGGGAGGGCGATGAGTTGAAATTTCTGTCGCACAGCAGGCCCTGCATTGATTTTCCACTCTGGGAATTAACTGCATCATTCTGGTTTGGTTGCACTTAAATCCGGTAGGGCAGTGCATTGAATTTTCTGTCACAAGGCAGGTGCTGCATCAAATTTCCACTCAGGAAGTTGGGCTGTTTTGTTGGAGTTCGGCTGTGCGGTGATTTTTTGGTCGAAAGGCAGGCTGAGTGTCGTTCCCGGCAGGCTGTGGGTTGATTTTCGGAGCACAATGAGTTTCCTGAAGAGATTAAGGCCCTCAATATGACATTGGCGGTAAATCCTACTTACCGCTGCGCTGACAGTTGCCAATTTACCACTGCATGGGCGAATATCCATTCACCATATTATGACACACACACAGCAATCCAATAGAATACAGCCACATACACAAATACGGCAGACCAAAGGTCAGTGATAAATAGGTGGTCCTAAAACCCACACCGTTACGCCAACATAACAACACCCATCACATTACGACCTGCGAATCACCACAGTAGACATTCAATGGCAGTAAACCATTGGTGGTACATACCGCCGCACTCAGGATGGACACCCATATACAAAACAACACTACATTGGCAAATTCGAAAAACACACACCTGACACTCATACACACACCACACCCACACCACTATAAAACACATACCCACATTACCCACAACCCTTTACCAACATCTATTGCCACCAGGAGACTGAGAAGAATAGCACAGAGAAGACTAAACGCACACACCACTGACACCCATGCACCCCTCACGCACGCCACATCACACACCCCACCACATTACCCAACACACCCTCACCTACACACATCACACAACAACCATGGCTCCACAAAGGCACCCCCGTTTCACTGAGGAGGAGTTAAGGGTCATGGTGGAGGAAATCGTCAGGGTAGAGCCACAGCTCTTTGGAGCACAGGTGCAGCAAATGGCATTAGTAAGCAAGATGGAGCTATGGCGGAGAATCGTGGCCAGAGTCAATGCCGTGGGACAGCACCCACGTACAAGCGATGACATCAGAAAGAGGAGCAACAAACCAACGGGGGAAGGTACGTTCCATAGGAGCAAGACACCAGCTCCCCATACAGAGGACTGGAGGTGGACCCCCGTCCCTCCCCCACAACTCACACCATGGGAGGAGCAGGCACTGGCAATACTGCATCCTGAGAGACTCACTGGAGTTGGAGTACTGGACACTGGTAAGTCAACTTTGAACAATTATCACCCCCCATACCAGCCTGCCATCACACACCTTCACTCCCATCACTCCACCAGATCCCATACACTCCATCACATCTCACTTATCAATGCCAGGCCCTGCATGCTGTACCAATGCATGTATACCCCTCCCAGCCCTGCATGGACTCACTAAAGCATGCACAGCATATGGAAACTAACATAACCACAATAATACACCAACATACACAAGCAAAAGCTGTCAGGGGAACAACAACCATAGAGGGGAAGCTATGGAAGTAAAAATGTCAGCCATTTGAAGCATAATCCATCATTTACATCCCCACAGGTACCCCAGCCCATGTCACTGGAGAGAAGGTGCCACCCCTATCCAATCCCCCAACAGAAGAGGCCCACAGTGATGACAGTAACTCTGGACTTCTGGATCTGGACGATCTCCCAGCCCATCAGGGACCACTGGACAGCTGGTCACCCAAGCCCACTCACAGACCACCACAGAGCCTCCCCATCAGGAACCAACACCACACCACCCGCCCAGCTTACCCACACCTCTGTCCCCAGGACACGTCAATCACCAGTTGCAGGTTATATTTTGTATTCAGTTTAGCTGCCTAATGACTTTATCGTAGCGTTAGGCACTGCTATGTTAGTGTTGTCCGTGTTTTCCCACATTGTAAACTGTGCTTATTTTTTTGTTCTTTCTCACCAAGGGCTTTGGTTGATAAGAATGTATTCAGACGCCAGGGAACGGATTTGTTTTCATTTAGCATCTTGGGACTGTGGCCAAATCCCAATGTGTTATTTTCAATGCAGACCTAAACTAGCCAGCATTTTTTAATATGTCTTTTTTATGAAAGGGGTTTCACCAGAAAGCCCTTCTCCGGTTCTTTAAGATATAAAAAGGTGGCCTTGCTCAGCAGCGGTGAAATTCTGAGACCTTGGTTAGGATTAGACCTAAAATGCCTGACACTTGTCCTATGAGTGCAGAGATCTCTTTCTTGCAGTTGAACAGGGCCATCTTCTTGCTGGTATGAGAAATATGAAGAGCTTGGCAGGATCTACAGTGATTAATTTTTACTTCATTATTTGCTTTGCAATTATAATATAACTACATATATTTGCTGTGTACATTGCAGTTGGGAATCATTTTGGTATATCTTCCTTTCATTGCTGTGACTATTTTTGAACGTGTGCTTTTAACAAGGCAACCTCCTTTTTTAGGAACCTTGTGGTGAAATAATAATAAATGTCTTCTTTCAATTGAGAAGTGCATTCCAGAGATTTTTGTCAGCTCCGTCATTAGTGAAAGCAAAACAGGAACCAACTCTCCAGGAGGCACTCTCCGAGATCCTGGGAGCCTACCAACATTCCCAGGACACTATGGGCCAGATCCTAGACAACGTGCAGGAGAACAGGCGGTTGCAGGAGGGACAGTATCAGGAGATCAGGGAGGACCTGCAGGCCATCAACAACACCCTGATCTCCATAGCAGGGGTGCTGGCAGACATGGCCAACATCATGAGGGAGGCAACAGCACACCAGCGGGCCCCTACCACTAGCCAGTCATCTGACCAGCCCTTCACGTCCGCTGCCTCTAGTGGTCAGGACCAAAAGGCCACCAGTATCCCTCCCCCTGCAGAAGGTGATCCACCTTGCAAACGTTCCCTGTGACCCAGACAGAAGCCAGAGACACTTGACAAGGCCACCACCAGGAAATGAGACTCTCCTGATTGTCCCCCTTGTATCCCACTCTGTCACCTTGTCCATCTTGAACTGCCATTGCTCCCCTCCTATGTCCCCATGGACAATGCACCTGTGCTACAAAAAACTGGAAAAATACCCTGGACTTTCCTCCATCATCACCCCATTTCATTGCACTTTTCCCTCTATATCTTAGCACCACAATAAACACCCTTGGATAAAGCTCGACTACTAGTATTTCATGGATTGCAAATTTGTATTGCTCGAAACAGCTGCAACAATTGCAAATGAACTGTACATAGTATGAGCATCGAATTAATGACATGCAGCTGGCTGTTGTGATCACATCAGGAAAATGTTGTCATATCACCAACATCTGTAAAATGAATACCCATAGGGAACAGTAAGTAGGGGAAAGAAGTGGGTCATGCCAGCATGCCAATGTCACACAGAATACAACAATAGTCATAGAAATGTGAAGTAGCACTGTCTCACCTGTGTGTCATTGAAAGTACTGATGTATCACCAATATTCTGTTGTCCACATCCTCATCCTCTGCTTCTCATCCTCACTGTTTTCAGGGTCCACTGCTGCCACAGTGGCATCTCCAGTCTCCTCCTCCTGCAGAAAAGGTATGTGCCGCCTGAGGGCCAGGTTGTGGAACATGCAGCATGCCACTACTATCTAGCAGACCTTCTTGGGTGAGTAGCACAGGGATCCACCTGTCAACCCAGATGCAGCAATATAATGCATTCCTGGAAGGCATTCACAGTGGATTGGCGGCCCAACAAAGTCCGATTCAGGCTCTGGCCTCCTCTCAGACAGCAGCCATTGTCTCTGTTTCAACCATCCCCCCACCAACTTCCACTTCCCAGTCTCATACTCCTCAACCCTAACCCATCCCAAACGCACAGCAGACGAGCAAGCACACAAGACAACACACAAGAGCGGCACGGGCAAACACAAGCACCACACTTCATCCCACAGGCACTCACACAAACACCATTCAGTTGCAGACACGACAACATCCACTGTCTCCACTGCCTCCCCCTCCTCCACCTCCCACCCAGTTATGTCCACACACATACCTGCATGCATTACATCAATATCCACTACCAGCATCATCATCACCATACCAAACAGAACACACACCTCACTGGCAGACACCTCCACAACATCCATGCACGCGTCCCCGGTGTCCTCTCCCACTGTGTCTGTCCACCCCTCCTTAAGGACACAAATGCAAGCACTCAGACACCCAACAGTCATCCACCTCACAACAGCATACAGCCCATGCACCTGCACCGAAATCCAGCAGACATACAACTCCAACAACCACTCCCTCATCCTCCACTCCCATTACTCCTCCCACCCCAACATCCCTAAAAAGCTTTTCCTTTCCCAGATTGACCTCTTCCCTATCCCTCCCCCGTCCTGCAGGTATGGGCAGGGTAGCAAGGACACAGCCCAGCACCTCAGCCAAATAGTCCACGGGGCCAGTGGTAGCACCACTTACTCATGGTGGTAGGGATACCAGAACAACACTGAAGAGAAAGGAGGCAGCACAACCTGGAATTGAAAGGGAAGAGTCCAGACCAGCTGTGGGGAAGGGGAAGGAGCCTGCACCAGCTTTTAAGAAGGGGAAAGAGCCTGCACCAGCTGGGAAGAAGGGGAAGGAGCCTGCACCAGATGGGAAGAAGGAGAAGGAGCCTACACCAGCAGGCAGAGAGGGGAAGAGCCCATCCATCCCTGCGAGGAAGGATAAAGGATCCCTAACCCATAACCAGGAGTAGAAGAGGAACTCTATGCCAGCGGAAGCTGTCAGGCAAACACTTCCACCACCAGCAGCTGTCACAGGTCCCCCACTGCCAGCCATGGATGTGCTGCCATCAGTGAGAGCAGGGGCTGCCCTGGAGCCTCCCCCAACCACCACCACCAGAATGCAACCATCACAGAGTGCAGGGGTTGCCCAGGAGCCTCCCCAACCACCACCAGCATGCAGCAGTCACTACCGGCGGATGCCATGTAGTCCACCATTATTGGGCTACTCTGCGGGCTGCCCCATCCAGAAACAGTGGGCAAGTCACCCACTTGAGAGACTGTGGCCTTGCACTCCCCAAGACAGAACAATGGGCATGTGCCCCCTCCAGAACCAGTGGGCTTGTTCCCACATCCGGCTGAGGTGCCACCCCTCCCACTGAAGTGCCTGCCTATATGCAAACTGATGCCCCTGCAGTGTTATATCCAGATGTGGTCTGGTTTCGACTTGGCCCTTGGACTGTGCCCTGTGTCCATGGGGCCCTTTGAACTGGACAGTGTCCCTTTTCTATACAAGTGTCTGTTTCATGGCCAAATCGGATTATTCATTTTGATGTTGAACTGATTACAATCACTTTCATCTATTCCGGTTCTTGCTTTATTCTGCCGATTTTCAGGGTCAAATTGTTTGTATTGCAGCTGGTTGAGTGTATGGTGTGTGTGCGTGTCGGGTGTGTGTTGTGAGTCTGTGTATCACTCACGTTTTCCTCCCACCCTCCCTTGTGTGCTAGGCGGATGTACTCACTGTCGTTGTCTTCGTAGGCGTTGGTAAACCAGGTGGAGCATACCGTAGAAGATCATCGGGAAGACTTGCAGTTCCGGTTCAATGGTGGCGTGGTTCTTCCCTGTGTCTCCAATGGTTAGTCCTTTCACTTCTGTGCTCGGTTTCCGTCAGGCTTTTGATGGCATTGGTACCGCCCTGGAAAATGTGGCGGTTTGCAGGGTCTTAATATTGTGGGCGGAACTTTGACATCCGCCTTTCTGTTGGTGGCTAACGCCGTGGTGGCTGTTGTTTCCGCCCTGGCGGTTGGTGTGGTACATTGGCTGTCTATCAGAGATATCTCCGCCATGGTCATAATTTAGCGGTAATTACTGCCATCCTGTTGGCGGTATTACCACCACTTTATCACCCACAGCCAGGGTCGTAATGAGGGCCTAAGTCTTTTTAACCCTGAGACTTCAGAAAACAGGAGGCAAGCTCAATCCAGTCCCTTGGAGAGCACTTCTCAGCAAAGTCAGAGGTCAGAAGGGCAGCAGTTCTTCTCAGCAAAGCAGTCCAGATGAGTCCTTTGGGCAGCCAGGCAGTTCCTCTTGACAGGTTATAGGTTCAGGTCCAGAAGTGTCTGAGTTGGTGGGGTCAGAGACCCAGTTTATGAATCAAAAAATGCCTTTCAAGTGGGGAGACTTCAAAGAGTGGCTTTGAAGTGCACAAGGTCCCCTTTCAGTACAGGGCTATCTGCCAGGGTTCCAGTAGTAGGTTTGGCAGTCCATTGTATGAGGGCAGGCCACTAGCCTTTGAAATGTAAGTATCAGGCCCTCCAACCTTCAAAGCCCAGGAAGACCCATTCAGTATGCAGATGAGCGCAGGTGTGACTGAGTGTCCTGTGTCTGTGGTTGTCTGAGTGAAGTGCACAAGGAAGCTATCACCCAGCCCAGCCCAGACGTTGATGAGAGACAGGCTTAAAGGTACAGATAGATTTTAAGTGCAGAGAAAGGCTCACTTTCTAAAAGTGGCATTTCTAAAATAGTAATAATAAATCCAACCTCACCAATAAGCAGGATTTTCTATTACCATTCTCACCATACTAAACATGACCTGGTTACTCCTTTCAGATCAGAATCAACCACTCAAACAGTATATGAGGGTAGTCCAATCCTATGAAAGAAGCAAGCCTCACAGTAGTGGAAAACAAATTTAGAAGTTTTTCACTACCAGGACATATAAAACACACATGTACATGTCCTGCCTTTTACCTACAAAGCAGTGTCAGAAAAGTGGATGGAGACAGGCAAAAAGTTGGGAGATGACCACCCTAAGGCTGTCAGTTCTAACATGTGTCCCCCCAGCTGAACGTGGAGAGAGCTACCCAACTTGGGAGCTCTCATCGATAAGGCAGAAAAATCTGGAGAGACCATCAGTATCGGTGTTGTCAGTCTCCGGGCGATGCTCCTGTAGTGAAATATGTGTTTTTGACCACTGACTTTGTGTTGCACCACTTTGCACCTGGATTAGTTGTTTAGAGTTCACCAATTGCAAACTACATTTTGTATTCCGTTTAGCTGCCTATTGACTTTATCGTAGTGTGAGACACTGTCATGTCAAACGTGTCTGTATTTTTCCACATTGTAAACTGTGCTTGTTTTCGTGTTCTTTCTCACCAAGGGCCTTGGTTGATAAGGCAGACGGCAGGGAACGGACTTATTCTGATTTAGCATCTTGGGACTGTGGCCAAATCCCAATGTGTTATTTTCAAAGCAGACCTAAACTAGCCAGCATCTTTTGAATTGTTAAATTATGTTTTTTTTTCTCCAGAAAGCCCTCCTCCGGTTCTTTAAGATATAAAAAGACAGCCCTGCTCAGTAGCGGTGAATTCTGAGACCTCGGTCAGGATTAGATGTCAAATGCCTGGCACTTGTCCCGTAAGGGTGGAGATCTCCTTTTTGCAGTTGAATGGGGTCATCTTCTTGCTGGCATGAGAAAGATGAAGCATCTGACAGCCACTACAGTGATGAATTTTTACTTCCTTATTTGCTTTGCATAATATAATCATAACTACATACATTTGCTGTGTACATTGAAGTTGAGAATCATTTTGGTATATTTTCCTTTCATTGCTGTGACTATTGTTAAACGTGTGCTTTCAATCTACTAAACTCCTTTTTAAGAGCCTCAAAAATAATAAATATTGTCGTAGTTTGGACTCTTGCTCTGAGCAAGACTGCTGGTTTAAGGATGACAGTACTTTTGTTTGTAGGCGACTTCGCCTTTCCTACAACAAGTCGCAACTGTTGTCCCAACCTTACCGGCTCACTAGCAGCACCTCACCAGAAACACAATAGTAACAGGTGATTTATGGCAGCCGTTACGCATGGACTCGAGAATAAGACATCTCAGGGAGTGTAGTGGTTAAACGGAGATTACCCATTTCTCACAGATATATCATGTCTCATACAAACACAGGCAATGACAAAGATGCAGCAGAGTTTCAATAGTTTTTATTTAACATAACTGCAATTTGCGATAGGTTGCATGGGCTGCAATGATTAGGATAATGAATAATGCAAGAAACAGAATTGTGAAGACAAGAGTCATTATTACGAAGACCCCCACCATCTTGCAATATGTAGAAAAGACATACGAGATGTAATATGCCCTAATACCCTAATGTGAAAGGCCTAACCTCCTACCTAAAGGAGAGCTGGGTTTGTTAAACCTAATCTGCCAATGGCATGTCCATAAGAGGAGCCCCCAACCCTCATTACCTTGGAATGAGGTCTCTATCTCAGACTCCGCAGGGACACGAAGACTGGGTCAGCGCAATGGTGGCGATGCCCTCTGGTCGGAATCCCTCTGATTATCTGTCTAAACTGTGATGTATTTATACAGATCTACAAGGACCCCTGACGTAGGTGTGTTCCTAAACAATAGATAACAGACATGCTTGGGACGGCAATTAATATAAACAATCCCTCGAAAGTATAGAGAGGGAAAATCCCTAAGTGTGAACACCTACTGTTTGTTTGTGTTTGGTGCTTGATCTTGACGCCTTGGCGCGGTGACACTGATAATGTTACCCATAACAAGTGGCCTATCTATAAACAAGGCAGCCATCTTAGAAGAAATAAATAATTAAATGGACTAAGACAGAGCAAGCTAAGTAGGTTAAAAGTCACTAGGTGACGGGGGCAGGAGTCTGCAAGCCAGAGGCTAAGCTAACTCCTGTTATTCCATTAAAATGAACCAGGATTCACTACACCCTTACCCATTGCTGTAACAGGTATGATGAAGGTACAAGAACCCAAATGCTAAAACATGCTTCTGAACTAAAAGCTTAAAGCAAAAAACAAGCTAAAAAATCTTTAGCATGTGTTTAAAAATATATTAAAACAAATCTGGTTAAAACACATACAGAGATGTTAATGCCAACCATGACAAGCACAGCGTGCAAAAGCAAATGTCAATCTAAATGCATAATTTGGAATAGGGAATGGCAAATCAATTCATCAAATTATTTGCTGTACGCATGATCTTGCGGAATGTCATCGAAGTCACCAACCAAGGACCTGAAAAATGAGCCAACATCATCAGATGTTAAGTCGAGTGTTGGGTGGACAAACGGATCCACAGAGCAGAAGTGAGCTGTATTTCCTGGTGTATTGTTATACGTTGCAGTCTCCTCATCCATGATAGATCTCAAAACAGAAGGCTCATAGGTGGCCTCAAGGAGCAACCTCCTTCTCCATGAGCATGACCGTGTATGAACCCTCATCAGGGACATCAGCAGTTTGTGGTCCACAGGAGATGTCGGTGCAACAGCAAGACAGACCATAGGCAGATGTTCAAAGAGACACCATATGCAGCGGAAGACTGGTTGTACGCACCAGAGAAGGGGCCAAATTGACAACGACCAGTCATGCTCCAGTTCCACCAGCAAAGGTGCACCGAAGATCTGAACCATGCGCTCACGGCACAGTGGAGTTGGTGGGAGCCTCTCCATTGCTCTACATTGCTGGAAAGAAACAACCACTGCGAATCGGAAGAAATAGCAGTATTAGTCCGCCAATCAAAGCCAAAATAATTGGAAAGCCACCAAACACACTTGAAAAGAGAGAACGTATGGCTAATGGGATGACTCTGAAGACAGTCTGGAAGATGGACACAAAACCAGACCCGACAGCCTTAAAGAAATGAACAATCCCAGTGGTGCTCGAAGCATTGAAAATTCTGGATACCAGTTCTCCAAAGTGTTTGGGAAATTGGTATTTAAAAGGGATTGTATCTCGGCTGATGATCTAGCAATCTGGAGAGCATACGTCTCCTTTGCGGATGTCAAGGCGACCTGTTTTAGAAACAATAGCGTCTTTAGCCTACTCAGCTTGACATAGTTCACATTAATAGTATCTATGTGGGGCCACATGTCAGATACTTTTATCTCTCGTGTGGGGGTAAACAAAACATGTCCACAACACATAACGACCTTCAAGACCGAGATTGCGTAGGCAATTCCGGGTCGCATGCCGCGACAACTTTGATCGTTCAGTACCACCTACCTTCCATTGGAAAGTACATGAAATACTGGGCAAATCAAGGGGACGGGAGTACCCTTCAGAAAACAGGCCAAATTTGCGACCCCCGCATTGCAAAGACCATGAAGAGACACCTGCTTGCATACCATAGAATGACGAACAGCAGTCTCACATTCGCTTCCGCTAAGAAAGACCTCCTTTTCGCCGTTCAGATATCTATAGTCAGAGGGCCACTCCCACTCTTCCTTAATAAAGCTACCTACTAGTTGCTCATATCTTTCGACTGTAGGATGTTTCAGGCAGCTCGAGAAACAAAAGGTCGAAATTGGTAAATTAATGATGCCATGTAAGAGCCAGATAGTTGAAGGACTCTCTGCTACAGTGAAGGGCAACTTATCTAACTTCTCTACTTCAAGCAGGGTGAAACTAGCCTCCCTTTTAGCCACTGTCACTTGTTCCTTGGAAAAATTAAAAGCAGTGAAGAATTCACTCCCATTAATATACTTCCATGGAATGTGGCCACTTTTCAGTGTCTGTAATGTCCAACCTAGCTGCATGATGGAACGTATCTGTGTTTGCCCATGATATAACTGGGACAAGTCTGTCTGAGTGATATCAATAGCAGACAACACTATGGGGGTCATTACAACCCTGGCAGACGGTGTTAAAGCAGCGGTAAGACCGCAAACAGGCCGGCGGAAAAAGAAAGGGAATTACACGGCAGAAACAGCCATTTCATTGGGAAAACGCTCACTTCTACACACTCCACGAGGAAGGAGGACACCATGGAGCCGGAACTCCAAATACTCCCTGCGATAGTCTTCCTGCTCCTGTCGATCATCATCAACGCCAGCGCCGAAGACAACGGTGAGTACTGCACCTACGACATAGGGGAGGGGGGAGGCAAAAGTCAGGGACACACACACGCAACACCCCCACCACCACCCCCAGCCAGACCCTCACCCACTACAACACACACACCAATGCATATCCAAACATAACAGTAACAACCCCAAAAACCCCCGGAAGAATGCAAAGACAAAAGGAAATGAGTGCAACCATTGTAATATATCAAAATACAGTAACCAAATATATACAGATATATATACACATTTAACAAAATATACATCACGAGTAGTAGTGCGGGTAATGCACCATTCAATGTCCGTGGACCACTGGGCCCAAAATGCATGGGCGAGGCCCACACACGATACCTGAGCAAAACGGAGAGAACACTGCTGGGGTATTAGATAGAAATACAACAGGCACCTCAGGGGGAAGGGAAGGGGGGGCACCCCAGCTGGATGACAGCACCACGCCAGATCCACAAGGGGGCTACATGCCCATTGATGTATCCTGGGGAGTGCAAAGCCACAGTCTTTCAAGTCTCTACAGTAGGTGGGTTGCCCACTGTTCAATCCTGGGGAGTGCAAAGCCACGGTCTCTCAAGTCTCTACAGTGGGTGGGTTGCCCACTGCCATATCCTGGGGAGTGCAAAGCCACAGTCTCTCAAGTCTCTACAGTGGGTAGGTTGCCCACTGTTCAATCCTGAGGAGTGCAAAGCCACAGTCTCTCAAGTCTCTACAGTGGGTGGGTTAGCCACTGCCATATCCTGGGGAGTGCAAAGCCACAGTCTCTCAAGTCTCTACAGTGGGTGGGTTGCCCACTGCCATATCCTGGGGAGTGCAAAGCCACAATCTCTCAAGTCTCTACAGTGGGTGGGTTGCCCACTCTTCAATCCTGGGGAGTGCAAAGCCACAGTCTCTCAAGTCTCTACAGTGGGTGGGTTGCACACTGCCATATCCTGGGGAGTGCAAAGCCACAGTCTCTCAAGTCTCTACAGTGGGTGGGTTGCCCACTCTTCAATCCTGGGGAGTGCAAAGCCACAGCCTCTCAAGTCGATAACAGTCTCCACTGGTTCTGGAGGGGGACTGGTGCCCAGAGTGCTTCATCCTGTTAAGGACTGAGGTAGTGGATGCTGTTCTCCACTGGTTCTGGAGGGGGACTGGTGCCCAGAGTGCTTCATCCTGTTAAGGACTGAGGTAGTGGATGCATGTATCCACTGGTTCTGGAGGGGGACTGGTGCCCAGAGTGCTTCATCCTGTTAAGGACTGAGGTAGTGGATGCTGTTCTCCACTGGTTCTGGAGGGGGACTGCGCCCAGAGTGCTTCATCCTGTTAAGGACAGAGGTAGTGGATGCTGATCTCCACTGGTTCTGGAGGGGGACTGGTGCCCAGAGTGCATCACTCTCCCCGTGACAGTCCCAGTTCTGTCACTGCCCCTGCCTCACATGGGCTAGCGGTGCTTGAGTTGGCAGTGCTTGCCCTGTTCAGCGGTGCTTGACTTTGCTGTCTCTGACCTGTTCAGCGGTGCTTGACTTTGCTGTCTCTGACCTGTGCAGCAGTGTTTGCCATGGCGGTCTTTGCCCTGTTCAGCGGTGCTTGCCCTGTTCAGCGGTGCTTGACTTTGCTGTCTCTGAACTGTGCAGCGGTGTTTGCCATAGCGGTCCCTCATTGCCCAGCGGGGCTGTGGCTGCCGGGGCCCTCCTGGGCACTGACTCTGGCGGTGGCCTCCTGGCCACTGACGATGGGACTGCCCTCCTGGGCACGGACTCTGGCGTTGGCCTCCTGGCCAGTGACGATGGGGCTGGTGGTGGCCTCCTGGGCAGCGGAGATGATGGCGGGCTTCTCCGTCGTGCTGCTCTTCCCAGACTTTGGCGCTGTCTTCTGCACCTTCCCCACCTTGGGAGGAGTCACAGCTGAGTGGACAGCCCCCCCAGGACCCTTGTGAGCGGCTTTGCCGGCTGGAGTCTTCCCCCTATCCCGTCGGACTCTGTCCAACTTCTGGTGCTTCACGGGGGGGACTGGCTGTGCTGTTCTCTGTGTCACACTGGCTGCCCTGGTGCATGGTGCACTCCACATACCTCTAACAGGCACCACTGGTACCAGAGATTTTTTGGCTGAGGTGCTAGTACGGGACCTATGAATTGGAGGGGGGGGTGGTGGGAAAGAGGTCAAGGTTGCTCAGGAAAAGTTCTTACGAACACTGGGACGGGTAGCTGGAGGGGGTCTGGGAGTGGAGGAAGAGGAGGTGGTTGTAGGAGGTGTAACTTTTGCTGATTTGGGTGCAGGTGCATGCGCTGGAGGCTGTCGTGAGGTGGATGGCTGTTGGGTGGGTGTGTGCCTGCGTTTGTGTACTTTGGGAGGGGGCGTCACAGACACTCTGGGAGAGGACACAGGGGGAGTGTAAATGGTAGTGGGGGTGGTGAGTGCAGGTGAGCAGGGTGTGGTGGTGGATATGCTGGTGCAAGACCTAGTGGCTGTAGTGGTAGTGCTTGCAGGTGAGAGTGTAGACGACACTGGGAGGGAGGAGGGAGATGACGTTGAGGAGGACACAGTGGAGGTAGTGGATGTTGCTGTGTCTATATGTGGGTGAAGCTTGCGTGAGTGCTTGTGGGATGTGTGGTGCTTATGTTTGCCTGAGCTTCCCTTGTGTGTTGACGTGTTTACAGGCTGGTCTGATGGTGTGCTTGGGATAGGCTGGGGTACAGGGGATTGGGTCTGGGTGAAGGAAGTTGGAGGGGGAGGCTAGAGACAGGTACAATGGCTGCCATCAGTGCTGAGGCTAGAGATTGCAGGGTTCGATGATGGGCAGCCTGACCAGAATGAATGCCCTCCAAGAATGCATTAGTGTGTTGCAACTCCCTTTCTACACCCTGGATGGCATTCACAATGGTAGACTGCCCAACAGTGAGTGACCTGAGGAGGTCAATGGCCTCCTCACTGAGGGCAGCAGAGGTGACAGGGGAAGGGGCTGAGGTGCCTGGGGCGAAGGTGATGCCCACGCTCCTGGGTGAGCGGGCACTGGGCGAAGGCTGAGGGGCTGCTGGGAGGGCGGTCCTGGTAGGCTGGGTGGCGGCTGTACCAGTAGAAGTGGGGGGCACAGATTTTGCCGCCACCACAAGGGAGCTCCCATCGGCGGACAAGTCTGTGTCGCTGGTTGCTGATCCTGTGACCGCCGTGAAGCTCCCCTCGCCCTCCGTCGCACTGGTGTATTAAGAGTCCGTGGTGTGGCCCTCCATGGCCATGTGGGATGCAGCTCCCTCGTGCTCCGGTGCCACTGTACCTCCGCCTGATGATGCTGATGCACAAAAGAACAGGGAGAGCACACAAAAGGGGGGGGAACGACAGAAGAAAGAAAGGTTGAGTGCATGGCTTACCGCTACCGTTGGCGGACAATACAGACACAGCAGCCCCCTGCACTACGCCGCGCTGTTGGGCTCTACTGATGCAGTTCCTGGGATATGGCTTACATGGCTATGGTGGACATCAGCACACATAGATGACACAGGGGCATGTATACCTGTACTTGGCACCCTACAGAGGTGGGGTGGAGTGCCACATGGCCTGCTTTACCGAGGGGCATAGCCTACGGAACTCGCCCTGGCCTAGGGAAACCCACAGCCCTCCTCCCCCCCCCCAGACACCTTCACTGTGCGCAAAGTCCACTGCATGAGAGTGTACTCACCCCCTTGTGTCTGCTGTGATGCCCTCAAGCGCCCATCCAACTCCGGGTAGGCCACCGCCAGGATCCGGAACATCAGGGGGGTCATGGTGCGACAGGCACCCCTCCCACGTTGGGAGGCCATCCCCAGCTGAGCCTCCGCCGTCTTCTTGCTCCAGTGGTGAATGTCCTCCCATCTTTTGCAGCAGTGGGTGCTCCGTCTCTGGTGGACCCTCAGGGTCCGGACGTCCTTGGCGATGGCATGCCAAATATCCTTCTTCTGAAGGGCGCTGACCTACATGCAATGTCAAGGGGAAGAAGAGAAGTCATTAGCAACTGCACTGTCGAAGTTAGTGGCCCACATCCCTACCCTTGCCATGTGGCACATGCATTCACAGTGCTTCATGCTCCCAGAACTCTGCCCCCTTCCTTCTTACAACCAGCCCTCTCCACCCAGATATAGCCCATACAACTTGCTCCCTGTGTACTCACCTGTTGGTCTGGAGGACCGTAGAGTAGCGTGTAATGGGGGAGGACCCAGTCCACGAGCTTCTCCAACTCCTGTGCAGTGAAGGCAGGGGCCCTTTCCCCAGACGCACGAGCCATTGTGTCTTCCAGACCGAGGTCACAGAAGCACTTGCAGTATAGGTCCTCTACTGTCGAAGATCAGGTAACGAGTGATTCAACAGATAGAAAATGGCGGTGACGTCCGCGGCGGTGACGTCCGCAGCGGTGCGTATCATCACCGCCGGAGCACTTCGTCATTGGCTCCTGGGACCCATAGGGTCCAATGTTAACCAATGCAGCATTGAGCAGCGGTCTTCGACCGCCTGCCGCGACGGTGTACAACGCCAGCGCAGTTACCTCACATCCTATTGTCCCAGTTTAGAGGTCAGGCAGCCGCTATTTCAGGGGCTCACATGGCTTCATTTTCAACTGCGTCGCACATACCTAGGCCTGGACTCAACACACATACAGACAGCTTTTTGGATTATGTTTCGTGTTCTGTGTAGCTGTGGGTACATACCTCTGAGTTGCTTGACTCTGTGGACCTTCCTAGGCACCGTCAGCTTGGACATGTGAGGAGAGTGTACCGACCATTGGTGGACCTGTTGACAATGGAGGAGTGACATTTAATCATCACCTACAGGTTTGACCGTGCCACAATCCAGGAACTGTGTACCCAGTTGGAGCCTGACCTGATGTCAGCTATCCGCCATCCCACAGGGATCCCCCTTGAGTGCAGGTGCTATCAGTGCTCCATTTCCTTGCAAGTGGGTCATTTCAAACAACAGTGGCCATGGCATCAGGGATGTCCCAGCCTATGTTTTCCAACGTGTTGTCCAGAGTGTTGTCTGCCCTGCTGCTTTGGTCCCCCCCACAGGAGTGAACAGGCGTACAGGAACCGGAAGAGTTATCATTCCATGAATGTACAGATGGTATGTTTGGCAGACCAGTACATCTCCCAAGTAAATGCTATGTTCCATGGCTCTGAGCATGACGCCTACATCCTGCAGAATAGCAGCATCCCTTATGTGATGGGTCAACTCCAGAGTCACCGGGTGTGGCTATTAGGGGACTCTAGTTACCCCAACCTGTCATGGCTACTGACCCCAGTGAGGAATCCCAGGACCAGGGCAGAGGAACGTTACAATGAGGCCCATGGGCGGACTAGGAGGGTGATCGAACGCATCTTCGGCCTCCTGAAGGCCAGGTTCAGGTGCCTCCATATGACAGGTGGTTCCCTATTCTACTCACCAAGGAAGGTGTGCCAGATCATCATCGTCTTCTGTATGCTTCACAATCTTGCTTTGCAACGCCACGTGCCTTATCTGCAGGAGGATGGCCCAGATGACGGTGTTGTGGCAGTTGTGGAGCCTGTGGACAGTGATGAGGAGGAGGCAGAGGAAAAAGACATTGACAACAGGGGCTCAGTCATCCAGCAATATTTCCAGTGACACACAGGTGAGAACACTTTCTTGCCTACTACAAGTACTTTCACACTTTTACCTCTCTCCTGTCTGCCAATTTCAAGCAGTATTTGGTAACTGAGTTGTACATTTCCATTACGGTTTCACAGGTGTGGTTACCAACGTGTGTCATCTGCTTGCATCCTTCATGGACTTGTGATGTGTGACATAGGTATGTTGAAATTACATTTGAGAACGGATTTTGTCACTGTCATAGCTAATACACATTTTCTAAATCACAGACTGACTCCAGATTGTTTTGTGCTTCAAGGGTGTTTATTGAAGTGCTAATTATTGGAGGGGGTGGTAAAATGGTGAGGGGTGATGGTGGAGGAATGTCCATGGCAGAGTCCAGTCTGTTAGTCTCACAGGTGCACTGCCCATATGGGCGTAGGAAGTGGAGCTGGGCCAGTTCCAATATTGACAGGGTTACAAAGTGGGACAGTGGGATGACAATCAGGGTGGTCTCATTTCTTGGCGGGGGTCTTGCCATCGTGCTCTGTCCTGTTCCTGGATCTCAGAGACCGCTTGTGAGGTGGTTCTCCGTCTGCAGGGGGTGGGGTGCTGGTGTGGTGGTCCTGTGGCGGGCGTCCTGTCCACTAGCGCCGGCGGAGGTGGTGGGCAGTTCATCCTCCATGCTAGTGTCAGGTGCCCCTCGGAGTGCCACGGTGTCCCTCATGGTGTTCTGTATGTCCTTCAGTACCCCTACGATGGTGCCCAGGGCAGAGCTGATGGTTCTGAGTTCCTCCCTGAACCCCAAATACTGTTCCTCCTGCAGGCGCTGGGTCTCCTGAAACTTGGCCAGGCCCGTAGTCATCGTCTCCTGGGAGTGGTGGTATGCTCCCATGATGGAGGAGAGGGCCTCGTGGAGAGTGGGTTCCCTTGGCCTGTCCGCCCCCTGTCGCACAGCAGCCCTCCCAGTTCCCCTGTGTTCCTGGGCCTCCGTCCCCTGGACTGTGTGCCCACTACCACTGCCCCCAGGTCCCTGTTGTTGTTGGGGTGGTGGGTTCCCTGTAGTGGTGGACACACAGCTGATTGACGTGTCCTGGGGGCGGAGGTATGGGCCCGCTGGGTAGGTGCTGTGCTGGTGTTTCCAGAGGGTGGAAGGTCTGTGTTGGGCTGTGGCTGTGCGAGGGGAACCGACTGTCCCGAGGCCCAGGATGGACTGGGCTGGTCATCTCTATGCAGTTGGCCAGAGCTGTTGTCATCACTGTGGGCCTCTTCTGTGGGTGGGGTGGAGATGTCTGGACCCTCCTGTCTGGTGACGTTGGGTATTGGTCCTGCAGGGGTGTAAAAGCATGATTATTGCATCTGTGTGTGTCATGGTGTGCAATGGGGGGGTGAGTGTGTACCCCAGTGCTAGCATTCCTGTGTGGGGGCTTGTGTGATGATGGTTGGGGGGGTGTTATGGGTATGTGCAGTGGGCATGCTTTAGTGAGGGCTGTCCATGCTTTGTTGTGTCATGCAGGGCTTGGTGTTGGGATGGGTGGTTTGTGTTATTAGTACATTAGTACATTAGTGAGGAGTTGGAGTGATAGGGGAGGGGGTGAGGGTGGGGGTCTGTAATAGCATGCAGGTAGGGTGGGGGATATGATAGTTAATATTTGACTTACCAGAATCCATTCCTCCACCGACTCCTCCGAGGCCCTCAGGATGCATAATGGTCAAGACCTGCTCCTCCCATGTTGTTAGTTGTGGGGGAGGAGGTGGGGGTCCGCCGCCAGTCCGCTGTACCGCGATGTTGTGCCTGGAGACCACAGAACGCACCTTCCCCCGTAGGTCGTTCCACCTCTTCCTGATGTCATCCCGATTTCTTGGGTGCTGTCCCACTGCGTTGACCCTGTCGACTATTCTTCGCCATAGCTCCATCTTCCTAGCTATGGAGGTGTGCTGCACCTGTGATCCAAATAGCTGTGGCTCTACCCGTATGATTTCCTCCACCATGACCCTTAGCTCCTCCTCTGAGAACCTGGGGTGTCTTTGCCGTGCCATGGGGTGGTGTAGGTGATGTGTGGGGTGGTGTATGTGGTGATGAGTGTGGTGATGTGTAGTGGTGTGTGGTGTTTTGTGCGTGGATGTTGTGTGGGTTATGGTGTTGTGTGCCTCTGTGTGGTGGGGTTGTCTATGCTGTGCTGTCTCTCTGGCCTTCGTCAATAAGTTTTGGTCGTAGGGGTTTGTGGGTGATGTGAGTGTGTGTTTTATATTGTGTTGGGTGTGTACCGCCAATGGAATACCGTGGTTGAAAGACCGCTGCGTGGATTCGTGGGTCGTGATAGCATGGGTGTGTTTCTGTTGGCGTGACGTTGGAGGATTTGTTTTTGCCAGTTTATCACTGACCTTTGGTGTTTCGGACTTGTGTGAGTGTCTGAATTTCGGCGGATTCCGAGATGTGTGTCATAATAGCTGTGGTGGATTTCCGCGGCCGCAGCGGTGTATTGGCGGTCTTCTGCGCGGCGGTAAGCGGCTTTTACAGCCAATCTTGTAATGACCCCCTATATTTGATAGTGAATAAATCCTGTTGGACAGTGTATTCATGCTGTTGTCGACAACAGCTTATGTTTTTTCTAAATTTTCTTTATCTAATTGCCTTAAATGCGCAGCGGTCTCAATCTGGGAACGTTTCAAAATGTCATTGTTATTAGTATATAAAATCCTTTGTGAGCGCTGTTTCCTAGGACCCAGCAGAAAATCCTGCAAGTCTATATTGTCAGAAAGAGTGTTCAGGTCTTTCTTAACCACGGCTAACGTGTTTGTTTGTACCCATTGCTGACACAGCTTACCCACACTGTATGTTGTAACTATACCTGTATGTTGACCCGATATAAAGCGAAGGTCTGGCCTGTTAATTGAAAAAAACCCTGAAGAGTTCAAAAAACGCGCTTGACACTCATTAGTGTCAATGGGCCATATTAACCACCCGCCGGGACTGGAAAGTGAAGAATTATAGGTACCAGCCCTAACCATAACGTCTAGCCTTTCCTTTGTGATATTAAGGAAGTGTTGCCAATCTTTAAACCTTGCCGGAGTCGGGATACTGGGCGTGTTCAGATCCTTAATTTTCGCTAATCCCAGACAGGATGTCTGCTGAATAAGAAAATCATTTGCACAGGAATCAGGCATGCTCAAAATAAAGCCTCCCCACCCTGTATTTGCCAATCTTGTGTTCCCCATACACTTTTCAAGTCAATAGTGCTTTTCCAGTATTCGTAACCCTCAATTGCGAGCCGGGAAACAAAGGGATCTGAATAAATCAGTTTTGTATCAGTTAGCAAAATTTTCCTAATTTGTGCCGGAGGTAATGTAAAATAATACGAATCTGCTTTTCTTGTATCATGCCCAGAAAAGTATGTCAATTTATCGCTATAATACTTTGGACTCCCCACCAGTGGTGTAGGACAGTGTTCCCACTGTGTGTAGTTCAATACTGGCCTGTATCTAGTGGCATGGTGTAAGTAGTGATGTCCCCAATTGTTATAGCAGAACATTTCCCCATAATTCATTGTATAATCATATACATCATCACTTTCAAAAGCGGAATAGTCTTTCATTTCAGTTAGCATCAACTGTTTGGACATCCCATTCATCAGAGACACCATCAGGTGTAATTACATCAGTCATTGAAATTTTGAACATGTATGGTATTTGAATAATTTCTGTAGGCCCGTATATATCGAATGGAACTTTGTCCCACACAATCCCATCAGTAATCAGTATTGCTGTAATATTGACAGGGGACAAATCTCTTCGGACCTTATGTGAAGAATGATGTGGTGTTAAACCTTCATCAACAGGCTCCACAGAGGAGCGATCAGGAATATAGTGACCATTTATAAGTAAAAAAAGAAAACAGTCACAAAACCAATCCATAAAAATAATGCAAAAAATGTCAAACAGAACCACAAGTAGTTCTATGGGTATATCAAATAGTTCTTTTTAAGCCATTTATACACCTTACTACTTTTTGAAACATTGTCAATCACAGTAGTGGATGAATCTGAAGAAAAATCATCAATGTCAATGAAATAGCCAGAGGTAGTCTCTGCAAACACAGGAGCCGATGTACTCTGGTCCACTGCACGTGGGGGCTCTTGGTAGACAACTTCATCACTCGTTGAAGTGTTTGTGTAAAATACAGCTAAATCTTGAAGCGGGGTGGTCACTGAAGATGTGACTGGAACCAACAAGAGTTCATTTTCCGCCCTCCCCATGGTCGAGGAGGTGTCTGGAACAGCAGTTGACATTGTTGCATAGTCTGTAGTAGTGATGTTCATCCTACTATGTAGATGGATGTCCTGTTGGGTAGTGAGAGGGGATCGGGTCGGGAACCACCCAAGGGACCTCCTGGTCTACTGTGAAGGATCAGCCACATGGTGTAGTTTGATGTCATCAATGGAGATGAATCTGTTCGTCTTAAAACCAGACAGTGGTGGTAAGATGACAGTCCTGGTGCCTTGTATTCCCAAGACTGGTACAGGTGCTCTGTATGATGGACCGAACTCCTTCTTCACGGCGATCTTCTAACAAACCAGATCCCCAACTTTAGGAATCCAGCCAGTTGAAGTTTTCGCCAAATCCCTTATTCCTAAGGTGGCAGCACTTGCAGATGATTTATCATCACAAAGTTGTTGACGCTCCTGTAAAATAGTGAGACGTTCTTTTATGTCAAATGGTGTTTCTGCTGCCACCATACCAGGGGCATCAAGATCTGGGACATACATAGGTATCCCAAAGAGAACCTCATATAGAGAGCGTTCCCCCAAGGACCGTCTTGGCAGATTATTCAGTGCTCTCTGGACCCCATATAGGTGGTGTAATCAGCTGCGGCCTGAACCTAATACTCGAGCTGTTAAGGACTGCTTTAGATCACGATTTCGCCTCTCCACGACCGAATTTCCCTCGGGATGGTAAGGTGAGGAGTAATGGAGTTCAACACCCATCGTCCCCATGGTGTCCCTGAATGCCTTAGAGGCAAATGCAGGGCCTTGGTCCGAATGGAATGCTGCAACCGCATATGTACCGATAAAGCTCAGCAAATCTTTTATAACAGTCCAGGCGTCAGCCGACCGCTGTGGCCATACCCACAGGAATCTAGAACAGGAATCTACAGCTACTAAAATGTATTTGTATGCACCATCAGGCTGTAAGGGACCACAATGGTCTAGGTACACACACTGTAGTGGCTTGTTGGACACTAAGGGGGACGTCTGCGGTGGGCGCTTGATATTAGAGCCCTTGATTTACTGGCAAAAGTCACAGCAAAGGACATACTGCTTTGCTCGTCTGCATAGACCAGGCCACCAGAAGCATTGCTGTAGGAGTATTATTGTGGCCTCTATACCAGCATGTGCAGAAGCGACACCCTCATGCGCTGCTTTAATTAGATATAATCTCTGGTCTTCATTGGGGATCACTCGATCTCCAACCCCAGGAATCGTTGTGTAAGCAATATTCTGTGCACCGATATGGTAAGTATAGTTTGTAAGGTATCCTTTCGGAAGGGACTTGCCAGCAGCCGAAGCTTTAACAGCAATCAGTATTTCATTATCCAATCTCGTCTGAGAACGAGTCACTGCAGCCACAGAAGCCGTAGCTACTGATGCTTTGGCCGCTTCATCAGCCAATGTATTACCAGTAACGTGTACTCCTACACGTTGGTGTCCCAATGTATGGACTACATGGACACATGGTAGCTTATCCTTAAGATCAGCCACCCTCCCCCACTATGTGTTTAATAGTGTTCCCTTTAGAATCTCTAAACCCGTTCAGTTTCCAATGATTGAGATATTCATTGTATGACTGGACGCAGTAATATGAGTCACAGACTATCAAAGTCTGACTTCCTGTCTCAGTATGTTCAAGCGCTAGAATAAGAGCTTTAAGCTCAGCCAACTGGGCTGTGCAGTCCCCTAAGGTCTGCGTGTAGGTATTGTGAGGGTGGAAAACTCCATCTTCCATCACTCCGCTCACGGCTGCGCAAGCTGCCGAGTATTGATGTTTAGTACCTACAGCCGGTTGCTCCGAACCATCACTGTATATGACAGTATGGTAGCTGTCTAGTGGCAAGATATTTAGAGGAGCAGGGTACTCTTGTTCGTACTGGAGAAATTCTTGTGTCTGAAGTTTAGGATTGAATATATAATCAACATCAGTGGCGGTCAGAGACGTTGCCCATTGAATCCAACGTGGATGTAATGTTTTAGCGTTAGGAACGCTTGCTTTGGTGACAGCCTCTAAGGCCGGCACCGGGGAGACAACAAAAATACATTTCCCCTGGGCAAGTGGCCTCTCTTTTATGACAGCTATCTGAACTGCTGTCAGAATCTTTTCTATAGGTGCAAAACGCTGTTCAGCATTTGAGTATAAATGTGATTTATATGCTATGGGTACCGTGCCATCCTCGTTAAAGGTGACATAGGTAAATCCAATGGCACCAGCAATTATTCTGATGACCAAGTTTGTTTTATTGTCACGTGTGTGTAAGTGTTTAGCTTCTAACATGTCCTGTTGCATGTCCCTAAGTATGTGTGTGTTTCATTGTCCGGTGTCTGTTAGAAAAAATGGACTGAACTAAGTCATAAAGTGGCTTGATGTGTTCTGCATCATCTGGAATGTATGTTCTGCCAAAATTGAAGAAACCCAGTAAGGACTGCAATTTCTTAAGTGTGTTTGAAGGATGTAGTCGAGCACACTTCTCTAGAAAATGTGGGGCCAGGCTCTTCCCCTCGTTGGATAGCTCATATCCCAGGAATAATACGCTAAGAAAGGCTATCTTGCTTTTCTTAAAACTGAATTTGTAACCAAGGTCTGCAAATCCCAAAATGATCCGATCGACCCTCACAAGATGAATGTCGAGGACGCCGTCTGTGAGATATATGTCATCCACATAGGACAATGCATCGGAATCAATATCATGTAATATTGATGTTACACGGGCTGAAAATAGTCCTGGTCTATTTTATAGCCTTGAGGTAAACGACAAAAGCGTTCCTGAGAGCCAAATGAGAATGTACTTAGGTCCTGACTTTCATGTGCTAAATGCTGGCAGAAGAATCCATTAGATATGTCTAATGTTGTTTTATATTTTTTACGCACTATGGGCCAGATGTAGCAAAGGTTTGCGACTCGCAAACGGGCAGAATCGCAATTTGCGACAGTGCAAAATCGGAAATGTGATGCAAAAAGCCCATTTCCGACTCGCAAAAAGCGATGGGACCCGTTTGCGAGTCGCATCTGTTGCGACCCCATTGTGCGACCCGCAAATTGCGAGTCGCAATTTGCGAGTCGCAACCCATATGCAATTGCAACTCGCAAATTGCGACTAGTCGCAAAAAGCCCAGTTTGCATGTCCCATTTACCACTAACTCAGAGCAGGTGGTAACCATTACCAAAGTATAAAAGGAGACCCAGAAGCCATCTGGGTTACTCAAGATGGCGGAGATATACCTGATAGCAGTGAGGAGGAGAGTCTACGCAGCCCAGCAGAGGAGGAGGAGGGGCCACAGACAGGAGAAGATATATAGAACAAGGCAGACCCTTTTCCAGCAAACTGAAGAGGAGATCTATGATAAATACCGCCTTAGCAGCGCAGCCATCCTAGAATTAATAGATTTACTAAAACCACAGCTAGAACACAAGACTCTGCGTGGCTGCGCCATCCCTACGCATGTGCAAGTACTATGCGCACTGCACCTCTTGGCCTCAGGGAGCTATCAGGGGGTCATTGCCGTGGCAGGTGGGGTATCCCAAAGTGCAGTGTCAAGGTTCCTCAGGGCATTCCTAGATGCCTTAGTCACGCACAGGTCTCACTTCATATACTTACCAAGGAATGAGGCAGAAATTAACAGCACCAAGCTGGGCTTTTACCGCATTGCCCACTTTCCCCATGTCATTGGATGTGTAGATGGGACACACATTCAAATATGCCCCCCTGCTAATCTGGAACACATTTTCCGCAACAGAAAGTGTACCCACTCACTCAACATACAGGTTGTTTGTGATGCCCATTACGTCATCACGGACATCGTAGCTAAGTTTCCAGGCAGTACCCATGACTCATACATTTTTAGGCATAGTGGGATACATCAACGCCTGGAACGTGGGGAATTTGGAGACGGATACCTCCTAGGTAGAGCCACAGACACTTGCAGACATACACACAGGTCACTGTGCACGACTATCTGTACTTCCTAACAGTGTACTTTTGTGCCCAACAGGTGACAGTGCATATGCTCTAAGGCCTTGGATCATGACTCCGTTTTTAACACCAAGAAATGAATCTGAGAGGCAATACAACAGTGCGCATAAGAGGACCAGGAACCTGATCGAGCGCACGTTCGGACTCCTGAAGGCAAGATTCAGATGCCTCCACCGCAGTGGAGGCGCCCTCCAATACACCCCCATTACCGCATTCAAAATTGTGGTCGCATGCGCCATCCTCCACAACATAGCCACCCGACGTGGGCTACCTCTCACCCCTGCAGACCCAGATCCTGATGATGAAGAGCAAGAACAACCACATCGCCATCATGGGGATAGGAGTCTAGCTAATCAAGGCAGACTGAGACGGGACCACATTGCAACGCAATATTTTGGACGGTACGTGTAAACTCCCACCATACTCACCCATTAACCAAACACTCCTTTTGTTAAGTGGAAGAAAAATAACTGTTTTAATAATGTAAGGAATGAACTATATACAAGATGAAATTGTCCATGGGCAGGGAAATGCCAACCAGTCATGTGGCACATTAACGCCGTGTGCCACATTTATTTCTCCTGGCTGTTCTCTAAGATCTCCTGCCCCTCCTGCAAGCCTGGCTGGTCCCTGCTGCGTCCATGGTGCTCTGCCTACCACTCCTTAGCACCCTACTGTCAGTGGCAGATACACTGCTCACTGTGGAGCCCTCCTCACTGTCTTGGGGTGTTTCCCTGGTGGCCCTCGACATCTCCCGTGTCTCCATTAGTTCTATTATGTGTGTGAGACGTCCCAGGCCCCTGGCAACATCCCCAGCAAAATCGCCCATCTCTATTTGCAGGCCAACTGTCCTCCTCGACAGGCCTGTTGTGTTGATGGCTAGCCTGCCGATCGATGTGGCCATCCTGTCCAGTCTTAGCATTATCTGGCGATCTCTGCACCGCCCAGCCTCTGCCTGGCCCAGCAGTCCGCCCGCCAGTTCCCTGATGGCAAAGGCAATGTCCCCAGTGTTCTGGCACATCAGGTCCATGCATCTGTTGAGGTGCTGCATGCTTGCATGGTTAAAGCGGTGCAGCACCCCACTAATCCTGCCCAATATTCTGTTCTGCAGGCGCTGACCCCGCAGCAGATGTGCCTCACTGCTGGTTGGAGGAAGTATCCGGGATCCAGATGCTCTTGCCCTGCGACGCCTGCGCAGTGGTGGCTGCCCTGTGCTCCCACCTGTATCCTCCCTGGCTGTTGCTGGGGCAGCTCCTGCGTTGTTGTTGCAGCAGGCGTTACCACTGCACGAATGCTGCTGACTGTGCAGGTGGGGGTGCTGGAGGGTCCTGGGGTGTCCTCCTGGGCCTGGGTGCTTGGGGTGTTGGGGGTGTCTTGCTGGAGACCTGTGGGACATGGGGAACACACTGTCAGTGTCTAGTATCTATTGCACAATTCATAATAAACATTTGCCTTTGAACTGCCTATTTGACTACATTTCCCATAATGCATCATTCTGGCTTTTTCTACCCTGAAATGGAGCTAATTTGGTTGTGCATGCACCTGTGTACATGGTGGGTGGGGTATGACATTGATAGGGGTACAGGCTTATCACATGGTACTCACCGGTTGATGTGCTGGGCTCTGAGGTGTCCAGGTCCCCAAATCCACACACTGCCTCTGGCTCAAATGTTTCCTCAATCCTTTCTTCAAGGGGTGTGGGTGGTGGCACAGATGATGGTCCCCCTCCAGTGCCTCTCATCTCCCGGAGCCTTTCTGCCACCCTCTCCTTGGTCCGGGAGCGGAGGTCATACCACCTCTTCCTTATGTCCTCAATTGTCCTGTGGCTCACACCCAGGGAATTAATTTTTTCTTACATTTCCTGCCAGATATTCTTTTTGGTGGCCTCAGGAACAGTGAGGGCTGCTCTCCCAAAGAGCTCATCATGGTGCTGACAACATTCCTCGGTCAGCACCTCAAGCTCCCTCTCAGAAAATTAGATTTTCCTTTTTCGTGGGGTTCCCTTCATGGCTGCTGCTGCTTGTTCAGTGTGAAGACTGGCAGTTATAAAAGGGTGTGGTCCAGCCTCCTCCCAGGTGTATTTGTTAACTTCCTGGCTGTGATGTCATCATCATGTGCCAGGAAGTGTTTCCAGAGTGTTCTGGTGTGCTTTCTGGAGTGTTCTGCTGCACCTGCAAGCAATTTTGAAGGTACTCACCATTTGCGACACCCACTCGCTAATTGCGAGTTCGTTTTTTGCACACTCGCAAACAGCGACCTCGCAATCTGCGGACTCGCACACAGCGTTGCGAGTCCGGCTGCGAGTCGCTAAATCGGACCGGTTTATTTCCTGGCATATCAAATTGCGACTCGCATTTTGCGAGTCGCATCGACTCGCAAAATGCGAGTCGCAATTTTTATTTTTGCTACATCTGGCCCTATATTGTTTATCAGTGCTGTGCTGTGTGAATTTTGTATAGCATACGTACGTGTATGACTAGGTGTCTATAATCAACAACTATTCTATATGAATGGTCTGGCTTTGCAACGGGGAATAACGGATTATTCATTGAAGATGTACAGGGCTCAGTTACTCCCTGGTACTCAAGATGGGTGAGGATTTCCTTCACCAGAGCTTTTGCTTCATGTTTGACAGGATATTGTGGCTGCGGTTGGGGTGTAGACCTAACGGGAATAGTATGACAAGGAGACTCCTTGTCCCAACCTACATGATTGCGATATAGCGCAGGTGCCTGCGCTTAAGCCCATTCAACAGCATAGGCTTCTTTTGTTGCTTCCGGAACAAGATCGGAGAAAGAAGGCAAAATGACATCTTCCCAGTCTCTTTCGGCCAATAGGATATCACTAGTAAGTTCATCCCAAAATATCACACTAATAGTGCGCTCCACGTCTCCCTCCATCTGAATCTTTAAATCATAAACCCTATCGGGGGGGAAGAACGCGGCCATCCGCTGTTTCAACCGCAACGTAATCGCTAGTTGCTGTCGCATCCAGATGATCTTTCAGACCCTGGCGACATATTGTGACTTCTGCCGTGCTGTCTAACAGAGTCACTGCCCACCTCTTGTTCCTCAACAGCGTTCTCAATTTTACTGGCATTTTTAACTGCCAGTGCTGCCACCTTCTTCTTTTTAACCTGTGGCTTTTGCTGAGGAGTCTGTTCTTTTTTAATGGTAGACTGTTGTGAGTCTTTCTTCTCTTTCACGTATTCCGGACGTTGATCTTGACGGCCTCCTCTCTCGCTACGTCTATCTGGTGCGTCCTGAAAGGAACGAGAGCGACGTGAATCAGTATATCTGTCTGGAGTTTTAATGTTCTCCCTATTTCTGAGATTATGGCCCTCATTCTGACCCTGGCGGTCTTTGACCGCCAGGGCGGAGGACCGCGGAAGCACCGCCGACAAGCCGGCGGTGCTTCAATGGGGATTCCGACCGCGGCGGTAAAGCCGCGGTCGGACCGGCACCACTGGCGGGGTCCCGCCAGTGTACCGCGGCCCCATTGAATCCTCCGCGGCGGCGCAGCTTGCTGCACCGCCGCGGGGATTCTGACCCCCCCTACCGCCATCCAGATCCCGGCGGTCGGACCGCCGAGATCCGGATGGCGGTAGGGGGGGTCGCGGGGCCCCTGGGGGCCCCTGCAGTGCCCATGCCACTGGCATGGGCATTGCAGGGGCCCCCGTAAGAGGTCCCCTAAATGTATTTCACTGTCTGCTGCGCAGACAGTGAAATACGCGACGGGTGCAACTGCACCCGTCGCACAGCTTCCACTCCGCCGGCTCGATTCCGAGCCGGCTTCATCGTGGAAGCCTCTTTCCCGCTGGGCTGGCTGGCGGTCTGAAGGCGACCGCCCGCCAGCCCAGCGGGAAAGTCAGAATTACCGCCGCGGTCTTTCGACCGCGGAACGGTAACCTGACGGCGGGACTTTGGCGGGCGGCCTCCGCCGCCCGCCAAGGTCAGAATGAGGGCCTATATCTCCTTTCGGAGTTCTCCGGGTGTGGAGAATCAGCTCTCTTATTTCTTCTTTCTTTGAAATCTTTTTGTTTGTCCCAGCGCTTCTTAGAGCCCTCTTGTGCCTGCTTTGTACCCTCTTTGTGGGTGGTACTTTGTAACTCCAATTTTTTAGTTTTGGCTCCCAAACTATCCCGTCCTATACTAGTATAGGTATCGGAAATTATTTTCGGTAGCTGTCTCTCTTGTTCCTGGTGTGGAGTTTCCCGGAGACGCTGGCGAATTGCCAGTGCTACCGCTTCCCCATTAATATTACTGAGTATTATTGAGGATACAGCGTCAAAGTTACGCATTAATTTTAACCCCAAATCCAGGGCTGGTGCAGCCCCATGCTCATTTTGTATTTGTTTTAATACTTCCGGTATATTGGCAAGTGTTGGGGTACCATGTGTGGTAGTATATATGGCAGCGAAGACTGTACCCCATGTGGCACAGTCATCCACCGAGGGAACCACCCTAAAAGGCAAACACATAGTGAGCAACCTATGTTTTTCCTGTGGTCCCGTATGGGGAAACACAGCTTCCAGCTGATTTGTTTTTCTGGACAATCCAGAATCGTATTTTTTCCCGTTCCGTGGGCACTTTACCCATAATAGTATGCACTGTTTGTGGATTAATCCCAGTAGCCAATTGATAACCACCAGCTACTGGCGGTGCTGGACGCGCTGGTGTTGTGTTCAATGTTCGCATTACGAACTGGACTAATCGTCTATATACTGCCACTAATTTATGATATAAAACTTGTAGATCTGCTATTGGCATAGTCTGTATGCCTGGGTGAGGTGTGTATGTGGCAAACATAGGCCATGTAGGTCCATCATTACCTAAGGGACCTAACCTCACTCTACGTAGTACATGTGGTAGGGCGCCATCGAACCAGTTCTGATGCTCCTGGTATGTGAGCGATATTTCATGATACTGGTATGCTTGGTACCGCAAAGGTACATTTGCCACTTCATAGGTGTGGAATGTGTTTGTTCTTTGGTCAACCTCAGGAAAGGTGACCCAACAGTAAAGTGTTTCGGTTTGGTATGCTTCATTAGCTTCTATTATCAGAGTAACATCCCCGTCCTCATCTGTAAGGCCATGCGTTAATAAATGTTGTGTTAGTGCATGTCTAGCATTTTCAGGAATGTCAATGGCATCAGCCATATTTTTTTAGAGAAACGGAACACCAAAAATGGGTAGTAAAGTCGTTTTATGAGTTCGAGCTCGAACAACCTACAGCTTAATCATAGTTACCTTTTCAGCTGAGGAGGATTCTCCCAAAGACCACGGACGTCTCTGTATAATGGTACTTAGGGTACCTGTTGTCTGTGAGACAGTGATAGTCGGGGTATCCATAAATTAGTGCCTAAACACCATCGTTGGTGGCGCCATGTCATAGTTTGGACTCTTGCTCTGAGCAGGACTGCTGGTTTAAGGATGACAGTACTTTTGTTTGTAGGCGACTACGCCTTTCCTACAACAAGTCGAAACTGTTGTCCCAACCTTACCAGCTCACTAGCAGCACCTCACCAGAAACACAATAGTAACAGGTGATTTATGGCAGCCGTTACACATGGACTCGAGAATAAGACATTTCAGGGAGTGTCGTGGTTAAACAGAGATTACCCCTTTCTCACAGATATATCATGTCTCATACAACAATGACAAAGATGCAGTAGAGTTTCAATAGTTTTTATTTAACATAACTGCAATTTGCGATAAGTTGCATGGGCTGCAATGATTAGGATAATGAATAATGCAAGAAACAGAATTGTGAACACAAGAGTCATTATTACAAAGACTCCCAACATCTTGCAATATGTAGAAAAGACATACAAGATGTAATATGCCCTAATACCCTAATGTGAAAGGCCTAACCTCCTACCTAAAGGAGAGCTGGGTTTGTTAAACCTAATCTGCCAATGCCATGTCCATGAGAGGAGCCCCCAACCCTCGTTACCTTGGAATGAGGTCTCTATCTCAGACTCCGCAGGGACACAAAGACTGGGTCAGTGCCAAGACGACTGCAGCATTGGTATCAGCGATGGTGGCGATGCCCTCTGGTCGGAATCCCTCTGATTATCTGTCTAAAGTGTGATGTATTTATACAGATCTACAAAGACCCCTGACGTAGGTGTGTTCCTAAACAATAGATAAAACCATGCTTGGGACGGCAATTAATATAAACAATCCCTCGAAAGTATAGAGAGGGAAAATCCCTAAGTGTGAACATCTACTGTTTGTTTGTCTTTGGTGCTTGATCTTGACGCCTTGGCACGGTGACACTGATAATGTTACCCATAACAAGTGGCCTATCTATAAACAAGGCAGCCATCTTAGAAGAAATAAATAATTAAATGGACTAAGACAGAGCAAGCTAAGTAGGTTAAAAGTCACTAGGTGACGGGGGCATGAGTCTGCAAACCAGAGGCTAAGCTAACTCCTGTTATCCCATTAAAACGAACTAGGATTCACTACAATATCTTCTTTGAACTGAGGAATGCATTCCAGAGAATGGACTGGACTGGCCCTGGACTGGATCACCTCCTTCCTCTCCAACCGCTCCCAAATAGTCTACCTCCCACCTTTCCGCTCAGTCCCCACCGAGATCATCTGCAGCGTCCCGCAAGGCTCCTCGCTCAGCCCAACTCTCTTCAATGTCTACATGAGCCCCCTCGCCGACATCGTACGCAAACACAACATCAACATCACCTCCTACGCCGACGGCACTCAGCTGATACTTTCCCTCACCAAGGACCCAACCAGCGCCAAGACCAACCTGCAAGATGGAATGATAGATGTCGCAGAATGGATGAAACTCAGCCGTCTGAAACTGAACTCAGACAAAACGGAAGTCCTCATCCTCGGAAACACCCAGTCTGCCTGGGATGACTCCTGGTGACCCACGGCCCTTGGCACCGCACCAACCCCCTCAGACCACGCACACAACCTCGGATTCATCCTGGACCCACTTCTCACCATGACCAAACAAGTCAACGCCGTATCATCCTCCTGCTTCCTCACCCTCCGCATGCCCCGAAAGATCCTCCGCTGGATCCCCGCCGGCACCAGAAAGACCGTGACCCACGCCCTCGTCACGAGCCACCTGGACTACGGCAACACCCTATACGCAGGAACCACCGCTAAACTCCAGAAACGTCTGCAGCAAATTCAAAACGCCTCCGCCCGCCTCGTCCTCAACATACCCCGCAACAGCCACATCTCCGCCCACCTGAGACACCTGCACTGGCTTCCCGTCAACAAAAGGATCACCTTCCGACTCCTCACCCACGCACACAAGGCCCTCCACAACACGGGACCCGAATACCTCAACAGTCGCCTCAGTTTCTACACGCCCACCCGTCAACTTCGCTCCGCCAACCTCGCTCTCGCCGCCGTCCCTCGCATCCACCGCACCACAGCAGGTGGAAAATCCTTCTCCTACCTGGCGGCCAAGACATGGAATTCCCTCCCCACCAACCTCAGGGCCACCCAGGACCACCTTGCATTCCGGAGGCAACTCAAGACCTGGCTCTTCGAGCAGCAGTAACCCCATCCCCCTAGCGCCTTGAGACCCTCACGGGTGAGTAGCGCGCTTTATAAATGTTTGTGATTTAATTTGATTTGATTTGATTGTCAGCTTGGTCTTTAGTGAAAGCAAAACAGTTCCATTGTAAAGTCCATCCCATGTAGGGAAATGGGCCACCTCAAGAGTTTAGGATTTTCACCACTCATCTGCATGAGCCATTTGATGGGCCTGTGGTCTGTCTGAAACCCAGGTATGGTCTCAGCTTCTTCAGTGCCCAGACCACAGCAAATGCTTCTCTTTCAATGGCACTCCACCTCTGTTCCCATGGCAATAGCCTTCTGCTAATGAAGGCTAGTGGTTGGTCTAGGCCCTCCTCATTCAGCTGTTCTAGTACGGCCCTTATGCCATGTAATGAAGCGTCCATCTGCACGATGAACTCCTTGGAGTAGTCAGGGGCCGTGAGCATGGGTGCCATTCACATGGCTTCCTTCAGAGAGTCAAAGACTTTCTGACAAGCCTCTGCCAAATCACTAACATACATTTCTTTTTGGATGTTAGTTCTGTTAAGGGGGCCACTATGGTCCCATAACCCTTAACAAACCTACGGTAGTACCCAGTGAGGCCTAAAAAGGTTCTCACTTCTGTTTGGGTTCTAGGTGGTTACCAGGGTGTGATTGTCTCAATCTTGGCCTGGAGGGGCTGCACCATACCACCACCTACTAGTTGTCCCAATTACACCATGGAACCCTGCCCAATCTGGCACTTACTGGCCTTGATTGACATGCGCCTGGAGCACATCTTGGAGGTGGAACAGGTGTTCCTCCCAGCTGGAACTGTAGACAGCAATGTTGTATAGGTAGAAAGTGCAGAATGCATCTTTCCCAGCTAGGACCCCATTCACTAACTTCGGGAAGGTAGCCAGGCATTTTTTAACCCAACTCTGAACCGGTAATGTCCCTCAGGAGTAGAAAGAGAGAATCTCTCTTTGGCCCCCTAAGTCAAGGCGATCGGCCAGTCCCCTGATGTGAAATCAAAAGTACTGGGGAATTTGGCAGCGCCTAGCCTATCTACGAGCTCATCAGCTCGGGGGATGAGGTGAGCATCTGTCTTTGTCACAGAATTGAGACCCCGGCAGTCCACGCAGAACCTAAGTTCTGGCTTGGCACCAGGTGCTGCAGCCTTGGTTACCAGCACCACAGGGCTGGACCAGGGACTGCTGGACTTCTCAATCACCCCAAAAGCGAGCATCTTGGCAACTTCCTCCTTGATGTTGGCCTTCACCCTGTCTGACAATCTGTAAATGTTGTTCTTTACAGGGGGCTGTCTCCTGTGTCACTTTCATGGACACACAAGTGTGTGAGTCCAGGTGTGAGAGAAAACAAGGAGGAGTAACTGTAACTGGTAGCAGTCCCCTCACCGGTCCAGGGTCAGGGAGTCAGAGAGAATGACACCCTCCACTGACCCATCGCCTTCTTTGGCAGAGAGGAGGTCGGGGAGAAGTTCACTCTCCTCCTCCACACCCTCATCTGTGACCAGAAGCATGTTGACCTCTGTCCTCTCAAAATGAGGCTTCAGTTGGTTCACACAGAACACTCTTATGGGATTCTTAGGGAGCTGGAGGTCCAGTAAGTGGCCTCCCCTTAACGCTATTTGATCTCAAATAGTTCAGTCCAGCAGTCCTGGAGAGCTCTAGGCTGTACTGGCTTTATCACCCAAACTTTGTCTCCAGACAGAAACTCCACCATGGTGGCCTTCTGGTCATAGAAGTGTTTCATCACCTCTTGACTGACCTCACAGGTTGCTCTTGGCCTTTTTCCAGAAGCGTTGCTTCTGGTTCTGGAGGTCCAGCATGTAACTGACCACATCCTGGGGGGGGGTGTTACGTACTGCGCTGGACTTCTCACCTATGGATACCGGGTTGGCGAATACACCAAGGGCCTGATTACAACTTTGGAGGAGGTGTTAATCCGTCCCAAATGTGACGGATATACCACCAGCCGTATTACGAGTTCCATAGGATATAATGGACTCGTAATACGGCTGGTGGTATATCATGTGACTTTACCGTCACTTTTGGGACGGATTAACACCTCCTCCAAAGTTGTAATCAGGCCCCAAGTCTTCTACAGGTTCTGCATACTCCCTGATAAGGGTGACCCCTTCTAGTAGCCTCAGTGCCGCTTGACAGGCTATGCCAAAGCAGACCGTACCCTCCAGAAGGAGTCCCAGAGGGAAAAAACCCCAACAGGAACTCCTGAAGAAAAACAAGAAAAAACAGGACTAAACAACAAGAAACAAAAATAGGCAAAAATCTCCCAAGGCAAAAAGCAGGAACAAAGAACAGCCAAAAATCTCCCAAGGCAAAAAGCAGGAACAAAGAACAGGCAAAAATCTCCTGAGGCAAAAAGCAGGAACAAAGAACAGGAGCGAACAGCACAACCAGAAGGAAGTTTTTGCAACGCAAGGTGAAAACAAGACTGACTGACCTATATACTGAGAAAAGGGAAGTGACATCACAGGAAAAGGAAAGAACGCCATCTTGAATTGGGAAGAACCCATAGACCAGTATAGGAAAAAGAAAGTAGTATAAAAGAAAAAAAGAGCATGCTGGGGCAAAAACACAAAGAAGACAAGATGGACACAACATGGACAGAGACAGGTAAAAAGGCCAGACAAACCCAACAACAACAAAAAAGAAGAAAAAGGGCTACTGGTAAGTGTAGCGCGACCGGGAGTGAAAGATATTCTTCCCAGAATGTGTAGTCAAAAAACACGGGGAACGGCGCTCCGAGTATCGGTAGCGCTTTCCATCGGCGAGGACAGAAAGAGACGCCGCGTCTGAGCCTGGTGTTACAAGGGGGAAGGGAGGGATTTTGGGAGCTTTCTCCCACCCCTCTTTCACAGTGCTTAAGGGTCCCCAGACAGGGTACCCATAGAGAAGCTCAAAGGGAGGGGTTCCTCTTTGTAAGCAAAGAGAAGTCATGGCAAGAGGACATCCCACTTATACCTCTTGGCCTCAGAGAGGCCTATGATCAAGACCATTGGATTGAAGATGATATGGTGTTTTGAACTTGTAGGTCACCCCACATGCATCCCACATGGACTTTGTGTATGCAGACATGACGTTTGTGCCTCTGTCAGACACAATCTCCTTTGGAAATCACACGTGGTTAAAGATCCCCATTAGAGTTCTGGTCACCACCGGTGCAGTTACTGTCCTCAGAGGGATTGCCTCTGGGTAGCGGGTGGCATAGTCCACCAAAACCATATATGCACTAGCCAAAACGAGGATAAACCTGTTGCCTAGGCCAGTTTTGGGGTCCAATGGACCAATGATGTTGATGTCTACCCTTTCAAAGGGGGTGCCAATGACAGCGAGTGGGATCAGGGCGGCCTCAAGCCTATTCCCTGTCTTCTCACTGAACTGGCAGGTGTGAGAGGACCTACAGAATGCATCTGGGGCCATCAGCAATCAGGGACAATAGAAGTGGGTGTAAAGCCTGGCAAAGGTTCGATCTTGCCCTAAATATCCTGCCAAGGGAAAGTAATGAGCTAGGTCCAGTAGGAAGGCCCGGTAACTCTGGGGTACCACCAGCACACATGCTTCCCCAGCCTCCAATACCTTAGGATCACTTTAAAGGAGATCATTCTCCCAACAGATCAGGTGATCACCAGAGACTTCACCTGCTGCTTGGGCTGAGGCCTGGTGCCTCAAACCCTCAAGAGTGGGGCACTCTTTCTACTTCTTGCAGAATTCTTCCCTGGTTGGCCCACCCTCAATTTGCCAGCAAGCTCAGGCAGGTCACCTAGGGCAGCAATGTCCTCCCTGGTTGGCTCAGGGGCCTCCTCCTCAGGGACCCCATCAACCACTGCGGAAACTTCTGGGACTGGTTTCCCATGCTCCGTGCCCCTCTCCTTGGCAGCTGCCTGGGCCATTCTTCCAGGCTCCAGACACCATAGACGCCCCTACCGGGCAGCCATGGTACTTGTGGTCATACAGATCCACTCAGGCAATACCAACATCTCCAAGTGAGACCTTAGCTCTACCTCCCTCCAGGTAGTGTGCTCAAGGTCACTGCCTAACAGACAATCTACGGGCATGGCATGACTCATATCTACTTTCAGAGTACCAGAGAGCTCCCCCCAATCAAAGGGAACCAGAGCTATCTGTAGGTGGCTATCATGATTGTCAGAGACTATGACTTGGTGGAATGTGTTCGGTAGGACCTGCTCTTCTGACACCAGCTGACCCCTGACACTAGTCGTGCTGGCTCCTGTGTCACGCATAGCCTCCACCCGTTGCCCATTGGTGGTGACCCACTGCCTATATCTGGAAGTATTTCACCCACAGGCATGTGGGCTTTTGGCACCATCTCTGCATCCCCCAGTGACACTAGGGTTACCGCTATCTGTTCCTGTTGGAAAATGGGTTATTGGTATGGCAGGTAGGTACCTACACCTAGCAACAAGCCACAAACCTCCACATAAGTACAGTTAGGTCTCAGTAAATTAATCCCAGCTCTACCCTTGGTAGCTTGGCATCGAGCGTCAAGGCTTAACTTAGGAGACAAAGTGTAAAGCATTCAAATATCACACAACAGTAATTAAATAAAACACAGGAAACAGTTTAAAAATCCAAAACCAATTTATAAAAATAGCTTATATTTTTATCTTTAAAATGACACAAAAACGATTAAAATCGGTTCAGGGGAACCGGAGATATGAATTTTTAAAGTATTATTATTTTCTAGCGCTTAGAAACAAAAAGCGCCAATCGGGTCATCTGGTTGCACCAGGACCGGGGCAAAGTCAAACTTTCAGGCCGACCGCGATGGAGCCCTGCTCGGCTACAAGTCGCGGGAGGCCTCGGTTAAAAAGTTACCTTCTGACTTAGTCTCTTTTTTGATGTTTTTCTTCCCCGGGACGAACCTGCCAGTTGGATCCGACCTCCTGGAGCCCTTGTCCGGATACGCGAAGTCGGTTTCCTCGGTGGTGATTTTTACCTTCGGACTTAGTCGTTTTTTCGAGATGAAAATCCTTCGACCGGGGTAAACCTGGATCTTGATCCGACGTCCGTGGAGCCCTTCTCGGATACGATGGCTGGAAGGTCCCGGTCAACTTTTTACGTTCGGACTTAGTCTCTTTTTTGGATGTTTTTCTTTACCGGGACGAACCACGAAGTCAGGCCGGGTCACGGTTGAGGCAAGCCGGCTAGAATTTCCGCGTCGGGTCGGTCACTTTATGGAGCTTTTTTTCAAAAATTCTCCAATCTTTTCCAAACTTCTGGGGCTTCACCCAGATGTTCTTTTAAGGTTCTTTTGGGGTCCACAGCTCACCCCAAGGGTCCAGAAGTTCTGTGATGGTCCTTGGGAAGTGCGGACTTCAACTCCCAGAATACACCTGGCGCAAACTCCTTTTTGCCCACTGGACAGTGGTCAGCTGGTCACTTTTTCAGGAGTTGGTGCAGGGGACTCTGGATAGCAATTTTTCACCTGTAGCAAACAGGGAGTCCCTCCTTGAACCAGTGGAAGCCAGGCAAAGTCCTTCTTGTGGTGAAGCCCAAGTGTGCAGCTGGTGCAGTCTTTCTGAGTGCAGGGTCCAGGTGCAGGCCAGGGGTCCAGCAGGGCAGTCCTTCTTCTCCTTGTAGTTCCTTCTTCTTGAAATTTGGTGGGGATCTGAGGCGTGGGTGCAGGTCTGCCAGTTTTATCCTTGCTCCTGGGTGAAAAGCAGGGGGGCCCTGGTTCTCCAATCAGGGACAGGGTCGTCCCTCTGTGATGACCACTTCCTGGGAAGTGTGGCAAAAATCCATCCCAGAAGGCAACAGTCTCTAAAAATCCAACATGGATGAATCTGATTTTTGGAGGTTACATCTGGCTGAGCCCACCCACTGGTGTGGCTAAAAATCATAAACACACCCCTCTCCTGCCTTCTCCTAATCTAATCAAGGGGGCACCTAGCTGTCTGGGGTTGCAGGATGTGGGGGTGTTGCTGGGTGCTGCAAATGTCCTTCTCTGCCTTTGAAGACCAGTTTGGCAGCCCTCCCCCTTCCTGCCTCACCATCTGCTGAGGGGAGATTCTCTCCCCCAAGCACATTCCTTTGTGTGAAGTCAGGCCACTTCACACCTCATCAAGGTAGCCTGGCAGAAGCTGCTGCAGGCTGGCCAATCAGAGCACAGCAGCAAAAACAATGCAGAGCTGAAATTAGCAACTTTTTAGGTAAAGTCTAAACTTTTTACCTGAACAAGTTATATTAAATCCAAAAACTGGAAGTTGTGGGATTTATTACAACAATTAATTTGATACCAAATTCTTGGTATGTAACATTTAAGGAGACTTTAAAATTTAAAATAAAGTCTGCCCATTCTAGCCTATGAAGGCCATTTACTTCAATGAGGGAAAAACGAATTTGGCTGTTTTTACCTCACCAGGGCTTATAAATCTATTTTTATAAAGTCCCTGCTTATAGTTACATGGCACCCAGCCCTAGGGGCACATAGGGCACACCTTAGGGGTGACTTATATGTAAAAATAAGGTAGTTTAAGACTTTGGAAGTACCTTTAATTCCAAAGTCGAATTTGCATATATCTTTAATTTAAAAGCAGCCAGCAATGCAGGCTTGCTTTTAAAATGACACTGGGCACCTCAGCAGTGCACCTAGGTGTGCACCACCTATGCTGTGGTCCCTAAACCTACATGCCCTACCATATACTAGGGACTTATAGGTAGGTTTATTTAGCCAATTATAATTAGCCTAATTTGCATATCCATTTTACACAGAGCACAGGCCCTGGGACTGGTTAGCAGTACCCAGGGCACCATCAAAGTCAGGAAAACACCAGCAAAAAGAGGAAAATGGGGGCAAAAAGTTATGGGGCCTCTGCAATCAGCCCTGTTTTCTCACACAACCCCCCCCCAGCCCACACGCCCAGGAGACTCAGCCCAACCCTGGGAGAGTCTTCCTGGCTTGTTAGGCGAGGAAGACAGTGAAGAAAACTGGATTTCCCTTTGCAGGGCCTACTCTGCCTTATATCCTCCTGTCAGGGTCACTCCCTATGGGTAGTGAAGCCATCCCAACAGTAAAAGGACCCAACTCAAACTGAAACTTTCCTCTAGGGGGGTCTTCCTCCTCTCTCTCTGCCAACTTGGGTAGTGAGGTGCCCACCTCCCCTACTCCAAACTTTGCTAGGGCAACACCTAGCTTACCCAAAGAGGTCACCCAACACTTGAGCAACCCCACCATGACCAATAGGGTCAGGGGGCCTACTTTGCTATTGGCCCTGGGGTCTGCCTCCCAGGCCAAGTACAGTGCTGCCAGGAAGGCTAGCACCCAGCAGAGGCTACTGACAGCTGTCAGCACCCAGAACCACACCCTAAGCTCTGCACTGACAGTTGGCAGAGCTGCTTTAGGGGCATCTTTGGGGTCCTGGCACCCCTCTTGCTGTCTAGAGTGGGGGGCTACCACCTCTTGTGGCAGACACCCTCCTTCCACTCTCCCTTCTGTCAGTGCAGGGGCAACACCCTGCATCTGGACAGCTGCCTGACTACTCAGGACTTCCTTGGGGTCAGGGGAGGCCTCACCAGTGCCAACTCTGGGCTCCCCCCCTACTGGGGCAGAAGGCCCTTGGCTCCCTGGAACTCTCTTTAAGAGTGGCCTACCCTTCCTTTTCTTCTTTCCTTTTCTTGGGGACCCCTGTCTCCTAACTGTAGGGACTGACTCCCCAGGACTTTGGGTTGGGGGGGCGCACTGGGCGACCACCCCATCTGTGACCAGACTCACCTCTGGGAGGTCATTGCCCAGGATACAATCTAGGGGAAGGTCAGCACTGACTACCACCCTAATCCAGTCAAGGATACCCTCCCTCTCTAGGGGCAATATGGCTACAGGTTTGGAGGTGACCTCCCCTGTGGCTATCCTGACTTTCTTTGTCTTTCCTGGGACATACATGTCTGGGGTCACTAACCGGTCACTCACTACAGTGTGACTGGCACAGGTGTCTCTCAGGCCAGTGGTAGGGATCCCATTCACTTGAATGTGGTGGAAGTGCCTACTCCCACCCTCAGGGATCACCAGCTTACCATCTGGTCCTGTCTCCCAGCTCAATGCTAAGAGGACTTCATCATCTGAGGAATCCTCCTCTATGGCTACACTGGACAGCCCAGTGCTAACCACCTTCTTTGGACAGGCTGCATCTCCTCTGAAGTGACCTGTCTGCTGACAGTCAAAGCAAGCCCTACTGTCCAAGAACTTTTTAAACCCTGGGTCTAACTGTCTCTGCTGGTCAGAGTGGGATTTACTCTCCTCCTTCTTAGGGTTCTGGGGTATAGAGGGAGTCTCTGTGGTGGGCTTACCACCTCCCTCCTTAGGTTTTTGGGGACCTGTCCCCCCCTTCTTGGAGTCTCCCCCCTGGGACTTGACAACCACCCTGGTTCTCAACCACTCATCAGCTGCCTCCCCTAGCTCTCTAGGGTTGGTCTGCTTAGAGTCCACTAGATGCTGGCGTAACCTTTCTTGGGTACAATTGGTCAAGATGTGCTCTCTCATGATCAGATTGTATAACCCCTCATAAGTATCTACTTTGTTACCAATAATCCAGCCCTCTAGTGCCTTTAGTGAAATGTCGACAAAGTCAACCCAAGACTGGGTACTGACCTTCTGGGTGTCCCTGAACTTCATTCTATATTGCTCTGGGGTCAGACCAAACATCTTGGCTAAGCACCTCTTCATACTAGGGTATGAATCTGCCTCCTCCCCCCTTAAGGTCAGAAGCCTATCCCTCCCTGAGTTGGGGACCAACTCCCACAAAAGGGAACCCCAGTATTGAGGCCTAACCCTTCTCATTTGGAGTGCCCTCTCAAAGGCACCCAGCCACTTATCTATGTCATCCCCCTCTACATAAGCAGGAACTACCCCCTTGGGTAATCTGGGGCAAACTCCCCCACCCATGGACACCTCAGTTTCTTTCTCGCTGCCTCCATCTTTTTTTTCTTTGCTTGCCCACTTTTTCTTTTCTAGGGCAAGCTTATCTGCTTCCAAAGCTATGTAGGCTAGCTGGGCTTCCAGCTCTCTTTCTCTGATGGATGGGTTCTCTCCTCCTGAAAGGACCCCCTTCCTACCACTAGCTTTGGGTCTGCCCCTAGTGACTGTATCCACTGAGGACCGTTCCTCCTCTTCCTCACTTAGGCTCGGACGCCTTCCCTCCCCTGAGTGGTTAGAGTTAGCATCTTCCCCTTTTTCTTCCTCCTCTGGAGCTTCATCTGTCTCTACCTCTTGGGCCTCAGCCCATGCTGTCAGGGATTTAATCAGGATTTGCTTCCTGAGATCAGGGGTTGCAGGCAACCCTCTCTCAATACACAACCCCCTAAGCTGGACTACTGTCAGTGTGGGTAGGCTAGCCAGATCAAGCTCCATGGTTCCCTTGTTTTGTGTCAACAAAAACTTTTTGCAAAAATTGGTAACAAGAATTAAAAAAAATTACAAAAATTCAATAATTGAAATTAATCCAAATTAAATAAAAAAAATTAAAATTAAAAATTAAAAACAATTTTTGCACTAGGACAATTTAAAGGATTTTTAATTTGTTTTACTTAAAACTGTAACGTGATATTGAACACAAGTACAGGATCCCGTCGCTGCTTCCAATTATGTTGGAAAATGGGTTATTGGTATGGCAGGTAGGTACCTACACCTAGCAACAAGCCACAAACCTCCACATAAGTACAGTTAGGTCTCAGTAAATTAATCCCAGCTCTACCCTTGGTAGCTTGGCATCGAGCGTCAAGGCTTAACTTAGGAGACAAAGTGTAAAGCATTCAAATATCACACAACAGTAATTAAATAAAACACAGGAAACAGTTTAAAAATCCAAAACCAATTTATAAAAATAGCTTATATTTTTATCTTTAAAATGACACAAAAACGATTAAAATCGGTTCAGGGGAACCGGAGATAGGAATTTTTAAAGTATTATTATTTTCTAGCGCTTAGAAACAAAAAGCGCCAATCGGGTCATCTGGTTGCACCAGGACCGGGGCAAAGTCAAACTTTCAGGCCGACCGCGATGGAGCCCTGCTCGGCTACAAGTCGCGGGAGGCCTCGGTTAAAAAGTTACCTTCTGACTTAGTCTCTTTTTTGATGTTTTTCTTCCCCGGGACGAACCTGCCAGTTGGATCCGACCTCCTGGAGCCCTTGTCCGGATACGCGAAGTCGGTTTCCTCGGTGGTGATTTTTACCTTCGGACTTAGTCGTTTTTTCGAGATGAAAATCCTTCGACCGGGGTAAACCTGGATCTTGATCCGACGTCCGTGGAGCCCTTCTCGGATACGATGGCTGGAAGGTCCCGGTCAACTTTTTACGTTCGGACTTAGTCTCTTTTTTGGATGTTTTTCTTTACCGGGACGAACCACGAAGTCAGGCCGGGTCGCGGTTGAGGCAAGCCGGCTAGAATTTCCGCGTCGGGTCGGTCACTTTATGGAGCTTTTTTTCAAAAATTCTCCAATCTTTTCCAAACTTCTGGGGCTTCACCCAGATGTTCTTTTAAGGTTCTTTTGGGGTCCACAGCTCACCCCAAGGGTCCAGAAGTTCTGTGATGGTCCTTGGGAAGTGCGGACTTCAACTCCCAGAATACACCTGGCGCAAACTCCTTTTTGCCCACTGGACAGTGGTCAGCTGGTCACTTTTTCAGGAGTTGGTGCAGGGGACTCTGGATAGCAATTTTTCACCTGTAGCAAACAGGGAGTCCCTCCTTGAACCAGTGGAAGCCAGGCAAAGTCCTTCTTGTGGTGAAGCCCAAGTGTGCAGCTGGTGCAGTCTTTCTGAGTGCAGGGTCCAGGTGCAGGCCAGGGGTCCAGCAGGGCAGTCCTTCTTCTCCTTGTAGTTCCTTCTTCTTGAAATTTGGTGGGGATCTGAGGCGTGGGTGCAGGTCTGCCAGTTTTATCCTTGCTCCTGGGTGAAAAGCAGGGGGGCCCTGGTTCTCCAATCAGGGACAGGGTCGTCCCTCTGTGATGACCACTTCCTGGGAAGTGTGGCAAAAATCCATCCCAGAAGGCAACAGTCTCTAAAAATCCAACATGGATGAATCTGATTTTTGGAGGTTACATCTGGCTGAGCCCACCCACTGGTGTGGCTAAAAATCATAAACACACCCCTCTCCTGCCTTCTCCTAATCTAATCAAGGGGGCACCTAGCTGTCTGGGGTTGCAGGATGTGGGGGTGTTGCTGGGTGCTGCAAATGTCCTTCTCTGCCTTTGAAGACCAGTTTGGCAGCCCTCCCCCTTCCTGCCTCACCATCTGCTGAGGGGAGATTCTCTCCCCCAAGCACATTCCTTTGTGTGAAGTCAGGCCACTTCACACCTCATCAAGGTAGCCTGGCAGAAGCTGCTGCAGGCTGGCCAATCAGAGCACAGCAGCAAAAACAATGCAGAGCTGAAATTGGCAACTTTTTAGGTAAAGTCTAAACTTTTTACCTGAACAAGTTATATTAAATCCAACAACTGGAAGTTGTGGGATTTATTACAACAATTAATTTGATACCAAATTCTTGGTATGTAACATTTAAGGAGACTTTAAAATTTAAAATAAAGTCTGCCCTTTCTAGCCTATGAAGGCCATTTACTTCAATGAGGGAAAAACGAATTTGGCTGTTTTTACCTCACCAGGGCTTATAAATCTATTTTTATAAAGTCCCTGCTTATAGTTACATGGCACCCAGCCCTAGGGGCACATAGGGCACACCTTAGGGGTGACTTATATGTAAAAATAAGGTAGTTTAAGACTTTGGAAGTACCTTTAATTCCAAAGTCGAATTTGCATATATCTTTAATTTAAAAGCAGCCAGCAATGCAGGCTTGCTTTTAAAATGACACTGGGCACCTCAGCATTGCACCTAGGTGTGCACCACCTATGCTGTGGTCCCTAAACCTACATGCCCTACCATATACTAGGGACTTATAGGTAGGTTTATTTAGCCAATTATAATTAGCCTAATTTGCATATCCATTTTACACAGAGCACAGGCCCTGGGACTGGTTAGCAGTACCCAGGGCACCATCAAAGTCAGGAAAACACCAGCAAAAAGAGGAAAATGGGGGCAAAAAGTTATGGGCCTCTGCAATCAGCCCTGTTTTCTCACAGTTCCCCAAAACTAACATGGGCTACCTCCTCCCGAGCACTACACTAGCCAACCCAGGTGTCTGCCCTCCAACAGGAGGATGTGCCCTCTTGGGACACTTGGAGTCACCCTTGGAGTGACCATAGATAGGGCACTCTATGCACTGGGGTACAAACCTACCTGTCAGTAAAATAACACTTTCCTTTTAGACACAGACTAGGACTGGTTAATACTATTCACTTGAGAATTATTTTAGGGGCCTTTTGAGAGCTCCTTGTTTTTAAGTTTTTCTCCCCTCTCTTTCTTCTGGTGGGAACCCTGACCACCTTCGTGGGGTTCCCCCCAGATACCTTTTTTGACACTCTGGTGCTAGCCCAGAGGTCTGCCTCCTCGGCAAGCTTCCTGGGATCTGTCAACTTACTGTCCATCGGTTGCTGGCACAACTCTGTAAAGCAAATACTGAGTATATGCTCTCTTAGGATCAAATTATATAAACCCATATAATCATTTACTTTACTGCCTGCACCCTGCCTTGCTTGAAGAATCATGAAAGTCTACCCACGTTTTGGATGGAGAGTTTGGTACTGTCCCTGAATTTCTGGAGATACTTTTCAGGGGTCAGTCCAAACTTTGCAATTAAAATGGGTTTCATGACTGGGTATGTGTTCTGGTCCTTAACTTCTAAAGTGAGAAGCCTACCACCCATTTCTCTTCAGGAACCCCATGAGCCCTTAGTGCAACTTCATAAGCAGCAAACCACTTGTCCGACTGATGGGACTCATATTGCATTTGCCCCCCCCCCGGCAAAATGAACAGGTCTTCAGAAACCGAAAAACGTTTCACTCCATGAATGTGCAGATGGTGTGTTTGACGGACCAGCACAACTCCCACCATGTCAGTGCCAAGTACCCTGGGTCAGTGCATGGTGCTTTTATCCTGAGGAATTGCAGCATCCCAAATGTGATGGCCCAACTCCAGAGGGTGTGGCTAATAGGTGAGCCCTGGTTCCCACCCAGTGGATGTTGGTGTATGGGTATGGTGTGGGCCATAAGGGTTATTGTGAGTCTAACAGTTATCCCTCAATATTTGCAGGTGACTCAGGTTATCGTGGCATGCTGTATGTTCCACAACCTTCCCTTGAGATGCCACGTGCCTTTTCGTCAGGAGGAGGAGACTGGAGATGGCCGTGTGGCGACAGTGGACCCTGTGGACAGTGAAGATTAGGAGGCAAAGGATGAGGATGAGGACAACAGAAGTGTAGTGATTCATCAATACTTCCAATGACACACAGGTAAGAGTGTTATTTCACATTTCTGGTGTGTTAACTGCAGCCAACTACAGGTCTTTCCTATGTAAACCTTACTGCACAGTTGAATTGCAATGTTTGAACCTTGTTAAATGAATACATACTTAAATCATTTGACATACTCCATACCTGTATTTTTTCAAAGTGTTTTTTTTTGCAGTACTCTGACTATAAGGAAGAAGTGCAATGGGCTTGGGTGATGATGGAGGAAAGTCCAGGTTAGAGTCCAGTCTATTTGTAGCACAGGTGCATTGCCCAAGGGGGCAAAGGAAGGGGAGAAATGGCAGTTCAAGGTGGACAGGGTGACAGAGTGGGAAATAAGGGTAAAAATCAGGAGAGTCTTATTTCCTGGCAGGTGTCTTGGCAATAGTCTTTGGCTTCTGCCTGGATCACAGGGAACATTTGCGGGGTGGTTCTCCTTCTGCAGGGGGAGAGGTGCTGGTGGCCTGTTGGTCCTGTGGCAGGGCCTCCTGTCCACTAGCGGCAGCGGAGGTGGAGGGCTGTTCAGTAGTCTGGCTAGTGGCAGGGGCCTGCTGGTGTGGCACTGCCTCCCTCATACTGTTGGCCATGTCTGCCAGCACCCCTGCAATGGAGGCCAGGGTGGTGTTAATGGACTTCAAGTCCTCCCTGATCCCCAGGTACTGTCCCTCCTGCAGCCGTATGTTCTCCTGCATCTTGTCCAGGATCTCGGCCATTGTATCCTGGGAATGTTGGTATGCTCCCAGGATCGCGGTGAGTGCCTCCTGGAGAATCGTTTCCCTGGTCCTGTCCTCCCCCTGGTGCACAGCAGTCCTCCCAGCTTCCCTGTTGTCCTGTGCCTCTGTCTCCTGAACCGTGTGCCCACTGCCACTGACCCCCAGGTCCCTGATTGTCCTAGGTTTGTGGTGTACCCTGGGGTCCCTGTAGTGGTGGACACACTGCTGATTGACGTGTCCTGGGGACAGAGGTATGGGCCCGCTGGGTGGGTGCTGTGGTGGTGTTTCCTAAGGGGGGAGGTTCTGTGGTGGTGTGAGACTGTGGCTGGGTAACCAACTGTCCAGAGAATCCTGATGGGCCAGTTTGGTCATCCAGATCCAGGTGACCATAGCTGCTGTCATCACTGTGGGCCTCTTCTGGGGGAGGGGACTGGATGTTGCTGGCACCTCTTCTCCGCTGACACTGGCTGGGATACCTGTGTGGGATGTAAATACAGTGCAAATGTTTCTGGGTGTGACATATTGTGCATGGGTGAGTTGCCCTCTATGGTTATTATTGCCCTGGCAGCTTTGCCTTGTGTGAGTTGTTATGTGGTGGGCTAGGTGATTGTCCCTAGTGTGCATGCTTTAGTGATAGGTGTTCATGCACGTCTGCGAGTGCTGTCCAGGCATTGGTGGTACATGCACGGCTTGGCATTGGGATGGGTGGGTTGTGATGGGGTGTGTGGGAGGTTGTGGAGTAATGGGAGTGAGGGTGGGGGTATGTGATGGCATGCAGGTAGAGGGGTGGTGATAGTAATAGAGAGTTGACTTACCAGAGTCCAGTCCTTCTGCTACTCCTGTCAGGCCCTCAGGATGCAAGATTGCCAAGTCTTGCTCCTCCCATGTTGTTAGTTGTGAGGGAGGGGGTGGGGTCCACCCCCACTCCTCTGTACTACGAGTTGGTGTCTGGCTGCAATGGAACTTACTTTCCCTCATAGGTTGTTCCACCTCTTCCTGATGTTGTTCCTTCTTCTGGGGTGCCGTCCCGCAGCGTTGACCCTGTCCACGATCCTCTGCCATGGCTCTATCTTTCTAGCAATGGATATCTGCTGCACCTGTGCTCCAAATAGCTGTGGCTCTACCCAGATGATTTCCTCCACCATGACCCTTAGCCCCTCCTCAGAGAATTTGGGGTGTTGTTGTAGTGCCATGGGTATAGTGTGAGTGGTGTGGGTGAGGGTGTGTAGGGTGATGTGTTGGGGCGTGGGATGGAAGGTGGTGTGTGTCTCTGGTCTTGTTTGTGGTCGTGGTGTCTGTCTCGTTCCAATGGTCTGTAGTCGTAAAGGGTTGTGGGTAATGTAGGTGTGTGTTTTATAGTGGTGTGGGTGTGGTGTGTGTATGTGTGTCAGGTGTGTGTAGTTTGAATTGTCCAATTTGTTTTGTATGTGTGTGTGGTATGTACCGCCAATGGTTTACCGCCACTGAATGTCTGCTGTAGTGATTTGTGGGTCATAATGTTGTGGGCGTTATTCTGTTGGCGTAACAGTGTGGGGTTTGCTACTGCCACTTTATCACTGACCTTTGGACTGGTGGATTTGTGTGTGTGGCTCTATAGAAACAGATTGGTGTATATGTGTGTCATAATATTGTAAGTGGATATCCTCCACGGCGGCGGTATGTTGGCGGTTGGTATGTTGGTACAGCACTGGAACAGGTGGCAGATTGGACTGTCATAATACAGTGGCCGGAACATTGGCTTCCGCCTGGCTGTAGACGGTTACCGTCGTGGTGCCTGTTGATTCCACCCGGGCAGTCCGTGTGTTATAGTGGCTGTCTGTCTGAGCTCTTTCCGCCATGGTCATAATTTGGCGGTATTTACCGCCAGCCTGTTGGCGGTATTACTGCCACTTTATCACCAACCGCCAGGGTTGTAATGAGGGCCTTATTCTTTTCTCCCTCCAACACTCAAAAAATTCAAGTTTTCATACACAATTATTCCCAAAGACTTTTCGGGGTAAAAGCACATTGTATTATATCTTCGTCTCAGAGGTAATCATTAAATGCCAGGTCTCCTTTGAAATCATACAAGTAAACACCAGCGATCACCTCCCACTCATAGCAAACATCAAAACGGATATAAAATGCATGGAAACACAAACAATTTTAGGAATCTCACGAGGAGAGGAAGAATCACAACTAATCTGATGGATAAAATGGGGTCCAGTGGCAACACAGCTATACAGCTCGTGGATAAAACTAAATGGCCCCACAAGGCTGACAACGGTTGTCGATGCAATTTGGTCTAACTGGTCGTATATCACCGACAATCTCTTGCAACATGCAGGATCGTCACACAATTCGCAACAGAGCTTTAATAAAACCCTCCCCCACCTTCCCATAATGGAAAGCAAATGGAGACTTGGTAGATTGAGAGCACAATGCAACAAAACTAGGAATGCTGTAGAGAAAATGCCGCTAACCATAATACTACAGAAACACGCTAAATAACATAAACAGCTGATTTGGTTGCTAAAACAAACATGCGGAAAAGGAGGCTGTCCATATCTACTCCTTGATGGGAAAGAACAATCATGCTGATTTATGGAGGTACATTACAAACAAGGTGGGTGTGATGGGTTCTTTATCCCGGGTTGAAGGGATATTGGATTAAGGCGACAGACGCGTGCTCAAGGGTTTAACTAATTTATTTCGGTTTTGGGTCTAAGATGAACTTATCATCTTCTCACAATGTCAGGGTTGGTTTAGTCTCTCAATGAAAATAATAAAGTCCCCTTTCATTTTTATTCTCTCTTTCAGGGTTCGGATAAGGTTCCTGGTGTGGTCTGGTCCGGCTTTAAGAAGGCTCTGGTCTTCCCATATGTCAGCGGCCCAGGTTCCCCAGAATAAAGAAGAAAAGAAAACAGGTAAGTGGGGATGAAGTAAATATGTAGAGTTATTTAGGTTTAGTAGGGTGGTGGGGGATAGGTAGGAGTGCAGGGATGTGAGGGGTTACTTTTTACCGTGTCTTTCTCCCTGCCCAGTGCGTTGGTGGAGCTCCCCTTTTATTTTGGTAGCAGCTATTTAGGGTTGGGTTTCCGTGAGGGTAGAGGGTACAATGCTTTCCCTTTACACCGTCTCCCCTCCCTTATAGGACCTCAGCCCTTTCCCCTTAGTTCCCCGTAATCCCAATAACCACCCGGCGCCCCACTCCCATTTGCGGTACGATCGTACCTCTGGTGGCCACGCCCCTCCAGGGACGCGGCCGGCTTCCTGGCGGTCTCCCGACTTCACTGGGTCAGGGGCGGGAGGCTCCCTGAGTATCTCTCCTCTTCCACGTCGCTCGTCTGCCTCGCGGGGACTCGCTTCGTTGTGGTGTGCGTTTTGCCGTTCGTCTTCCTCCGTTGTTGCTCCCTGAGCGTTTCGCTCCCTCGCGTCTTCCGGGTTCTCGGTGGCGTCCTTTTTTTCAATTTCTCCTCTGGCGTACATGACGTTCGACGTCATGACGTCCAGAGCTCCTCGGGTGCCCCCGGGGTATTCCTCGTCAGTTTCCGCATTTTCCTGAAAACCGGCGTCGGGAGACGTCCGGTTACAGTGGGACAGACCAATCCTCAAATTAATGCAATAAATGAAACAGAGTGGATAAAACATGTCAAGAAACTGTACACAGATAACTCACTGTTTCCTGAACATCAACTGTTTAAACCTGACATATATGATAATCCCGCTGGCACTGGACTTTGCACCTGCACCAAGGGAAGTCTCTAACAGCCTGCAAAATATGAGATCATAAGGGGCCCCTGATCCAAATGGCATTCCAGCACAAATCTTTAAGGAAAACAAAGAGCTTTGGTCCCAGGTTTTGTCAGGGCTCTACTGCTCTTGTCTGGAATCAGAGGAAATACCCCCAGCCTGGAGAGGCTCCATACTGCACCCAAGTTTTAAAAAGGGGGACAGACATGACCCAGCCAACTACTGTTTTATCGCCCTGTTAGCATCGAAGCAAAAGGCTATGCCTCTGTCCTCTTGCATGAACTACACAACTGGGCAGAGGACACTGGGGTAGTACCTCTCTGCCAAACTGGCTTTAGGGCAAAATCTGCGACCATAGATAACATTGTGGCTCTCTCATTTCTGATACACGAAGCAACTACTAAAAACACTCCTCCACTATTTGCATGCTTTGTAGACTATTCTGCAGCATTTCTCGCAGTGGACCAGAACTGGCTATGGAGAAAGCTCCAAAACTGGGGAGTTCCAAGCAAACTACTAAGCGCAATAATTTTACTTTACTCATCAACCTGGGTAAGAGTTAAGCTATCAAACTCTGCCATTAGCAAGAAGGTCCCCATTACCAGTGGACTGAAGCAAGGTTGCTTGCTCGCGCCTCCGCTATTCAATCTTTACACAGCAGACATATTGCACGCAAACATGACACCACCAAAAACTGGGAATCTCAGACTCACCCTCCTGCAACATGCAGATGACATTGTCTTGTTGGATCACTCAAAACCTGGCCTACGAAAAGCACTCACTGCTTTGCATGACTATAACATCGTAAATAAAATGTTAGCGAAATCCTCAAAAATAAAAGTAATAATCTTTGGTAGGCCACACAAACACCGGCACCTCAACTGGAAATGGGGCAACTTAACATCTGCAGCACAGACACCTACAACTGGCTATCAGCCAAGGGAAAGCCCAACGTTCATCTTCATCACCTGAAGGCAAAAGGTGATTTCATAATAACTGGACTATGCCAGTTAAACAAAACCATGGAAAGCCTGACCGCCAGATTAATCCTTCAAGTACTGAAAGCTTCATTACCAGCTTTAAATTATGGCCATGAAGCTTACCAAGGTCATCTTCCTGTGCCACTAGAAAAGCTTCAAGTGAAAATCTATAAAAGAATATTCAAACGCCAACATTATCTAAGGAGTAATCTGATGAGGTTAGAATTTGGGCTGGAAGGTCAAAACTGGGCACATATAGGGGCTTTTCTGAAGTACTATCACAAATTAAGGCACCTATCAACACTCTGAAATCATTCCTTTGTCACATTTTTTAAACAAAGTCAAACCCATGGTCACAATACTTAACCACAGCACTAACAGCCCTACAAATTGATCAAGCCGCACTGACAAAACTGGCACAGTCACAAATATCCATCAAGGCGATACTGAAAAGACAGACAAAATCCTTTCCAGTGCATGTGATCGGGGAAAACTGAGAAACACAGCAGTGCAAAGAGCAGTGGGGACATCCTATAAGAGTGACACACAGCATCTGGCACCACAGCCATATTTAGCTTGCACAATCAGGAAGGCCTGCGTGACAAAAATTGCCTTTGCCAGACTGCTTGGAATAAAAATAAAGGAACTGAATCCGAATTGGCGCTCCCTCACCAATATAAACTGTTGCAGACTCTGTGGCTGTAAAAAAGAGACATTTATCCATCTATTATGCTGCTGTCTGGCACTGCTGAATGCACGACACACTTTACTAAGACCTCTCTTCCTCCGCTACAGCATAAGATCTTGCTCTGAGGCTAGAACTTTAGAATTCACTCTAAAAGACCCAGTAGAGCTGGCTAGATTTGGGAAATACATATCACAACTGCAAACAAAATTAAATGAAATCTGCATGTCAAACTGATTCAGTTTTTAAACTATTTAACTGACATAACGTAATATCTTATTTTGAAAAGTATGATATCTGATATCTACTGCTGCACTTCTTATTTCTCTTTAACTTTATTAGGCCTCAATTTTAATGATTTCACAAATTATGAAGTGTGATTATTGTTTAATAGTGGCACATTATCTATATTATTAGTCGATGTCTGTAACCTGGTACATTCTGTGTTCCTTTTTGCAAAGATTTTAAGTAATCACACAGTAAAGTTCTTCTTCTATAAGAGTCACACGTGACCCCCATGGTTGTCAAGACAAGTGTCTACACCTGGATTCAGGGGAAACCCAACAATGCAACACAATTGCCCCAAGAAATGTGACTGTATTTTTGACTGTGCACCACCATCATATGCCACCTGTGCCCTGCAACACACTACACTGGTGGTGGTTGTGTAGTAGAAACTACGCAACAAGACAGACTGAAGATGCGTGTGATGGTGTATCACATATATTGTAGGTGTGACGTAGTTTATGAAGCCATATGCAGTATTTTAGACCGCCAAAATTGTGGATGCCTCACCTACTCCTCTAGACATTAGAAACCACTCACGACCAATGACGGAAGTCGTTTGCATGTTAGGTGGTTCCAACTGCTGTAGACAGAGCCACAGGCTAACATTATTGCAGTGATGACTGCATACGCGATGGTGGCGACTGCCATGTTGGGCACATTCATTCACATGACTCCTGACACTGCTGCCAGCAACACCTCCACTACTTGAGCTGATATGTGCCACCTCTGGGAGCAATCATGCCAGGGCCAGCAGGTGATAGGGCCCATGCCTTCTCTCCTGAGGAGCTGGAACAGCTTGTAAATGAGAACCTTCGCCTGTATGGACAGCACTATGAGGAGACAGTCCGTACCTCATGTGTACAATTAACTCTGTTCAGCACCATTCTTTCCCTCCTCACAGGTTACAATATGCCCCTGTGTGCCAGTTAGACTTCTTGTATGACTGTTGTTGCAGTCTGTGTGGCATCCATGGAATATACATGGTGCAGGTATTGGTGGCTAGTACTATATGGTGATAATTAACATTGTGTTGTGTGATTGTTTGGGTATCCTGGATCCTTCTAATGTTGGATGCACATAACTAGGCTGGGAGACTTTACTGCCATCCAATGACATTTCTTTCTTTATGATTTTTGTAAATGTTAGACAACATGTATTGCATGACAACTTGAGCTGTGTATGCATGTTGTCTGAGTCATTAGAGGATCTTGTAAGCAACGTGTATAGTACTGCAGATCTTTCAACCCAAAATCAGCCTTTCAAAACTGTTGTCTGCAAGGCTTGATTTAGGTTGTCACACAAACCACAAGCCACATTGCTGACAGCCACATGATGTACTGTCATGCATGGAAGTGATGGAAATGTGTGTCACATAGTTTATGTATGCTCAGCCTGCAGAGACCAGGGCCTGTCAAATTTATCTCCCAGTATAGTACATAGTCCAGGATGTGGGAGAGTCAATGTGGCTATGCAACTGTGGCACTGTGACCACTCCCTGTACACCAGTATAACCTGTCATGTAGCCAGTATGATGCTTTAGTGGCAAAGCTGAATGCCTCACTCCATTGACTAGATTAGGAATGGGTACAAAGGTACATACCTGACCTAGTCCATATGTGGATATTTTGCATCATTGTCAATGTGTGTCTTTGACTCATGACAGGTCCCTTACTCCCACAGCTCTGTTGTCACCTTCACATAAATCATATTTGTCCTATACAGGCTTATTCCACAAATTACAGACCCACAGTGCAGAGAGTGCGTAGATTCCTGGGAGGCCAAGACATGTGCCTCAGTAGCTTGGTCAAATACCAGAAATTGAACAATACATACCTTTGTATGTTGGATGCCATCTCTGTACTTTGGACACATATGTCCAAAGCAGTGTTCTGCGGTACAGGTAAATACCACCGAAATCCACCCCGCCAACTGATGTGGCATGAGTCTGCATTTGGAAAGCCACATGTCCACACATGCACAGGGAAGACACTTTCTGTACCCACCATGCCAGCCCCATCATTGTCACTCGAGTGTAAGGGTGAAGTCTGTACTACGAAAGTTGCCTGGAGGGACTTTATGCAGTGATTCAATCTTGCAGAGTGTAAATGTGTTGGTCCAGTCAGGCCTAAGGAGTTAACTCTTCAGAAGCCACATATGCGTGTAGTGTTTCATTGTGGCTCACATCACAGAACATGTAGCTGGAGCATGAGCTACCTGATATGAGTAGGCTTGCTTAATCATTTTAGGCCATGAGCAGGGTAGTGGGTTAGCCTACAAATGGATATAAAAGTCTACAGTCATGTTCCTCTACTTATTGGTTTGTGTGCTTTACACTTGTGGTGTGTTTACAAATTGACCATTTTTTGTTTGGAGTTTCTGACATGTGGGTGACACAAGCATTTGGGCAAAAAACATGTGATTGTAATCGCCTGATTTGACTCTTGCACCCATACAGGTAAACACCCATCAGAAGTAGATCTGGAGGGCCATCGCCCAGAAGGTGCGGACCATGGTGATCCAAAACTAGCAGAGTGTCCACTGACGCAAAAGGTGGGAGGACCTGAGACTTTGGGCCCACTGGAGCTATCCTCCCAAAGTGGGCGGGGTGCACATCCGACCATGACCCCCCTAATTGCCTGCATTCGTCAATCTACCCCTCTATCCCTCCTTCTAGGATTCCACCCTCCCCTCCTAGGAGAGGTATCCCCAGAATCCACAACTGCCAGGGTGCTGTGTATAGCAGTCCTGCACAATTCTCTCACCAGCCCAGGATCACTACCTGGCGACTGACCACCCAACCTAGGGACGACAACCTTGGGTTCAACCGGGGTCCGGGGCGAGCATCCCCCTCCCTGAACCCCACTTCCAGAATCCTGCATCTCCCCACCTTGGGAGAAGGCCCCAGACGTTTCACATGGGGGTGAGCACACTAACCGCCCCCCAAACCAGGTCAGACTTTACCCCCTGAACCTATCCAGTCCAGGGACGACACCCTTAGTCTAGACCATTGCTCAGCGAACCAGGACTTCCTCGAGAGCACACCTACTACCCATCAGGTCAGAGTTTACCCCTGAACCTGATCATCCAACATAGAGTCACCACCCTTCAGTTGAACCATGGCCTGGCGCACCAGGACTTTCTGGGGGGCACACCTGCCCCCCACTAGGCAATCACCTTCCCCAAGGGCCACACAAGAGTCTGGCTGGCGCAGGTCCCCTGACCTCTGCCCATCTGGCAGAGTCTGGATTCCCCCCAGCCCAGAAATGGTCTCACCAAGGTCATTCCTGGGGGGCTCTGCTCTCAGAGCTGACCCCTGACCCTCCAGGTTCTCCACTGGGGCCTGCAGCCCCTCTCAACCCTATTCCTGGATCTCTGCTTCCCCCACTCTGGAGTGATACTACCAGACAACAGAACCGGTGGAACGCTATCACCAGCCACCCACTCAAGTTCTACTGGCAAAATGGGATGCCTCTGAGCAGCTGGCCCTACGGAGCAGGCTAGGCTCCCATCCTGGTGTCCGCTCATGGAACCAACCAACTTATTGGTTTGTGTGCTTTACACTTGTGATGTGTTTCAAAATGACCATTTTGTGCTTGGTGTTTCTGACATGTGGGTGACACAAGCATTTGGGCAAAAACATGTGATTGTAATAGTCTGATTTGACTCTTGCACCCATAGAGGTAAACACCCATCAGAAGCAGATCTGGAGGGCCATCGCCCAGAAGGTGCGGACCATGGTGATCCAAAACTGGCAGAGTGTACACTGACGCAAAAGGAGGGAAGGCCTGAGACTTTGGGCCCACTGGAGCTGTCCTCCCAAAGTGGGCAGGGTGCACATCGGACCATAACCCCCCTAATTGCCTGCATTCCGGCAATCTACCCCTCTACCCCTCCTTCTAGGATTCCACCCTCCCCTCCTAGGAGAGGTATCCCCAGAATCCACATCTGCCAGGGTGCTGGGTACAGCAGTCCTGCACAATTCTCTCGCCAGCCCAGGATCACTACCTAGCGACTGACCACAAACCTAGGGACGACACCCTTGGATTCAACCGGGGTCCGGGGCGAGCGTCCCCCTCCCTGAACCCCACTTCCAGAGTCCTGCGTCTCCCCACCTTGGGAGAAGCCCCCAGACGTTTCACACGGGGTGAGCACACTAACTGCCCCCCAAACCAGGTCAGACCTTACCCCCTGAACCTATCCAGTCCAGGGACGACACCCTTAGTCTGGACCATTGCTCAGCGAACCAGGACTTCCTCGAGAGCAAACCTACTCCCCATCAGGTCAGAGTTTACCCCTGAACCTGATCATCCAACCTAGAGTCACCACCCTTCAGTTGAACCATGCCCTGGCGCACCAGGACTTTCTGGGGGGCAAACCTACCCCCCATTAGGCAATCACCTTCCCCAAGGGCCACACAAGAGTCTGGCTGGCGCAGGTCCCCTGACCTCTGCCCATCTGACAGAGTCTGGATTCCCCCCAGCCCAGAAATGGTCTCACCAAGGTCATTCCTGGGGGGCTCTGCTCTCAGAGCTGACCCCTGACCCTCCAGGTTCTCCACTGGGGCCTGCAGACCCTCTCAACCCTATTCCTGGATCTCTGCTTCCTCCACTCTGGAGTGATAAAACCAGACAACAGAACAGGCGGAACGCTATCACCAGCCACCCACTCAAGTTCTACTGGCAAAATGGGATGCCTCTGAGCAGCTGGCCTACGGAGCAGTCTAGGCTCCCATTCTGGCGTCCACTCTTGGAACCAACCAAGCTATGAGCCAGGGTCTCAGCCATCCTGGGACACAGCCCCCCAACCCCTCTCCTCTGAGACAAGACATGGGATCCCGAACCCCTCTCATTACACTGGGACCTAGCTGGGACACAAGCCTTTCCCACCACACCTGGTTGGGAAACACCTAGACCACTCTCATTAGGATCACCCCATAATGCCACACCCGACCCTCTGGTACGCAACCAGAAGTCTCCTTTGCAAGGTCCCTGGGGTCAGAGAGCTCACACGCTGACAAGTGTTGCCGTAACTCTGAAAAACAATAAAGCAGGTGCTCTCCGACAATCAGATTAAACAGTCCTTCAAAATTGTTTACTGTGCTACCCTTCACCCATCCATCTACTGCAATGCAGCAATCCTCCACAAACTCCTCCCAAGACTGGTGGACAGTTTCTTACTGCCCCTGAACCTCTTTCTGTATTCCTCAGGGGAAAAACCATACTTCACAATCAGTGTGTCCTTTACAGTGGAGTACCCCTCCCTGTCACTCTCTTCTAGAGTCAGTAGGGCATCCTTCCCCTCCTCAGGAATAAAGCTCCCTAGGCCAGTCCCCCAATCCTTCTCAGGATCCTGTGCTCTACCAGAGCCCTCTCATATTCCTTTAACTACTGACGTATGTCACCCCCCTCTTGGAACCTAGGTACCAGATCTATGGGTATGTGAAGAACATCTTTGCTACAGCACTCTACATTGCTGCCACCACTGGACTCCACCTGCAGTGCTGGTGAGTCCAGAACCTTCAGACTGTGCTCTAGAGTGAGTCTTTCTCTGGCAAAGGCCTTCTCTACCTCAGCTCTTCTCTCCTCAACAGCTAGACCCCCTAAGCACACACCCCCTCCCCGGGTCCCCTTCTACAGGCAGCCCTCTCTCTCTACAGAACCCCTCTAATTCCTCCTGCGTGTAAAACAGCAGGTCCTCTAAATCAAAGGTTAGCCCCATCTTGAAAAGGTACAAAAACACAAGTGTGGTGTGACAACCACAATACCCAAGCGTGAGAACTGAAAACATGAAAAATTACCAATGGGAGAAAGTTAAGAGAAGCAAAACATGTGATGGTCTAAACACAATCTTTGTAGTGAAATAATGAGTCACAATGGTATTGTGCAAGCGCAAGTCCTATCCTCACCGCTGATGACCAATGTTAGAAATGGGGTTTCTGGTTGGCTAGGGTATGCACCTCAGGCAGGCAGAACCTACCCACTGTAGTCAGGGCAAGGGAGTTACATGTCCAAGATAACCCCTGCTCACCCCCTTGGTAGCTTGGCACGAGCAGTCAGGCTTATCCCAAAGGCAATGTGTAAAGCGTTTGCACAACACACACAATACACATGACGTAAAAACCCCATCAGAAAGGAAACACAACACCAGATTATATGAAAATATACTGTATTGTACACAACACAATTATTAGACCAAACATCACATATTAGTACTATCCTGCCACCTAGCAGTTGTCAGAACGTTACACACTCTACAAACTAGCATTAGTCACAAATAACACACAGGTTACTCAGTATTTTGCAACATAAGCAGTAGTCAGGAAACACGTTATTACACCAAGGCACTTGTCATAAGCATATCATAAAACGCCCATAGTAGGAACATTAGAAAACAAATGGCAAGTTATAAAACATATTAGTATGTTATGCCCATAATAGGAACATGTCCCTACATATATCAAGACATCAAACACAGGTAGGCAATATATAAATTCAAGTCTGTAGAAAGAACTCTGAATTAAGTATACAGTTTCTGGTAGGGAATACCTGTTTGTCTGATGAGGCACTTCGAGTGCCTAAAAGCTGAAAAAAATGGGGCCCTCTTCGCAAAAACGGGGGCCTACCTTATCCTTGGGTCAGAGGAGGGTGGCACGCACCTCCTCTCTTTTGTGGACAGGCCCCTCCGGGGACCCGTGATTACTAGGGCCTCCCCCGGGCCTCAACCGGCCCTCACGAGGGGGGCCAACGTCCTCGAGATAAGGTGAGAAGGAGAAGGGCGCCACGCACCCCCTACGATTTAGTAACGGGCCCCTCCACTGGCCTGTGATCTCTTAGGGTATCCCCCGGGCCTGTCCTGGCCCTCTGCTGTGGGGGAGACCACAACTGCTAATGCTGGCCCGCACGGGGCCACACCTTGCAGTCCTGGATGTCGGGGAAGCAGGGGAGCCTCTGGTTAGGCTTCCCTTCACCCTGCCCGGCAGGGGTCCTCTAGAAAGGGGCCTGGTGGGGCGAGGGAACCTCCAATGAGGCATTCTCTCTGCCCACGGGCTCCCACAGTACTCAGCGGCCCGTCCGGCCGTCAGGAAGGGGACAGGCACCAAAGTCGGTGCCTCCCAGTGCCCTGGGGGTACTCCACGGATCGCGCTTCACCCCGGGGGCACAACAGGAGCGCTCGAGTTCCAAGTGTACTTCCAAAGGATTCTTCTGGTGCTCCGGGGGCACGGAACAGCGCGCTTGCTCGCGCTCAGGCCAGAAACTTCTCCCGGGCTGCGGCGGTGACTTCCTCGGGCAACAAAGGAATATCGCTTTTCACAGCACCAAACACCAGCAAGGGGGAGCACTTCTAATCGCTAAGAAACTCCCATAAAGGAGCACTTTCCCAAGCGATTAGCTCCTGAGCACAGGGAAGCACCCTCGTGCTTCAGGGTCAATGCAGGGGCCAGGGGCCACAGCACCCTGCCCCCGGGGAGAAAGTTGTAAGAATAGGCCCACATGTGGAGGGCCCAACAAGAAGCCAGCACAAGGAGTATGCAGCAAGTGAAAAGTCCTCTTCAGTGACCAAGCAGGACACAGGTCAGCACAGCAGCAGTAGTCCATGGCGTTTCCTGGGTAGTCCTTCCAGCATTTCTGTATCCAGTTCAAATATGATTCCAAAAGTCTCCAAATTGTGGGGAAACCCCCTGTACTTATACTCAGTCCTTACAGTTTTATGCAATGGTAGGGATAGGAGGTTCCAGCTAGTTACAACTGGTTCAGGGAGTGCCCCCTCCCTCCTTCAGCACAGGCTCCAAACATCAGTGGGGGATTAACGACCCTATTTTGTGAGGCCAGGGCACAGTCTTTACAAATGTAGGTGTGCTCCTCCTCTCCCTTCTCTCAACCCAGAAATACTTTTCAGTATGCAGATGCACCTCTGTGACACCTCCACCCTCCCTGTGTTCAGGTTGTCTGAAAAGCATGCACAAAGCCCCAACTGTCACTCTACCCAGACGTGGATTGGAGTCAAGCTGCAAAACATAAGCACAGATAAATGTGCACTTTCTAGAAGTGGATTTCTGTGATAGTAATAAATCAGACAATACCCCTTACACATTTATAATGCAATCCTATGAAAAGGCAGCACTCACAGCAGTGAGACACCAAGTTAGGCTGGTTGCCACTACCAGGGCAGGCCACGCAACCTGGCACATGTCCTACCTTCTAGATACATGGCACCCTGCCCATAGGGCTAGCTACGGTGTACCTTAGAGGTAACTTACATGTAGTAAAAGGGGGGTTCTGGGCCTGGCAAGTAAATGTAGATGCCAGGTCCCTGCACTTTAGCGCTGGTTAGCAGTGATAAAGTGCTCAGAGTCCTAGAGCCAACAGCGGGACGTCAGAAAAACCAGGAGGAAGGAGGAAAAAAGACTGGGGATGACCCTGAGTAAGGAAAAAAGTCCAACAGCTGTGTACATTGATCAATCAAGTAATGTTTGCTGTTGTTGTAGGTGCAAATTATACACTACAAACCACTACTTCTCAGTGTTACAGACCAAAGGAAAAAAAGTGATAGATCACTACCCTCAGGCATGTGTCTGTTCAAGTGAGTAAATTGGCAACTGCCCACCAGAGGCCACTTGTCATCAGTGTGTGATGAGTGTTGGTTCCTCACTAATGTCTGTAACTTGAAGATGGCCATTATACACATGACAGAGGATACATTGTTCTTTGGGTGCAGCTAAAGATTTAAACTTTCCGGTGGTAAGTGGGTGTTGGACCTGGCCCTTTTTGCAGGGTCATCCCCAAACTTTTTCCTTCCTTCTCTTGTTTTTTTTACCTCTTTTTTGGCTCTAGGACTCTGGGCACTTTATCACTGCTGATCAGTGCCAAAGTGCATGTGCTCTCCCATGTTAAGTTGGTGTCGTTGGTTTACACCTAATTGGCACACTTAATTTATCTGGAAGCACCTTGAACAGTAGTATCCCTTACACCCAGTGGCTGTGTAGATGTAGCTTTTCAAACCTGTCGCAGGTCTGCCACTGCAGGGCCTTTGTGCACAGTTTACAGCGGCAGTGGCTTAGAATCTAAATTTACTTACCAGGCCTGGAACACACATTTTACTCCATATAGATCACCCCTAAGTAAGGCCCGAGGCAGCCCTATGGGCAGGGCGTGGTGTAGGTAAAAGGTAGGACATGTGCCTTTTGTGTGGCATATCCTGGTAGTGACAGCCTATCTGGTTTCTCACTGCTGTGAGTGTTGCCTCTCTCAAAGGGCTGCATTAGGCAATGCCCCAGCATATGTCTAAGTGGTATTTTCTGATCTATGAGGAGCAGCATGGCAATGTTTGGTATGTTTAGGATGGTAGTGAGAATTGCTGCTTACTGGTGTAGGTGTGTTTTTTATTACCATTGTAGAAATTCCACTTTTAGAATGTGGGCATTTCTCTGTGCTTATGTCCCTTGTGCCTTGCAGCATGACTTCAATCCATGTCTGGGGAGGGTGATAGCTGGGCTTTGCGTTTACTTACCAGACACCCATCACATAGGGAGGGAGGAGGTGTGGTAAGATTACATCTGCATACTGAATGGTCTTCCTGGGCTGGGAGAGTTGGAGGCATGGCTCACTTACATTTGTATAGGCTGTATCCAGCCCTCACAAAAAGGACATGCTTAACCCCTACTGATATCCAAAGCCAGGGCTTGGGTGGAAGGGGGTTGGTGTGCACTTCTGAAGTGCCTTTTGAGTACTCCCTGAGATCAAAGATAAGTAAGTATAGGTACAGGGTTTTTTTCCCATATTTTAGACACTGTGTGGACTTGCACCCCAAAGCTGCTGGAAGGGATCATGGCCGCCATTAAGGTTTACCTGCTTGTTGTGCTGACCTGTGGCATGCAATGTCACCAGAAGTACTGCCACTTGAATACTAGGACCCTCTTATGCTGGTCTGCCAACACAATACTTCAGGCCCCAGTTATCTCCAGAGGCCAGATGCTGTCCCCGGCCCTGTGGCTGTAGTGCTTGGCGGAGTCCTATTACCTTTTAATAAGGCGTTAGACTTGGTTGTCGCTGGAGGGCATGATGAGAGGTGCCCTTCACTGTCCTCAGTCTGCACAGCGCGATCTGAGAACTTTTTATTGCTGGAGTGGCTGGCCTTTGCAAGTTCCTCTACAACCATACCTCTTCCCCCACCACCGTGAGTAGTAGCTGGGGAGGAAGAGGAGAGTGCCATACAGCCCACTCGCAGCAACGTGTGAGTGCGGGTAAGCGACTGCTCTCCAGTGCACCAGGGGCACAAACATTCACCGTCTTTAGTTCTCTTCCCTGCCGTGACCTGACTTCTGTGGGGAGCGTGATTTGGCTCCCATGCTTATGTGGGTGGGAGGAGGGGGGCCCTTGATGTGCCTGTAACCAGCAGCCCAGCTCGCTTAAGGAGGAGGACCGCCATTGGAACACGAGCTGGTGCATCGTTTGTTTGCTGTCAACAGCCTCATGAAAAACCAAGACAATGGTCTGGAAGGCCCTGGAAGGCTGGGATCATGCTCCACAGGTAAGAGGTGGCTCTGAGGAGATAGGTGCACTATTGAGCAGCTACGCTGAAGTGGGCAGCTACCAGATGGGCTGATTTGTGCAACGGGGACACAGAGAGGCCTCCCTGCTGTAGTGAGAACCCCATGTGCTACTCCAAATGGTAGTAAAAAGAACAGGTGATGGATGGAAAGCTGAACAATGTAAACATTCACCCTCAGTCATAAAGAGCTGGGTTTAATCCACTGTTTTTCACCCACCACGCCACCCCAGTTTGGACCCAGCCATTGCAAATCAGTCTTGACCCTGTTACTCATGGGAACAGTCCAGCCTGAACTGCCAAGGCAGGTCCTCCCTGGACCGGAAACAAACATCCTGGGACCGGTTTCGGGGTATCACCTTTCATCAGCCAGACTAGCTTGAAATCAGTGGTGCAGTGAGCATGGGACACATATCTGGGCATACCCTTCTCTCTTAGGGCGCCAAAAGCATAAAGAACAGGTGGTGGATGGAATGATGAACAATGCAAACATTGCTCACACAGTGGAGAATGTCCATTTATACGGTTTATGTGTCATCACTGTTGCCAGCATTTTAAGTGCCTATCTGTTAGCATGTGTCTCTTTTAGCAAAATGTTTACACTGCTGTGTCATGCATATTGTACCTGTATTCATGAGATGACTGCTAAATACCCTTACTTATATGTGCATGCCAACCAGTGTTTGGAATAGGAGATTTGAAGGGGGGCTACATGTCATGTGGTGCCACAGACATGAGTGTGTCATTATTGATTGCTAGCTGACACATACCCTCACCCGTCATAGCATGTCATTTGGCATTTACAACTGCAGTAGCAATGAAGGACATGACGGGTAGGACTAGAGTTTTTACACACATTGTGCATTTCCATGCTAATGATGTGGCATCATGTGGAAAAGTGCACTGTACATGTGTAATAGGTAAGATTTGTTACCTGCCTGGTGGCATGCATGATGGAGTGACTCGCAGTTATGTTGGAATCATGTGTGATTGGGTACCACTATTCATCCACAGACATCTGGGTTTGCAGGACCAAAATGGAGACACTGAAATAATGTCCCATTGGCAAAACATGTTTCTGGCCTTCTACAAGTACTTGTAAATCTCTGGACCTCTCCAACATACAAAGGTTTTATGGCATCTACTGATGCAATCCCTGGGGCTTGCTGATTCATTATGTTGTGTATTTTAGGGACATATCTCCCTGACATTTTGCACATTTTGGCTACACTGCACATTTCCATGCCAAATATGTAGCATATCTGAGCAATATTAGTACTACCTCCATGACTCCATTAGGACAAATTGCACATGATGAAGTGTGCATTGTTGACATGTTTCCAGTGTGCATTTCCATTTCACCTTCTTCTAGGAGCATCATTTCTTATTGTTGTGTTATTGTGTATGTGACAAATAGATGTCTACATGACCTTGTGTGGGATCCATAGGAATGAAGTGGGCATTGGCCTACTATTGTCTGACGACAGATAACTGAGGTATGCTCAATGATGCAAAACATTGAAGGTAATGTGGTCTCCTACTTGTTCGATGGTTACTGTGATTGCACAACTTCAGCCAAGCAATTGTATTTGTCTGAGATCCTGATTTTGCTGTGGGCAACTGTTGACAGTTCAGATGCCATGCATGCATATGTCATAGTCCATGTAGGAGGCAATTGGATATAGTTTGTTGCTGGGGCCTACTTGATGTCATGATAATGTTTACTAATCACAGCTGTTGTTCAAGTGTGATCAGGAACATGTGGTGACCCTTTTCCTCTTTGTGTTTGCAGCATCGGCCCAGCCAAGCGAAGGAGACAGGGCACAACCAAGTGGGGAAGCATCTGGCCTTGGTTCCTTCAGTCATGACACTGCGGACACAGAGGGACTCAGTGGCCTGGAACGTGAGGGGAGTGCCACGGAGGAGACAGGGTCAACGGCATCATCATTGGATTCTACCTCCAGTGGCCTCTACATAGTGGTGGTGCACCCATCTGAAACTACTCCTGTTTTTACTTTATATGTCACCCCCACTTCTATCGCCTCTCTCTCTGTTGCGCGCTACCTAGTTGGCCATGCCTGTTCACCCAAGAGGTAGGGCGTCTCCTTTGCCACAGGCACTTCTGCCCCAGCCCGTTACCCCAAGTGAGGAGGCCAATGACCTCCTGAGGAGCATCTCTGAGGGGCAGACTGCCATTGTAAATGCCATTCAGGCCAACAAACTTCAGCAGACCACTGCTTTCCTGGAAGGTATTCATAGAGGCATGTCAGGCCTACACAAATCTTTTCAGGCTATGGCCTCCTCACTGATGGAAGCCAGTCACCCCCCACATTCCTCCACCCCTCCACCTTCCTTTTCCCAATCCGAATTCCCCTACCTGTCCCAAGCACATAGACGTATCCGCATGGGTGCACCTCAGCAAACACAAGCAGCATCGAAACAAACACCACTAGACACACTGGCATGCATGACATCACCCACCATTTCACCAGACACCCCCATCGGCCCATACAACACATCCAGCTTACCCATATACCACCACAACAGCCAATGACACATTCCCCACACCTGTCATACCTGCAGACACCAGCACAACACACACAGACACATCCACTATACTTGTAGACACCACTCCAATACCCAAAACACATCCTCCTCAACCAGCATACCTGCAGACACCATCCCAATAGACACATAAAAATACAATATTTTCTAAATTGACACTGTTTACAATGCTATTAAAAGAACAGATTTTACCTTCAAAATTCCTATTGATATATTTTTGCCATTCCAATATTCTAACACAATATGTTTGCATCACAATAGTTTTAATTCAATATTTTTCTCAAAAACCATTCTGCACTTTTATCTAATGACATCCTAAGTTAGAGCACCTTAGCTGAGAGATAGGGACTTCAAATATTGTGATTAGTATCTGAATAAAAATAAGTTATTGTTACTTCCTGATTATAATCCTTCTTCTAGCTTTGACTAGATTTAATACAGGTTCTCCACATACCTTGCTGTTTTACTATCTCCTCACTCTGCAATCAATCCTTGGATTGCCAAAAACATAGATATATCATTTTTGCCAAGTATATTTTTGGGAGTTTTATCTGAGTAAAATAGTTTAACAAATGTTGCAATGCACATTAGAGAGTCTAGAAAGTTAAAGACCTAGATTTGGAGCTTCTTTTCATAGTACGGCTTATGAAGTCTCTAAAGAATAAAGGGCCAGATGTATGAAGCTCCCAGTTTGCATTTCCTAAATAGAGAATTTTAAATCGGGAAATCGCTATTTAAGAAATGGGATGTATGAAAATTGTGATTCGGTAATAGCGATTTCTTAAAATTCGCAATTGCTATTACAGAATCGCAATTAGAGAATGGGACTCCATTGATCCCTAGATGCGAATGGTTTTGCATTTCCCAATTTGCGAATTCCATTTAGGAGTTCGCGAATTAGGTAATGCAAACCCCAGGGTGCTGGGGGCTAAGGCCCCCTCTGAGGCACCCCAAAAACTATATTTGCGGACATGTGAAGCGCACACATGTCCTAGGGGCATGCATGGGCTACATGTCATTTTTAAAAATGCATTTATAACCTTTTTTAAAAATTGCACATGCTTACCACCAAATTGGATTAAGTGGTAATTGCATTTCCTAAATGCCCAATTCGCATTTAGGAAATGCTTGATGCATGTGCTTTGGAAAGTGCAAATAGGAATTCCCTATTTACCATTTCCAATTTAGAGAATCACAATTTGCGATTCTCTAAATGGGATCGCAATTTTAAGGAATCGATATTTTTGCGATTCCTTAAAATTGCACAGCGAATGCGATTCAAACATCTTGAAAGGCATTTTGCATTCGCAAACAGACGAATTTTGCGATTTGCACCGTTTGCGAATGCAAAAATGTTTGATACATGTTCTCATTATTACAAGTACTGATTCTTGTGTTTCTTTTTCTGTAGGTAATTGTAATTCTCTTGTTGGTCAATTGCATTACAAAGTTCAATTTTCTTTCTATAAGTTTATCTTGTTGCCAGTGTGAGCAAGCTCAGGTATCCATATTTTAACAGTGTTGCCCTAGCCCTTTCTCTTCGGAGCCTGAGGCACCACACTGGAGAGAAGACTCAGAATCCTCAGCAGAAATTATGATGATTCCTCAACTCAAGCAGCAGAGCCCTCTGGCATGTTGCATGGTACATTTCATACTGATTTCTCAGTGCTGAACAAGGTCCTGGTGCTAAAATCAACACAACATGAATACAGAATGCCATTCAAACAGAATTTCTTAAGAAATTACTAAAAAAAATGCGAGTGGTAGTGTGACATTCTGGAGAAGAAAAAGGCAGATTTGCTGAACGTAATCATATATGTATAGGTTTCTATATAAAAACATTATTAGTGATTCTTAGTTTGCTAATGTGTGTTTTGAAGAAAAGGAATATGATGTAAATAATTAGCAAGTACACAGTGGAATTGTTGATGAAGATGAAAAGCAATGTGTAATAAATTGTGTATAAAATACTCATATGAAAAAGAACAATAAAAAATATATATAATCAATTAAGCAAGTATATTTTTGGTTTAAATAGTATTGCATCTGGCCAGACCATTGAGATGTTTTGAGACATTTGTGAAGAAATTTGGGGCCAATGGGATTCTGTTTTCCTATTTTGCTGTTCCTTCCCCCTTATCTCAGTCCTAAAACTGCTTATACAGGGGGCACCATTGTTTTGTTTCTGCTAAAATCAGCATGGCCAGCATGACATGCCGATTTCCACCCAGCGAGGAAATATTTAGAATCTTTCAGAGTTTTTATGTAACTGTAGAATTCTACAGAGTAAAACTCACCCACCCACAATGACAAGCAGCTACAACAGCCAATGTTGCTGAAGGTCTGGCAGTTATAGTCATTATAAAGTATGTTTGTAGACAAGGAGATGATTGAACCAATGTGTCCAGTGAGTTGCTATCAAGGACTGGATGCTGAAAAGGCCTGTTGAGTTCCATATTCACTGCCCAAATATAGGGTGACTCCTCCTAGTAGCCACTGTACTACCTTACACAGAATAGTACACATGGAAATTGACATGTGCCTCCAAATAGGATCCAAATGAGAGAACAGAAAAATACAAAGGTCACACTTTGTACATTTTATTGCCCTTAATAAAAGATTAATACTGAAGTGATTAGCAAGGCATCTGTCACCCACTGACATCAGAGAAGAGAAAAGAGCTGGGTGTAAGGTGCAGAAGTGCAATGCTGTAGAAGTTCCAACAGATAACAGCAAAAATCAGGGACAAAAAATGTAGCAACGATAAATCATAACATTAAAGCATTGTGTGATGCATCTTTCTCTAATGACTGATTCTTTTATATCGTTCAAACAGGGACTAACATCACAGGAAAAAAAAACTACTTCATCTTGAATTAGTAACATCGAATAACATCCATTGGACAGGCCACTGTCTTAGGGAGGTGCTGTTTATGAGGTCTATTCACGTCCCCTTTTCAGCAATCAATGGTGTTATTTTGGCAATGCCATCCTTTACACTGATTTTTGAACCTATGAGTTGGACGGGGGGTGGTGGGAAATAGGTTAATGCTGGACAGGAAAAGTTGTTTGGAGACACTGGGATGGGTAGCTGGAGGGGGTTTGGGAGTGGAGCAAGAGGTGGTGGTTGTAGAAGGTGTAAGTTTTGTGGCTTTGGGTGCAGGTGCATGCGCTGGAGGCTGTTGTGAGGTGTATGTATGTTGGGTGGGTGTGTGCCTGCGTTTGTGTATCTTGGGAGGGGGCGTCACAGACACACTGGGAGAGGACACAGGGGATGTGTGAATGGTAGTGGGGGTGGTGACTGCACGTGAGCGGGGTGTGGTGGTGGGTGTGGTGGTGCGGGACGTAGTGGCTGTAGAGGTAGCGCATGCAGGTGTGAGTGTAGACAAGACTGGGAGGGAGGCGGGAGACGACGAGGAGGGGGACACAGTAGAGGCAGTGGATGTTGGTGTGTCTGCATGTGTGTGATGCTTGCGTGAGTGCATGTGGGATGTGTGGTGCTTATGTTTTCCTGAGCTTCCCTTGTGTGGTGAGGTGTGTGCGGGCTGGTGTGATGGTGTGCTTGGGATAGGCAGAGGTACAGGGGATTGGGTCAGGGAGTTGGAGGGGGGAGGCTAGACACAGGGACAATGGCTGCCATCAGTCCTGAGGCCAGAGTTTGAAAGGTTCGGTGAAGGGCCGCCTGAGCAGAGTGAATGCCCTCCAGGAATGCACTGGTTTGTTGCAACTCCCTTTCTACACCCTGGATGGCATTCAAAATGGTAGACTGCCCAACAGTGAGTGACCTGAGGAGGTCAATGGCCTCCTCACTGAGGGTAGCAGAGGTGACAGGGGCTGAGGTGCCTGGGGCGAAGGTGATGCCCACCCTCCTGGGTGAGCGGGCACGAGGCGAATGCTGAGGGGCTACTGGGAGGGCGGTGCTGGTAGGGGGGGTGGCGGCTGTACCTGTAGAAGTGGGGGGCACAGATGTTGCCGCCTCCACAAGGGAGCTCCCTTCGGAGTATGAGTCTGTGTCGCTGGTTTCAGCTCCTGTCCCCGCCGTGGTGCTCCCCTCGCCCTCCGTCCCACTGGTGTATTCAGAGTCCGTAGTGTGGCCCTCCATGGCCTTGTGGGATGCAGCTCCCTCGTGCTCTGGTGCCACCGCTCCTCCACCTGATGATGCTAATGCACACAAGAACAGGGAGACCGCAAAAAAGGGAGGGGGGGAACAGAAGAAAGACATGTTGAGTGCATGGTTTACCGCTACACTTGGCGGACATGACAGACACAGAAGCCCCCTGCACTACGTCGTGCTGTTGGGCTCTACAGTGCAATTCCTGGGAAATGGCCTACAAGGCTATGGACGACATATGCACACATAGATGACACAGGTGCATGAATAGCTGTACTTGGCACTCTACAGAGGTGGGATGGGGGGCCACAGGGCCATGCCTTACGAAGGGGCCTAGCCTACGGAACTCGCCCTGGCCTAGGGAAACCCACAGCCCTCCTCCCCCACCCAGACCCCTCCACTGTGCGCAAAGTCAGCTGAATGAGAGCGTACTCACCCCCTTGTGTCTGCTGTGATGCCCTCAAGCGCCCATCCAACTCCGGGTAGGCCACCGCCAGGATCCTGAACATCAGGGGGGTCATGGTTCAACGGGCACCCCTCCCACGTTGGGAGGCCGTCCCCAGCTGAGCCTCCGCCATCTTCTTGCTCCAGTGGCAAATGTCCTCCCATCTTTTCCGGCAGTGGGTGCTCCGTCTGTGGTGGACCCCCAGGGTCCGGACATCCTTGGCGATGGCACGCCAAATATCCTTCTTCTGGTGGGCGCTGACCTACATGAAATGTACAGGGGAAGAAGAGAAGTAATTACCAACTGCGCTGTCAAAGTGAGTGGCCCCCATCCCTACCCTTGCCATGTGGCACATGCACCCACCGTCTTTCATGCACGCAGAACTCTGCCCCCTTCCTTCTTACAACCAGCCCTCTCTACAAGCCATAGCCCATACAACATGCTCCCTGTGTACTTACCTGTTGGTCTGGAGGACCGTAGAGTAGCGTGTACTGGGGAGGACCCCATCGACGAGCTTCTCCAACTCCTCCGATATGAAGGCAGTGGCCCTTTCCCCAGACGCACAAGCCATTCTCTCTTCCAGACCGAGGTCACAGCAGCACTTGCAGTGTAGGTCCTCTCCTGTCGAAGATCAGGTATCGAGTGATTCAACAGATAGCAAATGGCGGTCACGTCCGCGGCGGTGCGTACCATCCCCGCTGGCGTACATCGTCATTGGCTCCTGGGACCCATAGGGTCCAATCGTAACCAATGCAGCATTGCGCCGCGGTCTTCGACCGCCTACCGCGACGGTGTACAATGCCAGCGCAGTTACCTCACATCCCATTGTCTCACTTTACAGGTCAGGCAGCCGCCATTTCAGGGGCCCACATGGCCTAATTACCAACTGCGTCACACATACCTTGGCCTATTCTCAACACACATACAGGCCACATTTTGTGTACGAATGGTGTTCTGTGTAGACTGTGGGTACATACCTCTGATTTGTTTGACTCTGTGCTCGCTGTTGTCCTTCATAGGCACCGTCCACGGGGACATGTGAGGAGATGGCGGACTCCTCCGGTGTACCGACCGCTGGTGGACCTGTCGACAATGGAGGAAAGAAATTTGATTATCATCTACAGGTTTGACCGTGCCACAATCCAGGAACTGTGTACACAGTTGGAGCCTGACCTGATGTCAGCAATCCGCCATCCCACAGGAATCCCCCCTCAAGTGCAGGTGCTATCAGTGCTCCATTTCCTTGCAAGTGGGTCTTTTCAAACAACTGTGGCCATGGCATCAGGGATGTCCCAGTCTATGTTTTCCAACGTATTGGCTAGAGTGTTGTCTGCCCTGCTGAAACACATGCGGAGCTACATCGTTTTCCCTCAGGTGGAGGATTTGCCTACAGTGAAAGGTGACTTCTATGCCCTTGGACATATCCCCCAACATCGTAGGTGCCATTGATGGGACCCATGTGGCTTTGGTCCCCCCCACAGGAGTGAACAGGTGTACAGGAACCAGAAGAGTTATCATTCCATGAATGTATAGATGGTAAGTTTGGCAGACCAGTACATCTCCCATGTGAATGCCATGTTCCCTGGCTCAGTACATGACGCCTACATCATGCGGAATAGCAGCATCCCTTATGTGATGGGTCAACTCCAGAGGCACCGTGTGTGGCTATTAGGTGAGCACCTGGAAGCATGACAGTGGGAATGGTTGTCTGGGTCTGGGGATATCCCTACAGGTTAGTGTGGTCAACTCCAGGGGCACCGTGTGTGGCTATTAGGTGACTCTGGTTACACCAACCTGTCATGGCTACTGACCCCAGTGAGGAATCCCAGGACCAGGGCAGAGAAACGCCACAATGAGGCCCATGGGCGAACTAGGAGGGTGATCGAGCGGACCTCAGGCCTCCTGAAGGCCAGGTTCAGGTGCCTCCAGATGACAGGTGGATCCCTATTCTACTCACCAAAGAAGGTGTGCCAGATCATCGTGGCCTGCTGTATGCTTCACAACTTGGCTTTGCGACGACAGGTGCCTTTTCTGCAGGAGGATGGTCCAGATGGCGGTGTTGTGGCAGCTGTGGAGCCTGTGGACAGTGATGAGAAGGAAGCAGAGGAAGAAGACAAGCAGAACAGTCCGCGGTCGCGGCGGTGTGTTGGCGGTCTTCTACACGGCGGTAAGCAGCTTTTACCGCCAATGTTGTAATGACCCCCTAAATGTAAAAACTCAATGTTTTGATTCATTATATTGCAAGATCACTTTGATTGGTGGGAGTTTACTAGAAGAAAGTCATAAACATTTGAATGCGAAGCAATAAACAAGCAAACAATATTAACGGATTGGAGGTTCTCATGTGGATATGCAGGATGAGCACTTCATGCTGTCTGTGGTGATGTTTTGAGGAATGGCCCCCTCATTGAACCACTGAAACTTTATTGAAATTATTGTGAACTAAAGCCCTTTTCTTATTTCCGGTCTTTCCATGCACAGTCCTGATGATGACCCACTAGGATGTAGAGAAAGCACACACGTCCTAGGAGGGTTGAAACGTCAATGGTTTTTACATTTAAAGTGTACCAAACAATTCCAGGTCTTGCCCAACTCATGAACTGAAGTACTTGGCCCCCTCTTGAGAGAAAATAGATTTGAACAGCTTGGACAAGCTCATTGAAGTTTGCCAATTATTTTTGTACATATAAGCACTAGCTTTTTTGATGCATTGCACAAGCACTTTACATTACCTATCACCTATGGAGAACCTTATTTTGTAATTGATGTGACTTAGGCGGTCATTACAACATTGGCAGTAAAAGACGCTTACCGCCGTGCAGAAGACCGCCAACACACCGCCGCGGCTGCGGAAATCCGCCACAGCTATTATGACCCACAGCACAGAATTCGCCAAAATTCAGACACCCACACAAGTCCGCCACACCAAAGGTCAGTGATAAACTGGCGAAAACAAATCCTCCACCGTTACGCCAACAGAAATACGCCCACACTATCACAACCCACGAATCCACGCGGCGGTCTTTCAACCGCGGTATTCCATTGGCGGTACACACCCCGCGCTCAAAATACACACACATATACAAAACACTACCACATTGGACAATTCGAAATATACACACCTGATACACATACACACACCACTCCCACACACCCAATACAATATAAAACACACACCCACATCACACACAAACCCCTAAGACAACAATTACTGAGACAAGGCCAGAGAGAGACACCACCATCCACAAACTAGCATCCACAGGCACAAAACACCATCACCCACACAACTTCCACGCACAAAACACAACACACCACTACATATCACCACACTTATCACCACACAAACCACCCTACACATCACCTACACCACTCCATGGCACGGCAAAGACACCCCAGGTTCTCGGAGGAGGAGATCAGGGCATGGTGGAGGAAATCGTCTGGGTAGAGCCACAGCTATTTGGATCACAGGTACAGCACACCTCAATTGCAAGGAAGATGGAGCTATGGCGAAGAATAGTTGACAGGGTCAACACAGTGGGACAACACCCAAGAAATCGGGAGGACATCAGGAAGAGGTGGAACGACCTACGGGGGAAGGTGCGTTCTGTGGTCTCAAGACACCACCAGGCGGTTCAGCTGACTGGCGGTGGACCCCCACCTCCTCCCCGACAACTAACAACATGGGAGGAGAAGGTCTTGGCAATTCTGCATCCTGAGGGCCTCGCAAGAGTCGGTGGAGGAATGGACTCTGGTAAGTCAAACCTTTAACTACCATATACACCACCATCACACAAGGTCCCACACAGGAATGCAAGCACTGGAGTACAAGGTCACCCACCCATTGCACACCATGGCAAACACAGATGTAATAAACATCCTTTTATACCCCTTCAGGGGGGATTCCGGTGGGATGGCGGATGGCTGACATCAGGTCTGGCTCCAACTAGGTACACAGTTCCTGGATTGTGGCACGGTCAAGCCTGTATGTGATGATCACATGTCTTTCCTCCATTGTCAACAGGTCCACCAACGGTCAGTACACCGGAGAATGCCGCCATCTCCTCACATGACAACAGCGAGCACAGAGTCAAACAATTCAGAGGTACGTACCCACAGCTTACGCAGAACACCAATCATAATCTAAAAAGTGGCTTGTATGTGTGTTGAGTCTAGGCCTAGGTATGTGTGACGCAGTTGAAAATGAAGCCATGTGGGCCCCTGAAATGGCGGCTGCCTGACCTCTAAAGTGGGACAATGGGATGTGAGGTAACTGTGCTGGCGTTGTACACCGTCGCGGCCACTGCTGCCAAGCCACAGCAAACAGCTATGTCGCAGGGGTGGTCACCCCAGGACATAGCAGGAGCCAGCCCTGGGGGTGGCAGTCCACAGGGCCATCTGTCACTCTCCGAGGTGGCTGCATGGGCCCCCTCCAATGTAGCAATAGCCCCTGGGGGTGGTGGTCGGCAGGGCTTGGGGGTGCCATTGGGTCCCCATTTATTTTTTTAAAGTTTAAAAGATTTGCCCCGGTTGTGGTGGCCCCTAGTGCGCAGGAGGCCCCCTGCTTTTATATATATAGGTACCCCTGGGACTTGGCCCACCCAGGGCCTTTACAGTAACAAAGCGCAGAAGACCACGCTTCATTTTTAAAATGTGTTTTTAATGCGGATCTGTGGCTCCCCAGTGTCTCCACTGGTAAAATTAAATCGTTTTTACCCATGGGGGGGTCCTTTTGGGACCATCAGAGCTAAGTGGTCCGTGTGTCTGTACCTTGACCTCTTTTCACTTCAGCCGAGTCCCAAGATTACTAACAACACTTCAACGACTTCTGTTGTTAAAGTGTTTTCAGCCAATCAGAACTCTGCAAGAGCTCAGGAGGGGTTCGAAGTCTTTTGTGTCGCTAAATATACAAATTGTTTTCCCCTTATGTCTCAAAAACTACTGAATGAAATTACACCAAACACAAAAAGCACTCTTTCTGGACCTGGACCTACATTCATCCCAAATTTGGTGTAATTCTGTCCAGTACTGTTTGCATTATGGCTGTTCAAAATCCCTACAGAAAAATTAATTGGGAAAAAGTGTTTTGGGACCCCACTTTTTCTGGGCCCCCCACTGGACGAATCACCCCAAAACTTTCCAGGCAGCAGCTGACGGGACTGGCAAATCTTTCTGGAAAGGTTTGTGATGATTTGTCAATTGACGCCAAGGATATAGGCATGTAAAAAACACTTTTTATATACAAACTAGGCCCTAACTATAACTCCATAGGTGGCCTTGCGTAGCTTCATAAATCTCACTTAAGATTTGCTTTACTCTTGCACCACATTGCATGGTGCAAAATAGATGCAAAACAGGCTACACATATGGCCCTTGGTATGCTACTAGGCAGGTTCTGACCAAACTTTATTAAATATTAGGAGCAAGATGTCAAAAACTGGCCACACCATCTCTGGTAGTTGCAGGATATGGAAATCCATAATAGCCTTAGAAGGATAGATGTCCATGACTTAGATTTGTCAGCTTTCCTTAAAACCTATGTACTCAGAAATCCAGAGACCGTTCCTGTCTCAGATATCAGGGGCCATATTTATACTTTTTGACGCAAAACTGCGCTAATGCAGTTTTGCGTCAAAAAAATTAGCGCCGGCTAACGCCATTCTGAAGCGCCATGCGGGCGCCGTATTTAATCAATGACGTTAGCCGGCGTAGGCCGCCGGCGCTGCCTGGTGTGCGTGGAAAAAAACGACGTACACCAGGCAGCGCCGGCGTAGGGGGATATGGGGCTTGGGCGTCAAGAAATGGGACAAGTCAGGTTGAGGCAATTTTTTCGCCTCAACCCAATTTGCGCCATTTTTTTTCACTCCCAACCCCCACAGAAATGACTCCTGTCTTAGCAAAGACAGGAGTCATGCCCCCTTGCCTAATGGCCATGCCCAGGGGACTTCTGTCCCCTGGGCATGGTCATTGGGCATAGTGGCATGTAGGGGGGCACAAATCAGGCCGCCCATGCCACAAAAAAAAAAAAAAAACACTTACCTGAACTTACCTTAATGTCCCTGGGATGGGTCCCTCCAGCCTTGGGTGTCCTCCTGGGGTGGGCAAGGGTGACAGGGGGGGTCCCTGGGAGCATGGGAGGGCACCTCTGGGCTCCTTCAGAGCCCACAGGTCCCTTAACGCCTGCCTTTTGCAGGCGCTAAAAAACGGCGCAAAAGCGGACGTACGTTATTTTTTTTGACCCGCCCACTCCCGGGCGTGAATTTTGCCCGGGAGTATAAATCCGACGCACATGCCTCGGAGTCGATTTTTTAGACGTGAACGCCTACCTTGCATCTCATTAACGCAAAGTAGGTGTCCACGCTAAAAAATTACGCAAACTCCATGGACTTTGGCGCTAGACGCGTCTAACGCCAAAGTATAAATATGGAGTTAGTTTTGCGTCGAAATTGCATAAAAAAAAACTACGCAATTCCGGCGCAAACGGAGTATAAATATGCCCCCATATATCATAAAGTTTGAGTACGTGCAATGTTCACAAACTCTGTCAAATGGAAGTCCCTGCCAAACTGACTACCTTAATGTGTACTATTAGACTCAGGCAGAATGGTGAATTATGTAATTTAGGAATGTGCTGTATAACACTAGTAGACTGGGGGAGAATCGTATGGTTGACGCTAAAGAGGATTTAGCTTGTCATTCTTAATCATTTTTGGTAAGGTGAATCATGGATGTACCCTTTCATTTTTGCCAGTCAGTGTATTTAGGCGTCAGAGTTCTTTCTTCCGTTATCTTTTCTATTACTTGGAAATTAATAAAATAATTTGCCCCTAAAAAGGGACTATACACCTGTAAATTACAAACTTTCAAAATGACACCAATATAGTATAAACCTAAATATTAGGAAATCCCTTTGCAGAGGAGGAGTGCAGTTCTTGTTTGACACTACTGCAAGATTTGGTGAACATCCAAAAACATGTTGGTTTATTCAAATTCATAGGACATATGCAGCTTGTTTCACACCCTAAAAAACACGCAAGGTTCTCTTTTGTGGAGGGGTGGAGCCAGGAAAGGGAAAAGGTGGGAACAAATCTGAAACTGGTGGAACACAGAGAAAGAGGAGAAAAAAGCAAAATGTTTTTCCCAGTTGAAATTGTACACTTCTCACATTTTCAACGTCTATATATTTATGGATATGAGTACACCTGGGTATCTGCAACAGCTTTATGGGTACACCTAGATTTTGTACCCCCAAAAAAATATACACAGAGGCAGACAAAAGTCTTTAAAGTATTAAAGACTTTAAGGACTGATTATAGTTTGACGGACAGGTTAGACTGTCACATATGTGACAGTGACAAATGTGTCACATATGTGACCGATCACCCTGTCCATCAAAAGTTTGGTCCACCTATCTTATTTAGAGACCGGCAGATGAATGAAATTAAATCAAATAAGTTATTTATAAAGCATACTGTCACTCTAAAATTAGCATCCTCGTGCTTATTCGGGTATCTGACTAGTTGCTACACCAACCAAAAAAAGAAACTTTAGGGACTGATAAGCTTTCCCTTGACATAGCCCCCGTTGACTCCACCAACGGGAAACTTACTCTGATGTGTTGCAGGGAATGATTGTTTAAGTGCATAAAGGTGTCCCTTCCTGCACATAAAAGATCAATAATGGTGATTTGTTACTTCCAAGTGTGCTGCATAATGCAGCACACATAGAAGTAACAAATTGTCATTATTTAATGATGTTTCTGTGCAGGAAGGAACACCTTCCTGCACATAAACAATCATTAATGGTGTTTTGCTCTTCCTATGTGTGCTGCAGAATGCAGCATACTTAGATGAAGCAAAAATGAGGAGAATTAAAAGTTATTCTCCTTGCTGCGCCACTCTAATGCCACCCCGGTGTGGCATTCGTTTTTGGCTCAGCCTCAGGTCTATGATTTCACGTAAATCTGGAGCAGCGTCAAAATGCAATGGGTGTTATGGTGAAGCGCCTACAGCAACACCCATTCCATGCCCTTTTCACGTAAAGTGATGCGTGTAAGGGGACCATATTTGCAAGGCAGCCTTAAGATACAAAATGTGGCTTAACACCATTTTGTAAATATGGAGCAGGGAACTGTGCCACAGAAACGTCAGAAAAAAAAAGGTTCAGGTGGCGCAATGCCCTTGGTAATGAGGCCCTTAGTCAGGAAGTGTACTGCTGTAGTGCAGTGTTCAACTAAAAAGTATTAGAGGTGGGTATGCATGACAATCGATAAAGTGATGTATACAGGTGGGGCTTATGGTATCTATTTGTTTAACATTTTTGTCTGTATTTATCTATATTGATTATTTAACCATCTCATCAGAATTTGTCAATATTTACTTTGTGTCCTGTGAAAAAATGAATTTGTAAAATGGTATGTTTACACATTTATTTAACTAAAAGACGTACTCATAGTGTGACACCTGTCATGTTTTATGAAATCACGCAGCCAAATATAATATAACAATACACCCACAAGTAAGTATTCACATTATACTATAAATGGATGTTGACATATGTTGTTATTTAAGGAAATCTTACACTGTTTTTTAACTCCCCACACCATCTATCTGCTCAGCTCAAAGCCTGGAATTGATGAAAGGCTGTATAGAAAGTCACTGAAAAAAAACTGAATGTTCTGTAAACACTATTTGTGTCTGTATTTATCTGTAAAAATCAGTAACAATGGAAAACCGGTAGCCTTAATGAATACTGCAATAATTACAGTTCCTAAACGCACAAAAAAGCTAAATATTCATAGCACATTAAATATCACCAGCCATTAAAAAAAATGAATAATATGCAGACTGAAAGACAACAGACCTCCATCTCTGTCTCTATCTCCACTGCACCAGCAACAGAGTTTTCTAAATGCACACGTTATCTGTAAAGGGCAAGGAGAAAGGCTATTGCTATTGCTGTTTATAAACATTTTATTACTGAGGGCTGGATTACGACCTTCGCTGAGGGGATTACTCCGTCACAAATGTGACGGGTATTCCGTTCGCTGTATTAAAAGTTCCATGTGATATAATGGAACGTGTAATATGGCGGGCTGGATTTCCGTCACATTTGTGAGTGATTAATCCCCTCCGCCAAGGTCGTAATCAGGCCCTAAGAGATTACATATTTGACTGTGAATTCTCACTTTATGTATGTGTTTTTAATGTTTCCTGTTTTATTACTCTTTCTACTTTCTGATTAGAGGTTACCAACACTGCATTTGAGAGCTATACTTGATATGTTGCACACGGATAAGGTAGTTCACTGCAGTACACATTTTTCAGCAATCTAGCAAGATCTCCTTCAGTGTGAAAGATGAGGCAGCTGCATGAGGCACTGGGAGGATAATTTTACCTGCAGATATTTTTACATAATTTGCCATGTCTGTAACCTTGTTCAACAGGAAACCTGCAATGCTAAATGGTATGTCCAGTTACATATGCATATGTATTTAGGAATGGCATAATGATGTCTACCATCGGTCGAGCAACATTTGATGAAATAGTCACTTGTTGCTAAGGCATTACAGCTTTGTTTCCACTTGTCTAAATACCCTCTGATGCCAGCCAAGGATTCAGAACTTGTCATTAAAAAGATTAATTAAATACAGCTGCATTTTTGTATCTTTTTTTAACCAGGAAATTTAATATTACAATTGTCTACAGAAGTTTAAAAAGAAATTAGCATCTTTTGAACTTGACATGTCCTGTTAAAAACTGATTTTTTTAAAAAGTATTTTGGCAAAGAGATACTTTCAGCGACAATCATTAATTAACACAGTGCACTAGTATGGGGTTCTGTTCACCAAAGTACAATATGCCTTTATTGACATGAAAGTGGATACTTACACATAGTTAATAAAGAAAGAAATGACAGTTCAAATAGAAATCAATGTGTTACAATCCCATTCTAGTTTTAATGACCACATGCACCTTCATCTGGAATGTTCCTTATGTTTAGGCAGTGGCGGCTGGTGCACATCTCAAAGGGGGAGGGGGTTATGGAGGGAGATAAAATAATGTAAAACAGGGGCAGCTGTCAATTAAATTGAGATGGTGTGGCTCAATCCTCTGAGGCTCTTAATGACTCAAATGTACAAAAAAATCTGTTTTGAGTCATGACGTTCCTTCTACAATTATAATGATGCTGTAAGAAAATGGGTTTTTAAGTGGGGATGGTGAGATGAGAGGGCTCCATCAGTAATAAGTGCCAACATTTTGTAAGGTGAAGCACACAGTTTCAGTAACTTAAATCTGGGCTCAACCCCAGGTAGCATGGCACAGGCTTAACTACATAAAATGTGCAAAGTATTTAGCAATGCTAAAACATTCCATGTTGCATCAGGCTCTCACTGCAGGGTCACACTGGATATTCTTTTTTCTTGCTGAACCTGTTTCAGTTAGCTTTTAGGTCTCTGTGCACTTTACTCTTGCTAAACTGTGGTAAGATGCTTGTGTTCTTGCTCACAAACATGATAAAATTGGCCTACAGCTAACTGGATTATTGAATTTATGTATATTTGCTTGGTATATAGTACTACATGTATAAAGGGCCTTTGATTGATAAGCTACTAATGGGCTGCTGTAAGATATGTCTCAGGACTGTCACTGCAGCCTGTAGTGCAGTTCTAAATTGTCAACAATGAGACAAAATAAACCTTTAACCAGGCTCAAACTTTTTTTTAAATAATATGTATGTCAACCCTAAGGTAGATCCTAAAGGCTCTTTGGGTTGGGTGCATTATAGTTTAAAAGTAGAGCATATGCATTTAGGGTTTACATGTTCACAGCAATAAAAACTGCTAAACTCTTGTTCTACTGCTGAATAGCTGTCTCTCCCCAGACTAAGACTGGGTTACCATATTACACCTAGTAAGCACTAACTTCAGTTTGGGAAACATATATAGAAATGATTCTTTCACTCATCTGAACTGTAATTTAAAATCCATATTAAATATAAAGTCAGAAATTTGGTTACTATTATGTGAATACCATTTTTAGAAAGCTGCCATCTTTCTGCCTAAACTGAAATTCCCTTTCTTTCAGTGTCAATTATCAAATGACTATGAATGACCTTGTTCTCACTCCCCTCGGCGTCTCTTCCCACAGCAGACAAGCAAGCGTTTGCGCTTCCGAGTCGCGTGCGCTTCCGAGCCGAGTCGCGTGGAGCAGCCTGGAGCAGCGTGTGCCGAGCTAGAGGAACACTGAAGCCTCGGTACCAGCATACAGCGCCACGGAGCACACCGGAGCGGAAGATGACGGCTTCAGCAGACAGCTGCAATTTCTTCTAAAAGTCGAGCTGCTTACCTATGGATAAAAAAAACTTGCCTTCCTTTCATCGAAAACCCAATATTGTACAGATCAGTCACGGAGGAAGTATTGTGCACATGGAACTCAATTTACTGATCGGCCGTATAACAGACTTGTGGGCACCGAACTTGGTTCTCCAGTGCTTATCTTGACATCAGAGGTACAGAATCTACATGCGAGTTTACCATTGGTGCATCTGATGTGTGTCTGAGCCACCAAATGCCCAGAGCTGCGGTTGCAACTGGGAGCCGGAGTCGGGGGTTGAGGAGAACCGCGGGGGTGGTAAGGAGAGCAGCTCATGAGAGTGAGAGTGAGGAACTGCACCGCTCAGCGGACCAGGCAGGCTTCTTCCTGTTCTGGCCGCCAACCTCCCCCCTCTCCCCTCTACTACCAACTAATTGCCTGTCTCTGACTTCCTGGACCTGGGCCCGCCTGTTCGAGGAGCTCATAAAGGGAATCTCTGGGACAACATCGATCTCTCTGGAACTGCAGAACTGGTCCTCTGGGAGGAAGCCACTAAGGAGTCATACAGGAGTTACAACGGAGCAACAGAATTGCAACACAGGAGCACCAGAGGGGTATCGCAAGAGATGGCAAGAGATTACAACCCCTGGCAGGTGTCTGAGATCTTACAAGTTGCCTCAAGCTGGACAGTACGTGAACCCCACCGTTGGTCGTAGGTGTTCTGTTCCGAAGGAAGCGGCTGGCCCCACGCCAGTGCAGCTTGACCGGACCTTTGTCTCCTGCCTCCCCTTGCCTCCCAATCCAATCGGGACTCATTCTTCCATGCACTCTAGTCTGCTGCTTCAATTGATGCGCTGATCTCTCAACTGAGCGCCACAAAGCGTCTCTCAAGTTTTAGCCACTTACACTGAGTTCTCCCTGCTTCAAAGGAAGGATGCGGACCCTGCTGCACTATGAGGTCCGGTAAAACAAGGAAGGAGCACCCGAGCCCTCAAAAGCGCAAGAAATGCTGCCGTGATGACGATGTAGGCAATGCCGCCTCGCCTTTACGGTCAGCCTCTGTAATTTCGGTGGCACCTTTCTCACCGGCTGCCGATCCGCCTAGTTCTGAGACATTGAAGTCTCAACTTGCTGCTGTTCTTATGCCATATCCACACCGCTTGAAGCCTTGCAAGTTCTCTCTATTGTCATATTTTAAGAAAAAACCTCAATTGGAACTCACGACAAATGGTGGAGAGATTAAGTCAGAACCAGCCTAGAGTGCTCTCATGAAGCCTGCAGTCACCGATCCTTCATCTATTGTTTGTGGCCACCTCACAACAGTGGCACAGGTTTACTGTCCAGCTTCTCCTGCTTCACCTGTTTTCCCCCAGTTAGGTTCTCAGAGTGAAGGGAGCCATTTGCCACCCCTTGAGGATCAGTGGGCTGTACCCTCGCCAAAACTCGAACTCTCTCCGATTACCATCTCCAGTGACCTTTCCTCAATTGAAGGGGTGGTTGTGCCTCCTTCAGTGGCCTCTCCAGCAGCTCCTCATCAGTTGGCTGGGCCGGTTGGGCCGTCTGCAGGCTGCCATGGTCCCCTGCAGGATCACAGCTCCTTCCTGCCATCCAGGCCCCCGGCAGCCAAATGGATCCAGAGTTCAACGGGTAGCATCCATACAATGTTACCATTAAAGTCTTCTAGTGGGGCCGCCCCCAGCTCTCAAACCAAGTTCATCAAAGGCGAGCTTAACGACCAATCACTCCTTGACCTCTCCTGTCTTCAATCTGATCCTCTGAGCGGTACCGGCAAGGACCCTAACTCTGTGCCCCCTCTTACGCTCACGGAAACCAGCTGAGCCTCAGCTTCTGCAAATTCTTCAATCCACTGTGCTGATTCTGAACTACCACTCTGATAAACTGGATGTCCAAGTTGATCTGCTGAACACATTGGCTTCTTATGTAGCTGGCATCGATCAAAAAATTGAGAATCTCAACCAGCTAATTACTAGAGCACAGACAAGCTCCAACTATGTACAACCGTCATGTTGCTGTTCTCCAATCATCGAAAGTTTGTCACCCTTTCCTACCATTTTAAGTTCAGTTGTATGCGAAATCAAGAGGCTATCTTCAGCGCACGTGTCCTCGGTTCCCTCGTCAAATCCGAGTGCCCCTTTTGATTGGGTTCGGGAGTCCTCCAAGCCAGAAACCCTGGACAAACTCTGTCCAGTCAAGACTGTAACTTCGATCAGTCTTTCTCGGCCAGCTGCTTCCGGAGCTCTGGAGTCGGTCATTGAGGCCTTGGATGCCTCCACGTCTTCCCCTTCTCTCAAGCTTGAGCCTGTAGTGCCTGCCTCTTCTCATCTTCCCAGCACCCCTGCACAACCTGCCTTAGTTCTACCAAAGTCCTCAGGAGTCAAGTCAAGTCAAAAACATTCTTTCAAGTAAAAAAAATATTTTATTTGGCATAAGCCTTTAAAGTATAAAAACAATAAAATTTACAAGTTAATTTTACTATTCTATTACATATTACATTAACATACAAAGTTCTTAGATCATTCTAATTCTTATTAACCAACTCTAGTTACATAATTCATTTGATTAAAATTCAAGTTCTTACAACTCCTGAGTGCAGCGTGCCAACTTAGATTATCCCACATACAGTTCTGATTAGACTCCGTTCCTTGCGATCTCATAAGTGCAATTTCCAATTTAGAATGCTCCACGTTTCAATTCTTGCCTTGTTATAGCATAGCAAGGTTATCTAGAGTACCATAAACCAAGTCAATTTTAGAATAATCCAGCTTCTTTCCTTTTACTTCCTACATTATTCAAGTTCATACAGTTTCATAAAGTGCAACATGCCAACCAATGTATCCCATATACAGCTATGAAAGGGCTCCATTCCTTACTTTCTCATAAAGTGCTATTTTCAATATAAAGTTCTCTCCATATTATTTCTTGCCTTCTCCTAACATGGCAATTTTTCTAAAATACCATCAACCAATATAATAATAATCAATTATAATATTTAAAACTCTACATTCCACGTTATGCCCTACCTTCTATCAACACTTAAGTCATTTAAAAATAGGCCCAGTGCACAGGTTACGTTTAGAAATCTCATATCAATAAGTAACCTAAGCGCTTGGTCCTGATTAGCAATATTATATTCCTTAAAAATAGGTTTTAAAAACTTCTTGCACACTCCTAAAAACCAATGACAATCCACAAGTAAGTGTTGCATTGTATATTTCTGTTGTAAGCCACATGTACAGAGGCCCTAGCTATCCTTAAGAAATGCCTTTGCTTTGGGATCCATATGGCCCAGGTTCAGCCCAATTCGCAACTGTAACACTAAATTTCTTAATCCTGAATTAGGTAGGGCCTCTATATACGGAACGTTTTCCGGATTCCTCCATCCAGCTACCATTGCATGAGTTGATATTTTACTTTCTAAGTACTTCAGGTCTAATTCTCTTGCTCTTTCCTTCACTGTTGTTCTTAAATTATGTTTCGAGATTTGCGCACCACACCATTAGTTATCTGGTAAACCTAGGAGGACGCAAATCTTTTTTAACCGCCCTCTCACTTGTGATGCCCAATGTAACTAACTTATTGTTATTTCTTTCTTGCACAATCTTGCGATCTTACAGAACCCTTCATCTGTTATGCTTAACCAGAACCTCAGTGCAGCTCGTAGGCCCAGATATGTCCACGCCGTCATTTGACATTCTGCTCTTATGGCTTGTAGCATACTCAAGGGGGCAATGAGAGCATGCGCTTTCGCAGATACTTTCTTCTATTTCCCAATTTAGCTTCCCAGAGAAAGTTAAAACTTCCACCCCATATTGAAATTGGGGTACCATAGCATTAAAAGCAGAGATAACTGGCTGGAGAGAAGGACCTCCATATTTACTATTAAATTGTTTTAATCCCCAGACTGAAAATAAGGCTTTATTTTTTTAAGGTTTCAGTGTGAATTTTCCATCTTAAATGTGACTCGAACCATATGCCCAAATATTTATACTCTTTTACCTTCTCTATTTTTCTCCCCCTAGAGTGTAATGAAATGCACTTTTCTCTTTCCCTATAGACATTATTTTCGTTTTATTCATATTTACTACCAATTTTTTCCTTTGACACTAGGTATAGAACACCTCTAATTTCCTTTGTAGCCCTAACTCTGTCATATCCATTATCACTAAATCATCAGCATATAGTAGGCAGGAAACATGCACACCATCCATTTTTGGGCTTAAACCATTAGCCTTCCGTAACAACCCTGGCAGATCTGACAAGAATAATGAAAACAAAATTGGGGCCAACACACAACCGTGACGGAGACCATTCTTTATGGGGATCCTTTTTGAAAGTGAGCCACTCATATCTAAAATTACTTGGGCCCAATTTTGTGAATGCAGGCCCTGGAGAAGAAATAGTGTATCCAAATCAAACCCTAGCTATTTTAACATATCCCATAGCAATTTCCTGTCTACCAAATCAAATGCAGCTCGAAAATCAACAAAACAGCAAAATAAACTTCTTCGCATTTCAACTGATTTTTTTGCTAAGGCCCACAGACTGAAGCAGTGGTCAACTGTCGAATGCCCTTCTTTAAAACCACCTTGCTCTACAGGTATCAAATCTTTATCATCTGCCCATTCTTTAATTAACCCCAGCAATAGCTTTGTGAAAATCATTTCCCCTACGTCCAATAAACTTATCAGCCAATAGTTTTTTGGATGAGTTGGATCCTCCTTTTGTAAATTGGTGTTATCATGGCACCCTTCCAACTCTCTGGAAAACGGCCATAATAAAGGAATTTACAAAACGTAACATAGAAGAATTTTGTCCACCAATCAATATTACTTTTTAATATTATTGCTGGGAGATTGTCTGGGCCTGCTGCTTTAGTTAATTTCAAAGCTGCAATAGTTTCTTTTATTTTCTGTGGGACAAAAGCTAATCTCGTCTTCTCACCAAGCTTCCTAGGAATACCATAATCTTCTTCATCCTCTGTACCTTTATATACAGAAGACAAATATTTATACCAGTCTTTTTGTCCGACCAAACACCGCACAGCTCCTACCCTTTCCCCTCCCTTATCAACTGCCAAAAACCTCTAATATTCCGTGTTTTTATCACCTCCATCATTGTATCCCAATTTTTCTTAACGCATTCTTGTTTCCTCTGTCTTATCAGCATCTTATAATCTTGTTTTGCTTGACAAAGCTTCTCTTCTTTAACAACGGAGGGTCTTTTCTCAGGAATCGCCGCTGTGGCTCCCCCTTTGTTGAGCAAGAGGGAAAAAAAAGACTCTGCAAACAACGGCACGGTAGGCAGAGCCAACCCCTTCAAGGATCTTCGACAAACGTCCAACTATCGGCCCGTCCTGAGGTGCAGCTGCCCTTGCAGCCCCAAGGTGCTCCTCGGGTGACTTCGCCTCCCAACCCCCTCCAGCTTGTGCCTGTCAATGTCCCCTTGGCGGGAAGAACTGGGCAGGAAACTGATTCCTTCTTTAAGGACTACTTGGTTTTGGGTGAGAAATGCAACTCCGACACTGTGTTGGGTTCGGCAGCCCCTCATTGGGGTGGTGGAGGACTTCCTCGCCCAATCACCACACGGTTTGTATCCAAAACTGTCCATGGGAATACGATTGGCGATGTTCTGGCCCTCGGTTCCCCCAATTCCTCTAATTTGGCATCTGCTAACTGAAGCAGTTCTCCTGCAATCTTGCCTCCAAGACTGTGGACTGTTTCCATTGAAAATCTGGTCCTGGGGGGTACTGAAAACTTGCCTCCAAGCCTGCAGACCGTTTCCGTTGAAAATCTGGTCCCGGGAGGTCCTGCAGGACTACCTATGGTAGAGGAACTGCCGCAGCCTCCAGTTCCCACACACCTTTTCAGGACTCGAGTGGAAAGCTCAACTCTTAAACTTGTGTTTACCCCAGAATATCATTCTAGGGGCCCCCACAACATATTGAACAGGGGGAATATTTTAAGACTCCTTAATGCTACCTCGGATCTTAACTACATTGGTTCTAAGGAAATTGTGTCCATCAAATTCCAGGGGGCCCAATCCGAGAGACTCTGCCTTGGTTACACTAACTTCTGCCACAATAGCTCAGTCTATTCTCTCCAGGAGAGATTTATTTTGCTCATGGGGTATTACAATAACTCCCTTTAAGGAGCCTGGCTACCCCGTGTTACTATCAGAATCTCAGTGTTTGATGGCTCCCACAGTTCTGAAACCATTCTCAATCTTAAAAAGTGCCCTGGATGGCTCCTCCTCTTTTAATGGTATTTCCCACACTGGCTCTGGTTTATCTTTTTTTTTTTTTTATTGGGATCGGCTGCCATCCACTGTCTTGCATGGTCATCCCCATTGACCATGACGGGTGGGCGGTTCCGTTCCAACACCTGAATATCTGTTCCTCTGCTATTGGAACATCAATGGGGTTGCGCATAAGTTTTCTTTGGCCGACCTTTTAACATTCTTTAACAGTCACAATATAATTGCCCTCCAGGAAACCTGGGCTGAGTACAGTTGTCCACTGCCAGGGTACCCAAAAATATGGAAATCTGCCCATCGAACAAGCAAGAATGGCCGTGCCAAGGGTGCTTTGGCCGTTTATGTGACCGTCAAATTAGATGGGAGTATACTACCTCTAGTCTGGGAGGATAACTGGATCCAGGGTATTGTCATAAGGAATGGGACTGTGAAGGAGACCCTCATAATAATCAATGTTTACATTGACCTCGGAACTAAGGAAAAAAGGGTTAGGCTGTCTCGACTGACACAGATTGTAGCCAATTTAGTTGGGGATTACCCATGTGCTAGCTATCTTATAACTAGTGATTTCAACACGAACCTGTTTCAGGATACAACGGAGGCTCTTGAGGGTCCAGATTGTGGTCACCACCAGCTAATTCCCGAACAATTAAGGCCCCAGGGTTGTCTGCACTGCCCGCTGGGAGAATACTTAGTAATGCATTTTAACAGTATGGGTTTCAAAGTTTTGAATGGTTGCTTACGTGATGATACCCCCCCACATTGGACAAGATCCGATGGTCGATCTGACTCCTATTTAGATTACACCATCTGTAATACTGAATTGTTTCCTCTGATTGAAAGGTTTCTAATTTCCCCTCGGAGTGAGAGCGACCATTGTCCCCAAATTGTATCTATTAAATCAAGATGTTCTGCTCATGATGTTATGCGGACAGTGGGTGGTGGCGCTTGTTTCGAATCACTAAAGCGCATAAACTTTTTTAATTCTGAGGGATTGGGTTGTGCGTCCCCAATTAAGTCGCGGGTCAAACTTTCTTCCCTTTTATGTTCCAAATGCCATCAATCCGTGTGCAATTGTGCCCCATCCTGGTGTTTTGTTGTCTCCATGGGAACCAATAACTTAAAGAAAGCACGGAATAGGCTAGCAAGGGCAATCAGGGTAATCCCCGATTCTGAGTGTCTATTCATTGAATATAAACAACTAAGGAAAGATTATAGGAAGGCTGTTTATGACGACTATCAGACCTATCCCAGCCAGTTTTGGGTTCAACTTTTAAGTGCAAGTAGAGATTCAAACTCCATGAAATTTTAGTCCCTTATCAATAATCTAAATAGTAACCAAATGGGCTCGGGCGTTGTTGACATTTCAGAAGGAGCCTGGGTGGCCTACTTGACCACCCATTTTTTCGGATAACGAGCAGGATGGGGAACCGTTGGATGAGGGGGCCCATTGATCTTTCATAGTCTCATTTAAAGTGTGCCCCCCATTTACAGGGTCTCCAATCTCCCCGCAGGGAGTAAGGAAGTCTTTCCAATTACGCCTCCCCCACATCATCTCGAGGGCTAAGCAATGTGGAGCCCCCGGTCTCAATGGTCTTCCACAGGCATTATTCAAGCAGGATCCCCTCCTCTGGGCCAACCATTTTGCACATTTGTTTGAGTATTGCCTTTTAACTTCAACCATACCTGAGTCCTGGTGTGGTGCCATTATTAATCCTCTATATAAAAATGTCTCAAGATCAGATCCTACCAATTTTAGAATGATAGCCCTGCTGGACAATGAGGCTAAGTTCTATGCCAGCCTTTTGTTGCAAGATCTCTGTGCTTGGGCTGAATCGAAGTCACTAATTCCTGTAGTCCAAACGGGGTTCTCTGCTGGTTCAGGCACTTCAACTAATTTATTAGTGCTCTCTATCTTGATTAATAGGGCGATCTCGTCAGGCCTGATGCTGAATTGCTGCTTTGTGGACTTCAAGGCAGCATTCGATCGGATCCCCCAGAATGCCCTATGGGCCAAATTACAAAGCTGGGGCATTCCCCCAGTTCTTTTGGGTGTCATTATAGAACTCCATACTAACACCTGGGTCCGTATTAAGCTTGGTGACGGGCGCTCCTTATCTAGGAAAATTCCCACCACTCGTGGTGTGAAACAGGGTTGTGTATTGACTCCTCTTCTTTTTAATCTGTTCATTGCAGATATGTCAACACCTCTTGACACCATCAATTCTCATCCCCCCAAGATTGGTGGCTTCAGGCTTAGTCACCTGCTTTATGCCGACGACCTTGTTTTGTTTAGTTGCACTAAGATCGGCCTTCAACGGTTGCTCAACCAACTTGCAATGTATACTTCCGCCAATCACTTAGAAGTTAACTTGTCTAAAACAAAAGTGGTCCCCTTTGGGAGGAAAAATCATTCGGGCTTTAGCTGGTACTATAAAAACCGGAAACTTGTTTCCGACCAGTCCTACAAATATCTAGGGGTCCATTTTGACTCCAGGGGCAGTTTTGTTAAACATAAGAAGGAAATGGAACTTAAAGCTGTGGCCTTGCAGGTGGCCTTTTTGCAAATTAGCTAAGGTTTTAAAGGGCCAGACCCTTCTTCCATTAATGGATGTTATGAGAGCAAACATCACTCCCTCGTTGGCCTATGGTCAAGAAATTCTGTTGGGCAAAGGCTCTTGCCTATTAAATAGGTTGGTTAATAAAATCTACAAGATAGTCTTTCATGTTCCACACCTGGCCTCACCCGCGCAGTTACGGCTGGAATTTGGGCTTCCGGATTCAGTGGCAGTTGACGCTGGTGCTTTTTTGAAGTTGTGTTATAAAATACGTCAGGCCTCGGATGGCCACTTGGAGGCAGTCCTGTGGCAAGTAATTAGCGAGCCAAAATTGAAGAGCACCTATTCCCAATTTTTGGTTGAATGCAAACGGCGATTGGTTGCTGGCGATCTTTGGGAAAATAATCCCCCCTATTCCTTGTTTAAATCAGAGATTAAAAGGCTTATCCAACTTTATTCAGATCATTCAGATTGCTCTCTTCTTGTCCATCGGAAGCATGCCTGGGCAGTAATTGGTTAGTTTAAGCCAGGTATGCCCTCCATTTTTTTCTCTTGTACATACGGGTTTTGGTTGAAAAAGGTCTTTCTTGCCCTAAGGATGGGTGATTATCTTTTTTAAAACACCAGCCCAAATGGCAGCTACCCTCCAGGGGCAGCGTGACATATAGAGGCTGTAGTAATGCGAACAAAACCATTGACCATGTGGTTTGTCTGTGCCCAGCTCTACTAAAGGAGCATAGACTCTTGCACTGGAGCAAATGGATCGAATTGGGAGTCCGCTCCTGTCGACAAGCTATTATCCAGTCTCTGGACCCTGGCAATCCAATGCTAAATGTGTTACTGACAACATTTATTAAAATTGCACGATCTAAATTTAATGGCACTGCGAGCAACTAACACTTCTAGTTGGACTTTTTCCACACTCTTGTGATTTTGCTCACTATTGGTTAGGATGAGGAGCTCTAACGGTTTAAGCTGATGCTTAGCGCAATTACTAATTCATGCACCATGCACCTCAAGGCTGTGCTTATGTATATTGCCTTATGTTTTATGTGGGGTTTTGGGTTGGGTGATTTGTATTTTATTTATTATTGGGAGAAACATTTTTAACATGTCACATACGCAACTTATGATGTGCTTTTAGTTTGAATTCAGTCCTTGAGGGTATTTATTTTGATTGTCATTGATTGTTTTTTTTTTTTTTTGCTTGTTTTCTCTCTTTTTCCTTGTTCATTTGTACTGGATTTTATTATCTGTACAATAAATTACTACTACTACTACTACTCTGTGACTCTGACAGAAATGACTATGAATGGCTCTCCTATGTTGTGATGTGTATTCCTTTCCAGATATGGGAACAAAATGGCCTTAGTTGTGGGACAGGGTGTTCTTCTTCTGAGCAGGAGGTAGTGTGTGCTGTACTCAGTCTACATGAGGTTCCAAGGGTAGCCTCAGAGCTATGCCCACCCCCTTCCTGACTTCTAGGGGTTGCCTGTCCTGCCAATAACAAAAACAGCTCATACTTAGGCCTGCCTACCTTTGCCCCCCTGGACATATTGGAGCCAAACTCAAGAAAGGGGGAAGGGTTGATAAAGGAGGTATCCTACACCCACAGCAGGACACTGGGTATAAGAATAGCACCTTCAGAACCTCTCATTAGAACACTCTTTGACCTGTGAAAAATGCATAAGAGATGCTGCCGTACTGTCAGAAGGGGGAAGACTGGACCTGCTTCCCTTCAACCCAGACTCCCCAGACGTGCCTCCAGGGTATGGTTGGCTACAGAGGTAGAGGCCTTGCTGCAACTGTCCAGATGACCAGTACTAACAGGACCTGCTTGGACCTACCTCCACCCTGATAACAGCCTCTGCTGGATTGAGTCCTGTTTCTCAAGAGGAGCACCCAGGTTCTGAACCCTTGGCTGGCATCAGAGGGTATTTAGACAGAATATCAGAAACGGAAATATTGTAGGGCAAAATATTCAGAAGAAGAACCTGAAACAGTCATATTGGAGTGGGGAGAATGTAATCGTGAAGGTGGGTACGCTAAAGAGCATATAAAGTAAAGCGTGTTACAGCCATGTCAAGAGATGTTCTAACTGAGAAATTAGTGGGACATGAGAAAAATATCAAAATTGAAGGCTAAAAACTGAGAACATATGTTTGTTCTGGTATAAAAGAAATGGAAATCATTATCTGTAAGTCATATTGAGTATAACTGTTGGTCTTGATGAGCTCTGAAATACTATCCTGAAACTCCCTTAACTCCTTTGCTGTTAGACCTTTTCATTTTCATCTGTAAAATCTTCTAACTGTGGCAGATTGTCAAAAGCAATACACTGTTATGTCTGCTGGACCCATTTGGTTGTGGGTATTTATAGGGCTTGTAGGTTCACCAAGAACCCGAGGTACCCAGAGCCAATCATTGAGCTGCACTTCGCTGTGGTTTTTCATTGTGTACCAGGTATGCAGCAATTCATTTGGTAAAATAACTTATTTAATACACACTGTCTGACATGTGGAAGGCACAAATGCACAGAAAGACAATAGCCAATAATTTGTTCTACTATTCTGTGTTCCTCTAAGTCTCCTGATAAAACCTGTACCTCACTTGTGTGGGTAGGCTTAGTGCCCACGACAGGAAGTGACTAGGGAGTTAACAAGGGATACTTTTCCAATCAAGTCGTAAAAAAGATGAGAATTGTCGCATGCCAATCTACTTTTAATAAACCCAGATGGCAAAGGATCATTTAATTTAGTAATCATATCTAATATTTAAATTGGTCTGGTATTCTTAGGTTAAAAATCATCCTTTCCTTCTTTAGGAATCACCACTGTGGTGGCTTCCACTGATGACCCTGAAACAACTCCAGATGAAGCAACTTGTTGAAGAAAGGACTCAAAAGGAGTTACAGCGGTATGAGATAAAGACTTGTAAAATTCAATTGGAATGCCATCTGGTCCAGGAGCCTTACCTCCAGGAACATATTTAATTGCTTGTAATTGTTCTTCTTTCTCAATCAGTTTATTAAGAGAAATATTCTTATCCTTTGAGAGGGATTTAATGGGAACATGACTTAAGAAGTCTGCACATGCATAAACCACAGCCCAATCTTTGAAGTATAAAGAGCAGCATAACATTTTTTAAATCTCTACAGTTTTAGTTTTACCACTCCTTATAGAGTACTTATGCATTGTCATGAGAGAGTTATTATGTTTGAATTTGAGGGCAGCTAAGGATTTGACAGCGTTGTTTAAATAAATACGTTTATTGCTTTTTTGGGCTTGTACCGTTAAATGTGCTCTTTTGCTAGAAATAGATTTATACTCATATTTAAGGCATTTGATGTCTGTCAATAAAGAGTAAACTTTTAAATGGATATAAGTAGCCGTTTATCCTTAATTAACCTATCCAAAGACAGCAGAGAAGCCTTTGCATCTTTATTCTTTTTAGACTTCGACTTACACAAAGACCCCTAACCGTACATTTTAAAGCATCCCAAAGAGTTAGCAAAGAAGTCAAAGATCCAGAATTTTCTTTAAAAATTGAGAAATTTTATTATGTAGCAATAGTCTATCTTCTTCAGAATCTAACAATTCTGTATTAATTCTCCAGGCACTCCTCTCAGATGGCTTGGGCAAAAATTTAAAAGATACAGTAATGGCAGCATGATCAGATACTAGAATTGGTTCAATGGAAGAGTTGATAATATCTTGAGTCAGTCCAGGGTTCAACAAATATAATCAATCCTGGACAAAGAATTATGGCGGAGAGGAAAAGAATGTAAAATCACTGCCTGTAAGATTTTGTAATCGCCGTAAATCTAGCAAGTTATGAGTAGTACCTTGTGAGCCCATGGCTGCTCATAGTGGAAGGTGAAACAACGGTCAAGAAAGATGTCCATGGGAAGATTACATTCTGGCCCTACAACAAGTGTTACAGTTTGAGGTAACATATTAAGTTTGGAACTAATTGTATGCCAAAATTGAGGGTCATTAATATCAGAAGCATAAATATTAACTGCATATAATTCACCATCGCCATGTGAAAGTCTTGCTATGGTACACCTGCCAATGTTATCTTGCTCAACAGATATGAACTAAAAACAAGAAAGTTTTGTAATAAGTGTAATGACAACATTCTTTTTCGAATTAGCTGGAGAGCAAGCTAGATTGGAAATCGGGCCAGCGCACTAAGAAAGTGGGTGTTTATGTCCAATCTTAGGCCCTCATTATGAGGTTGGTGGTCCAAAGACAGCTAGCCTCATGGTGATGGCCGGAATGCCGCAACTGTGGCAGTCTGACCGCCACATTTGACACTGGTGGTTAGACCACCAGGGGAATGCCGTCCCTGCTGGGAACATGGTTCCCAATGGTCCGCCGGTGGTCTCAGTTGTACCCAGTCAAGACTGAGCTGAGTTCAGCACAGCCTGGCTGATTACAACTCTACTTACTGCCAGTCTTTCCATGGCAGTCTGACTGCCATGAAAAGGCTAGTGATAAGTCGGTGCTGGGTGCCCCCCCTGCCCAGTATCATCAGAATGCAGACAGTGCACATTCTGAGGGTGCTGGTGGCCCCCCTGTGTTACAGCATTGGCCTTGGCATCATGTGGAGCTGAGACCAATGCTACAACACAGTTTCCACTGGGCTCACCAGCCTAGTGAAAACCTTGTAAAGGGGCTGGTGCAGAAAGCACTAGATCTGAGCCGGTCTTCTCACCATGAGTCTGGTGGTCAGCTTGTCCGATCACCAGACTCATAATGAAGCACTTAGGTGGTCATTACAACCCTGGCGGACGGTGTTAAAGCTGCGGTAATACCGCAAACAAGCCGGCGGACAAAAAAAGGGAATTATGACCATGGCGGAAACCGCCAACATAGACAGCCACTTTAACACTCCGCCCGCCACGGCGGTACAGACAAGCAGCGTGGCGGTCACCGCCAAAAGACAGGCGGAAGACAATGTACCGCCCACAGTATCACAACCCGCCAATCCGCCACCTTTTCCGAGGCGGATTCACAGTGGATAAAAACACAGCGGAAACAGCTTTTGCAATGGGAAAACGCTCACCTTAACACACTCCACGAGGAAGGAGGCCACCATGGAGCCCGAACTACAAATACTCCCTGTGCTTGCCTTTCCGCTCCTCTACGATCACCATCTACGTAGGCGCTGAAGACAACGGTGAGTACTGCACCTACGACATAGGGGAGGCAAAAGTCAGGGAGACACACACGCAACACCCCCACCCCCAACCCGACCCTCACCCACTACAACACACACACCAATGCAGGTCCAAACAGCACAGTAACAACCCCCCACCCCCCGGAAGAATGCATAGACAAAAGGAAATCAGTTCAAACATTGTAATGTATCAAAATACAGTAACTAAATATATACAGATATATATACACATTCCAGAATTTATACATTACGATAAGTAGTGCAGGTATGCACCTATCAATGTCCGTGCACCACTGGGCCCAAAATGCATGGGCGAGGCCCACACTAGATACCTGTCCACAAATGGAGAGAACACTGCAGGGGCATCAGATAGAAATACAACAGGCACCTCAGGGGGAAGGGAAGAGGGGGGCACCTCAGCCGGATTTCAGCACCACGCCAGATCCACGACAGGGCTCCATGCCCATTGATGTATCCTGGGGAGTGCAAAGCCACAGTCTCTCAAGTCTCTATAGTGGGTGGGTTGCCCACTGTACCATCCTGGGGAGTGCAAAGCCACAGTATCTCAAGTCTCTACAGTGGGTGGGTTGCCCACTGTACCATCCTGGGGAGTGCAAAGCCACAGTCTCTCAAGTCTCTACAGTGGGTGGGTTGCCCACTGCACCATCCGGGGGAGTGCAAAGCCACAGTCTGTCAAGTCTCTACAGTGGGTGGCTTGCCCACTGTACCATCCTGGGGAGTGCATAGCCACAGTCTCTAAAGTCTATACAGTGGGTGGTTTGCCCACTGTGCAATCCTGGGGAGTGCAAAGCCACAGTCTCTCAAGTGGATAACAGTCTCCACTGGTTCTGGAGGGAGACTGGTGCCCAGACTGCATCAGGCTCCCCGTGACGGTTCCTGTTCCGTCACTGTCCCAGCTGCACATTGGCTAACAATGCTTGATTTGGCGGTCTTTGCCCTGTTCAGTGGTGCTTTGCCATGTCGGTCTTTGCCCTGTTCAGCAGTGCTTTGCCCTGTTCAGCGGTCTTCACCATGGCAGTCTTTTCCCTGTTCAGCGGTGCATGGCCATGGCGGTCTGTGTCCTGTTCAGCGGTGCTTGACTTTGCAGTTTCTGACCTGTTCAGCAGTGCTATGCCCTGATCAGCGGTCTTCACCATGGTGGTCTTTTCCCTGTTCAGCGGTCTTCACCATGGCGGTCTTTTCCCTGTTCAGTGGTGCTTTGCCATGGCGGTCTTTGCCCTGTTCAGCGGTGCTTTGCCATGGCTGTCTGTGCCCTGTTCAGCGGTGCTTTGCCCTGTTCAGCGGTCTTCACCATGGTGGTCTTTTCCCTGTTCAGCAGTGCTTTGCCATGGCGGTCTTTGCCCTGTTCAGTGGTCTTCACCATGGCGGTCTTTTCCATGTTCAGCGGTGCTTTGCCATGGCAGTCTTTGCCCTGTTCAGCTGTGCTTTGCCATGGCGGTCTATGCCCTGTTCAGCGGTCTTCACCATGGCGGTCTTTTCCCTGTTCAGCGGTGCTTTGCCATGGCGGTCTTTGCCCTGTTCAGAGGTGCTTTGCCATGGCGGTCTGTGCCCTGTTCCGCGGTCTTCACCATGGCGGTCTCTGACCTGTTCAGCGGTGCTTGCCTTTGCTGTCTGACCTGGGCATTGGTGTGTGGCATGACGGTCCCTCATTGCCCAGCAGGGTTGTGGCTGCCGGGGCCCTCCAGGGCTCTGACGCTGGCGGTGCTCTCCGGACCAGTGACTACAGTGCTGCCCTCCAGGGCACTGACGCTGGCAGTGGTCTCCGGACCAATGACTACAGTGCTGCCCTCCAGGGCACTGACTCTGGCGGTGTTCTCCGGACCAGTGACGATTGTGCTGCCCTCCTGGGCACTGACTCTGGTGGTGGTCTCCTGACCAGTGACGATTGTGCCGCCCTCCTGGGCACTGACTCTGGCGGTGGTCTCCGGACCAGTGACGACAGTGCTGGCGGTAGCGTCCTGGCCGCCGTGGAGGATGGCGCCCTTCTCCGGCGAGCTGCTCTTCCCAGACTGTGCAGACTTCTTCTGGCCCTTCCCACCTTTGGAGGAGTCACAGCTGACTCGCCACTCCCCCTGAGACCCTTGTGAGCAGTTTTGCCACCAGGAGTCTTCACCCTGTCCCGTCGGCCACTTTCCAACTTAAGGTGCTTTACAAGGGGTGGACTGGCAGTGCTTTGGCTCCGTGTCACACTGGCTGCCCTGGTGGCCGGTGCACTCTACACACCTTTAACACGCACCACTGGTACTGGACTTTTTTGGGCTGAGGTGCTACTACGGGACCTATGAATTGGAGGGGTGGGGGTGGTGGCAAAGAGGTCAACGTTGCTGAGGCAGAGTTGCTGACGAAGACTGGGATGGGTAGCTGGAGGGGGTCTGGAAGTGGAGGAAGAGGAGGTGGTTGTAGGAGGTGTAACTTTAGGTGATTTGGGTGCAGGTGCAGGTACTGGAGGCTGTCGTGAGGTGGATTGATGTTGGGTGTGTGGGTGCCCGCCTTTTTGTACTTTAGGAGGGGGCGTCACAGACACACTGGGAGTAGACACAGGGGACGTGTAAATGGTAGTGGGGGTGGTGAGAGCAGGTGAGCGGGTGTGGTGCTGGGTGTTCTGGTGGGAGTCCTAGTGCCTGTAGATGTAGTGCAGGCAGGTGAGAGTGTAGACGACACTTGGAGGGATGAGGGAAACAACGAGGAAGGGGACACAATGGAGGCAGTGGATGTTGTTGTGTCTGTATGTGGATGATGCTTGTTTGAGTGCCTGTGGGTTGTGTGGTGCTTATGTTTGCCTGAGCTACTTTTGTGTGTTGAGGTGTATGCATGCTTGTCTGATGGTGTGCTTGGGATAGGCTGGGGTACAGGGGACTGGGTCTGGGTGGATGAAGTTGGAGGGGGGAGGCTAGACACAGGGACAATGGCTGCCATCAGTGGTGAAGCCAGAGATTGCAGGGTTCGATGAAGGGCTGCCTGACCAGAATGAATGCCCTCCAGGAATGCATTACCGTGTTGCACCTCACTTTCTACACCCTGGATGGCATTCACAATGGTAGACTGCCCAACAGTGAGTGACCTGAGGAGGTCAATGGCCTCCTCACTGGGGGCAGCAGGGGTGACAGGGGCAGGGGCTGAGGTGCCTGGGGCGAAGGTGATGCCCACCCTCCTGGGTGAGCTGGCACGAGGCAAAAGCTGAGGGGCTGCTGGGAGGGCAGTGCTGGTAGGGGAGGTGGCGGCTGTACCTGTAGAAGTGGGGGGCACAGATGGTGCCGCCACCACAAGGGAGCTCCCATCGGCAGACGAGTCAGTGTCGCTGTTTGGTGATCCGGTGACTGACGTGAAGCTCCCCTCGCCCTCTGTCCCACTGATGTATTCAGAGTCTGTGGTGTGGCCCTCCATGGCCATGTGGGATGCAGCTTCCTTGTGCTCCGGTGCCACTGTACCTCCGCCTGATGATGCTGATGCACACAAGAACAGGAAGAGCACAAAAAGGGGGGGACAACAGAAGAAAGACAGGTTGAGTGCATTGATTACCACTACCGTTGGCGGACAATACAGACACAGCAGCCCCCTGCACTACGCCGTGCTCTTGGCCTCTACAGATGCAATTCATGGGATCTGGCCTACATGGCTATGGTGGACATCTGCACATATAGATGACACAGGGGCATGTATACCTGTACTTGGCACTTTACAGAGGTGAGGTGGAGTGCCACATGGCCTGCAGTACGGAGGGGCCTAGCCTTCAGAACTCGCCCTGGCCTAGGGAAACCTATAGCCCTCCCCGCCCACCCAGACCCCTCCACTGCGCGCAAAGTCCGCAGAATGAGAGTGTACTCACCCCCTTGTGTCTGCTGTGATGCCCTCAAGCACCCATCCAACTCAGGGTAGGCCACCACCAGGATCCGGAACATCAGGGGAGTCATGGTGCGATGGGCACCCCTCCCACGTTGGGAGGCCATCCCCAACTGAGCCTCCGCCGTCTTCTTGCTCCAGCGGCGAACGTCCTCCCATCTTTTACGGCAGTGGGTGCCCTGTCTCTGGTGGACCCCCAGGGTCTGGACGTCCTTGGCGATGGCACACTAAATGTCCTTCTTCTGGTGGGCACTGATTTACATGACATGTACAGGTGAAGAAGAGAAGTCATTACCAACTGCACTGTCGATGTGAGTGGCCCCCATCCCTACCCTTGCCATGTGGCACATGCATTCACAGACCTTCATGTTCCCTGAACTCTGCCCCCTTCCTACTAACATCCAGCCCTCTCCACCCAGGCATAGCCCATACAACGTGCTCCCTGTGTACTTACCTGTTGGTCTGCAGGACCGTAGAGTAGCATGTACTGGGGGAGGACCCCGCCCATGAGCTTCTCCAACTCCTGAGCAGTGAAGGCAGGGGCCCTTTCCCCAGATGCAGCAGCCATTGTCTCTTCCAGACCGAGGTCCTGACGAAGATCAGGTATCGAGTGATTGAACAGATAGAAAATGGCGGTCACGTCCGCGGCGGTGACGTCCACGCCGGTGCGCCTCCTCAACGCCGGCGCACTTCATCATTGGCTCCTGGGACCCATAGGGTCCAATGTTAACCAATGCAGCATTGCGCCGCGGTCTACGACTGCCTACCGCGACGGTGTACAACGCCAGCGCAGATACCTCACATCCCATTGTCCCAATTTACAGGTCAGGCAGCCGCCATTTCAGGGGCCCATATGGCTTCATTTACTACTGCGTCACACATACCTAGGCCTACACTCAACACACATACAGGAAGAGTTTTGTATTTGGTGTCGTGTTCTGTGTAGCTGTGGGTACATACCTGGGAATTTGTTGACTCTGTGGTCGCTGTTGTCCTTCCTAGGCACCGTAAGCTGGGACATGTGAGGAGATGGCAGAATCCTCCGGTGTACCGACTGCTGGTGGACTTGTTGACAATGGAGGAGCGACATTTAATCATCACCTACAGGTTTGACCATGCCACAATCCAGGAACTGTGTACCCAGTTGGAGTCAGACCTGATCTCACCAATCCGGCATCCCACAGGAATCCCCCCTGACGTGCAGGTGCTCTCAGTGCTCCATTTCCTTGCAAGTGGGTCTTTTCAGACAACAGTGGCCATGGCATCAGGGATGTCCCAGCTTATGTTTTCCAACGTATTGTCCAGAGTGTTGTCTGCCCTGCTGAAACACGTAAGGAGCTTCATCGTTTTCCCTCAGGTGGAGGATTTGGCTACAGTGAAAGGTGACTTCTATGCCCTTGGACATATCCCCAACATCATAGGTGCTATTGATGGGACCCATGTAGCTCTGGTCTCCCCCCGCAGGAGTGAACAGGTGTACAGGAACCGGAAGAGTTATCATTCGATTAATGTACAGATGGTGTGTTTGGCAGACCAGTACATCTCCCAGGTAAATTCTATGTTCCCTGGCTCTGTGCATGACGCCTACATCCTGCGGAATAGCAGTATCCCGTATGTGATGGGTCAACTCCAGAGGCACCGGGTGTGGCTATTAGGGGACTAGGTTACCCCAACCTGTCATGGCTATTGACCCCAGTGAGGAATCCCAGGACCAGTGCAGAGGAACGCTACAATGAGGCTCATGGGCGGACTAGGAGGATGATCGAGCGCACCTTCGGCCTCCTGAAGGCCAGGTTCAGGTGCCTCCATATGACTGGTGGTTCCCTAATCTACACACCAAAGAAGGTGTGCCAGATCAACATCGCCTGCTCGATGCTTCACAATCTTGCTTTGCGACGCCAGATGCCTTTTCTGCAGGAGGATGGTCCAGATGGCGGTGTTGTTGCAGCTGTGGGGCCTGTGGACAGTGATGAGGAGGAAGCTGAGGAAGAAGACATAGACAACAGGGAGTCAGTCATAAAGCAATATTTCCAGTGACACACAGGTGAGAACATTTTTTTTACTATTACATTCACTTTCACACTTCTACCTCTATCCTGTCTGTCATTTAGTAGCAGTATTTGGTAAATGAGTTGTACCTTTCCATTACGGTTTCACAGGTGTGGCTACCAACATGTGTCATCTGCTTGCATCCTTCATTGACTTGTGACATAGGTATGTTGGCATTGCAATTGAAACCGCATTTTGACTCTGTCATTGATTATACAAATTTACCAAATCACAGACTGACTACAGGTTGTTCTGTGCTTCAAGGGTGTTTATTTAAGTGCTAAAAAATGGAGGGGGGTTGTAAAATGGTGATGGGGGATGGTGGAGGAATGTCTATGGCAGAGTCCAGTCTATTTGTCTCACAGGTGCTTTGCCCATATGGGCATAGGAAGTGGAGATGGGGCAGTTCCAATCTGGACAGGGTAACAAAGTGGGACAGTGGGAGGACAATCAGGGTGGTCTCATTTCCTGGCGGGGGTCTTGCCATCTTGCTCTGTCCTGTTCCTGGATCTCAGGGACCGCTTGCGGGGTGGTTCTCCGTCTGCAGGGGGTGGGGTGCTGGTGTGGTGGTCCTGTGGGGGGGCGTCCAGTTCACTAGCGCTGGCAGAGGTGGTGGGCAGTTCATCGTCCAGGCTAGTGTCAGGGGCCCCTTGGAGTACCACGGTGTCCCTCATGGTCTTTTGTATGTCCTTCAGCACCCCTACGATGGTGCCCAGGGCGGAGCTGATGGTTCTGAGCTCCTCCCTGAACCCCAAATACTGCTCGTCCTGCAGGCGCTGGGTCTCCTGAAACTTGGCCAGGACTGTCGCCATCGTCTCCTGGGAGTGGTGGTATGCTCCCATGATGGAGAGGGCCTCGTGGAGAGTGGGTTCCCTTGGCCTGTCCGCCCCCTGTCGCACAGCAGCCCTCCCAGTTCCCCTGTGTTCCTGTGCCTCCGTCCTCTGGACCGTGTGCCCACTACCACTGCCCCCAGGTCCCTGTTGTTGTTGGGGTGTTGGGTTAGCCTGGGTTCCCTGTAGTGGTGGACACACCGCTGATTGACGTGTCCTGGGTACGGAGGTATGGGCCCGCTGGGTGGGTGCTGTGCTGGTGTTACCAGAGGGTGGAAGGTCAGTGTTGGGCTGTGCCTGTGTGAGGGGAACCGACTGTCCCGAGGCCCACAATGGTCCGGGCTGGTCATCTGGATCCAGTTGGCCAGAGCTGCTGTCGTCACTGTGGGCCTCTTCTTTGGTTGGAGTAGAGATGTCTGGACCCTCCTGTGTGGTGACGTTCCGTAGAGGTCCTGCAGGGGTATAAAAGCATGATTATTGCATGTGTGTGTGTCATGGTGTGCAATGGGTGGGTGTGCGTGTACCCCAGTGCAAGCATTCCTGTGTGGGGGTTTGTGTGATGATGGTTAGGGGGTTGTTATGGGTATGTGCAGTGAGCATGCTTTAGTGAGGGGTGACCATGCGTAGTTGTGTCATGCAGGGCTTGGTGTTGGGATGGGTGGTTTGTGTTATTAGTACATTAGTGAGGAGTTGGAGTGATGGGGAGGGGGTGAGGGTGGGGGTGTGTGATAGCATGCAGGTACGGTGGGGTATATGATAGTTAAGATTTGACTTGCCAGTGTCCATTCCTCCACCGACTCCTCCGAGGCCCTCTGGATGCATGATGGTCCAGACTTCCTCCTCCCATGTTGTTAGTTGTGGGGGAGGAGGTGGGGGTCCGCCGCCAGTCTGGTGTACAGCGATGTTGAACCTGGAGACCACTGAACGCACCTTCCCCCATAGGTCGTGCCACCTCTTCCTGATGTCCTCCCGATTTCTTGGATGCTGTCCCACAGCATTGACCCTGTCCATGATTCTGCGCCATAGCTCCATCTTCCTGGCTATGGAGGTGTGCTGCACCTGTGAGCCAAATAGCTGTGGCTCTACACGGAAGAGTTCCTCCACCATGACTCTGAGCTCCTCCTCGGAAAACCTGGGGTGTCTTTGGCGTGACATGGGGTGGTGTGGGTGATGTGTGGGGTGGTGTATGTGTTGATGTGTGTGGTGATGTGTAGTGGTGTGTGGCGTTTTGTGCGTGGAATGTTGTATGGGTGATGGTGTTGTGTGCCTCTATGTGGTGGGGTTCTCAATTGCTGTGCTCTCTGTCTCTCGGCTTCCTCAAGATTTTCCTGTCGTAGGGGTTTGTGGGTGATGTGGGTGTGTGTTTTATATTGTATTGGGTGTGTGGGAGTGGTATTTGTATGTGTATCAGGTGTGTGTATTTCAAATTGTCCAATGTGGCGGTGTTTTGGTGATGTGTTTTGGAGATGTGTGTGTATTTTGAGTGCGGCGAAGTGTACAGCCAATGGAATACCGCGGTTGAAAGACCGTCGCGTGGATTCGTGGGTCGTGATAGCATGGGCGTGTTTCTGTTGCCGTGACGGTGGAGGAATTGTTTTCGCCAGTTTAACACTGACCTTTGGTGTGGCGGACTTGTGTGGGTGTCTGAATTTCGGCGGATTCCGAGATGTGTGTCATAATAGCTGTGGCGGAATTCCGCGGCCACGGTGGTGTAGTGGCGGTCTTCTGCACGGCGGTAAGTGGCTTTTACCGCCAATGTTGTAATGACCCCCTTAGTTTCATGTGAGAAGATTATATCAACTTTAAGACCAATACAATGGTCCTGTATCTTTTTATGTTTTACTGGGTGAGTTAATCCTTTAGCATTGAGCGAAACAACCATCAAACTAGGTATATTAAAGAGTAATAATAGATCCAAGTATTAAGATGATCATAGTTGCCCCAAAGGGCTAAAAAAAGGATGCATCTACTCCAAAAAGAAAGAACACAATGATGCAAAGGGTGCAACAGAGAAATGTGAAAAAATGATATATAAGGAACAAAAGAAAACAACCGAATTCAAACAAAGACAAACAACCAGAAGTCATCTAAAAAATGTCAGATGACAAGTCCCAGGGGACGAAGTATGTCTAAAACATTTCTACAAGCATAAAAGCCATTCTCTAATACAAAGAAGTAAAAATAAACAACCAATAGTAATTGATATTAAAAGACAGTAAGGAAGAGAAAAAGAGGAGAAGAGTAAGCAAATCAATCCCCCTCCCCTCCCTTGACCCCTCATACCCTGCAGCTAAAGATCATGGCTTATTTCATACACAAATCATTAAGCTAAATATAAAAAAAGACCAAAATTATCCAAGTAAAGATTGTTGCATTACAAAGGGAAAAAGAATTAGCAATGAAAAATACCAGTAAACATAAACATTTACACGAATAAGAGGAAAGAAACACCCCTGTAAATCAAGGAAAGTCAATCAAAGTGTAGAAAAATACGAGGAATCTAAAGGGGCATCTTCGTCCAATCGAGTCTCAGGTGTGTTGTCCAATAAGATAAAAAGTTCTGATGGCTAAATGTAAAAATCGAGGTTTACCTTTGAAAACAATCCTACAAAAGGAAAGGGCCAGCAAACGAGAAGGGGATATTACTTTCCGAAGGTTTGCTTTGTAGGACTAAAAAGCCCTTCCTCTTTGAGACAGTATCTTTCGTATACTCCTGCGATATTTTAGTACCTTGCCAGGAAACACCCTTGGATTTCCTCACCTGCACCAGAAGGAATTCTGTATGTCGAAAATGTAAAGGTGTAAAAATTATTATAGGTTGCAGTTATAGATTGCTTACGTTGAAAGGGTGGTATCCGATAGAAACGTTCTATTTCAAAGTCTCTATGAAAGGATAGTTGTAGAGTGGCTGGGATCCAAGCTTCCAAAAAGTCAGTGATAGACGAAGTTTTGTTCTCCAATCTTTCAGGAAGACCAAAAATTCTAAGAGTTCCACGCCTGCCACAATCTTCAATATCAGTGACATCTCTTTTGAGGGAATAAATAGCCTGGTCAACCATATGCAGTTGTTTCTTTTGAACATCAGCATGATATTCTATATTACTAATCTTCTCTTGGCAAGGTTAATCCTAACGGTCAGACCTTTCATGCCCTTCCTGATAGCCACAACTTCCACTTGTAGAAGATCTCTGCTTTGAGCAATTGCATATACATTAATAAGTTTGGATAGAATAGCCTCCATTTTTACAGAGTCTCCATGTTTGCCCTTAATAGGGGGATCCAGGAAGTGGAGGATCCTGCTTTACCCATTTCAATTTCCCTGTAGCATCTTTTCTTTAGATTCTTTAGGATCCACCATGGTACTGAAAAGAAGTGGTTGACAAGGGCATATAAGAACCAACTAAGAAGGAGCACTATAATGTTGCACAAGTGTGAGATGTCAAAAAGTAGGAGTTCTAACATCTGAAAGTCACAGACTCTATTTAATTACTTCCTTTCATACAACAAATAAATTGAGAAAAAGCATATCAGCCAATGTGGCAATTATCCTCTACTACAAGATACACTTACAAGACGGAGTAGCAATACAGTAGACCACTGCTGACACCATAACTCAATATGAGGCTAGTTCAATAATAATTATCTTTAAATACAATGACTCAAGACTGATGATATAGTTACAAGTGGCATTCATAACTTAATAGAGATGTGCCATGTTAATGGTATATAAGACAAACATATGTCTTATAGAGGATATTAAATAGCATAGAAAATCAACTTAACATGTATGTCAGCCTAATATCTATTAAAATTAGGAGATTGAGGTCAAAGTTAAAAAACCCAATAAAGATTGCATCCACAGCTTCTGATAATCATTAGCCTTCTACAAACAGTATTAATGATTCCTCAAGTAAGGCCATATCATTACACCGCAGTAAACAGTTATAACAGTGTAGATCCAAGGTCTAGGGGGAGGCAGTGAAGAGATAACACAGGCGCAACTCTCCCGCTGTACAGAAATGATTCCACTGTTCTCCTAGGCAGCACGATATTCACAATATCAAAAACAATCTCTAAAACATTTCCTCATTGTTGATAGGAAAAAAAACTAAAACTGGGGGGCGCGCAATAAAATTGTCAAGGGGACAGTGCTCCCAGACTTCAAAGAAGATCTAGGCAGCATATGTTGATTGTCCCTCAAAGCACACCTCCCTCTGATGCCTCGCAAAACAAAGGGAAAATAAGGGTGGTGCCACTTTAGAAGCTGCCTTTTCTGAAAGAGATGGTTTTCGATCAACAAAAAGTGCATTGGAACTGGAGTCCCAGAGTCAAAATGGTATCACAGCAGACTCTGCAAATGTTCCCCCACCCTTCCACAGCAGTACGTTGAAGCCATTATGCATCTCTAGGGTTCAGCACTATTAAAGCACAATGGAGCTCAAAAGAGAGCAGTCATCCAACACAGCACCCAAACCATGCCCCCAACAAAGAAGGTATTGTTGAGAGTATGAGTCACATACAGCATAATCAGGGACATAGTTAAAGGTGTCATCTTATCACAGAGGTAGAAAGAAAACATTACATGTTTAATGGTTGCATGATGATATTTTTTGTGCAGTTTAAACAATGTCTAGAGTCACTATTACTGAAGTGCATTTAATTTCAGTAGTGGCCCATTAATGGTTATTAGCCGTAGCATATACTTATACTATACAGTGTTTCTTTATACAGATGAATATAACCAGGTGATGCAGGGCAAACCTAAAAAAAACATAATTCCTGAACATAAGTTGGTCACAAAGGGACATATTTATCACAGTGGTGCATCATTCTTGCACCACACAAGGGGGATGAAATAGAGATGTAACCCTAAAGTCAGATTTATCAAGCCTCGCAAGGCCAACCTGCGCGGCCCTGCATGGCTTGATTAATATGGAGTAACGCAAGGCAGCGCAAGTCACTGCCTTGCATAACTCTGCCCCAGAGAGGCATTCCATGGGTAGAGAGTGGGTGTCCCCATACATCCGCTCATGGATTTTGGTGCATTCCCAGATTTACCATTAATAGTAGACCTGGGAATGTGTCTAAATGCTACACCTCCCCAAAGGAGCTATAACAAGAAGAAATATGTTTATTGCGGCCCGTTTTTTCCTGCTTCTACATATACTGCAATCTGGAGCTCACGTTGGAAGGAAAAAATGTCTTTCCAAGAGTAATATTAAACACCTCATCAAAGCAGCAAAGACAGACCAGCTTCAGGCCGGCCAATGATTATTAGCTGAGAGGACTTTACACAATAACTTTTTAAAAGCTGCTTTTGCTATATATTTATCAACAATCAAACTTCACAGTTCAATTGGATTTTTAGTAAATATTGAAAAAAGTGGTTGCGAGAATTTGGGTGTATCATATGATATGGCTGTGGGGCCTTATTGTAGAATAAACTTGCAAGAACTTGTATCACATTTAGCTCAACCCTGGATAGCTGTGGCTTCGAGCAGCAAGACTTAACAAAGGAGCTTAGTGTAAACATTTAACAGTTCATAACAATGAAATAAGAAAGTCAAACAACACGAAGAACCAGGACACACATTTATAAAAATAGAGCAAAATCCACTGGAGGGTTCCAAAGATACAGGTTTTAGAAGATAATATCACTTTTAAATTCAACCACAAACAAACCTTGGTCAATAAAAAGTTTTCAAACTTTTGAAAAGTTTCAAAGAGTTAGTACGGCTACCCCGGCCAGGCTTAGGGTGCTTAGGGAAGCCCTCAAACTTCATGTGTATGTGGTGATGTGCGCTCAAAAATTGTCCACGTGGTTGTTGGTGATGTACGGACCCTGCGTGGTCTAAGACTCTGGAGTATATTGACAAGTGTAGGAGACACTTAGTTACATGTTTACATTTTTTTATTTGTTTTCTGAAATGGCAATTGTAGCAAGAATGATGTTCCCTTAAGCCCAGAAATGACTTTTCCAGCCCTGGATCCTGTTAGTAATATTGGGTATGTTCTAGGAGTTTTGAGAGAGTAGTGTAAAAATGATAGGTTGCGCTTGCACAGATTAAACAAATTGCAGGTGAATTGTGACTTATGTGAGGCAAAGTAGGGAGTCTGTGTACTCCAGGTAAGGTAGTAGGAGTGTGCGTACTCCACAGTGTGAGAGTAGGGAAGCCCTCGAACTTCATGTGTATGTGGCGATTTGTGCTAAAAAATTGTCCACATGGTTGTTGGTGATGTACGGACCCTGCGTGGTCTAAGACTCCGGAGTATATTGACAAGAGTAGGAGACACTTGGTTACATGTTTTAATCTGTCTGGTTTAATAGCTTGATCGGGTGTGGTCAACAAGTCAGTGTGTGAATTAAAGTGAGTAAGGGAAAATTTCAACTGAGATTTGGCGAGTCCTATGTGCACAAGGACAGACCCTTTGACCAGTTGAGAGAAATTTTGTGGGGTCAAAATTTCCTTGCAAATCTGGGGAACTGAGAAAGAGGAATAGCCGTATGAGGGAAAGTGTCATCAGTTCTCTTTCTGAAGCAATTATGTTACCCTTCCTGTAGTAAACCAGCAGATTTGTTTCAAGTTTGGTTTTGATTAGTGCTCCCAAAATTTGCCTTAGTTGTGAGAGTTCTGAGTTTAGGAGGACAAGCCGCAAGACCTTGTCAGCCGCAGTACATGTGAGTGTGATGTCAGTGGAGCCGCGCTGAGATAGGTTGTTTAATAAGAAGAGTCGTGAGCGGATTGGCAGCCGTCCGTGAGAGACAATTGGTTGAGAAAACGGGTGAATGAGTCCTGGAGTAAAAGTAATTTCCCTATTGAATCAAATAAATACTAAAAGAAGCAGGATAACGTTTTTCAAGGAATTGGGGAGTCCTCTGAAGGGAGATGTGTACAATAAAGCAACTGTATAGGAGCCTACCCCTCTGTAAAATTCTCTGGCTTTTATTGTGATGGAGGAGCGAGGTGTCACGCTGTGTCTTTGGTTAAAGCAGTGGTGCAAACTGACAGAGAGACAGTGAGCTTTAGTGTTTCCTGAGCATGGGACGTTTAATTTGAAAATTTTTGATCAGTTACGGATAACGTTGTATGAGACAAAGCCGCTTCTGACACCGGCACAATTTGAGGCATTAGGTGTTTGGAAGCTGATAGTGGGGCAACAGTAGAAAATAAAATTCCAGAGGAGGATAAAGAGAGTAGAGAAGTCCTTAGGGAAAGTGAAATGGGATTGGGAACAGAAAAAGTGGAGAATGGCGACACTGCATGATGTTAAATTATTCCCTGCTATCGCAGAGGAAGATGATTCAGGAGAGAAAGACGAGACTAACAAAAGTGATAAGAATACATCTGGGGTAAAAAGAAGAAAAAGACCTACATAGAAGAACTGGATTCAGATGTAGATGATCTTATTACACAGACATTGAGGGATCAACTGCCACCATATGTGGTGCACGAGGGGGGCCCTAGTACTAGTTCTGCTCCAACAGCAGCGGCACAGGCTATGGGGACAGTGACTCCGGTACAGGTTAATGATGAACAAGTCCTGAATGGGATGCAGGACGACTCTAGTGTGTTAACTACTTCAGTGGTTCAGGCGCAGTTCCATCCGCCACCGATATAGAGAATTTGTCCTGAAGTACCATTTCTTGAGACAACTTCAAACTTAATGGTGTCCACAGAGCAAGTGGTTCCGAGACCATCATTGGTCCAGACTGTGCTGACTCCAGTAATGATGCCTCAGACACAGACACAGGAATATCGAGGTTTACACCAATGATAGGGACACACTCAGATTTGACTCCAGTTATGCATCAGAGTATGGGAGTAGCTCTCCCGCAGAGCGATGGTGCCAGAGCAGGTCCAGATGTAATATCACTGCCAATTACTGTTGGTCCAGCAGTACCATCATTTGCGCAGAAGAAACCAATTGCAGGAGAACAGGAGAGATGTCCCAGAGTATAGTAAGAAGGGGGATAAGTGAACAGGTTCAGGTAGTCCCTTCCCTGGGTCAGACGTTTGATGGATTGAGGTCTTTGATAGTCCACTTGTCGCGCTTCCAGATGCAGTAAATGGTATGAGTGCAGATCAGAGTCTGAAGTTATTGACTCCACAGACACCGAGAGCAGTGGTGCAACAAGTATCCACACCAAATGCAAGTAACATTACATTGCAGGGACTGACAGCACAACAGCTGAATGAGTGGTTAGATAGTTTGAAGACACCAGAAAATACTTCCAAAGGGGAGGAATAGATTGATTGTGTCAGGATGATCACTGAAGTGACAGAGCTAGTCGATGGTTCAATGGATTGAATAGGTTAGAATCCTGTACCAAAGTAGAGTTGAGATACATTTGTCCCAGAATTAGATAAGAGGTGAGCAAGGTGCATCAGAAATTGGCAGACCTGGCAGAAAAACATGACATAGATATTGAGGAAACAAAGTACTTGAATAGGAGCTACAGATTAGTAGGAAGGCAGATGGGCAAAGAAGAAGGATAAACGGAGACGGGATTCACAAGAAGGGTCCGAAATTGTACAGGAAGACAAAGATTTAGTAACGATTTTACTCTTGAGGAAGATTCCAAGGGGCAGTTAGTTCATGTTCCTTGACATAGAAGTGGCATTCTATCTTTTAACCAATGATTATCCAAACTGAGGGAGAAAACAGTTGAGTTGTTTCAGCAAAAACAACAAGTGATGGACGGAATGCTGAACATTGTCAAACACTCACCCCCAGTCATAGATCTGGGTTTAATCCATTGTTCTTTTGCTCACCATGCCACCCCAGTTTGGACCCAGCCATATGCAAATCAGTCTTGACCCTGTTCCTCATGAGAACAGTCCAGACCGAACTGCCAAGCCAGGTCCTCACTGGACCGGAAACAAGCATCCTGGGACCGGTTTCGGGGTTTCACCCCTCATCAGCCAGGCTAGCTTGAATCCAGTGGCACGTCTGGGCATACCCTTCCCACTTAGGGCGACAAAGCAAAAACAACAAGTGATGGACGGAATGCTGAACATTGTCAAACACTCACCCCCAGTCATAGATCTGGGTTTAATCCATCGTTCTTTTGCTCACCATGCCACCCCAGTTTGGACCCAGCCATATGCAAATCAGTCTTGACGCTGTTCCTCATGGGAACAGTCCAGACTGAACTGCCAAGCCAGGTCCTCACTGGACCGGAAACAAGCATCCTGGGACCGGTTTCGGGGTTTCACCCCTCATCAGCCAGGCTAGCTTGAATCCAGTGGCATGGGAAGCACGGGACCCACGTCTGGGCATACCCTTCCCACTTAGGGCGACAAAGCAAAAACAACAAGTGATGGACGGAATGCTGAACATTGTTAAACACTCACCCCCAGTCATAGATCTGGGTTTAATCCATCGTTCTTTTGCTCACCATGCCACCCCAGTTTGGACCCAGCCATATGCAAATCAGTCTTGACCCTGTTCCTCATGGGAACAGTCCAGACCGAACTGCCAAGCCAGGTCCTCACTGGACCGGAAACAAGCATCCTGGGACCAGTTTCGGGGTTTCACCCCTCATCAGCCAGGCTAGCTTGAATCCAGTGGCATGGGAAGCACGGGACCCACGTCTGGGCATACCCTTCCCACTTAGGGCGACAAAGCAAAAACAACAAGTGATGGACGGAATGCTGAACATTGTCAAACACTCACCCCCAGTCATAGATCTGGGTTTAATCCATCGTTCTTTTGCTCACCATGCCACCCCAGTTTGGACCCCAGCCATATGCAAATCAGTCTTGACCCTGTTCCTCATGGGAACAGTCCAGACCGAACTGCCAAGCCAGGTCCTCACTGGACCGGAAACAAGCATCCTGGGACCGGTTTCGGGGTTTCACCCCTCATCAGCCAGGCTAGCTTGAATCCAGTGGCATAAGAAGCACGGGACCCACGTCTGGGCATACCCTTCCCACTTAGGGCAACAAAGCAAAAACAACAAGTGATGGACGGAATGCTGAACATTGTCAAACACTCACCCCCAGTCATAGATCTGGGTTTAATCCATCGTTCTTTTGCTCACCATGCCACCCCAGTTTGGACCCCAGCCATATGCAAATCAGTCTTGACCCTGTTCCTCATGGGAACAGTCCAGACCGAACTGCCAAGCCAGGTCCTCACTGGACCGGAAACAAGCATCCTGGGACCGGTTTCGGGGTTTCACCCCTCATCAGCCAGGCTAGCTTGAATCCAGTGGCATGGGAAGCACGGGACCCACGTCTGGGCATACCCTTCCCACTTAGGGCGACAAAGCAAAAACAACAAGTGATGGACGGAATGCTGAACATTGTCAAACACTCACCCCCAGTCATAGATCTGGGTTTAATCCATCGTTCTTTTGCTCACCATGCCACCCCAGTTTGGACCCAGCCATATGCAAATCAGTCTTGACCCTGTTCCTCATGGGAACAGTCCAGACCGAACTGCCAAGCCAGTTCCTCACTGGACCGGAAACAAGCATTCTGGGACCGGTTTCGGGGTTTCACCCCTCATCAGCCAGGGTAGCTTGAATCCAGTGGCATGGGAAGCACGACAGACAGGTTTGTGAAGCTTTTGAAAGGTCTTTGGAAAGGTCTTTGGAAAGATCTGAACACCTTAATGGAGATAGTGGTTTCAGCTGATTTGTGGTTTGAATGTAAAAGAGCAGTAGATTGGCTGACAAGTGAACCAGAAAGGGGCAGGACTACAGGCACACCATCATCTGAAGTAATGAAGAATTATTATAGGGTGATTGAGTTACTGAAGATGAGAATTTCGCCTAGAAATATTGATTGGCAGAGGACTGACAGTACAGTGCAAGAGGTGAAAGAGTCAATACATGTACACTATGAGAGATTGTTAAAAGCGTTCAAGGAGTATAGTGGCAAGGAAGCGATTGAGCCGAAGAAATGTTGCACTTTGTGTTCAGGTTGGTGGAGTGATTGAGACCTGAAATAGGTCAGATGATCAAGAGCCATTTTATTTGTTTATACATGAAGCGCTTGAATTGTTGTGCCAAGAGCGTTTTACACCTGTTGACTGAAGCGCTTGAATTGCGGTGCCAAGAGCGCTTCACATCTGTGAACTGAAGCGCTTGAATTGCCGTGCAAAGAGCGCTTTCCACCTGTGCTCTGAAACGCCTTTGATCGTCGCGCCAAGACAGCTGTACTCTGGAAACTGAAAACGCTTTGTTCGTTGTGCTAAAGGGTGCTTTACTTCTGGAAGTAACTACTTCCTCCAAAATTGGATTAATTAAGGCCTTACCGCTACGAGTACGACTTACTTGTTTTTTAATTCACAATGGAAACAAGGATACTTCGATTGGATGTCACTCTGCCATGCAGGAACTCTTCTCTTCTTCAGAGAAACCCCCACGAGATCTGACTGCGTCGAAGTCTTCAAAATAGTGAGCAACGTGCTTGGGTGTGGCTGGGCTTTATAAGCCTGTCACACCCCAAGATGGCTGCTGCCTCTAAAAACATGTGAATTGTAGTCCCTTCATGGAATAGCACTGATAAGTGCATCTTGTCCACCAATGTCCTGAACCTGCAGCTCTATGAGCTTTGCCACAGGGCAGACAATGCTGATGGCCACCTTTGGAACAAGAGGGGATGACAAGTGGTGCGCATAAAGTGCTGCAGAGTCGTGCAGCGGAGTTTCGGGCGGGACCTGGACCATGCCTGACCTTATTCCTGACAAATGGCAACACAAGTTCAAGTTTTTCTGTTTCAATAGGGATGTTCCGAGTCAGTATTTTGATGTAACCTGAAGGTAATCAAGGAGCTGAATTGCTGGAAAAATCTGAAAAGAGACTGTTAGAAAACAACTGAAAAGAGACATTGATAGCCTGATTTAACATTTGAAAACCCAGAGGTGACTAGCTGCTAATCGATTTTGACAAAAAGGGTTCCTAAGAAGTGAAACTGCATTGCTGAAGAAGAATTTTTGTTTTTGATTTTTGCTGCACTTCATAAGAGTAACTTCTGGTTTCTGATTCTTTACAGATCATGGCTTAGCTAAATAACAAAGTTAGAAAAGTCAAGGGCTGTAAATATATGAGCATTGGTTTGGCAAGTGTCTGGAATTTTGTTTGTCATAATGATTGTGGGAATGTCGGTTCTTGATATGAAAGAAGCCAACCATACTGTTGGTTCTGAGACTACTACAATATCTGCCTTAGAAAAGTTTAAGCTAGATCAGAAATATTTGCATGATTATACTAATGCTCAAGGAGAACTTTCTTCTAACCTTTTCTATCACTTGCTGATTGAGTATGTTGAAACAATGGAGGCAAAAGATTGTCTTGTGTGCACGCATATTCCTTCATCAATGGAGGAAGGAGTTACTTACCATAGCTTACCTTTAACCTACGGGATAAGTTGTAGTCTGCTACTAACCAGGTTTTATAATCAATAATATATACAATACTTTTACTCCAACCACTATGTGGTATTTTTATTTTTCCCTATTATTAGGTATTTGAGAAGAGTAGTTAAAGATCATGACATTGTGCTGGTTAGAGGATTCTTTGAGCCTACACTAATGTTTGGGACTGCATATGCTCATCGCAATAATCTTACATGCTTGCTTATACCTTTAGAAAAGAGCTTTTTGGGTCATACTGACGATAGGAGAAAGGCATTAAAAGAAAGGTTAGAAAAAGTATTAGAAAAAAGAACTTACAAAAATGATTAAATCACGCACTGATACTTTAGTTGTGGGAACAAGTGAATGTAGGCATGTGTTTTTGTTTCAGAGTAAATGGACTTTTATGTTGAATGGTCAGGACCCTGCGATTTCAGGAATCTATTATATTTGTGGACTTAATGCTTATTACCGTCTTCCAAGAGGATGGTGTGGGACATGTTATTTGGGGATGGTGTCCCCAAAGATTTATCAGATAGATGACTTGAAAAAGTTTCAGAAATTGACTGAATTACATCATAAAAGACAGACGAGGGAGTCCTCTTCTGCAGTAGTGGGTGATTCCTTCGCTGGGAGTCATCCTGAATTCGATAAAGATTCGAAAGTTGTCTACTATTGTGGACAACATGCTGACAAATTTTACAGGGGCAATACTCCTGATTGATACTGAATTGGCTGCAGATAGAGCTATGACGCTTCAAAAATCACCTTGCTTTTGACATCCTTCTGGCGAAGGACGGCGGAGTCTGTAAAATGATTAACTCTAGGCATTGCTGTTCATACATACCTAACAACAGTGAGGAGATAAGAGACTTACTTACTAACCTGACTCACTCGAGTAATGATTTGAAGGAACTGAAAGAACCAGGAGTTTGGGAAAAGGGTGGAAAAGGATTTGCTTCAGTGGGAAATTGGCTTAGTCAAATATGGAATGGGGTGCTATTAAAAATTATACTGGGAATATTAATTGTAATTGCTTGTTTTATGGGGATTATGTCAATTATGTCAAAAGATATAATTGAAAAGGTCTAAAAATAATCAGAGACGGGAAGAGCGAAACAGGGAAAGTATTTACAGAGGAGATCTGAGAAGAAGGCAAAATGTTGAAGAAATTGAATTGTGAAACTGACAAGGGAAGTAGTGATGACATATTTAGTCATCAGAGAAGGGACTGATAAAGCAAATATACTAAATAGAATTTTTTAATGAGCGGTTATATAATAAAATAAGTAGAAAAATGAATAACGTAAAATAATGTGCACGTTTGAAATTGTGACCACAGGGAGTGGCCGTCAAATGTTAACAAAAATATTAAAGACAAGACTAATGTATACGTAAATAATGAAAATGTAATAAAAATATGTAGTAATGTGACATATTGAAAGATCTAACCTATGTTTTATTAATTATGTGCATAACATAGCAATTGTCTGGGCCTAGTCTTACCAGGCTTCATCGATGAAGCTGTGTTTCTGATGGTAAATGTAAAATGTTAGTAAAAGCTGAACTAATGGTGAACTGCCTATTGTGAACAAAATCTGTTTAGCAAGGAGTCTTCTTGAGAACCAACGGACAGGAGCTGGTAGAGTTAGAAATGTAGCAAATGTCGTGTAAGCCGGATGAGTTGTACTTTCCCAGGACTTAAACAATGGAGACACTGACTGAAGAAGACGATGCAACATTTTCGATACCTGACGAGCCGGATGATGAGGACATCGCAAGAAGAACCAATCGACAGTCTGAGAACATGAAATATTAGAATCTATAGATTTGGTGTGTTTTATCCATTGGCTATGTAAACAATGTGTGATTAACTGACGAATTAGGAATTAGGGGATAGTCTGGGTGACTTTGTATAACATCATGACAAAGGGAAAAGATTTCAGATGGAAAGGAGGAAGTAGAGTTTGCTGGAGCAGACTTTATCAGTGGCGACTCGAGATTCTGTCATTGGGCTCGACTCTCTGACTGAGAGCCTGAAATGATGCTGATCGACTGATGACCTGAGGACAAAGACTGAGGGCCTGATTACAACTTTGGAGGATGGTGTTAATCTGTCCTAAATGTGACGGATTTACCACCTACCGTATTACGAGTCCATTATATCCTATGGAACTCGTAATACGGTAGGTGGTATATCCGTCACATTTGAGACGGATTAACACCGTCCTCCAAAGTTGTAATCAGGCCCTGAATCTGTTGCTGACCCATACCGATGATAGGTAGATATGATAATGTGACTGTAATGCATTGCTTTTCCGTTCTAGGTACCAACTGCGCTGTCTTTATAGCATAACTTAGATAGATGTTTTCTTCAAATTTGTGTTCTAAATTGTTTTCGCATGGCGCCCCACATGCTAATGCTGATCTGGTTTAGTTAAGGTTTCTCTACATGACAGTACTTGACATGACTTTTTGACAATTGATTGATGGATGAATTCTGCTGAACTTATGCTATTAACTGGGTTGTTGGGATTGATCTTCTTGTTGATTTGTCCAAATGCCTTAGAATGTATTTTGATGCTAGCTTTGATTAGATTATGTTCACAGCATTTTCTGATGGACTTACTGTGGGTATTTGAATTGAATAAAATTTGAATTAACTTCATGCCTTAGTATTGTAACCAAAGGGCAATAAAACTACTAAACGTATATTTTGAAGTGTGGTTATTCATGACTGAAAGGTCATGGTGTGCTCATGAATTGGTGTTCTTGACTAATGAATTGAAGCTGCGCATTTGATTTAAATGTACACTTGTCACAGTGTGGCTAGCATAGTCCATGCGAATCAAAAGGTTCATCGACCTATACGCGTCACCTTGTAAGTTTACTTATTAAGGACTGACATGCTAACAGGGGTATGTCTCCATCTCCCATTCATCCGCAGCGGTAGAAATCTATGGGGCAAAAGAGTGAGGAGCTGGTAACAAACTGTGCAATGTAGCCACAACAGTACAATGCATGATGTTAATTTTTAATGTTTAAGTGGCATTTGTCCTGTATGTCCAATTTTAAACTCTGATGCAGTTTTTATCCAGGGCCTGCCCTCACCCTGAAATGGCATTCGCCTGTCCCATGTGGAGGGACAGGTGGAAATGAGGTAATTCCGCTGACGTTGTGTGCCGTGGCGGTAGGCAGGTCGGATCCTCTGTGCAACTTCTCATGGTGATGTACTCCAGCAGTGGCAGTACGCTCAGCTGCGGACCTAACCACTATTTTCTATCTGATAACTCACTTGCCACCTGACCTTCAACAGGAGAGGACCTAAACTGCATGTGCTGCTGTGACTTATGTCTGGAACCTACCATAGCTCGTGTGACTGGGGAAAGGGCCCCTGCCTTCACCTGAGCAGAGTTGGAGTGACTGGTGGATGGGGTCCTACTCCAGTACGGACTGCTGTATGGGCCTCCAGACCAACAGGTGAGTACCCTGTGAGCACGATGCATGGGGCATGAATGCATGGAATGGTGTGTGTGAAGGCCTCGTGTAGGTAGGGTGGGTGGATGTCACTTGGGCGGCATACAGATTGTGTGCTGGGCCCTGTGTGTGCAAATGGCGATGTGAAAGGGTATGGTAGGCCATGAGTGTAACAGACAGGACGGTCTCACTGATACCTTTTCCTGTGTGTATTTCTCTGCAGGTCAGCGCCCATCAAAAGAAAGGTATATGGTGTGCAATCGCCAAGGACGTGCAGAACCTGGGGGACTACGCCAGGCAGAGCACCCACTGTTGGAAACAGTGGGCGGACCTGAGATGCTGGGCACGGAAGACAGCGGAGGCCCAGCTGGGGATGTCCTCCCAATGAGGAAGGGGTGCCTGTCAGACCCTGACCCCCCTGATGGCCCACATACTGACGGTGGCCTACCTGGAGCTCGATGAGCGCTTGAGGGCATAGCAGCAGCCACAAGGGGGTGAGTACAGTGACCATCATTACAACTTACTCATGGTAGGGGGGTACCCGGGTGGGGGATGTGTGTCAGTGGGTGCCCCTAGGCCAGGCCTGACATTGGAGAGTAGGTCCCATGCTGGGCAGGGTTCAGATGTGATAATCCTGCTACCTAGCTTATAGGCATCCACTACTGGTCAGGGCTGTGTAGGTCTAAAGTGTTCTGCAGTTGGGGATATGTGCCCCTCTCTATGCCCTGGTGGCTAGCATTATTACTGGTGGTGCACTGCATAGTGCATAGGGCTGTTCCCTGTGATTGACGGTGGTGTGTATGCCAGCGGTGGTGTTGGTGCAGCCAGTGACCCAGTGTATCCTTTGTCTCTTCCCCCCCTTTTTGTTTGGTCATCCTGTCCTTATGTGCATTATCATCATCTGGCAGAGGAGCAGAGGCACCGATGATGGAGGAAGCTGCATCCCACAGGACCCAAGAGGCAGAGTCCACCGACGCTGAGGGTACCAGTTTGATGGCGGGAAGGGGAGCACCACTGCGGAGACAGGAGGAGACAGTTCAGACTCTGATACCGCCTCCAATGGAAGATACCTGGTGGCGGCGGACACCTCTGTGACCACCCCACCTACAGGTACAGCCACCACCCCCGTATCAGCACCGCCCTCCCAGCGCCCCCTAATCGAGTTGCCCTTGCCGCTCACCCACGAGGGTGGGCATCTCCTTCACCCCAGGCACCTCAGGCCCTGCCCCAGTAAGCCCTACTGCCCTGAGTGAGGAGGCTATTGACCTCCTGGGATCCATTTCTGTTGAGCTGTCAACCATTGTGAATGCCATCCAGGGGCTGGCAGCCCAAATGCAACAGACATTCACACTGGCTTGGTGGCCCAACAGAAATCAATCCAGGCTCTGGCTTCCTCTCTGGTGGCAGTCATTGTCCATGTTTCTACCCTCCCCCTTCCAACTTCCTCTTCTAAATTCAATTCCCCTCAACCCCAACCTATCCCAAGCACACAGACAGACGAGCATGCACACAGGACAACACAAAATAGTGTCACAGACAAACACAAGCACCACACATCATCCCACAGGCTCTCACACAAACACCATCCAGATGTAGACATACCAACATCCACTGCCTCCACTGTTTTCCCCTCCTCCTCCTCCACCTCCCTCCCAGTTGAGTCTACACTCACACCTGCAAGCACTACATCCTCATCCACTACCACCATCACCACCACACCAAGCAGAACACACACCTCACTGGCAGACACCACCACAACAGCCATGCACACGTCCCCTATGTCCTCTCCCACTGTGTCTGCCCCCCTCAAGGTACACAAACGCAAGCACTCAGACACCCAACAGCCATCCACCTCACAACAGGATCCAGCCCATGCACCTGCACCCACACACAGCAGATAGGCACCTCCTACAACCACTCCCTCTTCCTCTACTACCAAAACTAAGAAGCTTTTCCTCTCCACCATTGACCTCTTCCCTACCCCTCCCCACCATCCTTCACGTCTGGCCAGGGTGGCAATAACCCAGGCAAGCACCTCAGCCACCCTGTCCACAGGACCAGTAGTCTCCACACCCACTCGTGGTGGGAAAGGATCCAGGGCACCAGGCAGCCTCAAGGAAAGGGTGCCTGCCCCTAGTGCTGCCAGGAGGGGCAAGGAGCCATCAACAGCTGCTGCCAGGAATGGCAAGGAGCCATCAACAGCTGCTGCTAGGAAGGGCAAGGAGCCTGCCCCAAGTGCTGCCTGGAAGGGCAAGGAGCCTGCCCCTAGTGCTGCCAGGAAGGGCAAGGACCCATTAACAGCTGCTGCCAGGAAGGGCAAGGAGTCATCCCCAGCTGCTGCCAGGAAGGGCAAGGGGTCTGGTGCAGGGACTCAGTCGGAGCCCCCAACAACAACCATGATTGTGCAGCCATCCGAGGCTGCATGGGATAGGCTGGAGCTTACCCCCCTTAACCACCGGCAGCAGCACCGCCATCACTGGGCAGCCATCCGGGGCTGCAGGGGATGGGCTGGAACCTCCCTCCACCACCACCAGCAGCACCACTACCACCAGTGGACAGCCGTCCGAGGCTGCAACAGATGGGCCTGTGCTTCCCCCCACAACCAGCAGCAGCAGCACCACTACCACCAGCAGTGGCCAGCCATCCGAAGCTGCAGGGGATAGGCTGGAGCATCCCCCCACAACCACCAGCAGCAGCACCACTACCACCACTGAGCAGCCATCACCGCCGGCGGACGATGTGTAGTCCTGCCTCAATGGGCTGCTGTGCGGCCTGCCCCCTGCAAATCCTGTGGGAATGACACTCACCTGAGAGACTGACCTTGCACTCCCCAGGATCAAGAGCACAGGGCACAATTCCCCCTCTAGAACAAGTGGGTACGAACCCACTCACCCCATCCTTCCCAGGATCAAGAGCACAGGGCACAATGCCCCCTCAGGAACCAGTGGGTATGACACCCACTCACCCCATCCTCCCCAGGATCAAAAGCACAGGGCATGATGCCCCCTCCAAAACCAGTGGGTAAGACACCCACCAGCCCCAGCCTCCCCAGGATTAAGAGCACAGGGCATGATGTCCCCTCCAGAACCAGTGGTATGACACCCACTCACCCCATCCTCCCCAGGATCAAGAGCACAGGTCTCAGTGCCCCCTGCAGAACCAGTGGGTATGACACCCACTCACCCCATTCTCCCAGGATCAAGAGCACAGGACATGATGCCCCTTCCAAAACCAGTGAGTAAGACACCCACTAGCCCCCGCCTCCCCAGGATTAAGAGCACAGGCCACGATGCCCTCTCCAGAACCAGTGGGTATGACACCCACTCACCCCATCCTCTCTAGGATCAAGCGCACAGGGCACAATGCCCCCTCCAGAACAAGTGGGTATGACACCCACTCACCCCATCCTCCCCAGGATCAAGAGCACAGGGCACAATGCCCCCTCCAGAACCAGTGGGTATGACACCCACTCACCCCATCCTCCCCAGGATCCAGAGCACAGGGCATGATGCCCCCTCCAGAACCAGTGGGTAAGACACCCATTAACCCCAGCCTCCCCAGGATCAAGAACACAGGGCATGATGCCTCCTCCAGAACCAGTGGGTAAGACACCCACTCACACCATCCTCCTCAGGATCAAGATCACAGAGAACGATGCTCCCTCCAGAACCAGTGGGTATGACACCCACTCAGGAGACTGTGGTCTTGCACTCCCCAGGACCAACCACAGGGCATGTTGCCCCCTCCAGAGCCCATAGGCAAATCACCCACTTGAGAGACTGTGGCCTTGCACTCCCCCAGACCAAGCACAATCAATCAATCAATCACGTAATTTATAAAGCACGCTACTCACCTGTGAGGGTCTCAAGGCGCTGGGGCGGGGGGGAGCTACTGGTCAAAAAGCCAAGTCTTGAGGTGCTTCCTGAAAGTCAGGAGGTCCTGGGTCAGGCGTAGGTGGAACGGTAGAAAGTTCCAGGTCTTAGCGGCGCGGTGAGAGAAGGATCTTCCTCCGACGGTGGTGCGGCAAATGTGGGGGACGGAGGCAAGGGCGAGGCTTGTGGAGCGGACCTGGTGGACGGGGGTGTTGAAGGTGAGTCTGTCGTTGAGGTAGGCCGGACCTGTGTTGTTGAGGGCTTTGTGTGTGTGGGTCAGTAGTTTGAAGGTAATCCTCTTCGATACAGGTAGCCAGTGTAGGTCTCCGATGTGGGCAGAGATGTGGTTGCGGCGTGGGACGTCGAGGATGAGTCGGGCGGAGGCGTTATGGATACGTTGCATTTTTGTTTGTAGTTTGCCCGAGGTAGAGTGAGTTATCGAAGTCCAGTCGGCTGCTGACTAGGGCGTGGGTGACTGTCTTTCTGGTTTCGACGGCAATCCACTTGAAGATCTTGCGAAGCATGCGGAGGGTGTTGTAACAGGAAGAGGAGACTGCGTTGACCTGAAGAGTCATGCTGAGTGCTGAGTCCAGGATGATTCCCAGGTTCCGTACTTGGGTTGTAGGGGTGGTTCCAAGGGAGGAAGGCCACCAGGAGTCGTTCCAGGCGGAGGGGTTGCTGCCGAGGATGAGGATCTCTGTTTTGTCTGCATTTAGCTTGAGGCGGCTTGATTCCATCCATTTGGCGATGGCGTGAAGTCCATTGTGGAGGGTGTTTCTTGCGGTTGTGGGGTCTTTCGTGAGGGAAATGATCAGCTGGGTGTCGTCTGCGTAGGATACAATGTTGATGTGGTGGGATTGTGCAATGTTGGCAAGAGGAGCCATGTAAATGTTGAAAAGTGTTGGGCTGATGGAGGATCCCTGGGGGATGCCACAGATGGTTTTGGAGGATTTGGACAGGTAGGGCGGAAAGCGGACTCTCTGGGTTCTGTCGGAGAGAAAAGAAGAGATCCAGTCGAGGGCATTGCCGCGGATCCCGGCGTTGTGGAGGCGTGTTCGAAGGGTGTGATGACAAACGGTGTCGAGGGCTGCGGAGAGGTCCAGGAGGAGGAGCGCTGTGGTTTTGCCTTCGTCGAGCACGGTCCTGATGTCATCTGTGGCAGCAATGAGTGCGGTCTCCGTGCTGTGGTTCTTGCGAAATCTGGATTGGGAGGTATTGAGTGCTTTGTTGTCTTCCAGGAAGCGGGATAGTTGGCTGTTCACAATTTTTTCAATGACCTTAGCAGGGAAGGGGAAGAGGGAGATGGGCCGGTAGTTTTTGGGGTCATCTGGGTCCGCTTTGGGTTTCTTCAACAGGGCGTTGACATCGTCGTGTTTCCATCTCTCTGGGAAGGTGGCTGTCTTGAAGGAGCTGTTGGTGGTGGTGCAGAGGTGGGGGCGATGATGTTGCTGGCTTTGTTGAAGATCTGGTGTGGGCAGGGGTTCGAGGGTGAGCCGGAGTGGATGGAGGCCATCGTGTTGATAGGGTCCAAGAGCATAGAGGGTTGGTGTTGCTTGGTGCTTTGGGTTCGTGGTTGTCTGTGGTTGGCTGGTTGGTCTGGGGTTTGAAGCTGTTGCGGATGTATTTGATCTTTCGACTGAAGTAAGTGGCGAGGGACTTGCAGAGCTCCTGTGATGGCGGGGGTTCGTGGGAGGAGGGCCTGGGGTTGGAGAGTTCGATGATGATGCCGAAGAGCTCTTTGTTGTTGTGAGCGTTGGTGTCTATGCGGCTTTTGCAGTAGGTTCTTTTGGTGGTGCGGATTAGCTGATGATGTTTGCTGATGGCAGTCTTGAGGGAGATGTGGTTGGATTCGATGGGTGCAAGGCGCCAGGTCTTCTCCATTCTTCGGCATTCCCGATTGGAGGCCTGCAGGTCGTGGATGAACCAGCTGGCCTTGGGTCTGTGGTGGATGTCTGAGGGTTGTTTGAGTGGTGCAAGGGCATTGGCGCAATCTTCTATCCATTGTTCGGTGGTGTGGCTGAAGGAGACATGGTTGCTGGCTGAGAAGATGGGGTCGAGTGTGTGTCCTGCGGTGTGGGTGGGCGACGTGACGAGTTGCTTGAGGCCGAGGTTGGTGAGGTTGTCGGTTAGGTTGGTAGTGTTGATATCTTTGTTGTTTTCTAGGTGGAAGTTCAGGTCACCGAGGAAGATGTAGTCCGTTGAGGTGAGGGCTTGGGTGCTGATGGTGTCGGCGATGTCGTCCCAGAAGTTAGGTCGGGCCTGGGGGTCTGTAGATCAGTGCTCCTCTGAGGGTGGTGTTGACGTGAATTTTGAAATGGAGGTGCTCGTGGAGTTGATGGTGTCATTGGAGCTGGTGGAGACTCTGATGGTGCTTTTGTGGACTATGGCGATTCCTCCTCCTGGTTTGTTGTTGTGGTCTCTCCTAGTGATCTTGTAGCCTTCAGGTATGGTTATGGCTATGTCTGATTCCGAGGCCGGATTCATCCAGGTTTTGGTGAGAAATGTGATGTCAGGCGATGATGAGGTCAGTAGGTCCCAGAGTTCGATTGCATGCTTGTGGACGGAGCGGGTGTTGAGCAGAATGCAGCTGAGGTGGATGTCTGTAGCTTTGTGTTGGAGCTTGGTCGTTACGTTGTAGGTGAAGTTGCAGGCTTTACAGGAGAAGGGTCCTTTGGTGTACTTCAGAGTGGACTGGAAGCAGATGGAGGAGCGTCCTGGATTGAGGGTGTGAAGGTCATTGGCTGTGTAGCAGTGATTGGTGGTGCGGGGGCGCGTGGGCCAGGGGGACTGGTGCTGGGCGCGGTCTTGGCGCGGACGGACACAGACGGGAATGCCTTTGGTGCGCCTTTGGCATGCCACGGCTGACATAGGAGGGGAGGTGGGAGGGAATGGCAGCTGGGAGGAGGGAGGGGAACTGCACATGGGAGAGCAGGGGGGGCAGGCCACAGGGCTCGGCGGCGGGAAAAAGGTGATACCGAAGTGGAGGGAGGGGGGCGGGGCCGCGGGGACGCAGCGGCTGAGCAAATACAAAATTAGAAATGGGAGGATGGAAAAAGAATGGCACCTGGAGTAGAGGCGGCAGAGGTGGCCAGTGGTGTTGTTCCATCTGCCGGCTGAGGTGCTCCCCCGTTCCCCATCCCCCTGAGGTGCCTACCTATTTTCCAGCTGATGCCCCTGCAGTGTTCTCTCCGTGTTGCTGCAGGTGACAAGTGGGGCCTTGGACTTTCGCCTGTGGCCCACGCACATTGAGGACTGGGCAGTGTCCTTTGAACTGTACATATGTATATACCATTAGATTGAATTTTCGTTTTCTACTGTATTTATAATATTACACTCACTTTCATCAATTCCTTTTGTGCGTGCATTATTCCTGAGGTGTAAGGGGTAAAAAAAGTGTATTACTGCATCTGATTGTGTGTATGGTGTTGGCGATGGGGGGGTGTGTTGTGCGTGTGTGTCTCTCTCTTTTTCTCCCACCCTCCCTTGTGTGCTAGGCAGCTGTACACAAGGGAGGGTGGGCGTCGTTGGTGTTCGTGGTGGAGCATGACGTAGAAAATCATTGGGAAGATCTGAAGTTCAGGCTCCATTGCGGCGTGGTTGTTTCCTGTGTCGCCAAAGGTGAGTCCTTTCCCTTCTGAGGTCTGTTTCCGCCAGGCTTTTGATGTGGTTGGTACTACTGTGGAAAAGGTGGCGGAATGTGGAGTTATAATATGGTGCGCAGAACATTGACTTCCTGCTGGCTGTAGGTGGCTACTGACGTGGTGCCTGTTGTTTCCGCCCTGGCAGTCAGTGTGGTAAAGTGGCTGTCTATGGGAGTTCTCACCGCCATGGTCATATTTCGACGGTAGTTACCGCCAGCCTGTCGGCGGTATTACTGCCACTTTTTCACAGACCGCCAGGGTTGTAATGAGGGCCTAAGTCGAATCCCCTAAGAAACAAGAGCACTTCTCACCTGAATACAAAAAACTCTTGCACCACTCTTCTCTTTTTTCAAAAGGAGCTACTTGATGAGCCACTGTCTAAGGAGGAAACTAGCGCTAACTATAATGTTTTTGCCTTAATTCTTACAATCAGTAAGCCTTTCTTTGTTGGGGGGGATTCAGAGAATATTAATTTTCCCTCTACCAACATGGGATCCCCTCCCGTTGTATGGGATTTTACCCTGCAGAACATTGAGGTGAATGGAGAATAGGATGTAAACAGCCTGTCCTCTTGTTGCGTGACCCCGCCCTTCGATGGAAGAGATAATTCTCCCGGACTAAGGCTCATTAGTAGTACCCCTTCGGATCCCACTTTGTCTCCAGTTTACTCTTCATTGACCCTCGATTTTATGCTTCCTGGGAACTCCCCAAGTGCACCTTCAGATCAACACACAGTAATTTCAGAGTCCATTAAATGCTTGTAGAGAATATTATCTTCTAGCTTAGCGCTTTTAGAAAAATCAATAAATAGTTTTGATCATACTAAAGACACTCTCTTGGTTATATTGTAAGCTCTGACAGGCCAAAAGAAGGATGGGCCAATCCTGGTTAGGAAAGTTCCGACACCCACAAAGAAAGCTCTCAATTAATTGGGGTGCTGTGGACTTGGAATAGCGCTGTGTGCCTTGGATGCAAGTTTGAATGTGAACTTAACCAAATATCCAGATCACACAAATAAGGGAACCAAGGTTGGTAAGCCACAAGCGTTTCTTAAATCTCTGATTTGCAAGGAAACCCTTCAACCAGAAAGTGTTGACTATTCTTTGGAAAATCTATTCTAAACTTCATTTCCACATGCAAATATCTTGGTTAAAGCAAACCCGGACAAAAAGTCAACTTCACCATTGGTCCCTTTCCCCATTTTTTGACCACAGTCTAAGATACCCCCAATTCCTTGATTGTTGAGAACAATGTGAATGTATCTATTAAACAAGCAGACAACAAAAGGAATATGGGAAAGTTAAGAAGAGGGAAAAAGTCAGAAAGAAAGGTGAAAAGGCGAATTTCCCCCCAAAACAACAAGAAAGGTAAAGTTTGATGTCCACTTACTTGCAGGAACCCCCTTTCCCAAGGAAAATTGTAAAAAGGTCAAAGGAAGGATAGGTTTAAAGACTTGGAAGATTTGGAAGACATAGTATCTTCCCCACCTAGGGAAGAACTTGATATAGTACCCCTGTGGGGTCCTCCTTTGAATAATCCGGATGACCTACCTATTATAAAGAGGGTTTGGTCTTCCCTAAATCTGTGTGCCGTTTCGTATTGCAATGCAAAATCAAACTCAGTGACCTCAAACTTAAGTTCTGACACCTTAGGTGGTGGGGATATCAATTGTGAAATGGAGAACATCTTCCAACAATCTGCAACAACGTTATGTCTTGAGTTTCCTGTTTTATTTGATTTGAATTTACTTCTGAACCACTCGCTTTTAATTTCTTGCTTTTGAGATATACCTGTGTTAAAATTAATTGAAAGTAGTGGTATTTCTCTTTTATTCCTAAATCAAGGTTTTGGTTCAGTAAAGACAAAAGTGATTTTAGTCAATTGTGAACAACTGCAGCGTAGAGGCATAGACGTGGTTCCAGTTAGGCGAAAGGATTTCCATTTGTTTAGACTGTAGTGCCCCATTGTTCCATGTGTGAACGGAAGTAACTGCTTTCATGGGCAAGACTCTTCCGCTTCTTCCTTGGAAAATGTTACGGTCTCTCGTTTCCATGGAAAAAGAGAGGTGAAGCTCATTGAAGATGTCCCTTCTTCTCCTTGGGCTCCTAAGCAGGATAATTGGAGTTGGTTGGAAGGGGCTTTACACAGTACTTGGGCAAATGGGAAATTACCACATTCTGGTCTTTAACCATAAACTTCATGTGGTCTCTTGGAATGCTGCGGGAATAGAGAATCATATGGGAAAATTAGATTCATCTGCTCTCTTCAGGCGGACCTAATTTGTATCCAAGAGACCGGGAGTGTAACTAATCTCGCTTGCCCGGGGGTACATAGTCCTTTGTCAAATGGCACAGCCATTCTGGAAGGGGCATTCAAAAGGGGGTACTGCTATGCTTTTAAGTGATAAGTATAACTGGGAGTATGAAAATATTTCCATCCCACAGAAATCTTATCAGATAATTAGAGTTAATCCAACAATGGAGGATGGTAGGAAAATGCTGTGGTTAGTGGTAAATACTTATATCCTTCCTGATAAGGAGCATGATATGATGTTAATGCATATGATTAATTATATTTCCTCTTTTTGTTTAAATTCACATGAAAGTGTTCATGAAGTATTGATATTGGGGGACTTAAAATTGCAAAATTTCTAATCTGTCTCTTTCCATTTTCTATGATATAGAGAGGGAATCTGTGCTCAATATTCCCTTTATCCTATTTCCCCCAAGAATTAAGATGGATAAAAGGGGGTATATTTTATTAAAAGGTTTGAGGGAACTGAGTTTTATAATTTTAAATGGTCTATTTCACTCGGACTCCCCGGCACCCTTTACCCATAAATCTTGTTTCAGTAGTTCCATCATTGACTATTTTTTGGCCTCCTACTCCTTAGCCCAATTAGTGGAGGACATGACAATTGGCGATACCCCGTTCAGTGACCATAAGATTCCGAGCCTTACACTAAGACTCCATTCATCCTCTATTAACTTTAATGGGAAAACAGGTAGAATCCACTGGTCACCTTTGAAAACTTTATTTGTGAAAGAAAGGCTTGAACTGGCCATGAGAAATATTGATGACTGGAATGAAGATGCACTAAACTACTTTTCTGACATTATGGGAAACATAATTCAGAGAGGTCAGTTAAAACGTATTAAACCTCCACAAAATAAATTAAGGCCTTTTCTTCTTCTGTTGAATAGGGAAATTAATAGACTGGTTAAGATGCAGTATGGGTGGGAATAGGAGGATGGGGGGGGGGAATTTCTCTACTTAAGAGGAGAAGAGTGCGGATGAAGATGGGCATAAGGAAGGAGGAGGTCGACCAGAGATAAAAGCGGCCATAGCCAAAAATACCTGTACATTTTGGTCACTTATTTCCAAAGGCTGCGGGTCACGTAAATCTCCCTCAGCCTCTCCGATAGCTGAGGTAGAATGGAGGGACTATATCCTCTCCCTGTATGCAGAAAATAGGGAAATCGAGTTAGGTGAATTGGACTTTAAGATTAATAGTTGGCTAGAGCCTGATGCTTTCGGTGCTCCTTCAGTGACTGAGATTGAGGGGTTTATAAGGTGGATGCAGGCCTCTGGAGCAATGGGCTCAGACTAGGTTCCATTGGCAGTAATTAAACGAGAGCCCTTGCTCTGGGCAAGGATTCTTAACCCAGTATTCCATTTCTGTCACTCAAAAGGCATAATTCTGGCCTCTTGGACTGGGAGTAGCATAGTCCCCTTGTACGAAAAGGGTGATAGATCTTCACTCATAAATTATCGGCAAATAGCCCTGTTAGATGCTGTTGGTAAGATCTTTGCTACAAGCATACTTGTGCATTTAACATCTTGGGTTGAAGAAAATTCAATCCTCCCTTTGGAACTGGCAGGCTTTATGAAAAAGCATAATACTTTAGATAAAATCTTATTAATGCAAACTATAAATGAAAAGTATGTTTTGGTTAGCGGTGGGGTGGTATATGCCGCTTTAATAGACTTTTCAACAGCTTTTGATAGGGTGGACCGTAAGACTATGGAAGCAATTATATAAATTGAGTGTTCCTGTAAATGTGTTACGTTTAGTTATAGCCCTGCACTCTTCTACATGGTGTAAAGTGCTCTTAGGTGGATAGCAGGGTCTGTCTGCTGAATTAGCTAAAAAAATAGTTTAAAACAGGGCTGTCTGTTGGCACCCCTTCATTTTTCCTTCTATTCATGATCTGCCTTCCATATTTGGGAATACATAAGGCTTTGCGCCTAAAATTGGAGGGAGTTCGATTTCTTGCCTCCTTTACGCTGATGACATAGTGGTGCTTGATCTTACCCCGAAAGGTCTAAATAGGCATCTGGCTTCCCTAAATGATTATACTAAGCAGCATCATTTAAAAATTAATGCGTTAACGTCTCAAGTCGTATGCTTTTTATGGAATAAATCTTGTAAAATAATTTATTTCTCCTGTTCTGTGGGTCAGCAGAGGTTGGAGCAGGTGAAATCCTACTGATTCCTGGGAAAAACCTTATCCTGTTGTCTTAGTGATCAAGACCATATATGTGATAATGTCAGCTAAACTCTGTCTCAGGCACACAGTATTTTGGCCTTTTATAATGCAGTTGGCCCGCTGCATTTTTCTCATCTATTATCGGTCGATCATGCAAAGACTCCCTTTTGTATTCCATAGAAGGAATTGAAATTTCAAAATGGGAGTTTTTCAATAAGATAGAAGGTCGGATCTTAGGAAGCTTGGTTTCTTGTATGAATTTGGATCCGTTCCAGCCTTAAGGCTTTAATTTTGGAATTAAGAGTGTTTGTACACAGGGCCTAGCTGCAGTAATCCGGAGGGCCTTGGGCTTAGCTTATAGTACAGATTCCACCCTAAGACACTTAGCATACAAAGAAATATTCGGTACGGCAAGAGAAAAATCACAGGTTTTTTTTAGAAATTACAAGCACGCTATGCAATCGCTTGAGTTAGATGTTGATCTGATCTTATCTCAACCATCCTTCTCATTTAAAAAGGGCCTAAATGAGGATATAAGGGGTAAACATTTCTTATTGGATATTGAGTTTTGTCGCCAAAATAGGCGACTTAGGCCGTAAACAATTTGGTGATTTTTAAATATCCTCAACCCTATTTATCTTGGAATTTACCACATGGAGCACAGAACTTTTTCATCCTGTTGAGATTTGATATATTACCTCTTAAAGATTTAGGCCCTCATTCTGACCCTGGCGGTCGGTGATAAAGCGGCGGCCAAGCCGCCAACAGGCCGGCGGTCTAAAATATGCAATTCTGACCCTGGCGGGAACCGCCAACACAGCCCGCCAACTTAACACTCCGCCCGCCACAGCGGTACAAACAAACAGCGCGGCGGTTCCCGCCAACAGCCAGGCGGCAGACAATGTACCGCCCACCCTATTACGACCCACCAATCTGCCACCTTTTCCGGGGCGGGAGCACCGCCGATAAGAACACGGCGGAAACAGACTACGAACGGGAAAACGCTCACCTCTACGCACTCCACGCGAGATTCCGGCAGCATGGAACCAGAGTTGCAGGTCATCCCCGCACTCCTATTCCTGCTCATATACCAGGAGCACGCCCGGCGGCGCGGAAGACATCGGTGAGTACTGCACCTACGACACAGGGGAGGGAAAAGATTACCGGCACACACCCACCCACCCACACCCACTACAACACACACATCAATGCATTCCCACAGATCACTGTCACAACCCACAAACCACCCCCCTCCGAAATAATGCAAAGACCAAAAGAAGAGATCATAAACGGGCAGATATATTGAAATATGGACACCAGTAATCGCAATAAATAAATAAACTATATACAAAATATATACAGCTACTAAATGTAGTCCAACCACTGTCCGTGGATCACAGGGTTCCTGTGCAAAGGGGCAAGGCCCAGTCCCACGACAAGAACTCCACGGAGAGAACACTGCAGGGGCATCAGAAAGAAAATCGGACAGGCACCTCAGGGGGAAGGGAAGGGGGGGCACCTCAGCCACTTGAGTACACGACGCCAGATCCACGAGGGGACTCCATGACCACTGGCCCATCCTGGGGAGAGCAAAGCCACAGTCCATACAGTCCATACAGTGGGTGGCCTGCCCACTGGGCCATCCTGGGGAAAGCAAAGCCACAGTCCATACAGTCCATACAGTGGGTGGCCTGCCCACTGGGCCATCCTGGGGAGAGCAAAGCCACAGTCCAAACAGTCCATACAGTGGGTGGCCTGCCCACTGGGCCATCCTGGGGAGAGCAAAGCCACAGTCCATACAGTCCATACAGTGGGTGGCCCGCCCACTGGGCCATCCTGGGGAGAGCAAAGCCACAGTCCATACAGTCCATACAGTGGGTGGCCCGCCCACTGGGCCATCCTGGGGAGAGCAAAGCCACAGTCCATACAGTCCATACAGTGGGTGGCCTGCCCACTGGGCCATCCTGGGGAGAGCAAAGCCACAGTCCATACAGTCCATAACAGACCCCACTGCCACTGGAGGAGGCAAGTTGGCCAGAGGACATCCTGCAGCCCTGCCCGAGATAGATCCTGCCCTGCCACGTCTGCCAAAGGGCCAGCGGTTCTTGCCTTGAAGGGCCCAGTTCAGCGGTGCTTGAGACGGCGGGGCCCAGTTCAGCGCTCCTTGCCTTGAAGGGCCCAGTTCAGCGGTGCTTGAGACTGCGGGGCCCAGGTGAGCGGTTCTTGAGACGGCGGGGCCCAGCGGAGCGGTGCTTGAGACGGCGGGGCCCAGTTCAGCGCTCCTTGCCTTGAAGGGCCCAGTTCAGCGGTGCTTGAGACGGCGGGGCCCAGCGGAGCGGTTCTTGAGACGGCGGGGCCCAGTTCAGCGGTTCTGGAGACGGCGGACGGTCTATGGCCAACTGCTCATTGCCTGGTGGTGCCCTCCTGGGCAGCGGGGATGGTGCTCCTTCAATGCCCACCTGGGCTGTGGGTGGTGGGGCCCTCCTGGCCAGCTGGGCTGGGTCCTCCCTGGGCAGCGGCTATGGGGGTGGTGGGCTCTCCCGGGGCAGCTGTGCCGGTTCCTCCCGGGGCAGCGGCTATGGGGGTTGTGGGCTCCTCCTGGGCAGCAGGCCTGCTGCCTGACCTCTCCGACTTGCTGCCCTTGCCCTCCTTAGTCGTGGGCCTTTGGCCCTTTCCTCCCTTTGGAGCTGTGGCTGGTGACTGTCTCTGGGTGGTGTCCGGGGGGGATGTAGAAGGCGGGCTCCTGCGGCGCCCCTTCCGCCTTCTGCTCCTCTTCCCAGGGGGTGGGCTGCCTGTCCCCTTGCTGCTGGGCGAAGATCCAGACATGCGGGCTGGCGGGCTCCAATACCCCTGCACCCTTGTCAAGGGGGCTGCAGGGCTGGTGGTGGCTGAGGTGCTCTTCTTACCCCGACGAGAAGGAGGGGGGGGCTCAGGGTCAGGAAAGAAGTTAGTAGTGGCGAGGAAGAGCTTCTTGGGACAATGGAGAGTGGTAGGTACAGTGGGAATGGGAGTGGAGGGAGAGGATGTGGTTGTAGGTGAGTCACGTTTGCTGTCTTTGGGTGCAGGTGCAGGAGGGATAGGCTGTCGTGAGGTGGATGGCTGTTGGGTGGGTGGGTGGCTGCGTTTGTGTGGTGTGGAAGAGGGGGTGACAGACACAGTGGGAGAGGACACAGGGGACGTGTAAATGGCAGTGGGGGTGGTGACTGCACGTGTGCGGACTGGAGTGGAGGGTGTGCTGGTGATGGAAACACTGGCTGATGGTGAGGTGAATGGAGGTGTGAGTGTAGACGTCACAGGGAGGGAGGAGGGAGACGAGGAGGTGGGGGTCACAGAGGTGGTAGTGACTGTTGGCATGTCTGCATCGGAATGTTGCGTGTGTGAATGTCTGCGTGATCTGTGGTGCTTATGTTTGGATGAGCTTCTCTTGGGTGTTGAGGTGTGTGCAGGCTGGTCTGATGGTGTGGGTGGGACAGGCAGAGGAACAGGAGACTGGGAGGAGGGAGTTAGTAGAGGCAGGCAGGAGACAGGGACAATGGCTGCCGTCAGTGCTGAGGCCAGAGCCTGGAACGATCGCTGATGGGCAGCCTGACCCGAATGAATGCCCTCCAGGTACGCATTGCTGCGATGAACCTCCCTCTCCACCCCCTGGATGGCATTCAAAAGGGTAGTCTGCCCAACAATGAGCGTTCGGAGGAGGTCAATGACCTCCTCACTGAGGGCAGCGGGGGTAACAGGGGCAGGGCCTGAGGTGCCTGGGGCGAAGGAGATGCCCGGCTTCCTGGCAGAGCGGGCACGGGGCGAACGCTGAGGGGCTGCTGGGAGGGCGGAGATGGTGCGCTGGGTGGCGGCTGTACCTGTAATGGCGGGGGGCACGGATGGTGCCACCCCCGCAAGGGAGCCCCCTTCCGAGGACGTGTCCGTGTCGCTGCAGGCTCCAGTCGTCCCCGTCGTGGAGCTCCCCTCGCCCTCCGTCTCACTGGTCCAGTCTGACTCTGTGGCATGGCCCTCCTGGGCCATGTGAGATGCAGCTCCCTCCTGCCCCGATGCCACTTCTCCTCCGCCTGATGATGCTGATGCACACAAGCACAGAAAGACAAACAAAAAGGGGGGGGGAGAGAGAAATAAAGGGATATTGAGTACATGGATCTCCGGTACAGTTAGCGGACATGACAGACACAGATGCCCCCTGCACTAAGTTGCGCACTTGGGGTCCGCTACGCATTCCGTGGAACATGCCCTACACGCCCAGAGTTGACAACTGCACCCATGGATGACACGGCCCAGGGATGGCTGTACTGACAAACTACTGAGGGTGGTGGCTGGGGACACAGGGGCTTACGGGGGTGCCCAGCCTACAGATATCGCCCTGGCCTAGGGGGAGCCCCAGCCCTCCTCCCCCACCCAGACACCTCCACTGCGCGACAACAGAGTAGATAATGCTTGTACTCACCCCCTTGTGTCTGCTGTGCTGCCCTCACGCGCCCATCCAAATCAGGGTAGGCCACCGCCAGGATCCGGAACATCAGGGGGCTCAGTTGACGGCAGGCACCCCGCCTACCTTGGGAGGCCATCCCCAGCAGAGACTCGGCGGTCTTCTTGGTCCCGCGGCGGATGTCCTCCCACCTCTTGCGGCAGTGGGTGCCCCGTCGATGGTGGACCCCCAGGGTCCGGACTTCCTTGGCGATGGCACGCCAAATCCCGATCTTCTCATGGGCGCGGACCTATGTGACACGTACAGGGAGGGAGAAATACCACGTTCAAGTTTGTCAGCATTTTCCTTTCCAGTGGCCCAACGCCCCCCATCCCCGCCAGGCCCCCCGCCATGCCCAACATGCCCCCCATCCCAGCCAGGCCCCCCGCCATGCCCCCCGCCATGCCCAACATGCCCCCCATCCCCGCCAGGCCCCCCACCAGGCCCAACATGCCCCCCATCCCCGCCATGCCCCCCGCCATGCCCAACATGCCCCCCATCCCCGCCAGGCCCCCCGCCAGGCCCAACATGCCCCCCATCCCCGCCATGCCCCCCGCCAGGCCCAACATGCCCCCCATCCCCGCCAGGCCCCCCGCCAGGCCCCCAAGCCAGCCAGTGTCCCCAAATCCAGATTGAATTAAACTCACTTGTTGGTCTGGAGGACCGTAGAGTAGCGCATACTGGGGGAGGACCCCATCCACGAGTTTCTCCAACTCCTCTCCAGTGAAGGCAGGGGCCCTTTCCCCAGGTGCAGCAGCCATTGTCCCTTCCAGACCGAGGTCACAGCAACACTTGCAGTATAGGTCCTCTCCTGTGAAAGTTCAAGTCGCAAGTGGATAAGTAGATAGAAAATGGCGGTGACGTCCGCGCCGGTGCGTACCGCGGCGGTGCGTCCCGCCACCGCCGGCGCCCTTCGCCATTGGCTCCTGAAACCCATAGGCTTCAATGTTAACCAATGCGGCTTTGCGCCGCGGTCTTCGCCCACCGCCCGCCGCGGTGTGCCACGCCAGCGCATTGACCTCACATCCCATTGTCACACTTCACAGGTCAGGCAGCCGCCATTTCCAGGGCCCACATGGCTCAATTTCAACTGCGTCACACAGGCCTAGGCCTTGCATAGCCACTCAGACACGCCATTCACTGCATAGAGAATCGTATACTGTGCTAGCTGTGAGTACGTACCTGTGGGTTGCTTGACTGTGTGCTCCATGTTGTCCTTCCTAGGCACCGTCCGCTGGGTTGGGCGAGGAGACGGATGAATCCTCCCGTGTACCGACCGCTGGTGGACCTGTCGACAATGGAAGAACGCCACATTATCCTGACCTACCGTCTTAACCGTGCCACTATCCATGAACTGTGTGCCCAGCTGGAGCCCGACCTGATGTCCCCCATCCGCCAACCCACAGGGATTCCCCCTCTGGTGCAGGTCATGTCAGTACTCCATTTCTTGGCAAGTGGGTCATTTCAGACAACGTGGGAATTGCTTCTGGGATGTCTCAGCCCATGTTTTCGAAGGTGTTATCCAGAGTGTTGTCTGCCCTGATGAAATCCGTGAGGAGCTACATCATTTTCCCTGAGGTGGGCGAATTGGCTACAGTGAAGGGTGATTTCTACACCCTTGGACATATTCCCAACGTAATTGGTGCCATTGATGGGACCCATGTGGCTTTGGTTCCCCCAAGAGACAGGGAGCAGGTGTACAGGAACAGAAAAAATTACCATTCGATGAACATCCAGGTGGTGTGTTTGGCTGACCAGTACATCTCGCATGTAAATGCCAAATTCCCAGGGTCAGTGCATGACGCCTACATCCTAAGGAATAGCAGCATCCCTTACGTGATGGAACAGCTACAGAGACACCGTGTATGGCTAGTGGGGGACTCTGGGTACCCCAACCTGTCGTGGCTACTGACCCCAGCAAGGAATCCCCGGACCAGGGCAGAGGAACGGTACAATGAGGCCCATGGGCGTACTAGGAGGGTGATCGAACGCACCTTTGGCCTCCTAAAGGCCAGGTTTAGGTGCCTGCATATGACAGGTGGATCCCTAATGTACTCACCTAAGAAGGTGTGTCACATCATCGTGGCCTGCTGCATGCTTCACAACCTGGCTTTGCGCCGCCAGGTGCCTTTCCTGCAGGAGGATGGTCGAGACGGTGGTGTTGTGGCAGCGGTGGAACCTGAGGAGAGTGACGAGGAGGAAGACGACGGGGCTGAAACAGACAACAGGGACAGAATCATTGAACAGTACTTCCAATAGGACACAGGTAACATTTCAAAGATAATTTAGTAAATGTTAACTACTCTCCAGCATCTCTGCTGCCTGTCTATTTGCCCCAGTGTATGATGACTGAGTTTTGGCTTTTCCCTCCCTATTTCAGATCTGGGGTCCCCACTACGAGTCCTGTGCTTCGTTTCCCCATGGACTACAGCTTTGTGGCAGCTGTTTGTTGACTTCACCATGTACAAGGACATATTTGCACTGTCATGTCAATTACAATCTATTGAAATCACAGCCAGACTCCAGATATTTTGGTGCAAAATAGGTGTTTATTGAAGTGCTCAAAATGGGATGGGTGGTTTCAAGTGGGTGGGGGCTATGGTGAAGGAATGTCCATGGCAGAGTCCAGAGTAACAGTCACACAGGTGCATTGTCCAGAGGCCTGTGGAGAGATGGAGCATGGGCAGTTCAAGGATGGACAGGGTGACAATGTGGGACAGTGGGATGACATCAGGTGGTATCCATTGCTGGCGGGGGTCTTGACATCCTACTCTGTCTTCTTGCGAGATCTCAGGGCCCTCTTGCGGGGTGGTTCTTCTCCTGCAGGAGGTGGGGGTCTGGTGGGCTGCTGCTGTGCGGGGGCCTCCTGTCCACTAGCGCCGGCGGAGGTGGTTGGCTGTTCTTGGTCCAGGCTAGTGGCAGGGGCCCTTGGGTGTTGTTCAGTGTCCGCCCTGGTGTTTACGAGGTCCTGCAGCAGCCCTACCATGGTAACCAGGGTGGTGTTGATGGCTCTGATGTCCTCCCTGTACCCCCGATAGTGTTCCTCCTGCAGTACCTGGATCTCCTGGAACCGGGCCAGTACCGTCGCCATCGTCTCCTGGGAGCGGTTGTATGCTCCCATGATGGTGGTGAGGACCTCGTGGAGAGTGGGTTCCCTGGGCCTCTCCCCCCCCCCCTGTCGCACAGCTGCCCTCCGAGTTCCCCTGTTTCCCTGGGCCTCTGCCCCCTGGCCGGTGTGCCCACTACCACTGCCCCCAGGTCCCTGTTGTTGTTGGGGTGGTGGGTTATCCTGGGTGCCCTGTAGTGGTAGACACACCGCAGATTGACGCGCCCTGGAGACAGAGGCATGGGCCCGCTGGGAGGGAGCTGTGCTGGTGTTCCCAGAGGGGTTAGGGTCTGTAGTGGCCTGGGCCTGTGTGAGGGGAACCGACTGTCCAGAGGTCCCCGATGGTCCGGGCTGGTCATCGGTGTCCAGGTCGACAGAGCTGCTGTCATCGCTGACGGCCTCTTGGGTGGGGGGTGTGGATAATTCTGGCCCCTCCGCCGCGGTGTGTTGACGGTCGGGTCCTGCAGGGGTATAGAGGTATGGTTATAGTTTCAATGTGTGGCATATGGGTGTATCTGTGGGTTCTCGTGTCCCCAAGTGCTGGCATTCGTGTGTGGGGGCTTTGGTGAGGGTGGCTTGTGGGGGGGATGTGTATATGCATTGGGCATGCTTTGGTGATGGGTGTCCATGCTTAGTGGACGCATGCAGGCCTATGTTTTGGGATGTGTGGGTTGTGATGGTGAGACATTGGCGGGGAATAGGTGTGCTGGGGGTGGGGGTGAGGATGGTGGTGGGGGTGAGGATGGTGGTGGGGGTGAGGGTGGGGGTGAGGATGGGGGTGGGGGTGAGGGTGGGGTTCGAGGATGGGGGTGAGGGTTGGGGTCTGATTTGGCATGCAGGTGGGGGGGAAGCAGTATTGAAGCTTCAACTTACCAGTATCCATTCCTCCGCCGACTCCTGCGAGGCCGTCAGGATGCAGGATGTTCAAGACTTCCTCCTCCCATGATGTGAATTGTGGGGGTTGAGGTGGGGGTCCTCCGCCAGTCTTCTGCACGGCGATGTTGTGCCTGGATACCATGGAACGCACCTTCCCCCATAGGTCGTTCCATCGCTTCCTGATGTCTTCCCGATTTCTGGGGTGCTGTCCCACTGCGTTCACCCTGTCGACAATCCTCTGCCATAGCTCCGTCCTCCGGGCAATGCTGGTGTATTGTATCTGTGTGCCGAACAGCTGGGGCTCTACCCGAACGATTTCCTCCACCATGACCCTGAGTTCTTCGTCTGTGAAGCGGGGTTGTCTTTGGGGTGCCATGGGGTGGTGTGTATGATGTGTGGGGTGGAGTATGTGTATTTAAGTGAGTTGAGTGTGGTGGTGTGTGTTGTTTTGTGTGTGGATAGTGTGTGGGTGATGGTGTTGAGTGGCTGTGGCTGTTATTTTTTGGATGCTGGTGTCTCGCTCTTGCCTTCGTTACAAATTTTTTAGCGTAGGGGTTTGTGGGTGATGTGGGTGTGTGTTTTATATTGTACTGTATTGTGTGTGTGGGAGTGGTGTGTGTATGTGTATCAGGTGTGTGGGATTCAAATCGTCCAATGTGGCAGGGTTTTGTTCGTTTGTGTGTATTCTGACTGCGGCGGTGTGTCCCGCCAATGGAATACCGCGTTTGAATGACCGCCGCGTGGATTCGTGGGTCGTAATGGCATGGGCGTATTTCTGTTGGCGTGACGGTGGAGGTTTTGTCACCTCCAACTTTCCGCCGACCGCTGGTCTGGCGGTCTGTTGTGGCGGTCGGATTTTCGGAGGTTTGCCTTCTGCGGGTCAGAATGACTGTGGCGGGTTTCCGCGACCGCGGCGGGATTATGGAGGATTTCTGACCGGCGGTAGGTGCCTTTTACCGCCGAGGTCAGAATGACCCCCTTAATTTCCAAGTGGGATGGATCCTCGCACGTTTGTGATCTTTACAAGGTGGGGGTACAGAATTTTAAGCATGTGCTATTCGTTTGTCCCGCCTTAGTTAAATTAAGGAAAAAATGGCTGAAACCACTTTTCTTTAATTTAATATGTGCTCAGCAGGAGAGGTATTGAAATTAATGTACAAACCTCCGAACAAAATATTTTATTTTATGACTTTACGTTTTTTAAGTCCTTTCTAAATCTTTACTGATTTTATTATCTATTAGTGGACGTAACGGAATTCTTAATTAATTATTTTACCTCACAGGCTGGGCCATGAAGTAGAAGGCCCTTCCCAGATGCTAATTTCTTAGGAGTAATGCATTTTATTCACTGTAGATTGGTATGGATCGCTTTTTTGTATACTACTGCTGGGCTTTAACCGATCTTTCTATTCCGTAATGCTTTGCATTGGATTCTAATTGTGTAATTGGCTAGAGGGGTTGAGAACTAAAGTGATCATACTGAAGTCTTCTTTGCGATTGTTGTTCTATATATGTAAATATCTCACAGTATTCTAAGACATAAGTGATGGGTAGAGACCTGATTATATTGTATTTTAAAGATAACCCTTTTTTATATTTTTCATTGAGCCTATTTTATACTGTGTATTGTATTTAAAGATAGATTTATTTTATATTCCTCATGGTTTGTATTTTTACTTTTGTATTGTGTTGATAATGTGTGTACATGTGGACCTCTTTGGAGTTCCAAATCGTGAAATAAAATAAATTGGAAATTGGAAAAAGTGGAGGACACGCAAATCGCCTCCATATGGCAATCCCTTAATCATGGTGAATGGTATATCAAGCAAGTATGCTCTTTGCACTAGGTGTTTTGTATGCATCTTATCCAGCTGTGTTGCAGCACCTGGTGTCATTCTCATGCGGACACTTCAGCCTCAGTGATACTGTGGCCAATCATGGAACAACAGGTATAGAGTTTCTCATCAGCCGCCCTGAGTCTCACCTGCCTGCATTGTCAACCATTGCAGCTGTGCGGCAAGCTGATATAATTTAAAATTCAAAAATGGCTAGTCTTTCTTCTGTGGTTCTCTGCAAGGTGGTGGGTGTCACTCACCTTCAGTCTGATTCTAAGATAAAAGCAATTAGAAGTGAGTCAAGTTCCTTAAAAATGGATCGGGGATCGATACTGGTAGTGCCACAAAGAAATACAGTAGGCCAGGCTGCGCCACCATCTTAAGCAATGCTGCTCTCCCTGCCACTGATAGGGGGAGTGTATTCCAAAAGTCCACACTCTTCCTAGGCATTCTGATTGCTTTCCCCACATTTCCATCTAGCAAGTCGGCCGGCCTGCAGTTATTGTGCACTTTGAGCTAGTCGAGACTGCAGGGTTCCCATTGTAATTGTTCTAGACCCTTGGAGCTTCGCATTGATTTATAATCACAGGCGGTTGCTGTTGATGTGAACTGAATGTCTCACATTGCCGGTTGTTGTGGACCAACACTGTTGGCAATTAAAGCAGGCCTGCTGGTGCTGCACATTTATGGTCATCATGAGTAGCCAAGTCTCAGCACAAAGAGGTCACTTTACAATCTCAAGGGGCTTTAAGATTCTGTAATTTCATATTTCCTTCAATAAGAATTCTTTACTGATACAAGGCAAGGGTCCAGGACCTAGGGGGCACCTTTTGGGGATCAGGACTTACTCAGATAGGGATCAGAAGCAGGGTTCAGTCAGGTCCAGCTAGGTCTGGGTGATACTGGCCAGCTGGGTTGTTTGCAGGGAGGGTTCTAGAAGTGTCAGCTGTTCCTGTAGCTCGCACAGGAGGTCAACCAACTCCCTATTGGAGTCACTCAGGGCAGTCTGGGATGAAGGCAAGCAGGTCCGGTCCTTCTTCAGATACGAAGGCAGTCCTTCAAGCAGTAGGGCAATTATCTAGCTGCAGGACAGAACTTCTTCAAAATAATCCATAGGTCCAGGAGTTTTCTGAGGAGTGACTCTGGAAGTCCAATATTTATACCTGATGCCAGTCTTTGTGTAGTAGGACTACCTGTTCTACCCCACATCTGGTTCTGGAAAGTTCTTTCCATTCCCTTTCAAGGCTCTAAACTGTGGGGGAGACAAACGGCAGGGAAGGCCTGATATCAGATTGCTTTGTGTGCAGGAGGCAAAGCCCTTTGAAGTGTAAGTGGTGCTGGGTAAAGCCCCTCCCCAGTCATCTTGTCAGGATGGCCCATCATTTCCGCATGTAAGCCTCTTTTGTTTTACTCTCTGGAATCAATACACAAAATCAAACAGCAGAGCCATTCACAGTTATGTCACCCAGGAACCTGGCAGAAGGTGATTATTAATGGGAGACTCTAATGAACATTTGTTAGACAATGTACTCTCTAGAGCAGTGACTGGTATTTGTCTGGGAGGATGGCTAAAAGACAGTTTGGAGACATACTAGTTGGGATCTGAAGTCTCCCTGGGAAGTTAACAAGAACCTTTACAATGGTGCATACAGACTGATAAACTAAAAAAGACACCAGGCAACAAGAATAGTTTAACTGACCTTGCAAATGAGCCACTTATGTCAAGCACATTATCGTTTGTGATACCAGTTTAAAACATTCTTATCTTGTGTCAAAGGGTCCAAAGTTTAACCTGCTTATTTCTCTTCAACCACAGCCACTTGGTTCAAGCTTCAGTGCTTAGCTATCTTCCAATGTCTTCTTTCATCTTTCTATCACACATACATTCCTTGGTATTTCCTTATTTTGATCATGTGCTCATGCTTTGATTTACCCTAACATGTACACTTTGTACATAAACTGTATGCTGTTGCCTTTTTCTCTTTCCCACATACGCTTTATACTCTAAATAAATAAGACATTATTTCATGATGTAATCCTTATAGAAATCAAATCAAAACTCACGCCACAAGGCATCTTGAAGCATCACATCCTGAAGTCCAAACTCGATGTAACTTTTGCAGCTTCCTCTAAGATGACAATGTAGGACACCCAGTCAAAGCTACAAAAACAAGAGCAGTAATGAAGACAAGAAGCACAGTTGTACGGAGGTCCAAGAAAGATTTAAAAGTAGAAAGTCTACTATTTCTTCTAGGAAAAGGACCCATAAATAGGTATGACCTGAAAGAACTTTCTCTGTAAGATACTGTGGAAATGGCTAGAACACACAAAACTGAAAAGCAGTGCTGACACAGACAACACAAAGTTCTGCAGAGCTTTCTAAGTTTGCAACTAAGAAGGAGCCCTTACTGTTGAATCTTAGCAGAGAATGGAACCTTTTATTCTTGTAGACTGAATTGATGTGGTAAAAAATCATAATTTTGATAACAAAAATTAAGTATGCAGATCTACAATTTGTCCTTTCAAAGGAACTACAGTGAATGACACCATCACATTAGCAGTACAAGCGATTGTGCATTGCCTGACTGGTGCCGGCCACAGGTTACTCAAGAACTGGTTCCTCCATCGTAGGCCCTTCATGCAGCACACTTTCAGGGCAACAAGGCCTCTGGGACTGACTTGCCTCTGCCAGGATGCTCTCTCTCAAATGAAAATGCAACCACAATCTGCCCTGAAGGAAGATTATGTTATAGAAGCCATACTGAGTCCTTTTTATTACAAAAATAATACCCTCAACTAGCACTTTTTTTACAATCCAAACAAACATAAAATTGTCAGTAATGAACAACGCAGAGACCCCCTTCCCACTGAGCCCTGTGTTAAGTCACCAACATGATGAATTTCAGTTTAGCCTATGGCAATTCAGGAAGTTAAATATCTTGGATGTAGGTGTGGCACGTATGAAGGACTGTCTCGTCCCCTACAATATTCTCTACCCCCATTTCAAGAGAAAAAGAGAAGTGGTATGAATGTTCAAGCTGTCTGAAAAGTTAAACTAATCAACACCACTTTCTCACTTTAGGGAAGGCATAGCACCTTCGGAGCACACAATATATGTATACAGTATTCTCAGGAATTAGGAGAAATATGTTAATAATGAATAACTATCCACATTGCACACAAAAATTATTTCCGCTTGGCTCGTGTATAGCTGTGAATTATTTTTTATCTAAGTTATACTCGTATCTCTGTCAGAAAAACTATGGTTGCAGTTGGTCCTGCAGTAGTTTAATCATGTGTTATGCACCACATGCAGGCGCTGTCAGCAGGTACATTACTCACTGACCTATACATTAACATGACTGAATCAAGTAACTTGAAGGTTATACCTAGATCTCTACATCAAATGAACCAGGCACCTCAGGTCCATATTTATACTTTTTGACGTAAAACTGCACCGGCTTGCATCGTTCCAGAGCACCAGCCGGGTGCCAAATTTACGGAATTTCACAAGCCGGTGCAAAGGGTTGGCAAGCGTAAAATAAAATGACATTAGCCGGGTGGGGGTGGCAGTATGGCAGAAAGGGGTTGTGCACCAAAAAATGACGTTTGGCTGGTTAGAGGCAAAAAAATGCCTTTAACCAGCTTGTCGCAAAACCATCCATACCACATGACTCCTGTGTTATAAAAGAAAGGAGTCATTTCCACCACCCCAATGGCCAGCACAGGGGACAAGGGTCCCCTGGGCATGGCCATTGCACCCTATGCCATGTAGGGGGGCCCATTCCAGGCCCCCAAAGGCACTTTAAAAATGTTACCCTACTTACCTGGGATGTGGTCCCCCATCCTCCGGTGTCCCTTTGATGGGGGTGGGGGTGATCCTGGGGCTTTGGGAGGGCACCTGGGGACCCATTCCATGGTGTCTTACCATGGAAATGGGTACACAGGTCTCCTAATGCCTGGTCTGACCGAGGCGTTAAATAATGGTGCAGAGCACGCTTTGCACCGTTATTTAGCCCCTCATCCCACCGTGCATCATTTTAGCATGAGGGGATAAATATGGGGCTATGAGGATAGAACCGTTTTTTAGTCATCTCACTGACGGAAGGTAGGTTCACACATCTAAAAAATGCTCCAAATTCCAATATTTTGACGTTAGACGTGTCTAACGTCAGAATATAAATATGGAGTTAAGTTTGCCCTAAATTTGCGTAAAACAAATGACGCAAATGCGGAGCAACAAAAGTATAAATATGGGCCTTTGTGTGCTCTAGGATTCAGACCTAAAGGTAGTGCTTTACACCATCAAGCATTGTCATCTGTTACACTTGTCCAACAAATGCAGCCATCTAGATTGCCCCATTGGTTAAGACGCCTTTGGAAATCTGTGGGTAATTTGAAGGTCACACATTCAAATTTCTTTGTGGCCATCTAGATTGACTGAATATGTACCACTGAGGTCGTAATTAAAATACGTATGCTACTTAAGTACATTGTAGAAAAATATGATTTACATGTATGTGTTTGTTTTCGAAAGAGGTGTTACTTTCTCACAAAGATGGCTTTTAAAGTTCTGAATTTGCTTTACAAAAAGATGGAAACATGACATTCTGGCCCATATTTAGAGGAAAATGTCAGAGCATGACGCTGCGCCAAAATTGGCAGCGCCTGCTCTGTCATTGTCATAATGCAGGGATGCGCCGTATTTAATTGACTATGGCACACCCTTGTGTTGTCCCCTGTTCTGGCGCTAAATTTAGCTGCCAGCGCCAACGCAGGCATCCTTGCACCATTGTACAAGGATGTCTGCGTTGAGGGGTGTGATTGTGTATGTGTGGGAAGGTGTCCCTTCCTGCACATAAACAATCACTAATGGTGATTTGGCACTTATGTGTGCTGCAGAATGCAGAATGCAGCACATACAGAAGTGCCAAAGCGTCATTTTGAAATGATTGTTTACCTTCCCACACATAAACAATCATGTCTGGCATTTAGCTCTTTCTGTGCCTGCTGCAGTATAAAGCACACATAGAAAAAGCAAAAAACGAGAAGGAAGAAAATAATTCCTCCTTGTTGTGCCTTGCTAATGCCACCCCTGAGGTGGCATTAGATTTTGGCGTTGCCTCAGGTTTACGAAAACTCGTTATTCTGAAGTAGTTTCAAAATGCAATGGGTGTTGCTGTGGCATGCCCACAGCAACACCCATTGCACGCCCCTTCCACACAAAGGGCTGTATGTGAAAGGGTCGTATTTACAAGGCGGTGTTAAGCCACAAAAAGTGGCTTAACGCCACCTTGTAAATACAGAGCAGGGCATAGCACCACCAAAGCGTCACAAAAAGTGATGCTACAGTGGTGCTAGTGGCTCATAAATATGCTCCTTTGTACGCTCTCTTTGGTCTTTTCCCCCCACCCTGCTATCCAGGCAACATTGCTCCAATATTTGCAATTTGAAAGTGATGGCAGTGGCGTAGCGTGGGAGGTGCAGGGGGGGCCGGCCGCACCGGGCGCAACATCTGGGGGGGGGACTCGAGTGCTAAAATCCACGGGTTAGGGGGCGCAAATTACTTGCCTTGCCCCGGGTGCTGACAACCCACGCTACGCCACTGAGTGATGGCCACATTTTTTGGACAAATTGTGGTCCAGGTCTATGCTGCTAAGTGCTAGTGTGCCCGTGAAATAACAAGAGGCCTAATGCTTAGAGGCTGAGTGCTTGCAAGGAGCAGAGACTTGTCAAAGAGAAAAGAGGGACAACCGGGAATATCCGGAGCTGACCTAGTCCTTCCGAAGTATGATGCATTCCTGAAGGTCTGAGTGGTAATATTTTTAAACATTTAATGATTCTAATTAGCAATGATGGGAAAATGTACTATCTCAGGTTCATTTTGAATACGAGTATATTTAGTTGCTTAGGTTTCACTATGGCTCTTTCCAATCACTCAGGTATCCGTTACAAAGCAGGGAAAAACAAAAATGTGAACATGTTCAATACTTTATCACAACATATTCACCTCCAATGCCTTGTGGCAATCAATGCGCGAAGAAGTACAACAAAGACTACTTTCTAACTGATAACCCAAGGGAGAAGGACTCAAAGGAGCAGGCATGAAGTGTTATATTGCCCATGAAGGCCGGCAATCATTGTTTCTGAATACTTTTTACGTCCTATTTCTGGTGAAATTTGCTTAGACTACGATTTTTCTTCTGCAATGTATCAGAAAAGCCCTTTTCCAATCCTTCGGTTGCACAGCGATTGTTCCGCCTGGCCAGCGTTTCTTTCCACTGCTGCTCGCATGACTCTCATTACAGGGCAAATTACACGAGAAATACCAGCAAAAAAGTATAAGTCCGAAAAAATGAATCTCAACGTTTTAAGTCATTAAAAACCAACTTCAAAATCACCCAGTCCACACCCTATGCCACCATTCTACACTAGTGAGATTTCACACGTAGACGCCATACGTGTATGACTATTTACGTTTATATTTCACCGTTGCCTCACAGCAATCACTTTGAATTTACCTGGGTAGCTGGCAATTCAGATGTTCAATAACTGTGATGAAAGAGGAGTAACCACACTCTCGCTAAGACTCCAGGGAGATAAAAACCTCCGTGTTCACAGCCTAGAATTGTCAGCCTCAGCGTTCCTGTCCTCACAAAGCAGCCATTATTTCATCATCTCTTCTCTTCACCTGCTAGTTTCACACTCAAACACCCAACGGATGACGTCAACACGCTCCCTGTGGAGGCCTCTAATTCTAAGGCAAACATTCACCTTAGAGATAATGGCAGCCTGATAAAATTCAAATTGGAAAGTGTTGTTAGCGCGTGGGTCCTTAATAAGTGAACTTAGAAGGTGACGCTATAGGTCTATGAACCTTTTGATTCGCATAGAGTATCCTAGTTACACAGTGACAAGTGTACACAAATATCAATGCACTGCTCAATATCGTTAATCAAAACATAAGCAATATAATCTAATATAAATCGACACACCATGACCTTGCAGTCATGAATAACCACACCTTAGTTTATACAGTTAGTAGTTTTGTTGCCCTTTGGTTACAATTCTAAGTCATAAGGTTAATTCAAACTTTATTCAATGTTAATAAACACAACTACTTAATCAAAAGATGCCATGAACATAATCTATTCAAAGCTTGCATCAAGATATACTCTAATGTATTAGCACAACTCAGCAAGAATATCAATCCCAACAAACCAGTCAAAGGCATAAGTTCAGCAGAGTTCGTCAGTCAATCAATTGTCAAAAGTCATGTGACGTACCGGCATGTGGAGTAGCCTTCACTAACCCAGATCAGCATTAGCATGTGGGCGTCATTAGAAAACAATTTGGAACACAAATTTGGAGACAAACATCTAACTAAGTAAGCTATTTAGGCAGCGCAGTTGGCACCTAGAAAGAAAAGCAATACATTCCGTCACATTGTCATATCTACTGTTGACGCAGATATGCTAATTAGAATTTATTAATAAATGCTTAAATCTTATGATTTACAAAAAGTTCCTAGAGAAATTAATCATAGAGAAAAAAAATTCATGTGCATGTTTTGAAAATGTGCCCACGGGGTATGTTAGCCACTTATACGAACTTGCATTAAAAGAACTAAAAATGTGTGAAATAATGAAAATGTATAAGAATAATGTAGTAATATGTCATATTGAGATGTATAATCTATGTTTTGCATTATATTGTAGAATTAACTTAGCCGCAGTTGTGGCCTAGTTTTTCCAGGCCTCATACAGAAGCTGAATTTCTCGCGTGCTACAGAGAAGTTGGTGCATTGTAATGTCCCTTAACTGCATACGTTAATAAAATCTGCTTAGCTAGAACGAACAGGAGATGAGGGACTAGGAAATGTAAGACAGACTCAATGTACTTTCCCAGGACTTGAACAATAGAAGCACTGACTAGAGAAGAAGATGCAACATTTTCAATACCTGATGAGCCGGATGATGAGGGCATTGGACAGCGAACCAATCAATTGGCGATGGAGACATTTTAGAACTCATAGATCTGCAAAATTAATATTATAGGTTAGAGACATATCTGCAGATTGAGTGACCAATTAGGAATTAAGGGGATGGACGGAAAAACTCTAAAAATAAGTCATGACAAAGGGCTAAAACTTCAGATGTGAGGGGAGAAATGCTAATACCTGAAGACGTTATTTGAGATTATGTTATTGGGCTCATGCTCTAGAAAACCTGATGCATTGCTGGTCGATTGATGACCTGAAGACGAAGACTGACTTTGTTGCTGATCCATTTCGTGGATAGGTAGCTATGACAATGTGACTGATGAACTTTTATGCCTTTCTTTCTAGGTACCAACTGCTCTGGTTTTTTTTGTGTTGTAATTTTTTTGTTATTAATAGTAATAAGAATACATTGCAATACAGCGTTAATAGACAAAGGGTAGGAGTTCCCGTACATTGAGGTCCGGAAGTCGTATGAACATCGTCTCAATATAAACTGGATAGACAAGATATGTTCAACGGTGTATTCAAACAATGACAAAAAAGATGCAAAGAGAGGGTAGCGGGAGTAGGGGCGGTTAACAATAGTAATGGAAAAACAAGTGCCGCTGGGAGGGGGCAGGGGAGGGGGGCAGATAGGGGGCATTGGCCTTTGAACAGTATGCTTTCAGAGTGGGTATCATACAGTATGTTTGCGTCACGGTCGGAGATGCGCTCGCCTCTCGTGGTTATTGAACCGCTGCACGTTGCTTCCCCTGCCATTGAGGATGAGTATGGTTGGAGGTTCAGCAGTACAGTCACAAACGGAATCTGTCCTAAAGAAGAACCTATCGTACAGGGCAGACTTGAAGGAGAGAGAAACCGTATCTTGGCTCTCGGTCATCTCTGAAGAGATATCCACGAAGGGGGGATAGAGGCGAAGAAAAAAGGAAAAGAGGGGGAGGGGGAAAGGATAAGAAAGGCAAGAGAGGGACAGGAAGAGAAGACGGGAGCTGGTTTCGGAAACACAGAAGGGGGTAAAGTATGGGGGGAGGGGGACAAGGAGATGGGGGCAGGGTGGGGGAGAGGAGGCCAGCTGGGTGATGACGGTGTCCCCAGGGCATCAACACTAAGTAGACCCTAAGTAAGTCCACCTGCTGGGTGAATGGAAGGGGAGGAGTGGGGGCAGGGGGAAAGACAGAAGAAGCTGAAGAGGGCTCTAAGACAGGTAAAGAAAAAGAAAAAAAGGGAGAGCAAAAGAGAAAAAAGAGAGAGAGGGAAATGGAAAGAAGAGAGCAGGAGAGCTGGAATGGGTGGGGTGTATGGTGTGACAGGTTAACGGAAGGCCGGTAGTGGCAACAATGCGTCCGAAAGAAAGGGAGCCCATATTTGAGCAAAGAGGGCGGCCTGGTCTTGGAGGTTATAAATGATTCTCTCATGTGCGGCTATGCTAGTCATCACCACTATCCATTCCTCAGGCGTAGGGGGGGTAACAGATTATCAGTGCCGTAAGATACATATTTTTGCAGTTGCCAGGGCTGTATGTAGCAGCCTTCTCTGCAGGTGTGATAAGGCCAGGAGGGAGTCCATGTCGTGCAGCATGATAAGAGAGGTGGGTAAGGGGGTTGGGAGTGACATGGAGTCCGTCAGAGTGGGTTCCACAGCCCTCCATAAAGGCCAGACCGACGGGCAACCACTGAGGACATGAAGCAAGCCACAGTGTTTTTCTGTGCAGCGCCAGCAGTCTGCATGCGGAAGAAGACCGGTCTAGTGCAATTTCACTGGGGTCCAGTACCAATCGTGAAGTACTTTGAAGAGACAGAATTTAAAGCGGGCTTCACACGTGCTCTGTCCAGCGCGTCCACCATGTCTGCCCAGTCTTCCACATCAAAGACCCGCTGCAGGCAGGTTTGTCATTGTAGGTGCAATTTGTCCAGAACAGGTTGTGAGTATAGGTGGCTTGTAATAACCTCTTTCAGGCCAGCCATTACACATTTGTGTTTCCCCCATGTCTTCAGGTAAGCTATTACGGGTGACAGTTGTAGCCCCCATCAGGCAATGTCCATGTGCTGGCGCAGACAATGCTGGAGTTGTAGGTATTTCCATTTTTGTTTGGGGTGAAGGTGGAATTCCTCCTGTAGCCTGACGGAGTGTTTAAGCTTGCCGTCCTCCAGTAATTGGGCTAGACGGTCGATTCCGGCTTCCTTTCACTGTAGCCAGTTAAGAGCCGTTCCACCTATGCGCAGACTGTTGTTGTGCCACAAGGGGGCCTGGGCATGGAGGAAGGGGTGTACCCCCAGGAGACGGTGGACCCTCTGCCTTGTGGCACGTGTCACCTTCAGGTTTGGATTCAAATCACTAGGGGATGAGGGACTCCTATGGTAGAGCCCGTCAAGGCCTCCACTGTGGGAAAGCAGTTCCTTCTCCACGTTTGCCCACTGTGGCGATTCTGCAGGGTCGGAAAGGGTAGCAGCCAGTGGTGACAAGTGAAGGGCTAGAGCGTAATGTTCCACCGAGGGGAGCCCCATTCCTCCATGGGATATGCGTGCCATTAGTTTGGCTGGTGCCAGTCATGGGCGTGGAGAGCCCCACACAAAGGTCCTGATTGCTACGTCAATCGATCTCAACGTGGAGAGAGGTGTCTGAAGGGGTAGAAGACCCAAAACATAGGTGAAACGCGGCACCGGGACCATCCGTACCACCTGTAGCCTGCCCCATATGGAAAGACCTAGTTGGGCCCATTTGTGGAAGTCAAGTCTCATGTGCGCAATGAGGGGATCCAGATTGTCTATGCCCATACGTTCTAGGCCACGATTGACTAATCCTCCTAGATATTTGAGGTGTTTCAGGGTCCACTGGAATGGGAAGCTCAGGAGCGCAGATTTTGTCATCACCCGTGAAATGGCAAGGGCCTTGCTTTTGTCCCAATTGATCCGATAGCCAGAGATGGGTGCAAAGTCGTCAATAATCTCCATTAGGGCAGGCAATGAGCGCTCTAGGTCAGTTAATGTTAGAAGGACGTTGTCAGCATATAGATACATTTTTGGAGTGCTGCCCGGCAAAGGGAGGCCCACTATCAGGGGGGAGGCGCAAATGGCAGCCGCCAGCGGCTCCAACACCGACAGGAACAAAATGGGCGATAAAGGACACCCCTGCTGGGGTCCTCTGCAGACATGAAAGGGATCCGAAAGGAAGCCCCCGCAGTTGACCTGTGCCGTAGGGTGCTCGTTCAGCAATCGGACTTTGGAAATAAACTGGTCACCTAATCTGAATTTCGTCAATGTTGCAAATAAGTACGGCCATTCTATGTGATCAAACGCTATTTCAGGATCTAGGGACAGGGCTAGCGCAGCCTCCGGCATATTCCTAGCCCCCCCTGAGGGCTGGCAAAGGGTACAAAGGTGGTTTCTTGAGTTTTGGCTCGGTACAAAACCTACCTGCGTCTGATGTATTAGAGATGGCATGACCCTACGCAGGCGATTCGCCAGGACGCTGGCCAGTATCTTGATATCGCTGTTCAAGAGGGATATGGGTCGGTAGCTGCTGCAAAGCAGAGGATCTCGACCTGGTTTTGGTATAACAGCAATTATGGCGGTGTTGGAGATCGCACCCCAAGAGTCCATCTGACACGTCTCTGGTATCGCTTCGTGCAGGACACCTAGCGTTTCTTCCCTCGTCCATTTATAGAATTCTAAAGGGAATCCATCTTCTCTGGGCGACTTGTGATAGGAGAGATCGGAGACAACCTGCAGGAGTTCCTGCCGGGTGATGCCCCCCCCCAGTAATTTGCAACCCTCATCAGAGAGCAAGGGCAAAGTAATATAGTTGAGAAAGGCCTCTATCTGGACAGGAGAGGACTGCGATTCGGGGCGTAGATGCATCGGTAAAAGGTTGCAAATTCACCGACTATCTCCTGCGGGTGTGTGAGTGTCTTCCCCGTACAGGCCTTGACGGCGAGTATAGCTAGGGTCGCCGCTCTTTGGCAGAGTTGTGCTGCTAACAAGCGGCCAGCCTTCTCCCCCGTAATGTCATCCCTCCAAGCACTGCAGCGCATATTCGGCCTGAGAAGTAAAGAGTTCATTCATAGCCATATGAGCTCTCTCCTGTCGTCTACGGGTGGAGAGGGAGGGATGGTCCGTGTACTGTTGCATCAGGCGTCTAATGTCAATTTCAAGAGTCATTTGTCATGCCTTCCTGTCCTAGTTCGCCAGCGTCACACATCATGTGGCCTCGTATAATCGCCTTGGCCGCTGCCCAGGTAACCGGATGCCACTGAGCCGAGATTGTCTTGGATGTAGGTGGATACGTGCGCTCGCAGTTGTGCCTTCCCTCAAGGGGTTCGGTAGCATTGGACAGCAAATCGCCATGGCTTGCGGCCCGGGGACACCAGGCCCAGCTGGACGGCCAGAAGAATCGGGGAGTGGTCCGACAAACCTCCATCTAATGTACGAGCATCCTGCGTGTGTGCCACAAGGCTGTGTCAGAGAAGAAAATAATCCAATCGGGATTGAGTACCGTGGACCGGGGAAAAAAGGTATATTCCCTATCAGTCGGGTGTGTCAGCCTCCAGAAGGCTACCAGACCGTTGTCCTGCATTATATCGGACCGCAAGGCCCTGTCACCGTTATTAGTTATGTCCAGAGGTCCGGTCTTAACTAGTATTGCGTTTCTAGCTAGGTTCCAGTCTTCCCCAATTATGTATTGGGTAGCCCCTATTTCCATCAAAAGGTGGTTGATGCGTAAAAAGAACTGCCTTTTTTAACCGATTGGGGCGTAGACGGAGCCCACACAGAGCAAAAAAACTCCTAATTTCAGTTTGGCGAACACGCATCGTCCCTCTGGGTCAACCCATGATTTGGTGACAGTGAGAGGTAGGCTTTTTCATAGTAAGATCGTGACACCGCACTTTCGTGGAACACAGCCCTCTGTATCCTGTGGGGAAGGCCTACTACTAGACAACACTGTCCCCACCCAGTCCCGCCACAGTTTGTCGGATTCAATCCTGTTCAGATGCGTCTCTTGGAGAAGAGCCACATCTGTCCATTTAGGGGGTCAGTACAACATTGGTGGTAAATGCCGCTTACCGCAGTGCAGAAGACCGCCAACACACCGCAGCGGAATTCTGCCACAGCTATTATGACCCATAGCTCGCAATCCGCCAAAATTTAGACACCCACACGAGGTCAGTGATAAACTGACGATAACAAAACCTCCACCGTCACGCCAACAGGAATACGCCCACACTATCACGACCCACAAATCCACGCAGCGGTCTTTCAACCACGGCATTCCATTGGCGGTAGACACTGCAGCGCTCAAAATACACACACATTTACAAAACACTACCACATTGGACAATTCCAAATACACACACCTGATACACATACACACCACTCCCACACATCCAATACAATATAAAACACACACCCACATCACCCACAAACCCTTACGACCACAATTGCGACTGAAGGCCAGAGAGAGACACCACCATCTACAAACTAGCATCCACAGGCACTCAACACCATCCCTCACACAACATCCACGCACAAAACACCACACACCCCTAAACATCACCCCACACATCACAACACACACCACCCCACACATCAAACACACCACCCCATGGCACCGCAAAGACACCCCAGGTTCTCTGAGGAGGAGCTCAGGGTCATGGTGAAGGAAATTATCTGGGTAGAGCCACAGCTATTCGGATCACAGGTGCAGCTCACCACCATAGCTAGGAAGATGGAGTAATGGCGTAGAATCGTGGACAGGGTCAACGCAGTGGGACAGCACCCAAGAACACAGGATGACATCAGGAAGAGGTGGAAAGACCTACGGGAGAAGATACATTCTGTGGTCTCAAGAAACCACATTGCGGTTCAGAGGACTGGCGGCGGACCCCCACCTCTTCCCCCACAACTAACAACATGGGAGGAGCAGGTCTTGGCTATACTGCATCCTGAGGGACTCGCAGAAGTAGCTGGAGGAATGGATTCTGGTAAGTCAAATCTTAACTATTACATCCCCCACCCTACCTGCAAGCTATCACATACCCCCACCCTCGCCCCATCACTCCAACTCCTCACATATGTCCCACTATCACAAACCACACATCCCAACACCAAGCCCTGCATGCAACTACAAATCATGGACACCCATCACCAATGCATGGCCACTGCACATACCCACAGACACCCCTAAACAATTAGCACACAAGGTCCCACACAAGAATGCAAGCACTGGGGTACAGGGTCACCCACCCATTACACACCATGCCACACACAGATGCAATAATCATGCCTTTACATCTCTGCAGGACCACTACCCAACGCCACCGGAGAGGAGGGTCCAGAAATGTCCACTCCACCACAGAAGAGGCCCACCGTGATGACAGTACCTCTGTCCAACTGAATCTAGATGACCAGCCCAACCCTTCTGGGACCTCGGGACAGTCGGTTCCCCTCACACTGGCACAAGCCACAACAGAGCCTCCCCCCTCTGGAAACACCAGCACAGCACCCACCCAGCGGGCCCATACCTCTGTCCCCAGGACACGTCAAGCAGCAGTGTGTCCACCACTACAGGGAACCCAGGCTAACCTACCACCCCAACAAAACCAGGGACCTGGGGGAAGTGGTAGTGGGCACACGGTTCACGGGACAGAGGCACAGGACCACAGGGGAGCTGGGAGGGCTGGTGTGCGACAGGGGGAGGACAGGCCCAGGGAACCCACTCTCCACGAGGCCCTCTCCAACATCATGGGAGCCTACCACCATTCCCAGGAGACGATGGCAACGGTACTGGCCAAGTTTCAGGAGACCCAGCGCCTGCAGGAGGAACAGTATTTGGGGTTCGGGGAGGAACTCAAATCCATCAACACCACCCTGGGCACCATTATAGGGGTGCTGAAGGAACTTGTGAACACAAGGAGGGACACTGTGGCACAACAAGGGGCCCCTGACACTAGCGTGGATGATGAATTACCCACCACCTCCGCCGGCGCTAGTCGACAGGAGGCACCGCCACAGGACCACGACACCAGCACCCTACCCCCTGCAGATGGAGAACCACCCCACAAGCGGTCCCTGAGATCCAGGAAAAAAACAGAGAACAATGCCAAGACCCCCGCCAAGAAATGAGACCACCCTGATTGTCATCCTTCTGTCCCACTTTGTCACCCTGTCCATCCTTAAAATGCCCTATCTCCACTTCCTATGCCCCTTTGGACAATGCACCTGTGAGACTAATAGACTGGACTCTGCCATGGACATTCCTCCACCATCACCGCCGACCATTTTACAACCCCTTCCAATATTTAGCACTTAAATAAACACCACTAAAGCACAAAAAAATGTGGAGTCAGTCTGTGCTTTCGAAAATGTGTATTTGCAATAAGTGTGTAAAAATGATATATCCGTTGTATTGTCAACATACCTATGTCACACCGCTCTAGTCCATGAGTAAACAAAGCAGATGTCACAGAGTGGGACCCACATCTGTGAAATTGAAAAGGAAAGTGACAACTCATGGTCCATTCACTGGGTGAAGGTAACAGACAGATGAGAGTTCGAACAATTATATCAGATGTAGCAGGCAGTGATGTCTTCTTACCTGTGTCTCACTGGAAGTATTGTTGGATCACTGTGTTTCTGTTGTTGATGTCCTCTTCTTCTGCTTCCTCTTATTCACTGTCCACAGGCTCCACAGCTGCCACAACACCTCCATCAGGGCCATCCTCCTGCAGAAAAGGCACCTGTCGTCGCAAAGCCAAGTTGTGAAGCCTACAGCAGGCCACAATGATCTGGCAGACCTTCTTTGGTGAGTAGAATAGGGATCCACCTGTCAGATGGAGGCACCTGAACCTGGCCTTCAGGAGGCCGAAGGTCTAGTTCGCCCATGGGCCTCATTGTAGCGTTCCTCTGCCCTTGTCCCGGGATTCCTCACTGGGGTCAGTAGCCATGACAGATTGGGGTAGCCAGAGTCACCTGCAAATGTTGAGGGAAATCTGTTAGACACACACTAACTCTTAGAGACATCCCTAGACCCAGACACCTAGTAACACTGTATAGGCTCCATGTCCTCACCCAATAGCCACACACGGTGCCTCTGGAGTTGCCCCATCACATAAGGGATGCTGCTATTCCTCAAAATGTAAGCGTCATGCACTGATCCAGGAAACTTGGCATTCACATGGGAGATGTACTGGTCGGCCAAACACACCATCTGCACATTCATTCAATGGCAACTCTTCCGGTTTCTGTACACCTGTTCACTCCTGTGGGGGGGGACCAAGGCCACATGTATCCCTTCAATGGGACCATTGATGTTGGGGATATGTCCCAGGTCATAGAAGTCACCTTTCACTGTAGGCAAATCCTCCACCTGAGGGAAAACGATGTAGCTGCACATGTGTTTCAGCAGGGCAGACAACACTCTGGACAACACGTTGGAAAACATAGGCTGGGACATCCCTGATGCTATGGCCATTGTCGTTTGAAAAGACCCACTTGCCAGGAAATGGAGTACTGAGAGGACCTGAGAGGGGGGATTCCTATGGGATGGCGGATAGCTGACATCAGGTCTGGCTGCAACTGGGCGCGCAGTTCCAGGACAGAGGCACAATCAAGTCTGTAGGTGACAATTACATGTTGCTCCTCCATTGTCGACAGGTCAACCAGCGGTCTGTACACTGGAGGATGCCGCCACCTCCTCATCTGCCCCAGCGGACGTGCTGTATGGAGGAGAACAGCGAGCAGAGAGTCAACCAACACTGAGGTATTAACACAACTTTATTCCTCAATTTTTTAAAACCGCTCTGTGCCTGTATTAGTGTGTATGCAAGGCCTAGATGTGTGTGACGCATTTAAAATTAATGCCATGTGGCCCCCTGAAATGGTGGCGGCCTGACCTGTAATGTGGGACAAGGGGATATGAGGTAACTGTGCTGGCATTGTACACTATTGCGGTAGGCAGTCGTAGACCGCGGCGTACTCCTGCATTGGTTAACATTGGACCCTATGGGTCCAAGGAGCCAATGCGATGTACACAGGCGGTGACGGTATGCACCACCGCGGACGTGACGGACATTTTTTTTCTGTTCAATCACTACACTGCAAGTGCTGCTGTGACCTCAGTCTGGAAGAGACAATGGCTCATGTGTCTGGGGAAAGGGCCCCTGCCTTCAGCACGGAGGAGTTGGAGAAACTAGTTGATGGGGTCCCCCCCCAGTACACTCTACTCTACGGTCCCCCAGACAAACAGGTAAGTACACTGTGAGCATGCGGAATGGGAAATGCCTGTGTGGAGTGGTGTGGATGGAAGATAGGGGGGGAGAATGAGGCGTGCATGAAACAACGGTGAGTGCATGTGCGTCATGGCAAGGGTAGGGATGCAGGCCAATGACTGTGACGGTGCCAACAGTTATATCTTCTCCTTTTCCCCTGTACTATTTCTTTAGGTCAGCGCCCACCAGAAGAAGGATATTTGGTGTGCCATCGCCAAGGAAGTCTGGGCCCTGGGGGTCCACCACAGACAGAGCACCCACTGCGGTAAAAGATGGGAGGACATTCGCCGCTGGAGCAAGAAGATGTCGGAGGCCCAGCTGGGGATGGCCTCCCAACGTGGGAGGGGTGCCCGTCGCACCATGACTCCCCAGATGTTCCGGATCCTGGCGGTGGCGTATCCGGAGTTGGATGGGCTCTTGAGGGCATCACAGCAGCCACAAGGGGGTGAGTACAGTCACATTCAGCTGATTCTGCACGCATTGGAGGTGTCTGGGTGGGGGAGGTGGGCTGTGAGTTCCCCTAGGCCAGGGTGAGTTTAGTAGGCAAGGTCCCGTCGTAAGGAAGGCCATGTGGCACCCCACCTGTGTTCAGATCCAACTACACCTAGTCAGGCTCCTGTGACTTTCATGTGTGCAGCAATCGGGCATAGGCCTTGTAACCCATGTCCCTGTGATTATTTATGGAACTCAAAGTGCACGGCGTAGTGCAGGGGCTTCTGTGTCTGTAGTGTCCGCCACTGAACATGTCTTTCTTCTGTCTTCCCCCCCCTTTTTGTGGTCTCCCTGTTCTTGTGTGCATTAGCATCATCAGGCGGAGGAGCAGTGGCACCGGAGCAGGAGGGAGCTACATCCCACATGGCCCTGGAGGGCGAGACAACGGAGTCTGAAGCCACCAGTGGGACGGAGGGCGAGGGGAGCTCCATGGCGGGGACAGGAGCTGAGACCACCAACACGGACTCCTCCTTTGATGGGAGCTCTCTTGCGGTTGCGGGCCCCTCTGTGCCCACCGCATCAATGGGTACAGCCGCCACCCCCCCTACCAGCACCGCCCTCACAGCAGCCCCTCAGCGTGTGCCCTGTGGCCGCTCACCCAGGAGGGTGGCCATCTCCTTCGCCCCAGGCACCTCAGCATCTGCCCCAGTCAGCCCTGCTGCCCTCAGTGAGGAGGCCATTGACCTCCTCAGGTCCCTCACTGTTGGGCAGTCTACCATTTTTAATGCCATCCAGGGTGTAGAGCTGCAGTTACAACAGACCAATGCATACCTGGAGGGCATTCATTCTGGTTAGGCAGCCCAACAGCGAGCTTTTCAGACTCTGGCCTCAGCACTAATGGCAGCCATTGTCCCTGTGTCCATCGTCCCCCCTCCAACTTCCTCTACCCAGAACCAAACCCCTGTACCTCAGCCTATCCCAAGCACACCATCAGACCAGCATGCACACACCTTAATACACAAGGGAAGCTCTGGCAAACTGAAGTACCACACATCCCACAGGCACTCACACAAGCATCATACCCATGCACACATACCAACATCCACTGCCTCCACTGTGTCCCCCTCCTCCACATCTCCCTCCTCCCTCCCACTCTCGTCTCCACTCACACCTGCATGCACTACATCTTCAGCCACTACCTGCATCACCAGCACACCCATCACAATACCCCGCTCACTTGCACTCACCACCCCCACTACCATTCACACATACCCTGTGTCCTCTCCCAGTGTGTCTGTGAGCCCACCTCCCAAGTTACACAAACACAGCCACACACCCACCCAGCAGCCATCCACCTCACGACAGCCTCCAGCCCATGCACCTTCATCCAAAGTCAGCATACGTACACCTCCTACAACCACCACCTCTTCCTCCACTCCCAAACCCCCTCCATCTACCCATCCCAGTGTGTCCAAAAAACCTTTCCTGTCCAACCTTGACCTCTTCCCCTCACCTCCCCCACCCCTTCAGTCCCCTAGGGCCAGCCTTTCCAGGTTCCAACCCAGCACCTCAGCCACTACATCACCGGGCACAGTGGTAACAGCAGTAACCGGCTTCTGTAGTGCACCAAACATCAGGGCAGCCAGTGTGCCAAGGAGCCAGACCACAGACAGTCCCCCACCTAAAAAGCATAAAAGGTTGGCCAGTGCCCGATTGGAGAATTGCAAAACATCTACCACCAAAGCCTCTCCCAGGAGTAAAGTTGGGAGGGGGAAGACAGCTGCACCACCATCCACGGTGGGGAAAGGGCACAGAAAGAGAGTCAAGTCGCAGAAAACCTGCACGGCGGACAAGACCGCCACCAGCACCTCTGCCAAGGACACCGCCACCACTAGCACCGCTGCCAAGGACACTGCCACCACAAGCACCGCTGCCAAGGACACTGAGGACACCAGCACCACTGCCAAGGACACCGCCGCCACAAGCACCACTTCAGAGGACACCGCCGCCACTTGCACCACTGCCAAGGGCACCGCTGCCACAAGCACCGCTGCCAAGGACACCGCTGCCACCAGCACCGCTGCCAAGGACACCGCCGCCAGCAGCACCGCTGCCAAGGACACCGCCTCCACAAGCACCACTTCAGAGGACACCGCCACCACCAGCACCGCTGCCAAGGACACCGCCGCCACAAGCACCGCTGCCAAGGACACTGCCGCCACAAGCACCGCAGGCCGATGAGCGCCAAAAGCTCTGACGCTACTGGGGCTGCCACAAGCAGGATGAAGCAATCTGGGCACCAATCCCCCTCCAGAACCAGGGGAGTATCCCATCCACTACCTCAGTCCTTGGAAAGAAGAAGCACTCTGGGCACAAAGCCCCCTCCAGAACCAGTGGAGTATGGCATCCACTACCTCAGTCCTTGGCAGGATGAAGCACTCTGGGCACAAAGCCCCCTCCAGAACCAGTGGAGTATCCCATCCACTACCTCTGTCCTTGGCAGGATGAAGCACTCTGGGCACAAAGCCGCCTCCACAACCAGTGGAGTATGGCATCCACTACCTCAGTCCTTGGCAGAATGAAGCACTCTGGGCACCAAGCCCCCTCTAGAACCAGTGGAGTATCCCATCCACTACCTTAGTCCTTGGCAGGATGAACCACTCTGGGCACCAAGCCCCCTCCAGAACCAGTGGAGTATCCCATCCACTACCTCAGTCCTTGGAAGGATGAAGCACTCTGGGTACAAAGCCCCCTCCAAAACCAGATGAGACTGTTTTCCACTTGAGAGACTGTGGCTTTGCACTCCCCAGGATAAAGCAGTGGGCAAATCACCCACTTGAGAGACTGTGGCTTTGCACTCCCCAGGATAAAGCAGTGGGCAAACCACCCAATGTAGAGACTTGAGAGACTGTGGCTTTAAACTCCCAAGGATACATCAATGGGCATGGAGCCCCCTCGTGGATCTGGCGTCGTGCACTCATCCGGCTGAGGTGCCCCCCCTTCTCTTCCCCCTGAGGTGCCTGTTGTATTCCGAACTGATGCCCCAGGAGTGTTCTCTCCGTTTTGATTGGGTATCTTGTGTGGCCCTCGCCCATGCATTTTGGGCTCAGTGGTCCACGGAATTTAATGGTGGAATACCTTGGATTTGTATTATTGGTGTATATATTTGTTAATAGTGTATATATTTTTTTTTAATACTGAATTTTAATAGATTACGAACATTCAACTCATTCCTTTTGTCTTTGCATTCTTCCAGGGGGGTTAGGGAGTGTAACTGTAATGTATCTATATGTATTAGTCTGTGTGTTGTCGTGGGTGAGGGTGGGGGTGTTGCGGGTTGCGTGTGTGTGTGTCACTCTCTTTTCCCTCCCCCTCCCCTGTGTCATAGGTGCAGTACTCACTGTGGTCTTCGGCGCAGGCATTCGTGTTCCTGGTAGAGGAGCAGGAAGACAAAGGCAGGGAGTATGTGGAGTTCCGGTTCCATGGCGTCCTGGTTCCTCATGGGGTGTGTAGAGGTGAGCTGTTTCTCTTCCAAGTCCTGTTTCCGCCGTGTTTCTGTTCGCGGTGAATCCACCCCGGAAAAGGTGGCAGATTGGACTGTTGTAATACAGTGGGCTGTACTTTGTCCTCTGCCTGTCTGTTGGCGGTTACCGCCGCGGTGTTTGTTTGTACCGCCATGGCGGTCAGAGTGTTAAAGTGGCGGTATGTTGGCGGTTTCTGCCACAGTTGTGATTCCATTTTTTTTTACCACCGGACTGTTGGCGGTTTTACCGCCGCTTTAACACAAACCGTCAGGGTTCTAATGACCACCTTAGTGTTGAGGTATGAGAGTATTTTCTTCTGTTTAATGAAATGTGTGAGGCCATTAACGTTCCAAGAAATTACCTGTAACGGGTGGGTGAGGAGGACGGGTCCCCAGCCATGAGGGAGGACTAGAGGGTGCGGCGAGGGTGGGTGATGTTGAAGAACGAGGCAAGTGGGTGTGGGAGGATAGAGTCCTATTTGATAAAAAGCCGAAGAGGCTATGGGTGGTGTGTATACACGGGACGGTGGAGGAGGGGGGGCTGAAGTATACAAGGGGTTCCAGCTGCAGAGAAAAGAGGGGGGGGTTTGTCACGGAGGAGTGGGTAAGGGGAGGGGTGTATAGAAGAAAGAAGAGGGGGTGGGGTAGAGAGACAAAAGGAATAGGATATAGAAAGACACCAGAAGGGAAGGGAGCAAGAAGGTGAGAGGAGGAACGGTGTAGCGGGGGTAGCGGGGGAACAAGGAAGGAAAAAGGGAGAGGAGCAAGAGAAAAGAGAAAAAGAGGGAAGAGAAGGGAGGGAAAGAAGAGAAAAAAAGGTTCAGGAGAAAAGTGGTGGTGAAGACGGATCCAAGAGAACAGGAATAACAAAGCAGGTCCCAGCTCAGGGAGAGAAGAAAAAGAAAAGGAGAAAGGAGGGGAGGGGAGGAGAGGGTTGGAGCAGAGCAGAAGCCCCACAAGTCCTAAACTGTAATCTGTGGGTCCAAGCCTAGACCCAAAGAGCCCCAGCACCTGGCCAATGGCCCCCTAGCCGGGGGAGGGGACGCAGCATGGAGCCATTTCTGCCAAGTGACGTAAACATCCCATGACTGTGTAGCCGGAATTACTCAGTATGTTAGAACCTGATAGAGACCGGAGCAGCGCAGCACAGCACCACGGGAGGGCCAGCATGTCGGGGAACACCGCAGCGAGCGCAGCAGGCCTCCCAATGGCAGGGCAGGGGGAGGGGATATCGGAGGCCATTGTAATGACAATGCTACTGCATGCGTACCGGGGGGGAGAGAAGGGGAGAGTGGGCGGAGAGAAGAGGTGAAAGAAGTACAGAGTATGACCAAGTAAATATTGTAACAATATCACAAAGATGCATGAAGGTATCAAACAATTAACCAATTATTATCGGAGTATAGGCAAACAAACTAACTATGGGGTTACCAAGGTCAAAAGGCACACAAGGTCCAGGGCACCAACAGTCCCGATGGGAGCTGGACAACCTTATGAACTTATTTGGTACCCCTATTAAGCCTGTAGGAGAGCATTGCTGTACAACAATGAAACAACCAGCACTATGCAGTAATATGGGTTAATACTCATCCAACCAATGGAGCGGCGAGAGGTCGGTTGGTCAAAGTCCGGGGGTTCAGGGCCGCCGGACACTCAACATCTTGTAGCCCAACGGGAAGCAGTACCTTCAAGTGGGTTCTGTGGGAGGCTTCAGGGGGAGCGAGACTTGTACCTATGTGCCACTTGCGTGTGGAGCGCCACTGCATGCAGCACCTGCTCCCCTCATCATGGCTGTTCATGAGTCTTTCCAGATATCGTTCCCTGGGATGGAAGTCTATAGTGTGGCGGTCTGACCCCGACCCTCCTGAGTCGAGGCATTGGGGCGGAGCATTCTGGCCCATTGTAGCTAGATCACGAGGTGGAATCGGGGTGGAAGTGTACATAGGTAGAAGGCCATCCAGAAAAGAGCATAGGTCCTACGGGTCATAGTCTTTAGAAACATCATTTTTCGGAATCCACATTCTCGCTGATTCGAACAGGCCACAGTACCTCCATCTGGCGTAATCTGGGTCGGAGAGCCAGGAATGCCCTCCTGCACTCACTGGTTTTTTTTGGAGAAGTCTGCTGATATCCGGATCTCCTGTCCGTCCATCTGGCAGGGTCAGTGTGTTCTGGCTCTCTGTATGAGTTGGCGGAGGCAGGCTATGATCAGTCGGGGATGGGTGGCCGCATCGGATCTCTTGGGGCCTACTCTGTGTGCTCTTTGAAACTCCAAGGGAGGGTTGAAGGTTATGCCATTGTGTTTGGGCAACGTCGCCCACAAGAACTAATGGATATCCACGCCCTCAATGTTTTCAGGGAGCCCCAGGAATCAGACGTTGTCTCTCTGGCTCCTGTCCTCTAGTTCTGTCATCTGCTGCAAAGATACAGGAGTTCCTGGTCCCGATCCTGGGAGGAAGCAACGTGGGCTTCTACCGTTGTCACCCGTTGTTCCAGTCCCATCACACGGGACTGGAAGCCTCCAATGTCCAAACGGATGGATTTTGTTTCTGCAGTCAATTTGGCCATAGCATTGTCCAGCCCCTCCAGTCTGCGACCCACCGCCTAGATCTCCTGGAAGATGCTGTCCATGGTGCACTCCTGAGCTGAGTCTGTCATGGTGTGGTGCCGGGCAGCCTGCTGCACCACCAGGACGGGGGGTGGCACCTTTGAGTGAAGTAAGGCTTCAGAAAAGAGCAGCTGTTTTGCCAGTTTGCCTGAGTTCTTGTTCGATGACCTGCCGCCTGCCATCTCTGGCACCGCTGCACAGCCTAGGTGCAGCATTGCCAGGAGGTAGGGGCTCGGGTAATCCTCTCTTAAAGCTGGAGTTGGTCATAAGCTTTGTGCCAAGATGAAGGGGAGGAGGTTGGGGGTTTCGGCCCTCTCAGCAGAGTGTTTGGTGATTAGCGTGGACTGGGTGAAGCCCATGGCACAGCCCGTGTCCAGAGAGAGAGAGAAAGTTTCAGCCCGAAGATAAGTAGGTGTCCTGCTGTTGGTGAGGGGGAGGTTCTGTAAGGGGAGACCCTTTCTCTGTGCTCAGGGGCTTGAATGCCCTGTACGGAGGAGAGCACTTGTTTTACAATACGTTGTGGGCCGGTTCCTGCCAGTTGCTGTTCTCCTCTCCGCCTGTTACGCTCGGTGAGGGGGGAAGGGTGGTATGGGCGTCTTACGCTGTCCAAGCACTGTGATGCAGGGCTTCCAATGAGACTGATGTGCCCTCGAAGTATCTGCGCAGAAGGTGGGAGGGTGAGGGGTTAGGTGTCGCCACAGTGTCGCCACAGCAATTATACCAGCCTTCGCCTGTGTTCGCCGGAAAGGAGTATCAAGAGAGTGACCCAGGGTAAGGCTTCGTTCTGGCTAGGACGTAGGTCTCCATCCTTCACCTCTCTTCGCAGTGTCCAATGCTTTTGGGGTCTGCTTTATCGAGGCCACTTGGTCGCCACAAGTAGCATGCAGGAGCGCCCCCTTGTGGTCAGGGTGCAGACTCTGGTCGGGCGGGTATCCCCGATAGGAGAATGCCCGGGGTGCTCAGCCACCACCTCTTTTCTTCGCCCATGGTTGGGCTGATGTGGTGCAGGTAAGTCCAGGGGCCCCTGTTGCAAAAAGGAAGAGAGCCCCTTCAGTGGGGGAGGGGGAAGTTAAGTGAGGAGTGGGGGAGGTTATGCCCCAAGCGGTAAGGCGACTCACCTCCAAGCTCCTGGTGCAGCGTTCGCCAATTGTGGAGTTGTGCAGTTGCCCAGCGCCAGGTCCGCTCCGATCCCACCAGGAATGGCACCAGGCCAAGGGAATCAGGAAACACAGGAGGCCGCAGCCTCGGGCCCCGCCGCAGGCCGCACCCGAGCAGCACTGATTAGCAGACTAGCAGATTAGCATGGGGGCCGCAGGTGGTCCGACGTCGGCTCTGTCCCGATCTCACTTATGGGGGGTGCCAGGCTCAGGAGATACAGGAGGTCTCGGCTTAAGGCTCTGCAGCAGGCCGCAGCTCTATGGCACCAAATTGCAGGGGGCTGCAGGCTCGTGTCGCTTGCAGGGATTGTCCCCCCCCTGCAGCGGCGCCCTTCAGTCGCGCCTCCACTCCTGGCCCGAGGCCCGCCGCCCTACGAAGCTTTTCCGTCAAGCGGGTATCAGCTTTCGTGGCCAGACCACGCCCCCTAACTGCACTGTTTTACAGTTTTTCTCATAGCTTGATGTTTTCCAAATTCACGTTTCCTAAATTGTTTTTGCATGAAGTCCAACATGCTAAATGCTAATATGGGTTAGGTAAGGGTCCTTTGGGTGACGTTGACAGTGACAATGATTGACGGACTGATTGCTGAACTCTGCTATTAATGCTGTTGATGGTCATCTTTGTTGCCTTATGCTGAAGCATTCACACTTTTTTTATCTCAAGTTCTGAACAGATTTTATAATTGGTGGTCATTAATGGACTAATTCTGAGTGGATTGAATAAAGTTTGATATAACCTGATGAATTAGTATTGTAACTAATTGGAAAACAAAACAAAACATAAACATACAATTGAGTTGTGGTTATTCATGAAATGTTGATTTATTGTCTCATGCTTTATGATTCTCTTAGTAGTAGTTAATTAATTACATTGATAAATAATGTTCATCGATTACTGCCCATGAGGATTTCATGGGGAGACAGCCCTGTCTTCCTGTCAGGTGTGTTTCTCATTGACATCAACACCAAAGGCATTGCATCTGGCCATTTTCAGATTTGTTGCTGCACACATCTTTGCAATTCTTGATTTCAAGGTAGCATTAATCTGTTCCACCAGTCCTGATGCATCAGGGAGGTAACTACAATGCAACTTTTGCTCGATATTTAGTGCTGCACATAAGAGTATAATCACCTCTTTATTGAAGTGAGTTCCCCTATCTGATTCTAAAGTGATTGGTTACCCGAAACATGGTATCAGTTCCCTAAGTAACAACTTTGCTACTGTGAGACTGTCATTTCTTCTTGTAGGGTATGTTTAGGGTAAGTCTAACCTGTAGCTTCATTTCAAATGCTTTGTTTTCTCATTTTCTATGTCATGCTTATCTGCCAGGTCTGCCAATTTCTGGTGTATCTTGTCCACTTCTCTTGTAATCCTCAGCTCTTCTTCTGTATAGGATTCTAACTCCCATTGTCCCTTCAACTAGCTTGGTTATTTCTGTAGACAGCCTTACACGGTTTATCTGCTCTTCACCCTTGGAAGTGTTTTGAGGAGTGTTCAGCTATCTAACCCCTCATTCAGTTTATGTGCTGTCAATCCCTGTAATGAGATGTTACTCGCATTCAGCAATGTTATCTGTTATACCACTGCATCTGGAGTCTGCGGTGTCAAAAGCTTCAAGCTCTGACTTACACTAGGTCCATTTACCGCATCTGGAAAAGCAACAAGTAGATTAAGATCCATTAATGGACTAGATCCATCAAAGTTCTGTCCCATAGACGATACCACCTGCACATGATCACTCACTCCCCTCCTCACGAGGCTCTGTGACATTTCACCCTGATCTCCTGCAATCAGCTTCTTTTATGCAAATAATGGTACCGCTGGACCAACAGTAATTGGCAGCGATATTGCATCTGGTGCTGCTCTGACACTCGCATTTTGTGGAAGGATTACTTCTGTGTTCTGATTCATCACTGGTGACAAATGTGACTGTGTCCTTGTCATTGGTGTAAACGTCTGCAAACCCTGTGCCTGTGCCTGAGGCAGCAACATTGGAGTCGGCTCAGTCTGAACTAGCATTGGCCTCAGAATCACTTGCTCCGATGGCACCAATAAGTTCGAAGTTGTCTCAAGAACTGGCACTTCTGGATAAATCCTCTGTATCAATGGTAGGTGCATCTGCGCTTGGACCACCAAAGTAGTCACTGCATTAGGAGTTCTCTGCATTACCCCTTGTATCTGTCCTATATCTGTCTGCACTGGTCCTACTGTTCCCGTCACTTGTGCAGGAGCAGTCGGAACAGAACTAGTACTTGGACCCCCATCATGCTCTACATATGGCGGAGGTCGATCCCTCAACATCTGTGTAATAAGATCCTACACATCCGAATCTTCTTCATCTACATAAGTCTTTTTCTTCTTCTTATCTCTTGAACTCTTATCACTCTTGTCATCATCGTCTTTTTCATCTAACTCATCTTCCTCTGCAATTGCAGGAAACAACCTAATCCCCTGTAACTTTGTCATTCCTCACTTCTTCTGTTCCCAATCCCACCTTACCTCTGCTAAGGATTTTTCTACCTTCCTTATTCTCCTTTGGAACTTCATCTCTTGATGTTGTCTGGCAATGAGTTCCCAAACTGCTAAAGCCTCAAACTGTGCTGGTTTTGGAAGTGGCTTTGTCTCATATAATGTCATTCGCAACTGATCCAGAATTCTCAAATTAAACGTTCCATGCTCTGGAAACGCTAAAGCTCCTTGTTTCTCTGTCAATTTGTACCACTGCTTTAACCAGAGACATGGCGCGGCACCTTGCTCCTCCATCACAATAAATGCCGGAGAATGTTCCGGTGGGGTAGGCTCCCCAACTGTCACCTTAATGTAAGAATCACCCTTTATGGCACTTCTGAATGCTTTGAAAATCTTAATTTTCTCTGTTTTGTGTATTCGGTTCAATAAGGAAATTACTTTTACTCCAAAGATTCCTTCACCCACTTTCTCAACCAATTGCCTCCTATGGACGGCTGCCAATCCGCTTGCGGCTCTTCCTACTAACCAACCTATCCCAGCGCGGCTCACTCTGACGTCACACTCACACACTGCTGCTGACAAAGTCTTGTGGCTTGTCCTCCTAAACTCCAATTCACATGGAAATAATGCAAAATTATTGCGAGCACTAACCAAAAATCAATAACCAAAACAAACCTGCTGGTCTACAACAGGGAAGGTACACAATCGCTTCAGAGACCTTACGGATTTTTACTGATGGCTCTTTCTCTCATGTAGCTATTCCTCTTTCTCAGTCTCCCACATTGGCAAGCAAAATTCGACCCACGAATTTCACTATCAACTGATCAATGGGTCGGTCCTGGTGCACATAGGACTCGCCAAATCTCAGTCAAAAATGTTCATTTTACTCGCTTAACTCACACACTGACTTGTTGACTACGCCCGATCAACCTACTAAACCAGACTGATTACAATATATGACCAAGTGTCTCCTACACTTGTCAATATACTCCGGAGTCTTAGACCACGCAGGGTCCGTACATCACCAACAATCATGTAGGTAATTTTTGAGCACAAAGCGCCACACACAGATGAAGTTTGACAACTTCTTTACTCTCATACTGTGGAGTATGCACACTCCTAATAAACCTCAACGGGAGTACGCAAACTCCCTACTTTCCTCACCGGAGGCGAACACAACATGCCAAAGCAGACATGGATAGAGAGCTGCAGATCATGCCAGCCCTGCTCCTTGCTATATACCTCCACGACAGAGACCGCCGACGTAGACGACAATTGAAAGTCCTGCAACCTATGAAACAAGGCAAGAAAGGGCACACACTCCCCCAACCCTTCACAGCAGCACAAGTCATACATCCCACAGCAAGAGGTACTTACCCGACACAAGGCAAATCCAACCTGACCATAGTACATACATATGTCTCACACCCACAAACAATGAAACGAGAGACCACGGATCCAGAGTGTGCCACCAAAACACAGGCCACACATTAACTTCTAATTCAGCTCTCTGAGCAAACGATTTATAAGTAAGGCCAATGGCCAGTCCATAGTGTCATGAGTCCCATGGGCTACAATGGCCCCAACCTGACTCCCACAAGTGCTATGGTACTCCACCTTATAGGGGCAACAATGGGGCATCCAGGCACCTCAGGGAACGGTGGCAGGGGGGTGGGGTGGGGATGGGGGTGTCGATTTACAACAGGGGTAGGTCTTGGATTTGCATTCAGAAGGTGGAGGGGATTTGGGTTTGGCCTTGGAAGGTGGGGGAGTGTGCTTGGGCCGGGTGGAGGCAGATGGAGTTGGCTCAGCATGGGGCTTCTTCCTCTCTGGGGAAGGGGCACGGGAATGTGAAGGGCAGACAGGGGCGGGCTGTGAAGTGGAAGAAGTGGAAAGGGCAAGGAGGTATGCTCGTTTAGGGACGAGACGGGGTGGGCCAGTGGGTTGAAATAGGTCAGCACGGGAGAGGAAAAGTTTCTTTGGAGCAATTCGGTCCGACCTGGAGGAGGGCATGGGAGGGGAGTTGGAGGGTGTGGTCTTAAGTGGTGTAGGTGTGCGTGTTATGGGTGCAGGTGACTAGACAGTATGCTGAGGTGTGGTGGATGTGTGATAGGTGTGTGTTTTGGTGCGTTTTGTGTGTTTTTGGAGAAGGGGAGGTAGACACAGTAGGAGAAGACAGGCTGCCAGTGTGAATGTATGTTGTTTGGGTATCTGTAAGTCTGGTGAGTGTGCTGCATGTGTCAACTAAAGTAGTTGTGGTGAGTGCAAGTGTGGTGTCTGGGGTGCATGTATGGATGTGTGCTAATGTGGTGACGGCAGTAATAGTGTCAGCAATAGTGAATGAAGGTGCAGTGCCTGGGGGTGTGCATGTAGATGGGACAGACAGGGAGGCGGAAGAGGTGGGCACACTGGCGGAAGTGGATGTTGCTGTGTGCGTATGTGTATGTTGGCTGTGTGAATGCTTGTGGTGGGAGGTGTGGTGCTTGTGTTTAGAAGTGTGCTTTTTGTGTGCTGAGGTGTGTCCCTGCGTGCCAGAATGTGTGCTTTGGACAGGTGAAGGGAGTGGGGTGCTGGAAGGGGTAGAGGAGGTTGAAGGGGGGACGGAATGACCAGGGACACTGACTGCCATCAAAGAGGAGCCCAGAGCCTGAAAAGATCTCTGTAGGCCAGACTCGGCACCGTGAATGCCATCCAGATAGGCATTGGTCTGCTGCATCTCTGATGCTAGCCCCTGGATGGCCTTGACTATGGTTGTCTGCCCTACAGAGATGGTTCTCAGGAGGCCAATAGCCTCCTCCGTGAGGGCAGCAGGGCTGACTGGGAGAGAGGAAAAGGTTCTTGGGGTGAAGGAGACGGCCACCCTTCTGGGTGAGCGGGCACGGGCAACTCAGTGGGGAGCAAATGGGAGGGCAGTGATGGCATGGGGGTGGCGGAAGATGACACGGTAGGCGTGGGCCCACTAGGGTCCGCCACCGACAGGGAGCCCCCATCGGAGGAGGTATCAGAGTCACTACCTCCAGTGGTAGTTGCCTCTCCCGTGGTGCTCCCCACGCCCTCCAACCCACTGGTCCCCTTGGTGTCGGACGACTCTGCCTCCAAGGATCCATGGGCCGCTTCATCCCCACTCACCGGTACCTCAGCTCCCTCGCCAGATGGTGCTGATGTACACAGACAACACAAGAGAAAAGGGATGGGAAGACAAAACAGGAGAGACACTTGTAAATAGCTGAATGGATTGAACATAGTGGTTCATACATACACCCACCCAGAAGACTCTCCAACAGGCAGCACCTTCCACTATACCCGTGGCTATGTCCCTGACTAGTGCCCAGGACCCTGCTCTACAGCCTTTCCATAATCAACTTAAGGACCCGACGTGTAGGCGACCTGACCAAAACACCACTACCCCCCACAGGGCCATAATGTAGATGGACATCAGTCAGAGTCTCTGCAACTAAGCAGCATAAACCCGAACGCACACACAGACATCCATCAAGGGTCAAATATATGGTATGTATACTCACCCCCTTGTGACTGCTGTGCAGCCTTCAAGCTCCCATCCAGGTCTGAGTACGCCACCGCTAGGATGCGTAGCATAAGGGGGGTCAGTGCCCGATGGGCACCCCTTCCCCGTTGGGAGGACTTTCCCTGCTGGGCCTTGCAGATTTTTCGTGCCCAGCGCCACAGGTCCTCCCACCTCTTCCTGCAGTGGGTTCTCCACCGGTTGTAGATCCCCAGGGTCGCCACCTCCTTGGCTATGGCATGCCAAAGTGCCCTCTTCTGGTGGGCGCTTACCTAAAAGGTACACACAGATATGTAACACAGAGGTCAGGCACTTGGCAAACATACATCTGGCTATACGTCCACGTACGGACAGTACAAACGGACTAACACCACATACACATGCAGCATGTCAGGAACCATGGCCCATCCAGGGTCAGAGGTGCATACATATATGCTGCCAACACCATCCATTACACACAACCATGGACCACAACTCCCCTACTCACCTGTACCTCTGGCTGTCCGTAAAGCTTGGCGTACAGGGGCAGGATGCTGTCCACAAGCCTCTTCAATTCCTCTTGGGTGCAGGCCAGAGCCCATTCCCCTGCAACACGAGCCACTTCCTTGACCGAAGGCAGGACACAGCAGTACACTCAGTGGAGTACCTGCTTGCATGAGATCAGGGAGTCAAGTGAAGTTGGGGTGACAACTTTGTGTACGCATCGCGGCGGTGTGCACCGTCACCGCTAGCGGCGATCATGATATACGCTAGGATTCCCCATTGACATCCATGTTAACCAATGATTTTGCGCACAGCTGTAAACACCGCCTTAGGCTGTTATGTCAACCGCTAGCGGTATGAGGTCACTTCCACATTAACAGTTCTGGATTACAGGGGGCAGACATTTTGGCAATAACTACACATTTATAAAACTGCCATCTGCACAATGCAGGCCCTAATGTTCACCAAACACACATAGGCATGTGACCATTAACAGGACCTCACCTGACAAGCCCTGATCTATAATTGTGGTCAGGTTGATGTTATGTCAAACACATTATGCATTTGTGTCGCTCCAATCAAGTCTGCAGTGCTCAATGACTGACAATGTGTTCCCATATATGTGTGTTCCTCACACATGTTTCCAACTCCTCCTAGGTACCGACCCTTGTGGCAAGGAAGGGCCCCATCAGTGTACAGACCACTTGTGGATTTGCCGACCATGGTGGAGAGTCACATCATTATCAATTACTGACTCACCCGTGCAACTATTCTTAAAATTTGTACATTAGTGGATCCTGCACTGACTCCAGCAAATCGTAATCATCATTCTATCCCTACTTAAGTGCAGGTGCTCTCTGCACTCCATTTCCTGGCCACGGGCTCATTTCAAGTGACAGTGGACATGGGTGCTGGTTTTTCATAGCCAATGTTTAGCAGTATACTGACAAGATTCCTGAATGCATTTGTGCAACACCTACAGTCCTATTTGAGGTTACCCCTAAGTACTGACCTCCCTGCCATCAAGTCGGACTTCTATGCCTCTGCCAACATACCCCATGTGATAGGTGCCATCGATGGCACCCACATACCTATATTCCCCCCAAGAGTAAGTGAACAGGTGTACAGAAACCGGAAAAACCTTCACTCCATGAACATTCAATTGGTGTGTACTGCAGACCAGAACATCACAAATGTGAATGACATGTTCCCTGGTTCATTCCATGATTCATTTGTGCTGAGGACAGAGGGTGGATCATAGGTCGGTGTTTCTGTCACTAATTGCCACCTAGCAGACAGCCAGGCTGTCTGCCTCTGAGGCTTGTCAATGAGAGTTCTGTTTTGCACCTTTTTCTAGGTGATTCTGGCTATCCCAACTTGCGTTGGCTCCTGACACTAGTGAGGAATCCTGGAACAGATGCAGAGAGGAATTACAATGAGGCCCATGGACATATTAGGAGGGTGATAGAGCATACAATAGGTCTCCTGAAGGCTAGATTTTGTTGTCTACATATCTCTGGCGGTTCCCAGGCCTATGGGCCTGAAAAGGTGTGTAGAATAGTGGTGGCCTGCTGCATGCTGCACAACGTGTCTGTGAGAAATTCTATCAACCTCTTGGAGGTGGAGGGTGCTGTATATCCAGACCAGCTTCCTCAGATAGAGGACAAGAGTGATGGTGATGATGAGGAAGGGGAAGATGTAAATTCCAGGATGCAACGGATACAACGCTACTTCCAGTAACTATGTGGGACAAATGGCTGATATTGGTGTCTGTGCATCATACTGTCAGTGTGCCTTGTCATCTGCGGGAGGGGGGGGGTTGGAATGTACTAATTGCCACTGTGTCCAGGTCTGCATAGGACAGAATACAATTGAGTGTTTCTTTTTCTAAACATACAGAGGCACAGCAACATGTAAGGCGAGTGGTTCATTTCATGCTATGCAGATACAAATAAGGTAGCTAACAACCAGTTGCATCCATACTTCACTTTGTTCACACATTATGACCGGGGAAATTGTTACAGGTGTGATATGTGTTTTATTTGGTGCAGGGATTAAATGGTGCAAATTACAGTGATGGCAGTAGGTCAATGGTGGTTATCCTAAATGCCAACATGGTGGCAGCATTGTCGTCAGTATTGGTAGGTCCATCAATGCTTACATGACTTCTTAATTATTGTTAGCACTGTTTGGTGGTTGATTGAGTGGGATAGTTGGTGGACAGATTTTTGCAGATTCACTTCTTTGAGGGGGGCTTGTTCTTGGCAGGTGTTCTAGTCCCATATCTCGGCCTGAGGGTCTGTTTGGGCGCCTGTTGTTGTGCTGTAGGGGACGAGATGGAGGTCCCCTGTGTTTCCTCAGAGGGTAGTCCGTGGGAAGTTGCTGCTGATGCTCTTATTGTCCGGTCTGTCTCATGTGCTGTAGTGGGGGCGTCCTGTACTGTGTGGGCCTTAGGCTGTGTTTGGACAAGCTGCTGCAGCGCACTTGCTATGCTGGCCATTGTGGTGTTGTGCAGTTTCCACTGCTCCATGGCCGCTTGGTGGTGTGCTTGCTGCATCCTCTGACTCTGCTCCATGGTGAATACTATCTGGGCCAATCTGTCATGGGTATGGTGGTAGGCCCCCAGGACCTCAGAGATCATATCCTGGGCTGCAGCATCCATCCTGTGGACAGGTCTGGCGGTGCCACTTGTACTGAGGCCATCGTCTTCCTGCCTGTTGGTAGGGGTTGACTGTGGCCTCTGTACCTGTGTTCCACCAGTCTGTGGCCTGGATACACAGGTGTGTGGATGGTTGCCCTGGGATGATGTTATTGCCTGGGTGGTTGGGGTATCAGTGGTATCCTGGTTGGGGGTGCTAGATGGTGAGAGTCCAGGACTGTGTGAGGGGCCAGCCTGCTCATCAGTGTCCAGGGTTCCATCACCATTGTCCTGTGAGGTGCCTCTGTATCCCTGGGGGGCACTGCCACTCCTTGTCCTATCCGTCAGGGTGGCATGGGTGGTGGTGCCTGTTGGGGAAATGGACATGTCTGTTACATTAGCATGGTCAGATGGGGTGCAGAGGCCTGGGTGGGTTTGTGGGCTTACATCCTTTGGGGTGATGCAGGATGTTATAGTGGGGTTAGCATTGCTTTTAGCTTTTTATGTGGCGGTGCACTGTGGGTGATATAGGCCATTGTGTTTCCTTGCAGGGGTGGGTGGCTGTGCACAGGGGGAGGGATGTGGGCCTGTTAGTGGGTTTGTGAGCATTCAGGGGTGGTGGATTCAGTGCCTGTGGGCTGGGTGAGATGTTGGTCCTGGTGGGTGTTGGAGGGGTGGGGTGGTGCATGCATTCCAGGTGTGATGGATATGGGGTATATATAGACGACTTACCCGAGTCCATTCCTCCAGTGAGTCCAGTGAGTCCCCCAGGGTTCAGGATGGGCAGTACCTTTTCCTCCCAGTCAGTGTAGTCGGATGGTGTTGGTGGAGGTCCTCCCCCAGTCTTCTGGACTGCAATGTGGTTCCTGGATGCCATGGCCCTAACCTTCCCCTGCAGGTCGTTCCATCTCTTGCTAATGTCGTCCCGGGTGCGTGGATGGTGTCCCACTGTATTGACTCTGTTGACAATGGTCTGCCATAGCTCCATCTTCCTGCCGATGGGTGTGTGCGGCACCTGAGCCCCGAATAGTTGTGGCTCGACCTTCAGGATTTCGTCCACCATGGTCCTTAGCACCCTTTCTGTGAAGCGTGGGTGTTTGGGGGGTGCCATGGTGAGTGTGGTGGATGGTGTCTGAGGTGGAATCTCGGTGAGGGTGCCCTTCTGTGGTTGGGTGTAAGTCTTGTGGATTGAGGCGTTCGGTGTCTGCTTCTGGTGATCTCTGTCTTCGTTGGCCTACTTTTGTTGCAAAGGATTGTGGGGTGTGTCTGCAAGTGTTTTATGATGTTGTGGATGTGTGTCAGGTGTGTGAGTTTCTAACTTATCCAATGTGTGCACTTCTGACTGCTGGGTTCACTTGCCACACGTGGCGGTCTGAACCGCTAATGGTCGTTCGGCTTCCACTGACCACCAAGGTGATTTGTGCATCATTATTTGGAGGGTGGGATGTGGGTATGCTCAGCGGTGGTGGGGTGGGAGGGCAAGCATTTCCGCCGACAGGGTCCTGGCAGAGACTGGTGGACTGGTGATTTTTGTCGGAATCAGATTTTTGGTTCATTACTTGGTGGGTTTCTGTTCATCGCCAATGGCGGTCTTCTGTTCACTGTCGCCATGGCGGCCAGCGGTGTTTACCGCAGTGTTCATTATGAGGGCCATCATCTTTGCTACAAATGCCATTTCAGAAAAACTTAATTCAAACCTCATAAAAATGAACAACTAAACCTAACTTAAACTACAACCATAACCATCGGTCAACACAAAACTAGTTCTCCAAGGAAAAAAAAATCAAGCTGCAAGCGCGCCTGATCCTTAGTAAGTAAACTTAGAAGGGGACGGGTATGGGCTGATTAACCTTTTGGATCGCATGAAGTATCCTAGCTATGTAGTAATCGATGAACATCAATTATCAATGTAATTAATTAACCATTACTAGGAGAATCATTAAGCATGAAACAATAAATCAACATTTCACGAATAACCACAACTCAATTATATGTTTATAAATTTTATATCCACTCAGAATTAGTTCATTAATGACCACCGATAACACAATCTAATCAGAACTTGAGAAAATATATGTGTGAATGCTTCAGCACAAGCCAACAAAGATAAATATAACAGCATTAATAGCAGAGTTCAGCTATCAGTCCGTCAATCACAGTCACTGTCAGCGTCACCCAAAGGACACTTACCTAACCCAATATTAGCATTTAGCATGTTGGACTTCATGCAAAAACAATTTAGGAAACGTGAATCTGGAAAAAATCAAGCTAAGAGAAAAACTATAAAACAGCGCAGTTGGTACCTTGAAAGAAAGGCATAAAAGTTAGTCAGTCACATTGTCATAGCTTCTTATCCACGTAATGGATCAACATCAAGTCAGCCTTCGTCTTCAGGTCATCAATCAATCAGCAATGCATCAGGCTCTCAAGAGCTTGAGGCCAATAACATAATCTTGAATCATGTCTTCTGGCTTCAGCATTTCTCCCCTCGCATCTGAAGTTTTGGCTCCTTGTCATGACTTTTTATTAGAGTTTTTCAGTCCATCCCCCTAATTCCTAATTGGTCAGTCAATCAGCAGATATGTCTCTAACCTATAATATGAATTTTACAAATCTATGAGTTCTAATATTTCTCCATCCCCAATTAGTTGATTGTTTCGCTGTACGATGCCCTCATCATCTGGCTCATCAGGTATCGAAAATGTTGCATCTTCTTCTCCAGTCAGTGCTTTTATTGTTTGAGTCCTGGGAAAGTACATCTTGTCTACTCTTCACATAATTGTTTCAATTTGATTCCATCATCTCCTGTCCATCGGTACAATGCAGAAAATTATAGCTAACAAACTTTAACACTGGGTGGTTCAAGGTCAGGGTACCCTTTCAACTTCTCTCCAGCATGTTGTAATAATTCAGCTTCTGCATAAGGCCAGGTAAAACTAAGCCACGACTTTGGCCAAGTTAATTCTACAATATAATGCAAAACATAGGTAATACATCTCAATATGACATATTACTACATTATTCTTAAACATTTTTATTATTTCACAAATTTTTTTGTTCTTATAATGCAAGTTCATATAAGTGGCTGACATACCCCGTGGGCACATTTTCAAAACATGCACATGAATTTTGTTCTCTATGATTAATTTCTCTATGTACTTTTTGTAAATCATAACAATTAAGCATTTTTTACGCAGTTGGTACCTAGAAAGAAAAGCAATGCATTCAGTCACATTGTCATAGCTACCTATCCTCAGTATGGGTCAGCAACAGAGTCAACCTTCGTCCTCAGGTCATCAGCATCATATCAGGCTTTCAGTCAGAGAGTTGAGCCCAATGACAGAGGTGGTCATTACGACCCTGGCGGACGGAGTTAAAGCTGCGGAAATACCGCAAACAGGCCGGCGGACAAAAAAAGGGAATTACGACCATGGCGGTAACCACCAACAAAGACAGCCACTTTAACACTTCGCCCGCCACGGCGGTACAGACAAACAGCGTGGCGGTCACCGCCAACAGACAGGCGGGAGACAATGTACCGCCCACACTATTACAACACACCAATCCGCCACCTTTTCCGGGGCGGATTCACCGTGGATAAAAACACGGCGGAAACAGCTTTTGCTATGGGAAAACGCTCACCTCAACACACTCCACGAGGAACGACGACTCCATGGAGCCGGAACTCCAAATACTACCTGCCCTTGTCTTTCTGCTCCTCTACGAACAACAGCGACATAGGCGCAGAACATACAGGTGAGTACTGCATCTACGACATGGGGGAGGGGGAGGCAAAAGTTAGGGGGACACCCACCAAACACCCCCACCCCCACCCTCGCATATTACAACATACACACCAATGCAGTCAAAAATATCACATGAACAACCCACAATCCCCCCGGAAGAATGCAAAGACAAAGCGAGATCCGTTCAAATATTGTAATGTGCCAATATACATGTCATATAAAAATATACTGAATCATACCTCGCAATCTGTCATATTTATATATACAATACAAGAAGTAGAGCAGATATGTACACAACAATGTCCGTGCACCAACAGTCCAAAAATGCATGGGCGAAGGCCCTCAATAGATACCTGACCAAAATCCGAGAGAACACTGCCAGGGCATCAGATTGAAATACTACAGGCACCTTAGGGGGAAGGGAAAGGGGGGCACCTCAGCCGGATGAATGCAAAGCCAAATCCACGACGGGGCTCCATGCCCATTTATGCCATCCTGGGGAGTGCAAAGCCACAGTCTCTAAAGTCTTTACAGTGGGTGGCTTGCCCACTGGACCATCCTGGGGCGTGCAAAGCCACAGTCTCTCAAGTCTTTACAGTGGGTGGCTTGCCCACTGGACCATCCTGGGGAGTGCAAAGCCACATTGACACGGTCTTGGCCTTGTTCAGCGGTGCTTTGCCATGGCTGGCTATGGACTGTTCAGCGGTCTTCACCATGGCGGTCTTGGCCTTGTTCAGCGGTGCTTTGCAATGGCTGGCTATGGACTGTTCAGCGGTGCTTTGCCATGGCGGTCTTGGCCTTGTTCAGCGGTGCTTTGCCATGGCTGGCTATGGACTGTTCAGCGGTGCTTTGCAATGGCGGTCTTGACCTTGTTCAGCGGTGCTTTGCCATGGCTGGCTATGGACTGTTCAGCGGTCTTCACCATGGCGGTCTTGGCCTTGTTCAGCGGTGCTTTGCCATGGCTGGCTATGGACTGTTCAGCGGTAGCCTCAGATGGCGGTTCAGATACTGACATTGGTGTGTGGCATGACGAACTCCACACTGGACATTGGTGTGTGGCATGACGAACTCCACACTGGACATTGGGGTGTGGCATGACGTTCCATCATCGCCCAGCGGGGCTGTGGGATCCTGGTCCCTCCTGGGCACTGACTCCGGCAGTGGTCTCCTGACCAGTAACGATACTCGGGCCCTCCTGGGCGCTGACTCTGGCGGTGGTCTCCTGACCAGTGACGATACTCAGGCCCTCCTGGGCACTGACTCTGGCGCTGGTCTCCTGACCAGTGACGATACTCGGGCCCTCCTGGGCACTGACTCTGGCGGTGGTCTCCTGACCAGTGACGATACTCGGGCCCTCCTGGGCACTGACTCTGGCGGTGGTCTCCTGACCAGTAACGATACTCGGGCCCTCCTGGGCAGTGACTCTGGCGGTGGTCTCCTGACCAGTGACGATACTAGGGCCCTCCTGGGCACTGACTCTGGCGGTGGTCTCCTGACCAGTGACGATACTCGGGCCCTCCTGGGCACTGACTCTGGCGGTGGTCTCCTGACCAGTGATGATACTCGGGCCCTCCTGGGCACTGACCCTGGCGGTGGTCTCCTGACCAGTAACGATACTTGGGCCCTCCTGGGCTGTGACTCTGGCGGTGGTCTCCTGACCAGTAACGATACTCGGGCCCTCCTGGGCACTGACTCTGGCAGTGGTCTCCTGACCAGTGACGATACTCGGGCCCTCCTGGGCACTGACTCTGGCGGTGGTCTCCTGACCAGTAACGATACTTGGGCCATCCTGGGCTGTGACTCTGGCGGTGGTCTCTGGACCAGTAATGACGGTGCTGGCAGTTGTGTCTGGCCCGCCGGAAATGATGGCGCACTTCTCCGCCGTGACACTCACAACAGGCTGGGCAGACTTCCTTGGAACCTTCCCCACCTTCTTTGGAGTTACAGCTGACTCACCAATCGCCTTCGATCCCATTTCACTTGTTGTCCCACCAGGAGTCTTGACACGATCCCCTCGTCCACTCTCCAATTTCGGTGCCTTTACAGGGGGTGGGCTGACAGTGCCTTGGCTCCGGGTCCAACTGCCTGCCCTGGTGGACGGTGCACTCCAAAAACCTGGAACACGCACCACTGGTACTGGAGGCTTTTTGGCTGAGGCGCTACGACGGGACTGATGAACTGGGGGGGGGGTGGGGGCAAACAGGTCAATTTGACAGAGGGACAGTTTCTGACGGATACTGGGATGGGTAGTTGGAGGGGGTCTGGGAGTGGAAGTAGAGGAGGTGGTTGTAGGAGGTGTCACTTTAGGTGTTTTGGGTGCAGGTACTGGAGGCTGTCATGAAGTGGATGGATGCTGGGTGAGTGATTGCCTGCGTTTGTGTACTTTGGGAGGGGGCGTCACAGACACACTGGGAGAGGACACAGGGGACGTGTAAATGGCAGTGGAGGTGGTGAGTGCAGGTGAGCGGCTTGTGGTGCTGGGTGTTCTGGTGCGAGTCCTAGTGCCTGTAGATGTAGTGCATGCAGGTGTGTGTGTAGATGACACTGGGAGGAAGGAGGGAGAAGAGGAGGAGGGGGACACAGTGGAGACAGTGGATGTTGCTGTGTCTGTATGGGTGTGATGCTTGTGTGAGTGCCTGTGGTGTGTGTGGTGCCTATGTTTGCTTGAGCTACTTTTGGGTGTTGACTTGTGTGTCTGCTGGTCTGTAGGTGTGCTTGGGATGGGCTGGGGTACAGGGGATTGGGTCTGGGTGGAGGAAGTTGGAGGGGGGAGGCTGGACACAGGGACAATGGCTGCCATCAGTGCTGAAGCCAGAGATTGCAGGGTTCGCTGAAGGACAGCCTGACCAGAATGAATGCCTTCCAGGAATGCATTGCCGTGTTTCAACTCTCGTTCTACACCCTGGATGGCATTCACAATGGTAGACTGCCCAACAGTGAGTGGCCTGAGGAGGTCAATGGCCTCCTCACTGAGGGCAGCAGGGGTGACTGGGGCAGGGCCTGAGGTGCCTGGGGCGAAGGTGATGCCCACCCTCCTGGGTGAGCGGGCACGGGACACACGCTGAGGGGCTGCTGGGAGGGTGGTGCTGGTAGGGGAGGTGGCTGATGTATCTGTAGAAGTGGGGCGCACAGATGGTGCCGCCACGACAGCGGAGCTCCCATCGGCGGACGAGTCCGTGTCGCTGGTTGGTGATCTGGTGGCCGACGTGAAGCTCCCCTCGCCCTCCGTCCCACTGGTGAATTCAGAGTGTGTGGTGTGGCCCTCCATGGCCATGTGGGATGCAGCTCCCTCGTGCTCCGGTGCCACTGTACCTCCGCCTGTTGATGATGATGTACAAAAGGACAGGGAGAGCAGGAAAAGGGGTGAGACAGAAGAAAGAGAGTTTTAGTGCATGGCATACCGCTACCGTTGGCGGACAAGACAGACGCAGCAGCCCCATGCATTACGCCGTGCTCCTGACCTCTGCACATGCTATTTCTGGGATATGGCCTACATGGCAATGGTAGTAATCTGCCCTCATAGATGGCAAAGGGGCAACTATACATCAACTTCCCTCTGTTTTGAGCTGGGGTAGAGTGCCACATGGCCTACATAACGGAGGGGCCTTGCCTACCTAACTCGCCCTGGCCTAGTGACACCCACATGAGACACCTCCACTGCACGCAAAGTCCATATGATGAGGTAGTACTCGCCCCCTTGTGTCTGCTGTGATGTCCTTAAGCGCCCATCCAACTCCGGGTAGGCCACCGCCAGGATCTGGAACATCAGGGGGGTCATGGTGCGACGGGCACCCCTCCCACGTTGGGAGGCCATCCCCAGCTGAGCCTCTGCCGTCTTTTTGCTGCAGCGGCGAATGTCCTCCCATCTCTTACGGCAGTGGGTGCCCCGTCTCTGGTGGGCCCCCAGGGTCCGGACTGCCTTGGCGATGGCACGCCAAATCTTCTGGTGGGCACTGATCTACATGACATGCACAAGGAAAGAGGACAGTCATTACCTACTGCACCGTCGTTGTGATTGGCCCCCTCCCAACTCTATCCCTGTGGCCCATTCATCCCCATGCATAACTGTTCTATGTACTCTGCCCCCTTCCCTCATCCACCCAGCCCTCTCCCCCCAAGCCTAGCCCCTACAACGTGCTCCCTGTGTACTAACCTGTTGGTCTGGAGGACCGTAGAGTAGCGTGTACTGGGGGAGGACCCCATCCACAAGTTTCTCCAACTCTTGTGCAGTGAAGGCAGGGACCCTTTCCCCAGACGCACCAGCCATCGTCGCTTCCAGACCGAGGTCACAGCAGCACTAGCAGTGTAGGTCCTCTCCTGTCAAAGGTCAGGTATCTAGTGATTGAAGAGATAGAAAATGGTGGTGACGTCCGCGGCGGTGACATCCGCGGCGGTGCGCATCATCACCGCCAGCGCACCTGTTCATTGGCTCCTGGGACCCATAGGATCCAATGTTAACCAGTGCAGCATTGCGCCACGCTCTACGACCGCCTACCACGACGGTGTCCAACGCCAGCGCAGTTACCCCACAGTTCCAGTGTCCCAGTTTAGAGGTCAGGCAGCCGCCATTTCAGGGACCCACATGGCTTCAATTACTACTGCGTCACACATACCGAGGCCTACACTCAAAACCTTTCCCGGATGGGTTAATTGTCTGTTGTAGTCTTGTGTGTGACTGTGGGTACATACCTGGAGGAATGCTAACAGTTTCTTCGCTGTTGTCCTTCTTAGGCACCGTCAGTTGGGACATATTAGAAGATGGCGGAATCCGCCAGTGTACCGACTGCTGGTGGACCTGTTGACAATGGAAGAGCGACATGTCATCGTGACCTACCGGTTTGACCGTGCCACAATCCAGGAACTATGTACCCAGTTGGAGCCAGACCTGATGTCACCAATCCGCCATCCGACTGGAATCCCCCCTGACGTGCAGGTGCTGTCAGTGCTGCATTTCCTTGCAAGTGGGTCTTTTCAGACAACAGTGGCCATCGCATCAGGGATGTCCCAGCCTATGTTTTCCAACGTCTTGTCCAGAGTGTTGTCTGCACTGCTGAAACACGTAAGGAGATACATCATTTTCCCTGAGGTGGAGGATTTGCCTACAGTGAAAGGTGATTTCTATGCCCTTGGACATATCCCCAACTTCATAGGTGCCATTGATGGGACCCATGTAGCTCTGGTCCCCCCCCCGCAGGAATGAACAGGTGTACAGGAACAGGAAGAGTTATCATTCGATGAATGTCCAGATGGTCTGTTTGGCAGACCAGTACATCTCTCAGGTAAATGCTATGTTCCCTGGCTCAGTGCATGACGCCTACATCCTGCGGAATAGCAGCATCCCTGATATGATGGGTCAACTCCAGAGGCACCATGTATGGCTATTGGGGGACTCTGGTTACCCCAACCTGTCATGGCTATTGACCCCAGTGAGGAATCCCAGGACGAGGGCAGAGGAACGCTACAATGAGGCCCATGGGCGGACTAGGAGGGTGATCGAGCGGACCTTCTGCCTCCTGAAGGCCAGGTTCATCGCCTGCTCCATGCTCCATAACTTGGCATTGCGACGCCAGGTGCCTTTTCTGCAGGAGGATGATCCAGATGATGGTGTTGTTGCAGCGGGGGAGCCTGTGGAGCCTGTGGACAGTGATGAGGAGGAAGCTGATGAAGATGAAAATGACAACAGGGAGTCAGTCATACAGCAATATTTTCAGTGAGACACAGGTGAGTACATTTTCATGTTTCACATATTATTAACTTTCACACGTCTACCTCTATCCTGTACCTACATTTCACTCCCTATTTGTTAACCGAGTTGTCCCCTTCCATTTCAGTAACCTACGTGTCAACAGCTTGCACCCTTGAAAGGCTTGTGATGTGTGACATTGGTATGTTGGCCTTCCAATGGGTAACTTTTTTAACACTGCAATTGATAATACAAAGTTCACAATCATTGACTGACTCCACTTTTATTAGTGTTTCAAGGGTGTTTATTTAAGTGCATAACAATGAAGGGGGGTTGTGAAATGGGGATGGTGGAGGAATGTCCATGGCAGAGTCCAGTTTATTGGTCTCACAGGTACATTGCACATCTGGCCATTGGAAGTGGAGCTGGGGCAGTTCTGACTTGGACAGGGTAACAAAGTGGGACAGTGGGGGGACAAACAGGATGGTCTTATTTCCTGGCGGGGGTCTTGCCATCTTGCTCTGTCCTGTTCCTGGATCTCAGGGCCCGCTTGCGTGGTGGTGGTCCGCCTGCAGGGGGTGGGGTGCTGGTGTGTTGGTCCTGTGGCGGTGTCTCCTGTCCACTAGCGCCGGCGGAGGTGGTGGGCATTTCATCGTCGTGGCTAGTGTCAGGGGCCCCTTGGAGTGCCACTGTGTCCCTCAAGGTCTTTTGAATGTCCCTCAGCACCCCTACAATGGTGCCCAGGGTGGAGCCGATGGTCCTGAGCTCCTCCCTGAACCCCAAATACTGCTCCTCCTGCAGACACAGGGTCTCCTGCAACTTGCCCAGTACCGTTGCCATCGTCTCCTGGGAGTGGTGGTATGCTCCCATGATGGAGGGGAGGACCTCGTTGAGAGTAGGTTCCCTTGGCCTGTCCTCCCTCTGTCTCACAGCAGCCCTCCCAGTTCCCCTGTGTTCCTGTGCCTCCGTCCCCTGGACCGTGTGCCCACTACCACTGCCCCCAGGTCCCTGTTGTTGTTGGGCTGGTGGGTTAGCCTGGGTGCCCTGTAGTGGTGGACACACCGCTGATTGACCTGTCCTGGGTAGGGAGGTTTGGGCCCGCTGGGTGGGTGCTGTGTTGGTGTTCCCAGAGGGTGGCAGTTCGGTGTTGGGCTGTGGCTGGGCAAGGGGAACCGACTGTCCTGAGGCCCACGATGGTCCGGGCTGGTCATCAAGATCCAGTGGGGCAGAGCTGCTGTCGTCACTGTGGGCCTCTTCTGGGGGTGGAGTGGTGTTGTCTGGACCCTCTGGTGTGGTGACATTCCTTCGGGTTCCTGCGGGGGTATGAGTACATGATTATTGCATGTGTGTGTTTCATGATGTGCAATGTTTGGGTGTGCGTGTACCCCAGTGCAGGCATTCCTGTGTGGGGGCTTGTGTGGTGATAGTTGGGGGGTGTTGTGGGTCTGTGCAGTGGGCATGCTTTAGTGATGGGTATCCATGCTTAGTTAGGTCATGCAGGTTTTGGCGTTGGGATGAGTGGTTGGTGTCATGGGTAGATAGGTGAGGATTTGGAGTGATAGGGGAGGGTGTGAGGGTGGGTGTGTGTGATAGCATGCAGGTAGGGTGGGGGATATGATAGTTGAAATTTGACTTACCAGTGTCCGTTCCTCCAATGACTCCTGCAAGGCCCTCAGGATGCAAGATGGTCAGGACTTGCTCCTCCCATGTTGTTAGTTGTGGGGGAGGAGGTGGGGGTCTGCCGCCATTCCGCAGTACCGCGATGTGGTGCCTGGATACAGTGGAACGCACGTTCCCCCGTAGGTCGTTCCACCTCTTCCTGATGTCCTCCCTATTTCTTGGATGCTGTCCCACAGCGTTGACCCTGTTGACTATTCTTTGCCATAGTTCCATCTTCCTGGCTATGGATGTGTGCTGTACCTGTGAGCCAAAGAGCTGTGGCTCTACCCGTAGGATTTCTTCGACCATGACCCTGAGCTCCTCCTCGGAGAAGCAGTGGTGTCTTTGGCGTGCCATGGAGTGGTGTGTGTGATGTGTTGGGTGGTGTATGTGTTGATGAGTGTGGTGAGTGTTGTGGTATGTGGTGTTTTGTGCGTGGATGTTGTGTGGGTGATGGTGTAGTGTGCCTCTATGTGATGGGGTTCTCTATTCTGTGCTGTGTCTCTCTGGCCTTCTCTCAGAAATTGTGGTCGTAGGGGTTTGTGGGTGATGTGGGTGTGTGTTTTATATTGTAATGGGTGTGTGGGAGTGGTGTGTGTATGTGTATCAGGTGTGTGTATTTCGAAATGTCCAATGTGGTGGTGTTTTGTAGAAGTGTGTGTATTTTGAGCGCGGCAGTGTGTACCGCTAATGGAATACCGTGGTTGAAAGACCGCCGCGTGGATTCGTGGGTCGTAATAGCATGGGCGTGTTTCTGTTGCCGTGGAGGTGGAGGATTTGTTTCCGCATGTTTATCGCTGACCTTTGGTGTGGCGGTGCTGTGTGGGTGTCTGAATTTCGGCAGATTCCAAGATGTGTGTCATAATAGCTGTGGCGGTCTACCGCGGCCGCGGCGGTGTATTGGCGGTCTTCTGCACGGCGGTAAGCACCTTATACCGCCAAGGTCGTAATGACCCCCAGAATCTTGAGTCGCTACTTCAAATTCGATAAAAAATGCTCCCCTCTCCCTATCCATCTGAGGTCTTCTCCCTCTGTCCCGATTTTATATCAAAGTCACCCAGACTGTCCCCTAATTCCTAATTAGTCAATCAGACATGCGTTATTTACATTAAACAATGGATAAAATATATCAAATCTAAAGATTCGAATATTTCATGTCTCCCATGCTGTTGATTGGTTCGTCTTGCGATGTCCTCATCATCCGGCTCGCCAGGTATCAAAAATGTTACATCTTCTTCTTCAGTCAGTGTCTCCATTGTTCAAGTCCTGTGAAAGTACACCTCGTCTGGCTTACACGACGATGGCTACAATTCTGATTCCCTCATCTCCTGTCTATCAGTTTACTGCAGAAAATTCTCGCTAAGCAGACTTTATTAAACTTCTGCATGAGGCCTGGCAGACTAGGCCACAGCTTCAGTTAAGTTAGCTCTATAATATAATGCAAAACATACATTATAAACTTCAATATGACATATTACAGCATCATTATTACGCATTTTCAACATTTCACATTTATTTTTAGTCACTTCTTTTTCTTTTAGTATTATTGGTGAATCTTGGTGACCATTCTCTGTGGGCACATTTTCAAATGTGCACATTAATTCTCTTCGTTATTTGGTTCTACATTGTTATTTATTGTTCAAAATACACAAACACTCATTAAAAATTCTAATTAGCATATCTGCTTCAGCAATCCCTCCTCTGATGACTAAATATGTCATCACACTTCTTTCCATTATCAACATTTTCATAGCTCAATCTCCTTGGTATTTTGTCTCCCTCTCAAATCTTCTCTATAAATTCTTTCCCTGTTTCGTTCTTCCTTTCTCTGATTATTCTTAGACCTTTTCAATTTTATCTTTTGACATAATTTGCATAATCCCTATAAGACTAATAAACAAGCAATTAGTATTAATATTCCTCGTATAATTTTTAATAATACCCCATTCCATATTTGACTAAGCCAATTTCCCACTGATGCAATCATTTTCAACCTTCTCCCAAACTCCTGGTTCCTTCAATTCCTTTAAATCACTGCTCTAGTTAGTTAAAGTTAGTAAGTCCCCTATCTCCTTACTGTTGTTAGGGATATATGAGCATCAATTCCTAGAGTTAATCATTTTACAGACTCCGCCGTCCTTCGCTAAAAGGATGTCTAATGCAAGACGATTTTAAAACCGTCATGGCTCTATCCGGAGTATTGCCCCTGTAAAATTTGTCAGCATGTTATCCACAATAGTAGACAACTTGTGCATCTTAATCGATTTCAGGATGCCTCCCAATGAAGGAATCACCCACCAAGTATAGCTCCACAACTGCAGAAGAGGATTCCCTCCTCTGACGCTTATGATGTATTTCAGTCAATTTTGGAAACTTTTTCAAGTCATCTATCTGGTAAATCTTTTGGAATATTATCCCTAAATAACATGTCCTGTACTGAGCACTTGGAAGACGGTAATAAGCATTAAGTCCACAAATATAGATGATTACTGGAATTGCAGGGTCCTGACCATTCAGCATAAAAGTCAATTTACTCCGAAACAAAAACATGTGCCTGCATTCACTCATTCCCACAAATAAAGTGTCAGTGTGTGGTTTCGGCATATATATACATAACTTCCCTTCATTTAATGCATCTAAAGCTAACTTTCCTTGCATCTTAATTGCAGTGTAAGCATAGCCATTCTTGTACATTCTTTTTTCCAACCCTTTTTCTAATCTTTCTTTTAAAGCTTTTCTCCTGTCGTCAGTACGACCTAAAAAGCTATTTTCTAGAGGTGTAAGCAAGCATATAAGATTATTACAGTCCCAAACATTAGTGCAGGCTTGAAAAATCGTCTAACCAATACTATGTCATGATCCTTTGCTACTCTAGTCAGATACCTAAAAATAGGAAAAAATGAAAACACCACATCGTAGTTGGAATAAAAATACTGTATATACTCTTGAATATAAAACCTTGTTAGTAGCAGACTACAACTTATCCTGTACGTTAGAGGCAAGCTATGGTAAGTGACTCCTCCTTCCACTGATGAAGGAATTTGCCTGCACACAAGACAATCTTTCGCCTCCATAGTTTCAACACACTTACTCAACAAGCGATGGAACACGTTAGAAGAAAGGTCTCCTTGAGCATTCGTATAATCATGCAAATACTTCTCAACTAGCTTAAACTTCTCTAAAGTAAACATTGTAGTAGTTTCAAAAGCAATAGTATGGTTGGCTCCTTTCATGTCAAGAACATACATTCCCACAATCATCTCAACTAACAAAATCCCACACATAATTGCCAAACCAAGGTTCATATATATATACAGCGCTTGACATCTCTAACCTTATTATTTAGCTCAGCCATGATCTGTAAAGAATCAGAAAGCAGAAGTAACTTTTATAAGAGAAGTAAAATCAAAAGTAAAAATCTTCTTCAGCAATTCAGTTTCACTCCTTAGGAACCCTTTTTGTCAAAATCGATTAGCAGCTTGTCACATCCGGCTTCTTAACGTCAAATCAGGTTATCAATGTTTCTTTTCAAGTTTGTTTTTATCAGTCTCTTTTCAGGATTTCTCAATGATCTAGCTTCTTGATTTCCTTCAGATTACATCAAAGTACTGACTCAGAACATCCCTATCAAAGCAGAAAACATAAACTTGTGTTGCTATTCATTTGTGTTTGCATACGCCCATTCAGGACCTGCTTATTTGCAACTTGGTATTCTCTTTCTGTTTAACTTGCAATCACCACTTAATTCTCCTTTACTCAGTTCCTCTTTTCTTGTTTTATCAACTTCTTCCTCTAGTGTCTCACTTATGACTAGTTCTTTCTTCTTCCTTATTTGTGATTCTGGCCACTTGTCTCCTTTTCTTGTTTCTCCAGTCAATATGCTTTTTAGGATTGGAATCTTCTTTCCTTCTCTGTTTATGGTGTTTTCTCTTGATGGATCTGCAACAGGCTCAGGAAGAGTTGAATAGTTTTGGCTCTGATCCAGCTCAATTCCTTCACCCTCTGGCTCTACTCTTTGCTCTGTTCGTTTCACTGATCCGTCTGCTTCTGGGAGAGCTCCCACTAAGCTAGGCTCTCCAGCTGTATTGGTTATGAGAGGTAGTCCTGCTGTATCAGTCATGATAGGCTCTTCTGCACCCTCCTGTAGCTCTTCACTCTCGTCTCTTACAGGGGTGATAGAACCCTCTTCCACTTACTCTGGTTCGACTTCAGGTTCGACTTCAGGCTCTCTTTGTTCCTTATCTGGTTCTGGAGCTGTGATTTGCTTTGCAATCACTGGAGCCCTCAATAAGGCTTCTTCATGATCCAGTGGACATGCCACTTTCTTCGTGTGACTGGCGTGGATCCAATTCGGGATTCCTGCACACTTCACAGCTGTCGTAGTCATCAGAATCACCTGATATGGCCCACTCCAACGTGACTCTAAACATGTCTTGCGAACATGTTTCCGGGGACAGATCCAGTCACTGGCTCTCAGCTTATGTCCTGGATCGTGAATAGGTGGCAGTCTGGTGGCTTCCACCTGCTGAGAGAAAGAGTGAACCACATCAGCTAGACCCTTGCAGTAGTCCAACACCATATCATCCATAATATTTACAAGTGCATTAGCTGGAACTGCTGGCAATCTCATTGCTCTGCCCATAATAACTTCATGAGGAGACAATCCTGTCTTCCTGTCAGGTGTGTTTCTCATTGACATCAACACCAAAGGCAATGCATCTGGCCATTTCAGATTTGTTGCTGCACATATCTTGGCAATTCTTTCTGAGAGTACCATTCATCTGTTGCACTAGTCCTGATCCTTCAGGGCAGTAGCTACAATGCAACTTCTGCTCAATGTTTAGTGCTGCACACAAGAGTTTGATCACCTCATTATAGAAGTGCGTTTCACTATCTGATTCTAAAGAGATCAGAAATCCGAAGCATGGTATGAACTCTCTAAGCAACAACTTTGCTACTGTGAGACTATCATTTCTTCGTGTAGGGTATGCCTCAATCCAGTGACTAAAAATGCACACAATCACCAACACATACTTCAAACATCCACACACAGACATTTCAATGAAATCCAATTGCATTCTGCTGAATGGACCTCCTGCTCTTCCAATGTGGCTCAAATTCACCACTGTCCCTTTTCCCACATTTAGTTGCTGACAAATTATAGTGATGACATACCACCTCTGCTGCCTGCTTGAACTTAGGGTTGAACCAGTCAATTTTGAACAATCTTACCATGGCATCCCTCACAATATGTGCTTGGCCATGATAATACCTGGCGATTTGGGACAATAAACTATTTGGCAGGACCATCCAACCCTCCTCAGAAACCCAGATTTCATCAGGACGTTGAACACATTTCAATTTAACCCAAAGACGTTTTTCTTCCTTGTCAGCATTACTTTGCAATGTTTTCAACTCTCCCAGAGTATCGATCACTTTCAATGCAAAACTTGTACATGTACTGTCTTCTTCTGACATTAGTTCCCACTCGTCTTTGAACGATATACAGTTCAATGCGCAAAACCTTGTAACTTGGTCTGCATATCCATTTCCTAGTGAGATGTAATCCTGTGACTTTTGATGTGCACTGCATTTCAACACAGCAATTTCTTCGGGTAACTGTATCGCATACAACAACTCCTTTTTCTTGTCCCCATTCCATACTGGTGTACCAGTAGAGGTCCGGAAACCTCTTGCGACCACAATAGACCAAAATCATGAACAATTCAAAATCCATATTGGCTGACAGTATAGACTGTGACTCTCAGTCTCGCAGAAACATGGCATGCTCTAGTAAGAGCTACCAATTTTGCTATCTGTGCAGAATATACACCTCGAAGCCAGGAAGCTTCTAATGTACCTGTGAATGTGCATACAGCATATCCTGCTCTCAATGTCCCTGTACCATCTGTGAGACATGAGCCATCAACAAAGACAATTTGATCATTTTCTTCCAATCAAGTATCTTTGATATCAGGTCTTGGTTTTGTACACAGTTCAGTTACCTCAAGACAATCATGCTAGATATCTTCCTCTTTTTCAATGTGAACAGTATCACTTGGAAGTAATGTTTCTGGGTTCAACACTGTGGGGGTCATTCTGACCTCGGCGGTAAAAGGCCCTTACCGCCGGTCAGAAGTCCGCCATTCTACCGCCGCGGCCGCGGTAAACTGCCACGGTCATTCTGACCACCAACTGTGAAACCGCCAAAAATCCGACATCCAAGGAAGGCCGCCTCATCAGCGGGCTGCGGAAAACTGGAGATGACAAAACCTCCACCGTCACGCCAACACAAACACGCCCATGCCATTCTGACCCACAAATCCACGCGGCGGTCTTTCAACCGCGGTATTCCATTGGCGGTAAACACCGCCGCGCTCAAAATACACACACACATACAAAACACAGCCACATTGGACAATTTGAAATACACACACCTGACACACATACAAACAACACTCCCACACATCCAATCAACTATAAAACACACACCCACATCACCCACAAACCCCCACTAGTTGGAAATCAGAGAGAAGGCGATAGAGATAGAGAGAGCGAACACAGCAATCGAAAACCCCAACACACACAGGAACCCAACTTCATCACCCACACCACATTTACGCACACATCACCACATATCACCACGCACATCACCACAAACACCACCCCACACCTCATCCACACCACCCCATGGCACCCCAAAGACACCCCAGGTTCTCGGACCAAGAACTCAGGGTCATGGTGGAGGAAATTATAAGGGTTGAGCCCCAGCTCTTCGGCACACAGGTGCAGCACACCACTATAGCAAGGAAGGCTGAGCTATGGCAAAGGATTGTAGACAGGGTCAACGCTGTGGGACAGCATCCCAGAAATCGGGACGATATCAGAAAGCGATGGAACGACCTACGGGGGAAGGTGCGCTCGATAGTGTTGCGACACAACATCGCTGTGCAGAAGACTGGCGGCGGACCACCACCCACTCCACCCGAATTCACAGCATGGGAGCAAGAGGTAGTAAACATCCTGCATCCTGATGGCCTCGCTGGAGTACACGGAGGAATGGACTCTGGTAAGTCGAATCTCAACTACTTCACCCCCCCCCAACCACCAGCATGCCAACCCCCCCCACCCCTAATCTCAACCCCCCAGCACACAACCTCCCTGCCAATGTCTCACCAGCACAACCCACCCTAAACAACACCAACCCCTGAATGCCAACACAAACCATAGACAGCCACCACCAAAGCATGACCATTGCACATACCCATACACCCCCCCCCCACCACCACCCTCACAACACCTCCCACAAGGGAATGCCAGCACTGGGGGACAAGGGCACTCAAAATGCACGCCATGGCACACACAGAAACAATAACCATACTCCTTTACCCCTGCAGGGCCCGAACGCCAACACGCCGCCACGGAGGGTCCAGATTTGTCCATCCCACCCCCAGAACAGGCCCCCAGCGAGGACAGCAGCTCTGTCGACCTAGAACCTGATGACCAGCCTGGACCATCGGGGACCTCTGGACAGTCGGTTCCCCACACACAGACACAGGCCACAGCAGACCCAACCCCCTCTGGGAACACCAGCACAGCTCCCACCCAGCGGGCCCATGCCTCTGTCTCCAGGACGCGTCAAGCAGCGGTGTGTCCGCCACTACAGGGCACCCAGGCTGACCCAACACCCAAACAACAACAGGGACAGTGGTAGTGGGCACACCGTCCAGGGGACAGAGGCCCGGGGAAACAGGGCAACTGGGAGGGCTGCTGTGCGACAGGGGGGGGAGGACAGGCCCAGGGAACCCACTCTCCAAGAGGCCCTCACAACCATCATGGGAGCATACCATCACTCCCAGGAGACGATGGCGACGGTACTGGCCAGGTTCACCGAGATCCAGGCACAGCAGGAGGAACGGTACATGGGGTTCAGCAATGAACTCAGGAACATCGCTACCGCTATGTGGACCATAGTCCAGGCCCTCAACCGGATAGAAAACACATTGCGGGACCATGTGGCACCCCAAAGGGCCCCTGTCACTAGCCAGGAACAGCCTACCACCTCCGCCGGAGCTAGTGGTCAGGAGGCCCCCACAGAACGACGGCCCACCAGAACCCCACCTCCTGCTGAAGAACAACCACCCCGCAGAGGAACCTGAGATCTCACAGGAAGACAGAGTAGGATGCCAAGACCCCTGCCAGCATAAGATACCCCCTGATGTCATCCCACTGTCCCACAGTGTCACCCTGTCCAACCTTGAACTGCCCCTGCTCCATCCTTCCACAGGCATATGGAAAATGCATCTGTGAAACTGAGAACTGGACTCTGCCATGGACATAACTCCACCCTCAGCCATCACTGTTTTAATATCATGTACCAATATCTAGCACTAAAAATAAATCACTCATTGCACTGAAATCATTCAGGAGTCAGCCTGTATTATTTACAAATGTATAACACATTACTGATCAATAATGTTCTGTTATTTTTGTGATGAGAACAAACCGATGTCAATAAGCATTAGTCCATGGGCTAACCAAGCAGAAGTCACGCAGTGGGTCATACAGCACTGAAAAGGGAAGGGAAAATCAAACATCAGTTTAAAAGAACTGGGGGGAAATACACAAAGTAAAGATGCAGGGGGCTTTCAGTAAATGTTAAATGGCGTGGGTGATTCTTACCTGTGTGCTACTGAAAATACTGTTGGATAACTCTGTCCCTGTTGTCTGGGTCGTCCTCTTCGTCTTCCTCCTCTTCACTCTCTGCAGGTTCCACAGCTGCTTCAACACCACCATCTGGACCATCCTCCTGCAGGAAAGGCACCTGACGTCGCAATGCCAGATTGTGAAGCATACAGCAGGCCACGATGATCTGGCACACCTTCTTTGGTGAGTACATTAGGGATCCCCCTGTCATATGCAGGCACCTAAACCTGGCCTTCAGGAGGCCAAAGGTTCTTTCTATGATCCTCCTAGTTCGCCCATGGGCCTCATTGTACCGTTCCTCTGCCCTGGTCCGGGGATTCCTCACTGGGATCAATAGCCAAGGCAGGTTGGGGTAACCAGAGTCACAAATTAGCCACACACGTTGTCTCTGTAGCTGTTCCATCACATAAGGGATGCTGCTATTACGCATCACATACGCGTCATGCACTGACCCAGGGAACTTGGCATTCACATGGGAGATGTACTGGTCAGCTAAACAGACCACCTGGACGTTCATAGAATGGTAACTTTTCCTGTTTCTGTACACCTGCTCATCATCTTTTGGGGGTACTAAAGCCACATGGGTCCCATCAATGGCACCAATTATGTTGGGGATATGTCCAAGGGCATAAAAATCACCCTTCACAGTGGCCAAATCAACCTCCTCAGGGAATACAATGTAGCTCCGCATGTGTTTCGTCAGGGCAGACAACACTCTAGACAAAAGTTTTGAAAACATAGGCTGAGACATTCCAGATGACATGGCCACTGTTGTCTGGAATGAGCCACTTGCCAAAAAATGGAGGACTGACAGAACCTGCACTAGAGGGGGAATTCCTGTGGGTTGGCGGATGGGGGACATCAGGGCTGGCTCCAGCTGGGCACACAGTTCATGTATAGTGGCTCGGTCAAGTCGGTATCGTAGTATGATATGGCGTTCTTCCATTGTCGACAGGTCCACCAGAGGTCGGTACACGCGAGGATTCATCCTTCTCCTCGCAAGTCCCAGCGGACGGTGCCTAGGAAGGACAACATGGAGCACAGAGTCAAGCAAATCACAGGTACGTTTACCACAGCATGCCGAGCACACGATTATCTATGTATTGAAAGGCGTGTTTATGTGGCAATGCAAGGCCTAGGCCTGTGTGACGCAGTACAAATTATGCCATGTGGGCCCTTGAAATGGCGGCTGCCTGACCTGTGAAGTGGGACAATGGGATGTGAGGTCAATGCGCTGGCGTGGCACACCGTGGCGGTAGGCGGTCGAAGACCGCTATACGAAGCCGCATTGGCTAACATTGAAGCCTATGGGTTTCAGGAGCCAATGACGAGGTGCGCCGGCGGTCGCGGTACGCACCGCCGCGGGCGTGACCGCCATTTTCTATCTGCTTAATCACTCGAGACCTGATCATCCACAGGAGAGGACCTATACTGCAAGTGCTGCTGTGACCTCGGTCTGGAAGTGACAATGGCTGCTGCGACTGGGGAAAGGGCCCTGCCTTCACGTCTGAGGAGTTGGAGAAACTTGTGGATGGGGTCCTCCCCCAGTATGCGTTACTCTACGGTCCTCCAGACCAACAGGTAAGTACACTGTGTGCACATTGAATGGGCTATGCCTGTGTGGAGTGGGGTGGATGTAAGATGGTGGGGTGGGGGGCGAATGAGGAGTGCAACGCACGACAGATGAGAGCATGTGCCATATGGCAAGGTTGGGGAGGGGGGGCCAATCACATCTAACATGCAGAAAAGTGATGAATTTTTCCTTCCCACCCTGTACATGTCAAATAGGTCAGCGCCCATCAGAAAGTGGACATTTGGCGTGCCATCGCCAAGGAAGTCCGGGCCCTGGGGGTCCACGTCAGAAGGGGCACCCACTGCCGCAAGAGGTGGGAGGACATCCGCCGCGGGACCAGGAAGACCGCCGAGTCACTGCTGGGGATGGCCTCCCAACCTAGGAGGGGTGCCAGTCGTACCCTGACCCCCCTGATGTCCCGGATCCTGGCGGTGGCCTACCCTGATTTGGATGGGCGCTTGAGGACATCACAGCAGACACAAGGGGGTGAGTATCAGCACATTCTGCTATCTTTCTGCGCAGTGGAGGCGTCTGGGTGGGGGAGGAGGGTTGTGGGTGACATTAGGCCAGGGCGCTTTCTGTAGTGTAGTCCTCTCCTTTAGGCATGGCCCTGTGCTCCCGGCCCCCACCTCTGTAGGGTGACAAGTACAGCTATCCATGGTCCAGCATCACACATGTGCGCGTTTGTCGTCTCTAGACCTGTTGTCCTAGTCAGAAGTACTGAGTAGTGTACCCCGAATGCGCGGCTTAGTGCATGAGGCTCCTGTGTCTGTCCACTCCGCCAACAGTGTTGACATTGCATGCACTCAACCTGGTCTTCGTTTTTCTCCCCCCACCCTTCTTCTTCATCTTCTTGTGCATGTGTGCATTAGCATCATCAGGCGGAGGAGATTTGGCATTGGAGCACGAGGGAGCTGCCAGTCACAAGGCCCCGGTGGGCCCAGGAACAGACACCGAGGGCACCAGTGATCCGGAGGGCGAGGGGAGCACCACAACGGGGACCGGTGGTGACACCAGCGACACCGACACGTCCTCGGATGGGAGCTCCCTAGCGGTGGCGGCAACATCCGGGCCCCCCGCCTCTACAGGTACAGCCGCCACCCAGCGCACCAGCCCCGCCCTCCCAGCAGCCCCTCAGCCTACGCTCCGTGCCCGCTCGCCCAGGAAGGCGGGCGTCTCCTTCGCCCCAGGCACCTCAGCCCCTGCCCCTGTCACCCCTGCTGCCCTCAGTGCAGAGGTCATTGACCTCCTTCAGACCATCATTGTTGGGCAGACTACCCTTTTGAATGCCATCCAGGGGGTAGAAAGGGAGGTGCATCGGAGCAATGCCTACCTGGAGGGCATTCATTCGGGTCAGGCTGCCCATCAACGATCGTTCAATGCTCTGGCCTCAGCACTGACGGCAGCCATTGTCCCTGTTTCCAGCCTCCCTCTTCTGACTGCCTCCACCCTGTCTCTGTCTCCTGTTCCTCAGCCTATCCCATCCACACCATCAGACCAGCCTGCACACACCTCAACACCCAAGGGCAGCTCATCCAGACACAAGCACCACAGAACCCACAAACATTCATGCAAGCAACACCCAGATGCAGACATTCCAACAGTCACTACCACCTCTGTGTCCCCCTCCTCCTCGTCTCCCTCCTCCCTCCCTGTGACGTCTACACCCACACCTGCATGCACACCACCATCAGCCAGTGCTTCCATCACCAGCACACCCTCCAGTACAGTCCGCACACGTGCAGTCACCACCCCCACTACCATTTACACGTCCCCTGTGTCCTCTCCCACTGTGTCTGTCACCCCCTCTTCCAAGACACACAAACACAGGCAGACACCCACCCAACAGCCATCCACCTCACGACAGCCTCCAGCACAAGCACCTGCACCCAAAGACACCACACCTGACTCTCCTACAACCACATCCTCTTCCTCCACTCCCATCACCACTTCTCCTACCTTTTACCTTGGTCCTAAAAAACTTTTCCTCGCTAATCTTAACCTCTTTCCCTCCGATGACCCACCCCCTCCATCTGCAAAGAGTCCCAAGAGCACCTCAGCCACCACCAGCCCAGCTTCGAGTGTCACTGTGGTGTATGGGTTCTGGAGTCCACCCTTTGCCAGCAGTGACACTTCAATCAGCAGCAAGGGGACAGCCAGCCCCCCCCCAGGCAAGAGGACCAGGAAACTAAAGGGCCGCCGTGAGAGGACTGACACTGCTGCCCCCAAGGAGCAAAGTTCGCCCACTTCACCAGCCACAACATCTAGGGGAGGCAAGGGCCCGAGAACCCCATCTAAGGAGCGAAAGGGCAGCAGGGCGGAGAAGTCAGCCAGCAGGAGCGCGGAGCAGGAGGGCCCCACAAGCCCCATCCCGGGTGTTAGGGAGGACACCAAAGGGCCCAGGACTCCGTCACCGAAGGGTCCAGCAACAGCACGGTCGGAGGGCGACTGAGCAGGGAGTCCAGGCCAGGTCTGGCTCCCTTGACTTACTAGACGAGCACCGCTGAAGAGGGCCCCGCCGTGCAGAAGAGCACCGCTGAAGAGGGCCCCGCCGTGCAGAAGAGCACCGCTGAAGAGGGCCCCGCCATGCAGAAGAGCACCGCTGAAGAGGGCCCCGCCGTGCAGAAGAGCACCGCTGAAGAGGGCCCCGCCGTGCAGAAGAGCACCGCTGAACAGGGCCCGCCGTGCAGAAGAGCACCGCTGAAGAGGGCTCCGCCGTGCAGATGAGCACCGCTCCGCTGGGCCCTTCCTGTCAAGCACCGCTCTGCTGGGCACCGCCGTCTCAAGCACCGCTCCGCTGGGCACCGCCGTCTCAAGCACCGCTCCGCTGGGCCCTTCCTGCATGCACTGTTAACGGTTCTCTGTGCCCACCATGCCTCCTCCTTGACCAGTGGAGACTGTAATCCACCTGAGGGACTGTGGCTTTGCACTCCCCAGGATGGAACAGTGGGCAACCCACCTACTGTATAGACTTGAGAGACTGTGGCTTTGCACTCCCCAGGATGGAACAGTGGGCAACCCACCTACTGTATAGACTTGAGAGACTGTGGCTTTGCACTCCCCAGGATGGAACAGTGGGCAACCCACCTACTGTATAGACTTGAGAGACTGTGGCTTTGCACTCCCCAGGATGGCACAGTAGGCATGGTGGCCCCTTCGTGGATCTGGTGTCGTGGACTCATGTGGCTGTGGTGCCCCCCCCTTCCCTTCCCCCTGAGGTGCCTGTAGTTTTTTCATCAGATGCCCCTGCAGTGTTCTCTCCAAAGGACTCAGGTCTCCTGTGTGGGCTTTGCCCTTGTGTTGTTACACTTTGGCCCACGGACACTTCGATTTTCTTTTGATGTGCAGGACTAATTGCCTCGGTTATCCATTGCACTGTATATAGATTTATTTTGATATTGATTTTTTGGCTAGTTGACCAATCCTTTTCAGAGCCTATTTTGTACATACATTTTTATTCACAATTTAATTATGTCTTTGCATTTTTCAGGGGGGTTTGGGTGGTGTCACTGTGACTTGTTGCTTTGCATTGGTGTGTACATAGTTTGGGGGGGTAGGGGTCACATATGTGTGTTTCCGTAACCTTTCATCCTCCCCCTCCGGTGTGTCGTAGGTGCAGTACTCACCGTTGTCGTCTGCGCCGGCGTTCGTACTCGTGGTAGATGAGCAGGTAGACGAGAGCAGGTAGGATGTTTAATTCGGGTTCCATGCTGTTCCGATTCCTCGTGGAGTGTGTTTCGGTGAGCGTTTTCCCGTTCGTAGTCTGTTTCCGCCGTGTTTTTATCGGCGGTGCTCCCGCCCCGGAAAAGGTGGCGGATTGGTGAGTTATGATACTGTGGGCAGTACATTGTCTGCCGCCTGCCTGTTGGCAGTGATCACCGCGCTGTTTGTCTGTCCCGCAGTGGCGGTCGGAGTGTTAATGTGGCGGGCTGTGTTGGCGGTTCCCGCCAGGGTCAGAATTCCATTTTTTGGACCGCCAGCCTGTTGGCGGGTTGGCCGCCGCTTTATCACCGACCGCCAGGGTTAGAATCACCCCCTGTATATCTTTTCAATGTTACATTTGGAGCACCTAATATGTTTGTCTCATACCTTGTCAATCTTGCACCTGTCAAGTACTGTGTTTTCATCCTTGTCAGTAAAATCTCAACAGAATGAGGAACCATTACCGTCAAAGGGTATCCCATCACTACTCCCTCACATTGAGAAAGGTTTTGAGCAACTGCAGCAACTGCCTGCAAACAGCCTGATAAAGCTGCTGCGACTGGGTCCAAGGTAGCTGAAAAATAGGCTACTGGGCGATGAGCACCTCCATGGACCCGAGTCAAAACAGACAAAGAACATGCATCATGCTCATGACAAAACAATGTGAATGGCTTTGTGTAATCAGGCATACCTAAAGCTGGAGCCCTGCACAAGCTCTCTCTCAACTCAGTGAACGCTTTCATCTGCTCTTTATCTAAGGTTATGGGATCAGTAACATCCTTTTGTGTCAATTTCTGCAATGGCTTTGAGATTTCAGCAAAATTTGGAATCCACTGTCGACAATACCCGACCATTCTGAGAAACATCCTGACATCTCTTTGTGAAGTCGGAGGACTTCTCTGCAGAATCATTGTAATCCCCTCTCTGGATATGTTTCTTGACCCTTTCTCAATCTGGTGCCCCAAAAACGTAACCATTTTCTGATAGCACTGCAATTTCAATGGTGACACCTTATGGCCGAACTTGCCCAAATGATTCAAAAGGGCAATCGAGTTGTACTTACACTATTCTCTTGTCCTTGAAGCAATTAATAAATCATCAATGTATTGTACCAGTGTCGATTGATACAGTAGTTTCAATGACTCCAAGTTCTTTTTCAGAATCTGATTACTAATGGATGGTGACTCGGTGTACCCTTGAGGAAGACTGCACCAGCTGTAGACACTGTCTAGGAATTTGAAACTAAAAAGAAACTGACTATCCTCATGAAGAGACATAGAAAAGAAAGCTTGTGATAATTCAACCACTGTGAACCACTCAGCATCGCAAGGAATGTGAAACAGTATCACTGCTGGGTTCAGACACGACCGGACAACACTTAACCACCACTTCATTCACTTTTTGCGAATCCTGCAGAATGCACACTTTCCCACACTGCTTTTTTAAGCCCATTATTGGTGGATTACATGGGCTGCTCAACAGTTCTTTTAAAACTCCCTGTTTTATAAAGTCTCCGATTATCTGTGCCACTTTCATCATAACATATTGTGCCATGTTGTACTGGGGAAGCTGTGAAAATGCCACATTCACCTTCAAAGTGATTTTGATTGGCTCTACTCGCTTGATCAAACCAACTTCTTTACCTGTCAGGTCCCACACATTTTCCTGCAGTGTTCCTTGCAAATCTGCATGCAGTTCTTTCACTGTGAACATGAAGAAAAACTCAATCAATGGATATTCCTCATTTTTTACTTCACATTCTGGTTCAGGAGTTGTGTCCTCCTCATCCTCACTATTTGTCTGAATTTCAATTCCATCCGTTGAGCAAGAGATTGAACACCATGTTTTACAAAGCAAGTCCCTCCCCAGTAGAGATACCGGACTTGAGTCGCAAACCACAAACTTGTGCAATCCCTGAAAGTTGCCAATTTCAACCTGTACTGGATCTGTAATTGAATTGAACAGTTGCTTATTTGCTACCCCTATCACCTGAAATGTTCTTCCTGAAAGAGGTAAATTCAGCACTTCTGCCCTCCTAACAGTTGAGCGTGTAGCTCCTGTATCTACCAAGAATAAAACCTTGTGGCCCATTACTTCTCCCTTCACATAAGGTCCTCGCTGATCTACTTCTAAGGAAGCTGCAAGCATACATGTCTCCTCATCTGGTTCACCATGTACCTCATTATAACGTTCTTCTGCCCTTGTCCTAGCATTCCTTACAGGGGTCAGGAGCCGTGACAGGTTTGGGTAACCAGAGTCACCTACAAATATTAAGGGACAACATCTAGCCTCACACTATCCTATATGGCTGACACCACAGGCATACACCAACACATACTGGGTGGGAACCTATCAGCCACACCCTGTGCCTCTGTAGTTGGGCCATCACATTTAGGATGCTTCTAGTGCTCAGGACAAAGGCATCATGCACCAACACAGGATACTTAGCATTGACATGGGATATGTACTGGTCTGCCAAGCACACCATTGGCACATTAATGGAAAGGAAACTCTTATGACTCCTGAACATCTGTTCATTCTGGCGGGGGGGTACAAATGCAATATGAGTTCGGTCAATCACACCAATTATGTTGGGAATATGTCCCAATGCATAGAATCCGGCTTTCACAGTGGCAAAATCCTCAACCTGGGGTAATGCAATGTAGCTGCACATATGTTTAATCAGGGCAAACAACACTCTTGTGAGAACCTTTGAGAACATTGTCTGTGTCATTCCTTCTGCCAAGCCCACTGTCACTTGGAAAGAACCAGTTGCCAGGAAATGGAGAACTGATATCACTTGCAGAAGAGGGGGGATCCCAGTGGGGTGACGGATAGCAGATATCAGGTCAGGCTCCAATTGGGCACACAGCTCTGTGATTGTTGCCCTGTCCTCCAGTGAAGCCAAGTCCACCAGGGGTCTGTACACAGGGGTATGTCTCCATCTCCTAGTCATCCTCAGTGGTAGGTATCTAAGGGACACAAGAGTGAGTAGGCTGCCACAAACTGAACAATGAGCCACAACAGCACTCCACAATGTGCAAACATGTAACGGGACAGTGTAATTAGTGAAGTATGTGCCTACTGATCCTGTGACACAGCAATAATCGATAGGCCTGTCCACCCCCCTGAAATGACGACCGCCTGTCCTGTGTGGAGGGACAAGTAGAAGTGAAATAATGCAGCTGACGTTGTGTGCCGTGGCGGTAGGCTGTCGTGAAGCGGTGCAATTTCTCATTGGTTAATATTGGGCCCTATGGGGTACAGTGGCCAATGGTGATCTACGCCAGAGGTGACGGTATGCACCGCTGTGGATGTGACCTCCATTTTCTATCTGATTCCTCACTTGCTTCCTGACCCTCCATAGGAGAGGACCTACACTGCATGTGCTGATGTGACCTGTGTCTGGGACCTTCCATGGCCCGAGTGACTGAGGAAAGGGCCCCAGACTTCACTTTGGAGGAGTTGGAGTGACTGGAGTATGGAGTCCTGCCCCAGTACAGACTGCTGTATGGGCCTCCAAACCAACTGGTGAGTACACCTTGCATGTGGCATGAATGCCGGCAGTTGTGTGTGAAGGCCTTGGTTGTGTGTCCTTGGGTGCCCCTAGGCCAGGCAAGATATAGCAGTATAGGTCCTCTAGTAGCTTAGGGTTTGAATGGGAATTAATGCTTACCTAGCTTGGTAGAATTCACTCCTGGGCAGGGCTGTGTGGGTCCCAGGTGTGCTGCAGATGGCGGCGTGTGGCCCTCCTTATTCCTTAGTGACAAGTGACCTTTCACTGATGCATAGTGCGTAGGCCTGTTCTCTGTGTGTGAGGGTGCTGTGTACGCCAACGGTGGTGTTGGTGCAGTCATTGACCCAGTGTATCCTTTGTCTCTCTCACCCCTTTCTTGGTTTGTCATCCTATCCTTATCTGCATTAGCATCATCTGGCGGAGGAGCAGAGGCACCAGTGATAGAGGGAGCTGCATCCCACAGGCAGAGTCCGGTGATGCTGAGGGCACCAGTGGGACGGAGAGAGAGGGGAGCACCACAGCAGAGACTGGAGGGGACAATACCTCCTCCGACGGGAGCTGGTGGTGGCAGACACCTCTGTGACCAACCCAGCTGCAGGTACAGTCACCACCCCTGTGCCAGCACCGCCCTCCCAGTAGCCCGTCAGCGAGTTGGCCATGCCCGCCCACCCAGGAAGGTGGGCATCTCCTTCGCCCCAGGCACCTCAGGCCCTGCTCCAGTGAGCCCTGCTGCTCTGAGTGAGGAGGCTATTGACCTCCTGAGATCCATCTCTATAGGGCAGTCAACCATTGTGAATGCCATCCAGGGGCAGTCAGCCCAGAAGCAGCAATCTGATGCATTCCTGGAGGGCATTCACGGTGGATTGGCGGACCAACAGAGATCGATCCAGGCTCTGGCCCCTCTCTGATGCCAGCCATTTTTCCTGTTTCAACCTGCATGCACTACATCAATTTCCACTACCAGCATCATCACCACACCAAGCAGAACAAACACCTCACTGGCAGACACCTCCACAACATCCATGCATGCGTCCCCTGTGTCCTCTCCCACCGCGTCTGTCCCCTCCCTTCCTAAAGTACACAAACGCAAGCACTCAGATACCCAACAGCCATCCATCTCACAACAGCATACAGCCCATGCACCTGCACCCAAACCCAGCAGAGAAACACCTCCAACAACCACTCCCTCATCCTCCTCAGCAGCTTCTAAGAAGGGGAAGGGAAGGAGCCTGCACCAGTTGCAAAGAAGGGGAAGGAGCCTGCAGCAGCTGGAAAAAAGGGGAAGGGTCCTGCACCAGCAGGCCGAGGGTGAAAGAGCCCATCCACCAGTGCCAGGAAGGGTAAGGGATCCCCAACCCATGAGCAGGAGGAGAGGAGGCACTCCACGCTAGCGGGAGCTGCCAGCCAAAAACCACCACCACCAGCTATCACAGGGACCCCACCGCCAGCCGTGGTTGTGCAGCCATCAGAGGGTGCAGGGACTGAGTAGGAGCCTCCCATAACCACCATCCCAGTGCAGCCATCAGAGGGTGCAGGGGCTGAGCAGGAGTGTCCCACAACCACCACCACAGTGCAGCCGTCACCGCCGGCAGACACCATCTAGTCCAGCTTCCGTGGGCTGCTGCGCAGCCTGCCCGCATCAGAGCTAGTGAGTAAGACACCGACTTGAGAGACTATGGCCTTACACTCCCCAGGACAAAGCGCAGGGCACATTGCCCCCTCCAGAACCAGTGGGGAAGACACCTACTCCAGAGACTGTGGCCTTGCACTCCTGAGGACAAAGCACAGGGCATGTTGCCCCCTCTAGAACCAGTGGGGAAGACACCTACTCCAGAGACTGTGGCCTTGCACTCCCGAGGACAAAGCACAAGGCATGTTGCCCCCTCCAGAACCAGTGGGGAAGGCACCCACTTGATAGACTGTGGCTTTGCACTTCCCAGGACAAAGCACAGGGCATGTTGCCCCCTCCAGAACCAGTGGGGAAGACACCCACTCCAGAGACTGTGGCCTTGCACTCCCCAGGACAAAGAGCAATGGGCATGTTGCCCCCTCCAGAACCAGTGGGCTTCGTTCCCGCATCTGGCTGAAGTGCCCCCCCTCCTCCTGAGGTGCCTGCCTATTTGACAAATGATGCCCCTGCAGTGTTCTATCCGGATTGGTGCAGGGTTCGAGTGGGCCTTGGACTGTGCCCTGTGGCCATGTGGGCCCTTTGCACTATGAACTGGGCAGTGTCCCTTTGTTATATACATATACAGATCTGTATCATGGCCAAATCAAAATTTTCATTGTATTGTTAGACTGATTACAATCATTTTGGTAAATTCCTGTTGTCCTTGCATTATTCTGCAGATTTTTGTAGTCAGATTGCTTTTGTAATGCAGCTGTTTGTGTGTTTGGCATGTGTATGTCGGGTGTGTGTTGTGCGTGTGTGTGTGTCACTCTCTTTTTCCTCCCCCACTCCCTTGTGTGCTAGGCGTCTGTACTCACTGTTGTCGTCTTCACCGGCATTGGTGTTCCTGGTGGAGTATAACATAGAATATCATCAGGAAGACTTGCAGTTCGAGATCATGGGGGCGTGATTCTTCTCTGTGTTACCTATGGTGAGTTCTTTCACTTATGTGATGCGTTTCTACCAGGCTTTTGATGGTGTTGGTACAGTCCTGGAAAAGGTGGTGGATTGTAGTGTCATAACATGGTGGGCGGAACTCTGTCTTTTGCCTAGCTGTAGGCGGCTACCGCCGCGTTGACTGTTGTTTCTGCCCTGGCAGTTGGTTTGGTAAATTGGCAGTCTATCGGAGATTACACCACAATGGTCATAATTTGGCAGTAATTATCGCCAGCCTGTTGGCAGTATTACCGCCACTTTATCACCGACCGCCAGCATCATAATGAAGGCCTAAATGTTCTCTAGCAACTAAAAACCAACAGTGAAACACTGGACATCTGGTCACACTCGACCGGGGCAAAGTCAAAATTTAAGGCTGACCACAATGGAGCCCTGCTCGGCTACGCTGAGCGGGAGGCCTCGGTTAAAATGTTACCTTCACACTCAAAAATTCTTGAAGATTTTCCTCCAGCCGGATTGAGTTGAGGCTGACCATGGTGCCGCCCTCTTCAGAAACACTGCGCTGGAGACCTTGTCAAGTTTTTACCTTCAGACTTAGAAACTTTTTCTGGAAGATTTCCGTCTACCGGGACAAGGTCAAAAGTTGAAGCCAGCCACGATGCAGCTCTCATCGGATACACTGTGCGGGAGGCCTCGCTCAAACTTTTACCTTCGGACTTAGAATCTTTTTTGGAGTTTTTCTTCCATGATGTTGCATGGTCCTCCTCAGCAAGCTGAGTTTGAAGTTACATCATCAGATTGCCTTTCTGCGAGCCCCTAATCGATCAGTCTGGGACTCCAGCGCTTTTCAGCGTGACAAACCTGCAAGTCAGGCTGGGTTGCTGTTGATCTTGGACGGATTGAGTCTCAATGTTGGGTCGGTCCTCTTATAGAGCTTTTATTCAAAGTTGCTCCAAACTTCCGAATCTTCTTCCAGAAATAATGTTTGGGTCCTCAAAGTGTCCACAAACTTACTCTAATGCTCCAGAAGCTCTGAATTCCTCCTTTGACGTTGGGAGTGCAATTCCAGAACACACCTGGTCAAACTGCTTAAATGGCCACGGGACACTGGTCACCTCCCCTATTTTTGCAGGACTTGATGCAGGGGACTCTTCTCAGCTTCTTTGTACCTGTTGCTTACGGGGAGTCCCTTTGTGGGGTTGTGGATGTGAGGAAAATTCCTTTCTTGGTGAAGCCCAAAGCCCAAAGTATGCAATTGGTGCAGTCCTTCTGAGTGCAGGGTCCAGGTGCAGGCCAGGAGTCCAGCAGGGCAGCCCTTCTCCTTTTTGTCTCTTTTTCCACCAGGTATCTGAAGTGTGGGGCAGGTCTTAGATAGTTATCTTTGCTCTTGGGGTGGCAAGCATGAGGGGTCTCCTGTCCAATCATGTGCATTCCATGACCCTCTGGAGTGACCACTTCCATGAAAGTGTGGCAAAAATCAATCCCACTGAGCAACATTGCTCCAAAATCCAAGATGGTAAAAATGAAATCTTAAGGTCATATTTAAAAAAAGTGGTGCTGCAACAGTGCAGCTCTACTTTTCTTGCACCCCCTAAAGCCACCATGTGTGCTCTGTATTTAAAATATGGCACACCATGATGGTAGTTAGGTGACTAGCATCCGAATTTTGACGCTAGTCCAGCGCTTTGCAGGTTCAACGTCAAAAATTCTGATGCTAATCCAGCAAAGCAAACAGAGGCCCATTGTAAAAAATGGAAGCCTCCTTTTAATGCCTGCTCTGAGCAGGCATTAAAAGTGTCAAAAAATGGGGCAAGGAAATCTCTTAGATTTTCTTGTGCCATTTTTTAGATCACCCTAACCAAGGAATGCCCCTTTTGCATACATTATGGGGGTCATTACAACATTGGCGGTAAAAGGCGCTTACCGCCGCGCAGAAGACCGCCAATACACCGCCGCCGCAGCAGAATTCCGCCACAGCTATTATGACACACATCTCGGAAACCGCCGAAATTCAGACACCCACACAAGTCCACCACACCAAAGGTCAGTGATAAACTGGCAAAAACAAAACCTCCACCTCCACGCCAACAGAAACACGCCCATGCTATTACGACCCACGAATCCACACGGCGGTCTTTAAACCGCTGTATTCCATTGGTGGTACACACCGCCACGCTCAAAATACACACACATCTCCAAAACACCGCCACATTGGACAATTCCAAATACAGACACCTGATACACATTCAAATACCACTCCCACACACCCATTACAATATAAAACACACACCCACATCACCCACAAACCCCTATGACCACAATTACAGAGAGAAGGCCAGAGAGACAGCACAGCCAAGACAACCCCACCATACAGAGGCACACAACACCATCACCCACACAACATCCACGCACAAAACATCACACACTACTACACATCACCACACACATCAACACTCACACCGCCCCACACATCACACACACCACCCCATGGCACGCCAAAGACACCCCCGCTTTTCCGAGGAGGAGCTCCTGGTCATGGTGGAGGAAATCCTACGGGTAGAGCCACAGCTATTTGGCTCACAGGAACAGCACACATCCATAGCCAGGAAGATGGAGCTATGGCGAAGAATAGTCGACATGGTCAACGCTGTGGGACAGCACCCAAGAAATAGGGAGGACATCAGGAAGAGGCGGAACGACCTATGGGGGAAGGTGCGTTTAACGGTCTCCAGGCACAACATCGCGGTTCAGCGGACTGGCGGCGGACCCCCACCTCCTCCCCCACAACTAACAACATGGGAGGAGCAAGACTTGACCATCATGCATCCAGAAGGCCTCGGAGTCGGTGGAGGATGGGACACTGGTAAGTCAAATCTTAACGAACATATCCCCCACCCTACCTGCATGCTATCACACCCACCCTCACACCCTCCCCTATCACCCCAAATCCTCACTAATGTATTCATAACACAAACTACACATCCCAACAGCAAGCCCTGCATGACACAACTAAGCATGGACACCTATCACCTAAGCATGCCCACTGCACATACCCAGAACAACCCCCTCACCATCATCACACAAGCCCCCACACAGGAATGCTTGCACTGGGGTACACAGACACCCACCCATTGCACACCATCACACACACACAAATGCAATAATCATGCTCTTATGCCCCTGCAGGAACACGAAGGACCATCACCACACCAGAGGGTCCAGACAACACCACTCCACCCCCAGAAGAGGCCCACAGTGACGATAGCAGCTCTGCCCTACTGGAGCCTGATGACCAGCCCGGACCATCGTGGGCCTCGGGACAGTTGGTTCCCCTTGGACAAGCGCAGCCCAACACTGACCTTCCACCCTCTGGTAACACCAGCACAGCACCCACCCAGCGGGCCCAAACCTCCGTACCCAGGACAGGTCAATCAGCGGTGTGTCCACCACTACAGGGAACCCAGAGTAATCCACCACCCCAACAACAACAGGGACCTGGGGGCAGTGGTAGTGGGCACACGGTCCAGGCGATGGAGGCACAGAAACACAGGGGAACTGGGAGGGCTGCTGTGCGACAGGGGGCGGACAGGCCAAGGGAACCCACTCTCCACGAGGCCCTCACCTCCATCATGGGAGCATACCACCACTCCCAGGAGACGATGGTGACGGTCCTGGTAAAGTTTCAGGAGACCCAGCGCCTGCAGGAGGACCAGTATTTGGGGTTCAGGGAGGAGCTCAGGACCATCAGCTCCGCCCTGGGCACCATCGTAGTGGTGCTGAAGGACATACAGCAGACCCTGAGGGACACCGTGGCACTCCAAGGGGCCCCTGACACTAGCCACGACGATGAACTGCCCACCACCTCCGCCGGCGCAAGTGGACAGGACGCCCCGCCACAGGACCACCACACCAGCACCCCACCCCCTGCAGACGGAAAACCACCACGCAAGCGGTCCCTGAGAGCCAGGAACTGGACAGAGCAAGATGGCAAGACCCCCGCCAGGAAATGAGACCACCCTGATTGTCCCCCCACTGTTCCACTTTGTTACCCTGTCCATACTTGAACTGCCCCAGCTCCACTTCCTATGCCCATATGGGCAGTGCACCTGTGAGACTAACAGACTGGACTCTGCCATGGACATTCCTCCGCCATCACCCATCCTCATTTTACAACCCCCTCCCATTTCTGAGCACTTCAATAAACACCCTTGAAACACAAAACAATCTGGAGTCAGTCTAGGATTTGTTAAAATGTAATATCTATGACAGTGTCAAAATGCGTTGTGAGATGTAAAGGCAACATACCAATGTCACACATCAAAAGGCCTTGAAGGATGCAAGTAGATGACACACGTTGGTAATCACACCTGTGAAACCGTAATGGAAAGAAACAACTCAATTACCAAATAATCCCAATAAATTACACACAGGATAGAGGAAGACGTGTGACAGTGAATGTAATGTTAAAACTGAAAATGTTCTCACCTGTGTGTCACTGGAAATATTGCTGTATGACTGACTCCCTGTTGTCGTTGTCCTCTTCCTCAGCTTCCTCCTCATCACTGTCCACAGGCTCCACAGGCTCCATAGCTGCCACAACACTGTCATCTGGACCATCCTCCTGCAGAAAAGACACCTGGCGTCGCAAAGCCAAATTATGAAGCATTGAGCCGGCGATGATGATCTGGCATACCTTCTTCGGTGAGTAGAATAGGGAACCACCTGTCATATGGAGGCACCTGAACCTGGCCTTAAGGAGGCCGAAGGTGTGTTCGATCACCCTCCTAGTCCGCCCATGGGCCTCATTGTACCGTTCCTCTGCCCTGGTCCTGGGATTCCTCACTGGAGTCAATAGTCAGGAAAGGTTGGGGTAACCAGAGTCCCCTAATAGCCATACACGGTGCCTCTGGAGTTGACTCATATCAGGGATGCTGCTATTCCGCAGGATGTAGGCGTCATGCACTGAGTCAGGGAACATAGTATTAACCTGGGTGATGTACTGGTCTGCCAAACAGACCATCTGTACATTCATGGAATGATAACTCTTCCTGTTCTGTACACCTGTTCACTTCTGTGGGGGGGGACCAGAGCTA